>NW_028273656.1:0-600000 GCF_024610735.1 Ursus americanus
CCATAAGATTAAAGTCATACTGACATGTACATACTGAAAATGCATGAAATCATTGCATGTCCTAAAGCCCAAGCCTTGGAGGGTCTGAGAGCCACTGACCTTGCCCAGAACCAGGCACACCCCAGCAGGGAGGGCTGGTGCAGAAAGGGAAGGGGCAGGACGCTGAGGGTGGTCTGCAGCTAGAGGGGTCCCTGGAAGGGGCCAGGTGTGTGGGGGGAGCCCGGCCCACGACCCCACCCATGCCCGTGCTGGGTGTTGAGTAGAGGAGGCGCCTCTTGGACCCCCTGCACTTTCAGGGTTCCAGGGGCTTGAGGGCGGGTTGCCCGGCATCCAAGGGGCTAGGGCACCACCCTCCCCGACCAATCACCGCTTGGGGGTGGAGCTACGTCTCTGTGGGCGGTCCCAGAGTTGCAGCGGGTTGCAGACCTGGGGCAGAAGAAGGGGCACTGGGAGAGAGAGAGTTGCCCTGCGGAGGTCCGGGCTGGTGAGTGAGCAGCATGCCCCGGGGTGGGGGTCGGGGGGTAGGGTGCGCCCCAGGTGGGAGGCAGGGTTCTGGAAGGGCACGTGGAGAGGGTTCATTGTGGGGACTCAGGTGAGTTTTCTTTTTCCCTTTAAAGTCTCTTCCGCCCCATGTCCTCAACTGGCCTTATTCCCCATACCCGTGAACTCCAGGGCGCCCACTCACCTGAGCTTTTGTGGGATGGGTTGCAGAATTTCAGGGTTTCCCCTGTTCCCCGGGAAGAGTGCGGGCAAGGACCTCACAGAATCCCCACCTTCAGTGGGGTGTCCCCCGGTTCTCTGACACAGTGCAGGTGATGCATCTTGAGCAGTACCCCGAGTTCAGCAGGGTGTGCCCTGGTCCCCCAGGCACAGGTGTGGCAGTAGCAAGCCCCAGAGCCATCCCCCAACTTCAGCATTATGCCCCGTGTGCCCCCGAGTTAGTGGTAATTGGCTGTTAGAATCATGCAGGAAAATCCTCCAGGTGGGGGCCTGGAGGCGGGCGTAAACCAGACCCCACTCTAGTTGCATTGGGAATAGACGAATTGAGGGTTTCTTTAGAAGAGTAAGTCTGCTTTCCAGAAAAGGCAAGGTCATTGGTCTATTGAGAATGAAGATAATTAGTGCTAAACAACAAGTATGTGTTGCCCCTTCGTCCAGAAACCGAAGCAGGTGTGCAGGCTTTAGGTCAGAGGTGCCTTCTTCTCCCCAGCTGACAGCACTTCTCTGCTCTGGCTCCATGAGACTCGAGGTTTTGAACGTCAGCATCTGAGTCAGGGAGGCAGCTTGTCACAGGACGCCAGTGTTCAGAGAAAACACAGCTATTTTGGCATAATGTCCTATCTATGTCAGGACTGGAGGTAAAACCTCTCATTATCCCAAAACCTCCTGGGCTTTTCTCTTTTCTCTAGTTGAGCCACAAAGTAAAATTGAAGTAGCTGTCAGCATTCTGGGTTTGGTGCAAGAATTACTTAGTTTCCCTGCAGGTAGAACTTTGCAGGGGATCACAATTTCTCTGTCCATTTATTGCTTACAAATGTATTTTGACTATCTGTTTCCTAGGAACCCTCTTTTATTAGAAAGGGAAGGTGAGATTCACTCTGTGCCTGTTTGTAACATCTAATTTGTTCCTTCGTCTAACAATGTTTATTCAATTGGGCCTAAGATATGGTTGAGTGGCCAGCATCTAGAGTTAGGTGGCTTTTTTTCATCTGATACAGACTTGGATGATGTCATTTGACAAAGGTGATGTTTCATCATTGATTAGTTTATTCACCAGAAGAGTTAAAATTAGGGTGGAGGGAAAATTCAAAATTATCCAAATGGGCCTGTTCCTGTTTAAAAGTTGAGCTTGACTTTCTAGTTTTACTATTATCTCGATATTTTGAGGTGCCATATTCTGTCTGTAGTTTCTTTGGTGGTGGAGTCAGAAGGAGAGTCTGGGAATTCTTTTGGATAGTGGCATGCTGGTGGCTTCAAGGGGCTTGGCGTCAGGAGCCTTGGGGTGAATTCTGCAACTGCTTGCCTGACCCTGGGTGCATCTCGCAGAGGTTTTGTTTCCTCTTATGAAATTGCCAGCAGATAATGTTCTGCTTAAAGGGGAACCCTCCCATCCTGTTGGTGGGAATGCAGAGTGGTGCAGACAGTCTGGGAAACAGTGTGGGGGTTCCTCAAAAAGTTAAACATTGAACAACCACATGATCCAGCAATTGCTCTCCTAGGTGCTTACCCAAAAGATACAAAAATGCACATTCGAAGGGGGTACATGCACCATGATGTTTATAGCAACAATGTCCACAGTAGCCAAACTATGGAGAGAATCCCAAAGTCCATGCACTGATGAATGGATAAAGCAGATGTGGGATACGTATATATATGTATATATGTATATGTGTGTGTATATATATATATATGGGAATATGACCCAGCTTCAAAAAGAATGAAATCTTACCATTTGCAAGGATGTGGATGGATCTAGAGTGTATTAAGCTAAGCAAAATTAGTGAGGAAAGACAAATATCCTATGCTCTCACGCTTGTGGAATTTCAGAAAGAAAACAGATGAACAGAGTTGAGGGGTGATGAGAAAGGCAAACAAGGAAATAGACTCAACCTTGGAGAACAAACTGAGTGTTGCTGCAGGACAGGGGCGTGGGGGGAAGAGTTAAATGGGTGAGGGGTATTAAGGAGGGCGCTTGTGATGAGCACCGGGTACTGTATGCAGGTGAGGAATCACTAAATCCTACCCCTGAAGCGAATATTCCATGGCATGTGAACTAACTGGAATTTAAGTAAAAGAAGAAAGGAAAAAGTGTTCTGCTTCATGAAGAGTGAGGTAAAATTGTAGTGATTTGGGCTGTACTGTTCTATAGATGATAGTTGTAAAACACCCTGTTGTAAGATACACTAGTTTCTTATCACATAAGGAGTCCTCAGAAAGCTGCAATGAAAGATTCAGATCTCAGAGCATGTTCATGTTCCACTGATATGTTACAGTTTGCACAGGTAGGACAGAAGGAGAGAAAGGCAACAGAAGGGGAAAGTAGGTGTGAACCTTTCATTAGTTAGCATTATAGCTTTCTCATGAAAGCCTTGCGCCAGTGTGATTTTGCAAGAAGAGGGGGAATCCGGGAGCTTTGCAGGAGACGGGGGAGTTCCAGGTCTGGGTAAAGCTGACAGGGGTCCCAGAGGAGAGCTGAATGCATTCTGCAGCAGGGTGTGGGCAGGGTGGGCTCCAGGGGTGGCTGTGGGTCTCCTGTGTGAGAGTTGTGACAGGTGAGGGCTGTGTGCAAGTTCCTGGCTGAGGACAAGTGAGGCACAGGTGGAGAGCTGGCAGAAAACCTTTTTCTGGGCCTCCAGCCTCACCCAACACACACAGCCTCACCTTCTGTCCCTGTCACTCCAATTCAGACTTCTCAGAAGGCGAGTGAGAACACATCAAGAGCATTCTAAACAGAAGGGAAAGCATGTGCAAAGGCTCTGGGGCAGGAGAATTCCAGATATGTCCAGGAGCAGCAAGAAGGCCCTGTGGCCACAGGGGACAGCTTAGGACATGACCTCAGGGAGGTGACAGAGGGCGACAGAAAGCCATTCCAGGGCTATAACCCCATGAGACCCTGTTTCACTAGGCCATCGTGGCTACAGCGTTGAGAACAGATGACAGAGGGTTGAAGATGGCAAGGCAGGTCAATGACGAAGCTTTTCCAGGAACTCAGGCACTGTGGACCAGACAGGTGGCCTTGGATGGAGTGGTTAGACCTATTCTGGGTCCATTTTGAAGATGGAGCTCACAGGATTTGCTGATGAGTTAGCTATTAGGAGCAGGAGAACGGAGGAATTGGGGTAACTCCCAGCTGTTGTGGGTTGTCCCGATCGAGGGGAAGGAGAGGGTTTCTGGGGTAAGGAGGTAGTCCGTGTTCCGCATGCTGAGGAAGGTGCCTTTCCCGGTGGATCTGCTGAGGTTTGTGTCTGGGAGAACCTTTCACATCTCCTCCCTCAGCAATGCTCAAGTACAAGTATCCCCCAGCTTTTAAACGTTCACAGTAAGACACTTGGCTTTCTTGAAAGAACTACGTTATTACCCAGCTTCAGTGAGAGGAAGAGACCTAAAGAGGATTTCCCTCTTATGAAAAAAGGTGAACAGTGAGAATCGCGTTCAGCATCTGTTTTGGGGAGAAGCACGACAGAGGCGGCGTGCACCCCAACCAGCTCCTTCCGCTGGGAACCGCTCTCCGCATCCAGCCACCAGCACTTTGAATTGTGTCTGTGAGCCTCTGCTGTGCTTTATCTTCATTTATGCTGGGCCTCCGTTAGAAACTTGTGTCCTGAGGCCTAAGAAAAGCCAAAGAGAAGGAATCTTGGAGTCTGAGCACACTGTCCAATTTTTCCGTGTAAATGAACGGTCATCCCTTCTTTACACCATTTCTGCTGTGCAAGGTTTCTCAGAAGCCCTGTACTTTCAAAGAGCAGGGAAACCTATACCCCATGCTGCGGGGTTAGTTTTAGTCTCCATGCTGGACAGAACATTTCATGACTGTCGGATTTTCTCACTCAAACATTGAGACTTGGACCACCTTCACCCGTTTCTACCACCCCATCCCCGAATCTGGCACCTACCAATCTGCTCTCAGTATCTATGCGTTCAGTATTTGTTTATTCCACGTGGAATGTACATGAGAGCATCTGGTATTTGTCTTTCTGTGTCTGAGTTACTTGGCATAAGGCCCCCAAGGTCTGTGTTTCCATGTCTGGTTCTTGTGAATAATGCTGCAGTGAACGTGGGAGTGCATCTGTCTTTTTGAGGCAGTATTTTTGTGTTCTCCAAATCAATACTCAGTAGAGCCATTACTGGGTCATGTGGTAGTTGTATTTATTTTTTCAGGAACCTCCATACCGTTTGTCACAGTGGCTGCACCAATTTCCATTCCCACCAGCAGCGCACAGTGTCTCCTCGTCTGCACGCCCTTGACCCCACCTGGTGTCTGTCTCTGGGACAATTGCTGTTCCAACAGTTGTGAGGGGATAGCCGATTGTGGGTTTGACTGATGTTTCCCTGACGATGCTCAGTGATGTCGAACAACTTTTTCTGTCTGTTGGCACCTGTGTGCCATCTTTGGACAGTATCTATTCACATATTCACCCCATTTTTTATACAGTTTTTTTTTGTTTTGATTTGTATGAGTGTTGTGTGCATTTTGGATATTAGCCTCTTCTCACACATATGATTCGCAGATATTTTTTTCTTATTGGGTCAGTGGCCTTTTAAGTTTTTGATGGTTTCTTTTGCCGTGTGGAAGATTTCAGTTTGATGTTGTTCCACTTGTTTATTTTTGCTTTTGTTGCCTTTGCATTTGGTGTCCGATCTGAAGACTCTTTGCCAAAACCAATGTCGAGAGACTTAGTACCTGTGTCTTCTTGGAGGTTTATGGATTCGGGTCTTATGTTCAAATCATTCATCCATTAAAAATTTTGTGTGTGGTGTAAGAAAGTGACCCAGTTATATTCTTCTGCATTTAGTGTCCAGTTTGCCTGTTACCGCTCACTGAAGAGACAGTCCTTCCCTCATGGCATATCTTCTGCTGCTGTGTCGTAAGTTAGGGTCATCTACGTGTGGGTAAGTTTCTGAGCTTTCTGTTCTGTTCCACTGACCTGGTGTCTGTGTTTCTGCCAGTACCATCCTGTTTAGATGACAACAGCTTTGTAATCTAGCTTGAAATCCAGGAGTGTGTTGACTGCACCTTTCTTTCTCCAGGTTGCTTTGGGTATTTGGGGTCTTTTGTGATTCCATACAAGTTTGAGGACTGTTTTCTATTTCCTCGAATAATGCCACTGGAATTCAGATGGGGATTTCATCACATCTGTCGATTGCTTTGGGTACGATGGACATGTTCACATAATTAACTCTTCCAGTTAAGGAGCATGGCGTATGCTTCCATTTGTTTGTGTTGCCTTCCAAATCTTTGACCCATACATTCTGCCCCCCTCGACACACATGTTTTTCATTTCTTTTCTGCCATGTGTTGAGTGTACTATGTCTTTCTCATTGTTGGTTACTTTTATTCCTAGATTTTTTTTTTTGATGCAATTGTAAATGGCATTGCTTTTTTAATTTCTCTTTGCGAAAGTGTGTCATCAGTATACAGAAATGCAAGAAGTTGGGTCATCTGGGTGGCTCCATAGGTGAAGCGTCTGCCTTCTGCTCAGGTCAGAGTTCTGGGATCGAGCCCCGTGTTGGGCTCCCCGCTTAGCGAGGGTCTGCTTCTCCGTCTTTCTGACACTCCCCCGGCTCGTGCTTTTTCTCTTCCTGTCAAATAAATAAATAAAATCTGAAAAAAAATAAAGACAACAGGTCTCTGTATATTGACTTTATATCCTGCAGCTTTCTTGAATTTGTTTATTCTAACAGGTTTTTTTTTTTTTTTTTTTTTTTTTTTTTGTGTGGAATCTTTTGGGATTTCATGTCATTTGCAAATAGTGACCGTTTTCCTGTATGGATTTCATATCTTTCTCTTTTTTTAAAATGATGTTAGTCACCCTACAGTACTTCATTTGTTTTTGATGTAGTGTTCCAGGATTCATTGTTTGCATATAACACCTAGTGCTCATTATGACACGTGCCCTCCTTAATACCCATCACCAGGATAACCCATTCCCCTACCCCTCCCTTTCTGCAACCTTCAGTTTGTTTCCCAGTGTCAATAGTCTCTCATGGTTCATCTCCCCCTCTCATTCCCCACCTTCACTTTTCCCTTCCTTCTCCTAATGTCCTCCATGCTATTCCTTCCATTCCACATAGGAGTGAAACCATATGATAATTGTCTTTCTCTGCTTGACTTAATTTCACTTAGCATAATCCCCTCCTGGTCCATCCACGTTGGTGCAAATGGTGGGTATTCATCCTTTCTGATGACTGAGTAATATTCCATTGTATAGATGAACCACATCTTCTTTGTCCATTCATCTGCTGAAGGACATCTTGGCTCCTTCCACAGTTTGGCTATTAGGGACATTGCTGCTATGAACATTGGGATACAGGTGCCCCTTCTTTTCATTACTCTGTGTCTATGGGGTAAATACCCAGTAGTGCAATTGGTGGGTCGTAGGATAGCTCTGTGTTCAACGTCTTGAGGAATCTCCATATTGTTTTCAAAAGTGGCTGTACCAGCTTGAATTCTCACGAGTAGTGGTAGAGGGCTCCCCTTTCTCCACATCCTCTCTGACTTTTTTTAATTTCCTGTCTTGTTAATTTCTTCTCAAGATTTTATTTATTTATTCCACAGAGATAGAGACAGCCAGCGAGAGAGGGAACACAAGCAGGGGGAGTGGGAGAGGAAGAAGCAGGCTCATAGCGGAGGAGCCTGATGTGGGGCTCCATCCCATAATGCTGGGATCACGCCCTGAGCCGATGGCAGACGCTTAACCGCTGTGCCACCCAGGTGCCCCCGGCCTTGTTAATTTTAACCATTCTAACTGGTGTAAGGTGGTATCTCATTGTAGTTTTGATTTGTATTTGCCTGATGGCAAGTGATGTGGAGCATTTTTTTCGTGTGTCTGTTGGCCATTTGTATGTCTTCTCTGGACAAGTATCTCTTTGTGTCTTCTGCCCATTTTTTGGGTGTCGAGTTTGAGGAGTTCTTTATAGATCTTGGATACCAGCCCTTTATCTGTAATATCATTTGCAGATATCTTCTTCGATTCCGTAGGTTGCCTTTTTGTTTTGTTGATCGTTTGCTTTGCCGTGCAGAAACTTTTTATCTTGATGAAGTGCCAATAGTTCATTTTTGCTTTTATTTCCTTTGCCTTTAGAGACGTGGCTTGCAAGAAGTTGTTGTGTCCAAGGTTGAAGAGTTCTTTTGATTTTGATATGAGACAGGAATCCATTATCTTTCTTTCCTGATTGCATTCGAGTCCTCTGTCTTTCTTGGTGAGTCTAGCTAAGTTTGTCAGTTTTGTTTATCTTTCCAAAAAAGGCAGCTCTCATTTTCATTGTGTGGTTTTTTTTTTTTTTTTTTTGTCTTTTTAGTCTCTGTTGGATTTATTTATGCATTCCTTTTTGTTATTTCCTTATTTCTACTAATTTGGGGCTTTGTTTGCTGTTTTTTTTTTTCTACTTCTTTACCACAGAAATCAGGTTGTTTATTGGAGAGCATTCTCATGGATTGATGAAGACTTGAATTTCTATGAACGTCCCCCCCGTAGAGCTACTTTTGCTGCATCCCATAAGTTTTTGTAGGTTGTCTTTTTCATCAGTGTCAAGGTACTTCTAAATTTTTTTTGATTTCTTCTTTGACTGTTGGTTGTTCAGTAGCATGTTGTTAAATCTCCACATATTTTTTTAAGATTATTTAAGTATCTGGCAGAGAGTGAGACAGCGAGAGAGGGAACGCAAGCAGGGGGGTGGGAGAGGGAGAAGCGGGCTTCCCACTGAGCAAGGAGCCTGATTCGGGGCTAGATCCCAGGCTCCTGGGATCACGACCTGAGCTGAAGGCAGATCCTTAATGACTGAGCCACCCAGGCCCCCCAATCTCCACCTGTTTTTGACTGTCCCATTTTTTTCTTGAGACTGATTTCTAGTTTCATATCATTGTGGTTGGACAAGATTTGTAGCAGAAGGTGAAGAGAGCATTCAGATGAAAGGTTTGTTTCCTGGAGGGTTTTCTGAGGGCAGACCATGAGTTCCGTGGGGACGGAGGAAGGTTTTGTGAGACGGGGGGTGGGGTTAACCCTTGTTAGAATTACTGACTACTACCATGCAGGCTGTGTGCTACCGTTCACACCGTAGTCCTGATGGGCTTGTACTTCATTAGAAATATTTTCTAGGAGGTGTAGGCATAGGCTTCTCTAAAAGAAAGGTGCCATGTGGGTTCATGGCATGACCCCAGGTCAGCAACCAGGATGTATGGTATTGTGGGGGATCAGAACCAGGCTTTCTGTGGGAAGTGACGGAAATAGGGTATGGTGAGCTCCATGACCTCATAGGTGAGGTCCCGAGTGACCCACTGGGTGTTGGGTTCCGTGGATCTGTTTCATCAGGTGCTGTGGAATTCAGGGACACCCTCCTGTCTGTGGATTTGTGTGGAGACAGGTAGACATCAGTGTCTGGCCAGGCACGAGGGTCGCACTGGACCACCACCAGAGGTGCAGCATGCGGGGGAGCCACTGCTTGGTTTCCACGAAAGCTGACCAGGGTCTGTGACCGTGATTCCTAGCAGCTGCAAGGGGAGAGGAGGCCGGGGGTGGTGCACACTTCCTAGACTTGTGGTCAGGACTAGTCTGGAGCCCACTGAAGTCAGCCACACCTGGCACAGAAGGCCCCCAGTCAGTGTAGCTGTGGGCACTGCTCCCATGGCACTTTCGGGCCGGCTCCATGCTGCCACCTCCTGCTTTTCATCATCATCTTCAAGGTCGTGTGCCTCTGCTCTTGCCCCATGGCCTCCGGGGTATTGTCCGTCCTCCATCTGGCCCTCGTCCCTGGTGCCCTGTGCAGTCCGATGCCAGGGTAGCCTTCTCGAGACAAACATCTGGCCCTGATGGAACACTTCCATGGATCTCGTGTGATGCGAGGATGATGTCCTGCCCTGGAAGGGGGCTGCAGGTCCCCAATCAGGAGAGCCATGTCTCCCTTTTCAGCATGGCCTGCCCTCCCCTCAGTCTTCTTCAGGGAAGCTCTCCCCACTTCCTGAGATGACAGCTCTGAACTTAAAAGTGAATGTTATTTTACATATCTCTATGCCTTAGTTCATCCATGGCATGTCTTTCAACGCCGTTAGTGGTTTTTTTTTTTTTTTTTTAGCAGTTCCGAAGGGCTGTCTGCTCAAGGAGGGGATGACCTGGGTGGGGCAGCTTTCCCTCTCATCTCCCTCAGCCTGTCGCTGAGCCCTGGGGCCAGCTGTCCCACTGAGGATTGAGGGACCCGAGCCAGCCCATCCTGAGCCCAGGCTGTGTGTCAGCTGTGTAGACTGATGCGTGTCGGAGCGGTGGGCAGCTGGCATAGGCCAGGGGCAGGCAGTGTCTCCCCATTCCTTCCCTCCCTTCCTCCCAGAGGTAGCTCAGAGCAGCCTTCAACCCCTGCATCTCCAGATCCCTTGACCTATGCCTCCTGTGTTCAGCTGGTGACCTTGGAGTTTCGCATGGATTCTACCTCCCATACCCTCTCCTGTAGCAGTTCCTGGATCAGGGGAGGGGTCGGACCCTTGTCTGATTTTGGTCTTCTTCCTGTCCCGCACCAAGCCCACTCACCTTTGCATCTTCCATGTATGTGCTTGGAAGCAAGTCCATCCACAGGGAACCTATTAGCCAAATGGATCCAGGTAATGAACATTGAAGTAGAGATCCAGGATCCATAATAAACCTGCTCGGAAACCTGTCCCAAAGTCTGTGACTCTCTCACACTGAAACAGAAACAATAATAGCTTTCTGGACTGTGAAGTGACATGTGTCTCTACTTCCAATCTTGAAGGCATAGGTGCTGAGCCTGGACAGAAAAGGACCATGGCTCCCGTGGGCTGGGATCCACAGTAAGAACTCAGTGAAATCTGAATTCGAGGCATAGAATGAATAATTATTGTAGAGTGAATCCTCCCAAGTAGGGCTTATGCACATTGCAGAGGAAAAGCTTTTTCAAAGAGGTTCCTGAAAGAAAAATCTTTTTAAAAAATTTATTTTAATTCCAGTAGAGCTAACATACAGTGTTACATTCGTTTCAGGTGTACAAGAGAGTGATTCAGTAATTCTATATATTACTCAGTGGTCATCCAGAAAAGTGTCCTCTTAATCCGCTTCATCTATTTCACTCATCCCTCTATGCACCTCCTCCTCTCTGGTAACCATCCGTTTTGTTCTCTCTTGTTAAGAGTTTGTATTTTGCCAGGCCCATACTCAGGCAACCCTGTTTGGGTAGAGTTTCCGTGTCCCCTGCGAGGGGGGTTGGGGGTGGGCACGCTGTGAGCCGGTATTTCCAGGCTTTTGTTCCCTGGCGGCTTTCTCTGGCGGTCTGCTGTGCCTCTTCTGAGAGTCAGAGCAGCAGAGGCTGAATTGTCACAGAACAGAGGGATTGCGGCCCATTCTCCACCGATGTTCTGGCCACTTTAACTCCGTTACTGTTGGTGCTGCTCAACCCTGTAGCGTCCCGGGATGTGCGCCCCACACCCGGCGTCCCTGCCCTCCCTTCCAGGGCAGGCGCGTCTCTGTCCTTTGTGTTTCTAATGCCGCCAGCCGCCAGCCGCCAGCCGCCAGCCGCCCCCGCGCGCTCCCGGATCTCCCGGTCTCAGTCTGGATCCCGTGAGCACACCAGGATTCCGGAGTTCCGTGAGAAGCCTGGTGGCGCGCGCACCCGGTTCAGGGTCTCGGTCTGCTGTTTCGTGGGTGCCGACCGCGAGTCCGCCCGCTCCCCCGTGCAGGTGGCCCGCCAACCGCCAGCCGCCCTGCGCGCGCTCCAGAAGCTCCTGGTCTCAGTCTGGATCCCGTGAGCACACCGGGATTCAGGAATTCCGTGAGAAGCCTGGTGGCGCGCGCACCCGGTTCAGGGTCTCAGTCTGCTGTTTCGCGGGTGCCGACCGTGAGTCCGTCCGCTCCCCCGTGCAGGTGGCCTGCCAGCTGCCAGCTGCCCCGCATGCGCTCCGGGAGCTCCCGGTCTCAGTCTGGATCCCGTGAGCACACGGGATTCCCGGGTTCCGCGAGATGCCTGGTGGCGCGCGCTCCCGGCTCACCGGTCTCAGTCCGCTCTCTCGCGGGTGCCCTCTGTGAGTGCGCCCGCTCCCCCCGTGCAGGTGGCTGCCGCTTCCCGGCGCCCGAACGCGGCGGCTCCCTCCCCCTTCCATTTATCTTCCGATATCTGTGCCCGGTTTCACGGCTCCCCGCTTCGTACCTCAATACTCAGCGCTGGAGATGTTCATTTGTAGAGATCCAGATGTATCTTCCTGCGTCTCAGGCTGATTCCGTGGTTGTTTAGGCTGGTCTGGTACCTATCCAGCTCGACTCAGGGGACCTGTGAAAAAGGGGTCCCCTACTCCTCCGCCATCTTAACTCGTCTCTTGTACCTGAAATAGTATTTAAAAACACTCAGCTCAGCCTCTTCTACAAAGTGAGCCAATGCTTATAAACAAGGCTAAAATATTCCCTTACCGGCGATGACTTCCCAGCCATCGTAGTGTTTAACTGGTATGACTGTGACTTACATTAGTCAACATTTGCAGAGAAAGAACTTAGTGCATCCAGGGGGCACTTCATGTTGAAATTAGTTTGTGACAATGAGCTACTGTGTTTTATACTGTAGTCCAAGGGAATGGTGCCAGACATCTCTAAGGTGTCTAGCAGTTCTACAATTCTGATTTTAAGTGGTCTGTGTGCTTCAGAGATTTGGGCAGGAGAAGGGCAGGAGTCCAGAGACTGTGAACACTTCTGTTACCTGTGCTGACCATGGAGCAGGTAGCCTTCTGTGGGCATCATTTTGATTTCTTGGTACTCTTGTGAAAGGTGCTTTTGTCTCAAATTCCTCCATTTAGGAGCAATTATAATGATAAAAGTAATGTTTATCTTATATCATCTGTGGGCCCTGATCCTGGGCTCCCAGGGAAGCTATCCTTTAACATTTTACCCGGCTCAAAATGACTGGGCAAAACCTCAAAGCATGGGCCCTATTTCTGCCCCAAGCACATGTTGTACATCTGTTTCGAGAAGAAAACAATAACCAAAAATGCCAACATGAAGATAAGAAAAAATCAAGAACCTCTTTGGCTCCCATAAGATTAAAGTCATACTGACATGTACATACTGAAAATGCATGAAATCATTGCATGTCCTAAAGCCCAAGCCTTGGAGGGTCTGAGAGCCACTGACCTTGCCCAGAACCAGGCACACCCCAGCAGGGAGGGCTGGTGCAGAAAGGGAAGGGGCAGGACGCTGAGGGTGGTCTGCAGCTAGAGGGGTCCCTGGAAGGGGCCAGGTGTGTGGGGGGAGCCCGGCCCACGACCCCACCCATGCCCGTGCTGGGTGTTGAGTAGAGGAGGCGCCTCTTGGACCCCCTGCACTTTCAGGGTTCCAGGGGCTTGAGGGCGGGTTGCCCGGCATCCAAGGGGCTAGGGCACCACCCTCCCCGACCAATCACCGCTTGGGGGTGGAGCTACGTCTCTGTGGGCGGTCCCAGAGTTGCAGCGGGTTGCAGACCTGGGGCAGAAGAAGGGGCACTGGGAGAGAGAGAGTTGCCCTGCGGAGGTCCGGGCTGGTGAGTGAGCAGCATGCCCCGGGGTGGGGGTCGGGGGGTAGGGTGCGCCCCAGGTGGGAGGCAGGGTTCTGGAAGGGCACGTGGAGAGGGTTCATTGTGGGGACTCAGGTGAGTTTTCTTTTTCCCTTTAAAGTCTCTTCCGCCCCATGTCCTCAACTGGCCTTATTCCCCATACCCGTGAACTCCAGGGCGCCCACTCACCTGAGCTTTTGTGGGATGGGTTGCAGAATTTCAGGGTTTCCCCTGTTCCCCGGGAAGAGTGCGGGCAAGGACCTCACAGAATCCCCACCTTCAGTGGGGTGTCCCCCGGTTCTCTGACACAGTGCAGGTGATGCATCTTGAGCAGTACCCCGAGTTCAGCAGGGTGTGCCCTGGTCCCCCAGGCACAGGTGTGGCAGTAGCAAGCCCCAGAGCCATCCCCCAACTTCAGCATTATGCCCCGTGTGCCCCCGAGTTAGTGGTAATTGGCTGTTAGAATCATGCAGGAAAATCCTCCAGGTGGGGGCCTGGAGGCGGGCGTAAACCAGACCCCACTCTAGTTGCATTGGGAATAGACGAATTGAGGGTTTCTTTAGAAGAGTAAGTCTGCTTTCCAGAAAAGGCAAGGTCATTGGTCTATTGAGAATGAAGATAATTAGTGCTAAACAACAAGTATGTGTTGCCCCTTCGTCCAGAAACCGAAGCAGGTGTGCAGGCTTTAGGTCAGAGGTGCCTTCTTCTCCCCAGCTGACAGCACTTCTCTGCTCTGGCTCCATGAGACTCGAGGTTTTGAACGTCAGCATCTGAGTCAGGGAGGCAGCTTGTCACAGGACGCCAGTGTTCAGAGAAAACACAGCTATTTTGGCATAATGTCCTATCTATGTCAGGACTGGAGGTAAAACCTCTCATTATCCCAAAACCTCCTGGGCTTTTCTCTTTTCTCTAGTTGAGCCACAAAGTAAAATTGAAGTAGCTGTCAGCATTCTGGGTTTGGTGCAAGAATTACTTAGTTTCCCTGCAGGTAGAACTTTGCAGGGGATCACAATTTCTCTGTCCATTTATTGCTTACAAATGTATTTTGACTATCTGTTTCCTAGGAACCCTCTTTTATTAGAAAGGGAAGGTGAGATTCACTCTGTGCCTGTTTGTAACATCTAATTTGTTCCTTCGTCTAACAATGTTTATTCAATTGGGCCTAAGATATGGTTGAGTGGCCAGCATCTAGAGTTAGGTGGCTTTTTTTCATCTGATACAGACTTGGATGATGTCATTTGACAAAGGTGATGTTTCATCATTGATTAGTTTATTCACCAGAAGAGTTAAAATTAGGGTGGAGGGAAAATTCAAAATTATCCAAATGGGCCTGTTCCTGTTTAAAAGTTGAGCTTGACTTTCTAGTTTTACTATTATCTCGATATTTTGAGGTGCCATATTCTGTCTGTAGTTTCTTTGGTGGTGGAGTCAGAAGGAGAGTCTGGGAATTCTTTTGGATAGTGGCATGCTGGTGGCTTCAAGGGGCTTGGCGTCAGGAGCCTTGGGGTGAATTCTGCAACTGCTTGCCTGACCCTGGGTGCATCTCGCAGAGGTTTTGTTTCCTCTTATGAAATTGCCAGCAGATAATGTTCTGCTTAAAGGGGAACCCTCCCATCCTGTTGGTGGGAATGCAGAGTGGTGCAGACAGTCTGGGAAACAGTGTGGGGGTTCCTCAAAAAGTTAAACATTGAACAACCACATGATCCAGCAATTGCTCTCCTAGGTGCTTACCCAAAAGATACAAAAATGCACATTCGAAGGGGGTACATGCACCATGATGTTTATAGCAACAATGTCCACAGTAGCCAAACTATGGAGAGAATCCCAAAGTCCATGCACTGATGAATGGATAAAGCAGATGTGGGATACGTATATATATGTATATATGTATATGTGTGTGTATATATATATATATGGGAATATGACCCAGCTTCAAAAAGAATGAAATCTTACCATTTGCAAGGATGTGGATGGATCTAGAGTGTATTAAGCTAAGCAAAATTAGTGAGGAAAGACAAATATCCTATGCTCTCACGCTTGTGGAATTTCAGAAAGAAAACAGATGAACAGAGTTGAGGGGTGATGAGAAAGGCAAACAAGGAAATAGACTCAACCTTGGAGAACAAACTGAGTGTTGCTGCAGGACAGGGGCGTGGGGGGAAGAGTTAAATGGGTGAGGGGTATTAAGGAGGGCGCTTGTGATGAGCACCGGGTACTGTATGCAGGTGAGGAATCACTAAATCCTACCCCTGAAGCGAATATTCCATGGCATGTGAACTAACTGGAATTTAAGTAAAAGAAGAAAGGAAAAAGTGTTCTGCTTCATGAAGAGTGAGGTAAAATTGTAGTGATTTGGGCTGTACTGTTCTATAGATGATAGTTGTAAAACACCCTGTTGTAAGATACACTAGTTTCTTATCACATAAGGAGTCCTCAGAAAGCTGCAATGAAAGATTCAGATCTCAGAGCATGTTCATGTTCCACTGATATGTTACAGTTTGCACAGGTAGGACAGAAGGAGAGAAAGGCAACAGAAGGGGAAAGTAGGTGTGAACCTTTCATTAGTTAGCATTATAGCTTTCTCATGAAAGCCTTGCGCCAGTGTGATTTTGCAAGAAGAGGGGGAATCCGGGAGCTTTGCAGGAGACGGGGGAGTTCCAGGTCTGGGTAAAGCTGACAGGGGTCCCAGAGGAGAGCTGAATGCATTCTGCAGCAGGGTGTGGGCAGGGTGGGCTCCAGGGGTGGCTGTGGGTCTCCTGTGTGAGAGTTGTGACAGGTGAGGGCTGTGTGCAAGTTCCTGGCTGAGGACAAGTGAGGCACAGGTGGAGAGCTGGCAGAAAACCTTTTTCTGGGCCTCCAGCCTCACCCAACACACACAGCCTCACCTTCTGTCCCTGTCACTCCAATTCAGACTTCTCAGAAGGCGAGTGAGAACACATCAAGAGCATTCTAAACAGAAGGGAAAGCATGTGCAAAGGCTCTGGGGCAGGAGAATTCCAGATATGTCCAGGAGCAGCAAGAAGGCCCTGTGGCCACAGGGGACAGCTTAGGACATGACCTCAGGGAGGTGACAGAGGGCGACAGAAAGCCATTCCAGGGCTATAACCCCATGAGACCCTGTTTCACTAGGCCATCGTGGCTACAGCGTTGAGAACAGATGACAGAGGGTTGAAGATGGCAAGGCAGGTCAATGACGAAGCTTTTCCAGGAACTCAGGCACTGTGGACCAGACAGGTGGCCTTGGATGGAGTGGTTAGACCTATTCTGGGTCCATTTTGAAGATGGAGCTCACAGGATTTGCTGATGAGTTAGCTATTAGGAGCAGGAGAACGGAGGAATTGGGGTAACTCCCAGCTGTTGTGGGTTGTCCCGATCGAGGGGAAGGAGAGGGTTTCTGGGGTAAGGAGGTAGTCCGTGTTCCGCATGCTGAGGAAGGTGCCTTTCCCGGTGGATCTGCTGAGGTTTGTGTCTGGGAGAACCTTTCACATCTCCTCCCTCAGCAATGCTCAAGTACAAGTATCCCCCAGCTTTTAAACGTTCACAGTAAGACACTTGGCTTTCTTGAAAGAACTACGTTATTACCCAGCTTCAGTGAGAGGAAGAGACCTAAAGAGGATTTCCCTCTTATGAAAAAAGGTGAACAGTGAGAATCGCGTTCAGCATCTGTTTTGGGGAGAAGCACGACAGAGGCGGCGTGCACCCCAACCAGCTCCTTCCGCTGGGAACCGCTCTCCGCATCCAGCCACCAGCACTTTGAATTGTGTCTGTGAGCCTCTGCTGTGCTTTATCTTCATTTATGCTGGGCCTCCGTTAGAAACTTGTGTCCTGAGGCCTAAGAAAAGCCAAAGAGAAGGAATCTTGGAGTCTGAGCACACTGTCCAATTTTTCCGTGTAAATGAACGGTCATCCCTTCTTTACACCATTTCTGCTGTGCAAGGTTTCTCAGAAGCCCTGTACTTTCAAAGAGCAGGGAAACCTATACCCCATGCTGCGGGGTTAGTTTTAGTCTCCATGCTGGACAGAACATTTCATGACTGTCGGATTTTCTCACTCAAACATTGAGACTTGGACCACCTTCACCCGTTTCTACCACCCCATCCCCGAATCTGGCACCTACCAATCTGCTCTCAGTATCTATGTGTTCAGTATTTGTTTATTCCACGTGGAATGTACATGAGAGCATCTGGTATTTGTCTTTCTGTGTCTGAGTTACTTGGCATAAGGCCCCCAAGGTCTGTGTTTCCATGTCTGGTTCTTGTGAATAATGCTGCAGTGAACGTGGGAGTGCATCTGTCTTTTTGAGGCAGTATTTTTGTGTTCTCCAAATCAATACTCAGTAGAGCCATTACTGGGTCATGTGGTAGTTGTATTTATTTTTTCAGGAACCTCCATACCGTTTGTCACAGTGGCTGCACCAATTTCCATTCCCACCAGCAGCGCACAGTGTCTCCTCGTCTGCACGCCCTTGACCCCACCTGGTGTCTGTCTCTGGGACAATTGCTGTTCCAACAGTTGTGAGGGGATAGCCGATTGTGGGTTTGACTGATGTTTCCCTGACGATGCTCAGTGATGTCGAACAACTTTTTCTGTCTGTTGGCACCTGTGTGCCATCTTTGGACAGTATCTATTCACATATTCACCCCATTTTTTATACAGTTTTTTTTTGTTTTGATTTGTATGAGTGTTGTGTGCATTTTGGATATTAGCCTCTTCTCACACATATGATTCGCAGATATTTTTTTCTTATTGGGTCAGTGGCCTTTTAAGTTTTTGATGGTTTCTTTTGCCGTGTGGAAGATTTCAGTTTGATGTTGTTCCACTTGTTTATTTTTGCTTTTGTTGCCTTTGCATTTGGTGTCCGATCTGAAGACTCTTTGCCAAAACCAATGTCGAGAGACTTAGTACCTGTGTCTTCTTGGAGGTTTATGGATTCGGGTCTTATGTTCAAATCATTCATCCATTAAAAATTTTGTGTGTGGTGTAAGAAAGTGACCCAGTTATATTCTTCTGCATTTAGTGTCCAGTTTGCCTGTTACCGCTCACTGAAGAGACAGTCCTTCCCTCATGGCATATCTTCTGCTGCTGTGTCGTAAGTTAGGGTCATCTACGTGTGGGTAAGTTTCTGAGCTTTCTGTTCTGTTCCACTGACCTGGTGTCTGTGTTTCTGCCAGTACCATCCTGTTTAGATGACAACAGCTTTGTAATCTAGCTTGAAATCCAGGAGTGTGTTGACTGCACCTTTCTTTCTCCAGGTTGCTTTGGGTATTTGGGGTCTTTTGTGATTCCATACAAGTTTGAGGACTGTTTTCTATTTCCTCGAATAATGCCACTGGAATTCAGATGGGGATTTCATCACATCTGTCGATTGCTTTGGGTACGATGGACATGTTCACATAATTAACTCTTCCAGTTAAGGAGCATGGCGTATGCTTCCATTTGTTTGTTTGCCTTCCAAATCTTTGACCCATACATTCTGCCCCCCTCGACACACATGTTTTTCATTTCTTTTCTGCCATGTGTTGAGTGTACTATGTCTTTCTCATTGTTGGTTACTTTTATTCCTAGATTTTTTTTTTTGATGCAATTGTAAATGGCATTGCTTTTTTAATTTCTCTTTGCGAAAGTGTGTCATCAGTATACAGAAATGCAAGAAGTTGGGTCATCTGGGTGGCTCCATAGGTGAAGCGTCTGCCTTCTGCTCAGGTCAGAGTTCTGGGATCGAGCCCCGTGTTGGGCTCCCCGCTTAGCGAGGGTCTGCTTCTCCGTCTTTCTGACACTCCCCCGGCTCGTGCTTTTTCTCTTCCTGTCAAATAAATAAATAAAATCTGAAAAAAAATAAAGACAACAGGTCTCTGTATATTGACTTTATATCCTGCAGCTTTCTTGAATTTGTTTATTCTAACAGGTTTTTTTTTTTTTTTTTTTTTTTTTTTTGTGGAATCTTTTGGGATTTCATGTCATTTGCAAATAGTGACCGTTTTCCTGTATGGATTTCATATCTTTCTCTTTTTTTAAAATGATGTTAGTCACCCTACAGTACTTCATTTGTTTTTGATGTAGTGTTCCAGGATTCATTGTTTGCATATAACACCTAGTGCTCATTATGACACGTGCCCTCCTTAATACCCATCACCAGGATAACCCATTCCCCTACCCCTCCCTTTCTGCAACCTTCAGTTTGTTTCCCAGTGTCAATAGTCTCTCATGGTTCATCTCCCCCTCTCATTCCCCACCTTCACTTTTCCCTTCCTTCTCCTAATGTCCTCCATGCTATTCCTTCCATTCCACATAGGAGTGAAACCATATGATAATTGTCTTTCTCTGCTTGACTTAATTTCACTTAGCATAATCCCCTCCTGGTCCATCCACGTTGGTGCAAATGGTGGGTATTCATCCTTTCTGATGACTGAGTAATATTCCATTGTATAGATGAACCACATCTTCTTTGTCCATTCATCTGCTGAAGGACATCTTGGCTCCTTCCACAGTTTGGCTATTAGGGACATTGCTGCTATGAACATTGGGATACAGGTGCCCCTTCTTTTCATTACTCTGTGTCTATGGGGTAAATACCCAGTAGTGCAATTGGTGGGTCGTAGGATAGCTCTGTGTTCAACGTCTTGAGGAATCTCCATATTGTTTTCAAAAGTGGCTGTACCAGCTTGAATTCTCACGAGTAGTGGTAGAGGGCTCCCCTTTCTCCACATCCTCTCTGACTTTTTTTAATTTCCTGTCTTGTTAATTTCTTCTCAAGATTTTATTTATTTATTCCACAGAGATAGAGACAGCCAGCGAGAGAGGGAACACAAGCAGGGGGAGTGGGAGAGGAAGAAGCAGGCTCATAGCGGAGGAGCCTGATGTGGGGCTCCATCCCATAATGCTGGGATCACGCCCTGAGCCGATGGCAGACGCTTAACCGCTGTGCCACCCAGGTGCCCCCGGCCTTGTTAATTTTAACCATTCTAACTGGTGTAAGGTGGTATCTCATTGTAGTTTTGATTTGTATTTGCCTGATGGCAAGTGATGTGGAGCATTTTTTTCGTGTGTCTGTTGGCCATTTGTATGTCTTCTCTGGACAAGTATCTCTTTGTGTCTTCTGCCCATTTTTTGGGTGTCGAGTTTGAGGAGTTCTTTATAGATCTTGGATACCAGCCCTTTATCTGTAATATCATTTGCAGATATCTTCTTCGATTCCGTAGGTTGCCTTTTTGTTTTGTTGATCGTTTGCTTTGCCGTGCAGAAACTTTTTATCTTGATGAAGTGCCAATAGTTCATTTTTGCTTTTATTTCCTTTGCCTTTAGAGACGTGGCTTGCAAGAAGTTGTTGTGTCCAAGGTTGAAGAGTTCTTTTGATTTTGATATGAGACAGGAATCCATTATCTTTCTTTCCTGATTGCATTCGAGTCCTCTGTCTTTCTTGGTGAGTCTAGCTAAGTTTGTCAGTTTTGTTTATCTTTCCAAAAAAGGCAGCTCTCATTTTCATTGTGTGGTTTTTTTGTTTTTTTTTTTGTCTTTTTAGTCTCTGTTGGATTTATTTATGCATTCCTTTTTGTTATTTCCTTATTTCTACTAATTTGGGGCTTTGTTTGCTGTTTTTTTTTTTCTACTTCTTTACCACAGAAATCAGGTTGTTTATTGGAGAGCATTCTCATGGATTGATGAAGACTTGAATTTCTATGAACGTCCCCCCCGTAGAGCTACTTTTGCTGCATCCCATAAGTTTTTGTAGGTTGTCTTTTTCATCAGTGTCAAGGTACTTCTAAATTTTTTTTGATTTCTTCTTTGACTGTTGGTTGTTCAGTAGCATGTTGTTAAATCTCCACATATTTTTTTAAGATTATTTAAGTATCTGGCAGAGAGTGAGACAGCGAGAGAGGGAACGCAAGCAGGGGGGTGGGAGAGGGAGAAGCGGGCTTCCCACTGAGCAAGGAGCCTGATTCGGGGCTAGATCCCAGGCTCCTGGGATCACGACCTGAGCTGAAGGCAGATCCTTAATGACTGAGCCACCCAGGCCCCCCAATCTCCACCTGTTTTTGACTGTCCCATTTTTTTCTTGAGACTGATTTCTAGTTTCATATCATTGTGGTTGGACAAGATTTGTAGCAGAAGGTGAAGAGAGCATTCAGATGAAAGGTTTGTTTCCTGGAGGGTTTTCTGAGGGCAGACCATGAGTTCCGTGGGGACGGAGGAAGGTTTTGTGAGACGGGGGGTGGGGTTAACCCTTGTTAGAATTACTGACTACTACCATGCAGGCTGTGTGCTACCGTTCACACCGTAGTCCTGATGGGCTTGTACTTCATTAGAAATATTTTCTAGGAGGTGTAGGCATAGGCTTCTCTAAAAGAAAGGTGCCATGTGGGTTCATGGCATGACCCCAGGTCAGCAACCAGGATGTATGGTATTGTGGGGGATCAGAACCAGGCTTTCTGTGGGAAGTGACGGAAATAGGGTATGGTGAGCTCCATGACCTCATAGGTGAGGTCCCGAGTGACCCACTGGGTGTTGGGTTCCGTGGATCTGTTTCATCAGGTGCTGTGGAATTCAGGGACACCCTCCTGTCTGTGGATTTGTGTGGAGACAGGTAGACATCAGTGTCTGGCCAGGCACGAGGGTCGCACTGGACCACCACCAGAGGTGCAGCATGCGGGGGAGCCACTGCTTGGTTTCCACGAAAGCTGACCAGGGTCTGTGACCGTGATTCCTAGCAGCTGCAAGGGGAGAGGAGGCCGGGGGTGGTGCACACTTCCTAGACTTGTGGTCAGGACTAGTCTGGAGCCCACTGAAGTCAGCCACACCTGGCACAGAAGGCCCCCAGTCAGTGTAGCTGTGGGCACTGCTCCCATGGCACTTTCGGGCCGGCTCCATGCTGCCACCTCCTGCTTTTCATCATCATCTTCAAGGTCGTGTGCCTCTGCTCTTGCCCCATGGCCTCCGGGGTATTGTCCGTCCTCCATCTGGCCCTCGTCCCTGGTGCCCTGTGCAGTCCGATGCCAGGGTAGCCTTCTCGAGACAAACATCTGGCCCTGATGGAACACTTCCATGGATCTCGTGTGATGCGAGGATGATGTCCTGCCCTGGAAGGGGGCTGCAGGTCCCCAATCAGGAGAGCCATGTCTCCCTTTTCAGCATGGCCTGCCCTCCCCTCAGTCTTCTTCAGGGAAGCTCTCCCCACTTCCTGAGATGACAGCTCTGAACTTAAAAGTGAATGTTATTTTACATATCTCTATGCCTTAGTTCATCCATGGCATGTCTTTCAACGCCGTTAGTGGTTTTTTTTTTTTTTTTTTTAGCAGTTCCGAAGGGCTGTCTGCTCAAGGAGGGGATGACCTGGGTGGGGCAGCTTTCCCTCTCATCTCCCTCAGCCTGTCGCTGAGCCCTGGGGCCAGCTGTCCCACTGAGGATTGAGGGACCCGAGCCAGCCCATCCTGAGCCCAGGCTGTGTGTCAGCTGTGTAGACTGATGCGTGTCGGAGCGGTGGGCAGCTGGCATAGGCCAGGGGCAGGCAGTGTCTCCCCATTCCTTCCCTCCCTTCCTCCCAGAGGTAGCTCAGAGCAGCCTTCAACCCCTGCATCTCCAGATCCCTTGACCTATGCCTCCTGTGTTCAGCTGGTGACCTTGGAGTTTCGCATGGATTCTACCTCCCATACCCTCTCCTGTAGCAGTTCCTGGATCAGGGGAGGGGTCGGACCCTTGTCTGATTTTGGTCTTCTTCCTGTCCCGCACCAAGCCCACTCACCTTTGCATCTTCCATGTATGTGCTTGGAAGCAAGTCCATCCACAGGGAACCTATTAGCCAAATGGATCCAGGTAATGAACATTGAAGTAGAGATCCAGGATCCATAATAAACCTGCTCGGAAACCTGTCCCAAAGTCTGTGACTCTCTCACACTGAAACAGAAACAATAATAGCTTTCTGGACTGTGAAGTGACATGTGTCTCTACTTCCAATCTTGAAGGCATAGGTGCTGAGCCTGGACAGAAAAGGACCATGGCTCCCGTGGGCTGGGATCCACAGTAAGAACTCAGTGAAATCTGAATTCGAGGCATAGAATGAATAATTATTGTAGAGTGAATCCTCCCAAGTAGGGCTTATGCACATTGCAGAGGAAAAGCTTTTTCAAAGAGGTTCCTGAAAGAAAAATCTTTTTAAAAAATTTATTTTAATTCCAGTAGAGCTAACATACAGTGTTACATTCGTTTCAGGTGTACAAGAGAGTGATTCAGTAATTCTATATATTACTCAGTGGTCATCCAGAAAAGTGTCCTCTTAATCCGCTTCATCTATTTCACTCATCCCTCTATGCACCTCCTCCTCTCTGGTAACCATCCGTTTTGTTCTCTCTTGTTAAGAGTTTGTATTTTGCCAGGCCCATACTCAGGCAACCCTGTTTGGGTAGAGTTTCCGTGTCCCCTGCGAGGGGGGTTGGGGGTGGGCACGCTGTGAGCCGGTATTTCCAGGCTTTTGTTCCCTGGCGGCTTTCTCTGGCGGTCTGCTGTGCCTCTTCTGAGAGTCAGAGCAGCAGAGGCTGAATTGTCACAGAACAGAGGGATTGCGGCCCATTCTCCACCGATGTTCTGGCCACTTTAACTCCGTTACTGTTGGTGCTGCTCAACCCTGTAGCGTCCCGGGATGTGCGCCCCACACCCGGCGTCCCTGCCCTCCCTTCCAGGGCAGGCGCGTCTCTGTCCTTTGTGTTTCTAATGCCGCCAGCCGCCAGCCGCCAGCCGCCCCCGCGCGCTCCCGGATCTCCCGGTCTCAGTCTGGATCCCGTGAGCACACCAGGATTCCGGAGTTCCGTGAGAAGCCTGGTGGCGCGCGCACCCGGTTCAGGGTCTCGGTCTGCTGTTTCGTGGGTGCCGACCGCGAGTCCGCCCGCTCCCCCGTGCAGGTGGCCCGCCAACCGCCAGCCGCCCTGCGCGCGCTCCAGAAGCTCCCGGTCTCAGTCTGGATCCCGTGAGCACACCGGGATTCAGGAATTCCGTGAGAAGCCTGGTGGCGCGCGCACCCGGTTCAGGGTCTCAGTCTGCTGTTTCGCGGGTGCCGACCGTGAGTCCGTCCGCTCCCCCGTGCAGGTGGCCTGCCAGCTGCCAGCTGCCCCGCATGCGCTCCGGGAGCTCCCGGTCTCAGTCTGGATCCCGTGAGCACACGGGATTCCCGGGTTCCGCGAGATGCCTGGTGGCGCGCGCTCCCGGCTCACCGGTCTCAGTCCGCTCTCTCGCGGGTGCCCTCTGTGAGTGCGCCCGCTCCCCCCGTGCAGGTGGCTGCCGCTTCCCGGCGCCCGAACGCGGCGGCTCCCTCCCCCTTCCGTTTATCTTCCGATATCTGTGCCCGGTTTCACGGCTCCCCGCTTCGTACCTCAATACTCAGCGCTGGAGATGTTCATTTGTAGAGATCCAGATGTATCTTCCTGCGTCTCAGGCTGATTCCGTGGTTGTTTAGGCTGGTCTGGTACCTATCCAGCTCGACTCAGGGGACCTGTGAAAAAGGGGTCCCCTACTCCTCCGCCATCTTAACTCGTCTCTTGTACCTGAAATAGTATTTAAAAACACTCAGCTCAGCCTCTTCTACAAAGTGAGCCAATGCTTATAAACAAGGCTAAAATATTCCCTTACCGGCGATGACTTCCCAGCCATCGTAGTGTTTAACTGGTATGACTGTGACTTACATTAGTCAACATTTGCAGAGAAAGAACTTAGTGCATCCAGGGGGCACTTCATGTTGAAATTAGTTTGTGACAATGAGCTACTGTGTTTTATACTGTAGTCCAAGGGAATGGTGCCAGACATCTCTAAGGTGTCTAGCAGTTCTACAATTCTGATTTTAAGTGGTCTGTGTGCTTCAGAGATTTGGGCAGGAGAAGGGCAGGAGTCCAGAGACTGTGAACACTTCTGTTACCTGTGCTGACCATGGAGCAGGTAGCCTTCTGTGGGCATCATTTTGATTTCTTGGTACTCTTGTGAAAGGTGCTTTTGTCTCAAATTCCTCCATTTAGGAGCAATTATAATGATAAAAGTAATGTTTATCTTATATCATCTGTGGGCCCTGATCCTGGGCTCCCAGGGAAGCTATCCTTTAACATTTTACCCGGCTCAAAATGACTGGGCAAAACCTCAAAGCATGGGCCCTATTTCTGCCCCAAGCACATGTTGTACATCTGTTTCGAGAAGAAAACAATAACCAAAAATGCCAACATGAAGATAAGAAAAAATCAAGAACCTCTTTGGCTCCCATAAGATTAAAGTCATACTGACATGTACATACTGAAAATGCATGAAATCATTGCATGTCCTAAAGCCCAAGCCTTGGAGGGTCTGAGAGCCACTGACCTTGCCCAGAACCAGGCACACCCCAGCAGGGAGGGCTGGTGCAGAAAGGGAAGGGGCAGGACGCTGAGGGTGGTCTGCAGCTAGAGGGGTCCCTGGAAGGGGCCAGGTGTGTGGGGGGAGCCCGGCCCACGACCCCACCCATGCCCGTGCTGGGTGTTGAGTAGAGGAGGCGCCTCTTGGACCCCCTGCACTTTCAGGGTTCCAGGGGCTTGAGGGCGGGTTGCCCGGCATCCAAGGGGCTAGGGCACCACCCTCCCCGACCAATCACCGCTTGGGGGTGGAGCTACGTCTCTGTGGGCGGTCCCAGAGTTGCAGCGGGTTGCAGACCTGGGGCAGAAGAAGGGGCACTGGGAGAGAGAGAGTTGCCCTGCGGAGATCCGGGCTGGTGAGTGAGCAGCATGCCCCGGGGTGGGGGTCGGGGGGTAGGGTGCGCCCCAGGTGGGAGGCAGGGTTCTGGAAGGGCACGTGGAGAGGGTTCATTGTGGGGACTCAGGTGAGTTTTCTTTTTCCCTTTAAAGTCTCTTCCGCCCCATGTCCTCAACTGGCCTTATTCCCCATACCCGTGAACTCCAGGGCGCCCACTCACCTGAGCTTTTGTGGGATGGGTTGCAGAATTTCAGGGTTTCCCCTGTTCCCCGGGAAGAGTGCGGGCAAGGACCTCACAGAATCCCCACCTTCAGTGGGGTGTCCCCCGGTTCTCTGACACAGTGCAGGTGATGCATCTTGAGCAGTACCCCGAGTTCAGCAGGGTGTGCCCTGGTCCCCCAGGCACAGGTGTGGCAGTAGCAAGCCCCAGAGCCATCCCCCAACTTCAGCATTATGCCCCGTGTGCCCCCGAGTTAGTGGTAATTGGCTGTTAGAATCATGCAGGAAAATCCTCCAGGTGGGGGCCTGGAGGCGGGCGTAAACCAGACCCCACTCTAGTTGCATTGGGAATAGACGAATTGAGGGTTTCTTTAAAAGAGTAAGTCTGCTTTCCAGAAAAGGCAAGGTCATTGGTCTATTGAGAATGAAGATAATTAGTGCTAAACAACAAGTATGTGTTGCCCCTTCGTCCAGAAACCGAAGCAGGTGTGCAGGCTTTAGGTCAGAGGTGCCTTCTTCTCCCCAGCTGACAGCACTTCTCTGCTCTGGCTCCATGAGACTCGAGGTTTTGAACGTCAGCATCTGAGTCAGGGAGGCAGCTTGTCACAGGACGCCAGTGTTCAGAGAAAACACAGCTATTTTGGCATAATGTCCTATCTATGTCAGGACTGGAGGTAAAACCTCTCATTATCCCAAAACCTCCTGGGCTTTTCTCTTTTCTCTAGTTGAGCCACAAAGTAAAATTGAAGTAGCTGTCAGCATTCTGGGTTTGGTGCAAGAATTACTTAGTTTCCCTGCAGGTAGAACTTTGCAGGGGATCACAATTTCTCTGTCCATTTATTGCTTACAAATGTATTTTGACTATCTGTTTCCTAGGAACCCTCTTTTATTAGAAAGGGAAGGTGAGATTCACTCTGTGCCTGTTTGTAACATCTAATTTGTTCCTTCGTCTAACAATGTTTATTCAATTGGGCCTAAGATATGGTTGAGTGGCCAGCATCTAGAGTTAGGTGGCTTTTTTTCATCTGATACAGACTTGGATGATGTCATTTGACAAAGGTGATGTTTCATCATTGATTAGTTTATTCACCAGAAGAGTTAAAATTAGGGTGGAGGGAAAATTCAAAATTATCCAAATGGGCCTGTTCCTGTTTAAAAGTTGAGCTTGACTTTCTAGTTTTACTATTATCTCGATATTTTGAGGTGCCATATTCTGTCTGTAGTTTCTTTGGTGGTGGAGTCAGAAGGAGAGTCTGGGAATTCTTTTGGATAGTGGCATGCTGGTGGCTTCAAGGGGCTTGGCGTCAGGAGCCTTGGGGTGAATTCTGCAACTGCTTGCCTGACCCTGGGTGCATCTCGCAGAGGTTTTGTTTCCTCTTATGAAATTGCCAGCAGATAATGTTCTGCTTAAAGGGGAACCCTCCCATCCTGTTGGTGGGAATGCAGAGTGGTGCAGACAGTCTGGGAAACAGTGTGGGGGTTCCTCAAAAAGTTAAACATTGAACAACCACATGATCCAGCAATTGCTCTCCTAGGTGCTTACCCAAAAGATACAAAAATGCACATTCGAAGGGGGTACATGCACCATGATGTTTATAGCAACAATGTCCACAGTAGCCAAACTATGGAGAGAATCCCAAAGTCCATGCACTGATGAATGGATAAAGCAGATGTGGGATACGTATATATATGTATATATGTATATGTGTGTGTATATATATATATATGGGAATATGACCCAGCTTCAAAAAGAATGAAATCTTACCATTTGCAAGGATGTGGATGGATCTAGAGTGTATTAAGCTAAGCAAAATTAGTGAGGAAAGACAAATATCCTATGCTCTCACGCTTGTGGAATTTCAGAAAGAAAACAGATGAACAGAGTTGAGGGGTGATGAGAAAGGCAAACAAGGAAATAGACTCAACCTTGGAGAACAAACTGAGTGTTGCTGCAGGACAGGGGCGTGGGGGGAAGAGTTAAATGGGTGAGGGGTATTAAGGAGGGCGCTTGTGATGAGCACCGGGTACTGTATGCAGGTGAGGAATCACTAAATCCTACCCCTGAAGCGAATATTCCATGGCATGTGAACTAACTGGAATTTAAGTAAAAGAAGAAAGGAAAAAGTGTTCTGCTTCATGAAGAGTGAGGTAAAATTGTAGTGATTTGGGCTGTACTGTTCTATAGATGATAGTTGTAAAACACCCTGTTGTAAGATACACTAGTTTCTTATCACATAAGGAGTCCTCAGAAAGCTGCAATGAAAGATTCAGATCTCAGAGCATGTTCATGTTCCACTGATATGTTACAGTTTGCACAGGTAGGACAGAAGGAGAGAAAGGCAACAGAAGGGGAAAGTAGGTGTGAACCTTTCATTAGTTAGCATTATAGCTTTCTCATGAAAGCCTTGCGCCAGTGTGATTTTGCAAGAAGAGGGGGAATCCGGGAGCTTTGCAGGAGACGGGGGAGTTCCAGGTCTGGGTAAAGCTGACAGGGGTCCCAGAGGAGAGCTGAATGCATTCTGCAGCAGGGTGTGGGCAGGGTGGGCTCCAGGGGTGGCTGTGGGTCTCCTGTGTGAGAGTTGTGACAGGTGAGGGCTGTGTGCAAGTTCCTGGCTGAGGACAAGTGAGGCACAGGTGGAGAGCTGGCAGAAAACCTTTTTCTGGGCCTCCAGCCTCACCCAACACACACAGCCTCACCTTCTGTCCCTGTCACTCCAATTCAGACTTCTCAGAAGGCGAGTGAGAACACATCAAGAGCATTCTAAACAGAAGGGAAAGCATGTGCAAAGGCTCTGGGGCAGGAGAATTCCAGATATGTCCAGGAGCAGCAAGAAGGCCCTGTGGCCACAGGGGACAGCTTAGGACATGACCTCAGGGAGGTGACAGAGGGCGACAGAAAGCCATTCCAGGGCTATAACCCCATGAGACCCTGTTTCACTAGGCCATCGTGGCTACAGCGTTGAGAACAGATGACAGAGGGTTGAAGATGGCAAGGCAGGTCAATGACGAAGCTTTTCCAGGAACTCAGGCACTGTGGACCAGACAGGTGGCCTTGGATGGAGTGGTTAGACCTATTCTGGGTCCATTTTGAAGATGGAGCTCACAGGATTTGCTGATGAGTTAGCTATTAGGAGCAGGAGAACGGAGGAATTGGGGTAACTCCCAGCTGTTGTGGGTTGTCCTGATCGAGGGGAAGGAGAGGGTTTCTGGGGTAAGGAGGTAGTCCGTGTTCCGCATGCTGAGGAAGGTGCCTTTCCCGGTGGATCTGCTGAGGTTTGTGTCTGGGAGAACCTTTCACATCTCCTCCCTCAGCAATGCTCAAGTACAAGTATCCCCCAGCTTTTAAACGTTCACAGTAAGACACTTGGCTTTCTTGAAAGAACTACGTTATTACCCAGCTTCAGTGAGAGGAAGAGACCTAAAGAGGATTTCCCTCTTATGAAAAAAGGTGAACAGTGAGAATCGCGTTCAGCATCTGTTTTGGGGAGAAGCACGACAGAGGCGGCGTGCACCCCAACCAGCTCCTTCCGCTGGGAACCGCTCTCCGCATCCAGCCACCAGCACTTTGAATTGTGTCTGTGAGCCTCTGCTGTGCTTTATCTTCATTTATGCTGGGCCTCCGTTAGAAACTTGTGTCCTGAGGCCTAAGAAAAGCCAAAGAGAAGGAATCTTGGAGTCTGAGCACACTGTCCAATTTTTCCGTGTAAATGAACGGTCATCCCTTCTTTACACCATTTCTGCTGTGCAAGGTTTCTCAGAAGCCCTGTACTTTCAAAGAGCAGGGAAACCTATACCCCATGCTGCGGGGTTAGTTTTAGTCTCCATGCTGGACAGAACATTTCATGACTGTCGGATTTTCTCACTCAAACATTGAGACTTGGACCACCTTCACCCGTTTCTACCACCCCATCCCCGAATCTGGCACCTACCAATCTGCTCTCAGTATCTATGCGTTCAGTATTTGTTTATTCCACGTGGAATGTACATGAGAGCATCTGGTATTTGTCTTTCTGTGTCTGAGTTACTTGGCATAAGGCCCCCAAGGTCTGTGTTTCCATGTCTGGTTCTTGTGAATAATGCTGCAGTGAACGTGGGAGTGCATCTGTCTTTTTGAGGCAGTATTTTTGTGTTCTCCAAATCAATACTCAGTAGAGCCATTACTGGGTCATGTGGTAGTTGTATTTATTTTTTCAGGAACCTCCATACCGTTTGTCACAGTGGCTGCACCAATTTCCATTCCCACCAGCAGCGCACAGTGTCTCCTCGTCTGCACGCCCTTGACCCCACCTGGTGTCTGTCTCTGGGACAATTGCTGTTCCAACAGTTGTGAGGGGATAGCCGATTGTGGGTTTGACTGATGTTTCCCTGACGATGCTCAGTGATGTCGAACAACTTTTTCTGTCTGTTGGCACCTGTGTGCCATCTTTGGACAGTATCTATTCACATATTCACCCCATTTTTTATACAGTTTTTTTTTGTTTTGATTTGTATGAGTGTTGTGTGCATTTTGGATATTAGCCTCTTCTCACACATATGATTCGCAGATATTTTTTTCTTATTGGGTCAGTGGCCTTTTAAGTTTTTGATGGTTTCTTTTGCCGTGTGGAAGATTTCAGTTTGATGTTGTTCCACTTGTTTATTTTTGCTTTTGTTGCCTTTGCATTTGGTGTCCGATCTGAAGACTCTTTGCCAAAACCAATGTCGAGAGACTTAGTACCTGTGTCTTCTTGGAGGTTTATGGATTCGGGTCTTATGTTCAAATCATTCATCCATTAAAAATTTTGTGTGTGGTGTAAGAAAGTGACCCAGTTATATTCTTCTGCATTTAGTGTCCAGTTTGCCTGTTACCGCTCACTGAAGAGACAGTCCTTCCCTCATGGCATATCTTCTGCTGCTGTGTCGTAAGTTAGGGTCATCTACGTGTGGGTAAGTTTCTGAGCTTTCTGTTCTGTTCCACTGACCTGGTGTCTGTGTTTCTGCCAGTACCATCCTGTTTAGATGACAACAGCTTTGTAATCTAGCTTGAAATCCAGGAGTGTGTTGACTGCACCTTTCTTTCTCCAGGTTGCTTTGGGTATTTGGGGTCTTTTGTGATTCCATACAAGTTTGAGGACTGTTTTCTATTTCCTCGAATAATGCCACTGGAATTCAGATGGGGATTTCATCACATCTGTCGATTGCTTTGGGTACGATGGACATGTTCACATAATTAACTCTTCCAGTTAAGGAGCATGGCGTATGCTTCCATTTGTTTGTGTTGCCTTCCAAATCTTTGACCCATACATTCTGCCCCCCTCGACACACATGTTTTTCATTTCTTTTCTGCCATGTGTTGAGTGTACTATGTCTTTCTCATTGTTGGTTACTTTTATTCCTAGATTTTTTTTTTTGATGCAATTGTAAATGGCATTGCTTTTTTAATTTCTCTTTGCGAAAGTGTGTCATCAGTATACAGAAATGCAAGAAGTTGGGTCATCTGGGTGGCTCCATAGGTGAAGCGTCTGCCTTCTGCTCAGGTCAGAGTTCTGGGATCGAGCCCCGTGTTGGGCTCCCCGCTTAGCGAGGGTCTGCTTCTCCGTCTTTCTGACACTCCCCCGGCTCGTGCTTTTTCTCTTCCTGTCAAATAAATAAATAAAATCTGAAAAAAAATAAAGACAACAGGTCTCTGTATATTGACTTTATATCCTGCAGCTTTCTTGAATTTGTTTATTCTAACAGGTTTTTTTTTTTTTTTTTTTTTTTTTTGTGTGGAATCTTTTGGGATTTCATGTCATTTGCAAATAGTGACCGTTTTCCTGTATGGATTTCATATCTTTCTCTTTTTTTAAAATGATGTTAGTCACCCTACAGTACTTCATTTGTTTTTGATGTAGTGTTCCAGGATTCATTGTTTGCATATAACACCTAGTGCTCATTATGACACGTGCCCTCCTTAATACCCATCACCAGGATAACCCATTCCCCTACCCCTCCCTTTCTGCAACCTTCAGTTTGTTTCCCAGTGTCAATAGTCTCTCATGGTTCATCTCCCCCTCTCATTCCCCACCTTCACTTTTCCCTTCCTTCTCCTAATGTCCTCCATGCTATTCCTTCCATTCCACATAGGAGTGAAACCATATGATAATTGTCTTTCTCTGCTTGACTTAATTTCACTTAGCATAATCCCCTCCTGGTCCATCCACGTTGGTGCAAATGGTGGGTATTCATCCTTTCTGATGACTGAGTAATATTCCATTGTATAGATGAACCACATCTTCTTTGTCCATTCATCTGCTGAAGGACATCTTGGCTCCTTCCACAGTTTGGCTATTAGGGACATTGCTGCTATGAACATTGGGATACAGGTGCCCCTTCTTTTCATTACTCTGTGTCTATGGGGTAAATACCCAGTAGTGCAATTGGTGGGTCGTAGGATAGCTCTGTGTTCAACGTCTTGAGGAATCTCCATATTGTTTTCAAAAGTGGCTGTACCAGCTTGAATTCTCACGAGTAGTGGTAGAGGGCTCCCCTTTCTCCACATCCTCTCTGACTTTTTTTAATTTCCTGTCTTGTTAATTTCTTCTCAAGATTTTATTTATTTATTCCACAGAGATAGAGACAGCCAGCGAGAGAGGGAACACAAGCAGGGGGAGTGGGAGAGGAAGAAGCAGGCTCATAGCGGAGGAGCCTGATGTGGGGCTCCATCCCATAATGCTGGGATCACGCCCTGAGCCGATGGCAGACGCTTAACCGCTGTGCCACCCAGGTGCCCCCGGCCTTGTTAATTTTAACCATTCTAACTGGTGTAAGGTGGTATCTCATTGTAGTTTTGATTTGTATTTGCCTGATGGCAAGTGATGTGGAGCATTTTTTTCGTGTGTCTGTTGGCCATTTGTATGTCTTCTCTGGACAAGTATCTCTTTGTGTCTTCTGCCCATTTTTTGGGTGTCGAGTTTGAGGAGTTCTTTATAGATCTTGGATACCAGCCCTTTATCTGTAATATCATTTGCAGATATCTTCTTCGATTCCGTAGGTTGCCTTTTTGTTTTGTTGATCGTTTGCTTTGCCGTGCAGAAACTTTTTATCTTGATGAAGTGCCAATAGTTCATTTTTGCTTTTATTTCCTTTGCCTTTAGAGACGTGGCTTGCAAGAAGTTGTTGTGTCCAAGGTTGAAGAGTTCTTTTGATTTTGATATGAGACAGGAATCCATTATCTTTCTTTCCTGATTGCATTCGAGTCCTCTGTCTTTCTTGGTGAGTCTAGCTAAGTTTGTCAGTTTTGTTTATCTTTCCAAAAAAGGCAGCTCTCATTTTCATTGTGTGGTTTTTTTGTTTTTTTTTTGTCTTTTTAGTCTCTGTTGGATTTATTTATGCATTCCTTTTTGTTATTTCCTTATTTCTACTAATTTGGGGCTTTGTTTGCTGTTTTTTTTTTTCTACTTCTTTACCACAGAAATCAGGTTGTTTATTGGAGAGCATTCTCATGGATTGATGAAGACTTGAATTTCTATGAACGTCCCCCCCGTAGAGCTACTTTTGCTGCATCCCATAAGTTTTTGTAGGTTGTCTTTTTCATCAGTGTCAAGGTACTTCTAAATTTTTTTTGATTTCTTCTTTGACTGTTGGTTGTTCAGTAGCATGTTGTTAAATCTCCACATATTTTTTTAAGATTATTTAAGTATCTGGCAGAGAGTGAGACAGCGAGAGAGGGAACGCAAGCAGGGGGGTGGGAGAGGGAGAAGCGGGCTTCCCACTGAGCAAGGAGCCTGATTCGGGGCTAGATCCCAGGCTCCTGGGATCACGACCTGAGCTGAAGGCAGATCCTTAATGACTGAGCCACCCAGGCCCCCCAATCTCCACCTGTTTTTGACTGTCCCATTTTTTTCTTGAGACTGATTTCTAGTTTCATATCATTGTGGTTGGACAAGATTTGTAGCAGAAGGTGAAGAGAGCATTCAGATGAAAGGTTTGTTTCCTGGAGGGTTTTCTGAGGGCAGACCATGAGTTCCGTGGGGACGGAGGAAGGTTTTGTGAGACGGGGGGTGGGGTTAACCCTTGTTAGAATTACTGACTACTACCATGCAGGCTGTGTGCTACCGTTCACACCGTAGTCCTGATGGGCTTGTACTTCATTAGAAATATTTTCTAGGAGGTGTAGGCATAGGCTTCTCTAAAAGAAAGGTGCCATGTGGGTTCATGGCATGACCCCAGGTCAGCAACCAGGATGTATGGTATTGTGGGGGATCAGAACCAGGCTTTCTGTGGGAAGTGACGGAAATAGGGTATGGTGAGCTCCATGACCTCATAGGTGAGGTCCCGAGTGACCCACTGGGTGTTGGGTTCCGTGGATCTGTTTCATCAGGTGCTGTGGAATTCAGGGACACCCTCCTGTCTGTGGATTTGTGTGGAGACAGGTAGACATCAGTGTCTGGCCAGGCACGAGGGTCGCACTGGACCACCACCAGAGGTGCAGCATGCGGGGGAGCCACTGCTTGGTTTCCACGAAAGCTGACCAGGGTCTGTGACCGTGATTCCTAGCAGCTGCAAGGGGAGAGGAGGCCGGGGGTGGTGCACACTTCCTAGACTTGTGGTCAGGACTAGTCTGGAGCCCACTGAAGTCAGCCACACCTGGCACAGAAGGCCCCCAGTCAGTGTAGCTGTGGGCACTGCTCCCATGGCACTTTCGGGCCGGCTCCATGCTGCCACCTCCTGCTTTTCATCATCATCTTCAAGGTCGTGTGCCTCTGCTCTTGCCCCATGGCCTCCGGGGTATTGTCCGTCCTCCATCTGGCCCTCGTCCCTGGTGCCCTGTGCAGTCCGATGCCAGGGTAGCCTTCTCGAGACAAACATCTGGCCCTGATGGAACACTTCCATGGATCTCGTGTGATGCGAGGATGATGTCCTGCCCTGGAAGGGGGCTGCAGGTCCCCAATCAGGAGAGCCATGTCTCCCTTTTCAGCATGGCCTGCCCTCCCCTCAGTCTTCTTCAGGGAAGCTCTCCCCACTTCCTGAGATGACAGCTCTGAACTTAAAAGTGAATGTTATTTTACATATCTCTATGCCTTAGTTCATCCATGGCATGTCTTTCAACGCCGTTAGTGGTTTTTTTTTTTTTTTTTAGCAGTTCCGAAGGGCTGTCTGCTCAAGGAGGGGATGACCTGGGTGGGGCAGCTTTCCCTCTCATCTCCCTCAGCCTGTCGCTGAGCCCTGGGGCCAGCTGTCCCACTGAGGATTGAGGGACCCGAGCCAGCCCATCCTGAGCCCAGGCTGTGTGTCAGCTGTGTAGACTGATGCGTGTCGGAGCGGTGGGCAGCTGGCATAGGCCAGGGGCAGGCAGTGTCTCCCCATTCCTTCCCTCCCTTCCTCCCAGAGGTAGCTCAGAGCAGCCTTCAACCCCTGCATCTCCAGATCCCTTGACCTATGCCTCCTGTGTTCAGCTGGTGACCTTGGAGTTTCGCATGGATTCTACCTCCCATACCCTCTCCTGTAGCAGTTCCTGGATCAGGGGAGGGGTCGGACCCTTGTCTGATTTTGGTCTTCTTCCTGTCCCGCACCAAGCCCACTCACCTTTGCATCTTCCATGTATGTGCTTGGAAGCAAGTCCATCCACAGGGAACCTATTAGCCAAATGGATCCAGGTAATGAACATTGAAGTAGAGATCCAGGATCCATAATAAACCTGCTCGGAAACCTGTCCCAAAGTCTGTGACTCTCTCACACTGAAACAGAAACAATAATAGCTTTCTGGACTGTGAAGTGACATGTGTCTCTACTTCCAATCTTGAAGGCATAGGTGCTGAGCCTGGACAGAAAAGGACCATGGCTCCCGTGGGCTGGGATCCACAGTAAGAACTCAGTGAAATCTGAATTCGAGGCATAGAATGAATAATTATTGTAGAGTGAATCCTCCCAAGTAGGGCTTATGCACATTGCAGAGGAAAAGCTTTTTCAAAGAGGTTCCTGAAAGAAAAATCTTTTTAAAAAATTTATTTTAATTCCAGTAGAGCTAACATACAGTGTTACATTCGTTTCAGGTGTACAAGAGAGTGATTCAGTAATTCTATATATTACTCAGTGGTCATCCAGAAAAGTGTCCTCTTAATCCGCTTCATCTATTTCACTCATCCCTCTATGCACCTCCTCCTCTCTGGTAACCATCCGTTTTGTTCTCTCTTGTTAAGAGTTTGTATTTTGCCAGGCCCATACTCAGGCAACCCTGTTTGGGTAGAGTTTCCGTGTCCCCTGCGAGGGGGGTTGGGGGTGGGCACGCTGTGAGCCGGTATTTCCAGGCTTTTGTTCCCTGGCGGCTTTCTCTGGCGGTCTGCTGTGCCTCTTCTGAGAGTCAGAGCAGCAGAGGCTGAATTGTCACAGAACAGAGGGATTGCGGCCCATTCTCCACCGATGTTCTGGCCACTTTAACTCCGTTACTGTTGGTGCTGCTCAACCCTGTAGCGTCCCGGGATGTGCGCCCCACACCCGGCGTCCCTGCCCTCCCTTCCAGGGCAGGCGCGTCTCTGTCCTTTGTGTTTCTAATGCCGCCAGCCGCCAGCCGCCAGCCGCCAGCCGCCCCCGCGCGCTCCCGGATCTCCCGGTCTCAGTCTGGATCCCGTGAGCACACCAGGATTCCGGAGTTCCGTGAGAAGCCTGGTGGCGCGCGCACCCGGTTCAGGGTCTCGGTCTGCTGTTTCGTGGGTGCCGACCGCGAGTCCGCCCGCTCCCCCGTGCAGGTGGCCCGCCAACCGCCAGCCGCCCTGCGCGCGCTCCAGAAGCTCCCGGTCTCAGTCTGGATCCCGTGAGCACACCAGGATTCCGGAGTTCCGTGAGAAGCCTGGTGGCGCGCGCACCCGGTTCAGGGTCTCAGTCTGCTGTTTCGCGGGTGCCGACCGTGAGTCCGTCCGCTCCCCCGTGCAGGTGGCCTGCCAGCTGCCAGCTGCCCCGCATGCGCTCCGGGAGCTCCCGGTCTCAGTCTGGATCCCGTGAGCACACGGGATTCCCGGGTTCCGCGAGATGCCTGGTGGCGCGCGCTCCCGGCTCACCGGTCTCAGTCCGCTCTCTCGCGGGTGCCCTCTGTGAGTGCGCCCGCTCCCCCCGTGCAGGTGGCTGCCGCTTCCCGGCGCCCGAACGCGGCGGCTCCCTCCCCCTTCCGTTTATCTTCCGATATCTGTGCCCGGTTTCACGGCTCCCCGCTTCGTACCTCAATACTCAGCGCTGGAGATGTTCATTTGTAGAGATCCAGATGTATCTTCCTGCGTCTCAGGCTGATTCCGTGGTTGTTTAGGCTGGTCTGGTACCTATCCAGCTCGACTCAGGGGACCTGTGAAAAAGGGGTCCCCTACTCCTCCGCCATCTTAACTCGTCTCTTGTACCTGAAATAGTATTTAAAAACACTCAGCTCAGCCTCTTCTACAAAGTGAGCCAATGCTTATAAACAAGGCTAAAATATTCCCTTACCGGCGATGACTTCCCAGCCATCGTAGTGTTTAACTGGTATGACTGTGACTTACATTAGTCAACATTTGCAGAGAAAGAACTTAGTGCATCCAGGGGGCACTTCATGTTGAAATTAGTTTGTGACAATGAGCTACTGTGTTTTATACTGTAGTCCAAGGGAATGGTGCCAGACATCTCTAAGGTGTCTAGCAGTTCTACAATTCTGATTTTAAGTGGTCTGTGTGCTTCAGAGATTTGGGCAGGAGAAGGGCAGGAGTCCAGAGACTGTGAACACTTCTGTTACCTGTGCTGACCATGGAGCAGGTAGCCTTCTGTGGGCATCATTTTGATTTCTTGGTACTCTTGTGAAAGGTGCTTTTGTCTCAAATTCCTCCATTTAGGAGCAATTATAATGATAAAAGTAATGTTTATCTTATATCATCTGTGGGCCCTGATCCTGGGCTCCCAGGGAAGCTATCCTTTAACATTTTACCCGGCTCAAAATGACTGGGCAAAACCTCAAAGCATGGGCCCTATTTCTGCCCCAAGCACATGTTGTACATCTGTTTCGAGAAGAAAACAATAACCAAAAATGCCAACATGAAGATAAGAAAAAATCAAGAACCTCTTTGGCTCCCATAAGATTAAAGTCATACTGACATGTACATACTGAAAATGCATGAAATCATTGCATGTCCTAAAGCCCAAGCCTTGGAGGGTCTGAGAGCCACTGACCTTGCCCAGAACCAGGCACACCCCAGCAGGGAGGGCTGGTGCAGAAAGGGAAGGGGCAGGACGCTGAGGGTGGTCTGCAGCTAGAGGGGTCCCTGGAAGGGGCCAGGTGTGTGGGGGGAGCCCGGCCCACGACCCCACCCATGCCCGTGCTGGGTGTTGAGTAGAGGAGGCGCCTCTTGGACCCCCTGCACTTTCAGGGTTCCAGGGGCTTGAGGGCGGGTTGCCCGGCATCCAAGGGGCTAGGGCACCACCCTCCCCGACCAATCACCGCTTGGGGGTGGAGCTACGTCTCTGTGGGCGGTCCCAGAGTTGCAGCGGGTTGCAGACCTGGGGCAGAAGAAGGGGCACTGGGAGAGAGAGAGTTGCCCTGCGGAGGTCCGGGCTGGTGAGTGAGCAGCATGCCCCGGGGTGGGGGTCGGGGGGTAGGGTGCGCCCCAGGTGGGAGGCAGGGTTCTGGAAGGGCACGTGGAGAGGGTTCATTGTGGGGACTCAGGTGAGTTTTCTTTTTCCCTTTAAAGTCTCTTCCGCCCCATGTCCTCAACTGGCCTTATTCCCCATACCCGTGAACTCCAGGGCGCCCACTCACCTGAGCTTTTGTGGGATGGGTTGCAGAATTTCAGGGTTTCCCCTGTTCCCCGGGAAGAGTGCGGGCAAGGACCTCACAGAATCCCCACCTTCAGTGGGGTGTCCCCCGGTTCTCTGACACAGTGCAGGTGATGCATCTTGAGCAGTACCCCGAGTTCAGCAGGGTGTGCCCTGGTCCCCCAGGCACAGGTGTGGCAGTAGCAAGCCCCAGAGCCATCCCCCAACTTCAGCATTATGCCCCGTGTGCCCCCGAGTTAGTGGTAATTGGCTGTTAGAATCATGCAGGAAAATCCTCCAGGTGGGGGCCTGGAGGCGGGCGTAAACCAGACCCCACTCTAGTTGCATTGGGAATAGACGAATTGAGGGTTTCTTTAGAAGAGTAAGTCTGCTTTCCAGAAAAGGCAAGGTCATTGGTCTATTGAGAATGAAGATAATTAGTGCTAAACAACAAGTATGTGTTGCCCCTTCGTCCAGAAACCGAAGCAGGTGTGCAGGCTTTAGGTCAGAGGTGCCTTCTTCTCCCCAGCTGACAGCACTTCTCTGCTCTGGCTCCATGAGACTCGAGGTTTTGAACGTCAGCATCTGAGTCAGGGAGGCAGCTTGTCACAGGACGCCAGTGTTCAGAGAAAACACAGCTATTTTGGCATAATGTCCTATCTATGTCAGGACTGGAGGTAAAACCTCTCATTATCCCAAAACCTCCTGGGCTTTTCTCTTTTCTCTAGTTGAGCCACAAAGTAAAATTGAAGTAGCTGTCAGCATTCTGGGTTTGGTGCAAGAATTACTTAGTTTCCCTGCAGGTAGAACTTTGCAGGGGATCACAATTTCTCTGTCCATTTATTGCTTACAAATGTATTTTGACTATCTGTTTCCTAGGAACCCTCTTTTATTAGAAAGGGAAGGTGAGATTCACTCTGTGCCTGTTTGTAACATCTAATTTGTTCCTTCGTCTAACAATGTTTATTCAATTGGGCCTAAGATATGGTTGAGTGGCCAGCATCTAGAGTTAGGTGGCTTTTTTTCATCTGATACAGACTTGGATGATGTCATTTGACAAAGGTGATGTTTCATCATTGATTAGTTTATTCACCAGAAGAGTTAAAATTAGGGTGGAGGGAAAATTCAAAATTATCCAAATGGGCCTGTTCCTGTTTAAAAGTTGAGCTTGACTTTCTAGTTTTACTATTATCTCGATATTTTGAGGTGCCATATTCTGTCTGTAGTTTCTTTGGTGGTGGAGTCAGAAGGAGAGTCTGGGAATTCTTTTGGATAGTGGCATGCTGGTGGCTTCAAGGGGCTTGGCGTCAGGAGCCTTGGGGTGAATTCTGCAACTGCTTGCCTGACCCTGGGTGCATCTCGCAGAGGTTTTGTTTCCTCTTATGAAATTGCCAGCAGATAATGTTCTGCTTAAAGGGGAACCCTCCCATCCTGTTGGTGGGAATGCAGAGTGGTGCAGACAGTCTGGGAAACAGTGTGGGGGTTCCTCAAAAAGTTAAACATTGAACAACCACATGATCCAGCAATTGCTCTCCTAGGTGCTTACCCAAAAGATACAAAAATGCACATTCGAAGGGGGTACATGCACCATGATGTTTATAGCAACAATGTCCACAGTAGCCAAACTATGGAGAGAATCCCAAAGTCCATGCACTGATGAATGGATAAAGCAGATGTGGGATACGTATATATATGTATATATGTATATGTGTGTGTATATATATATATATGGGAATATGACCCAGCTTCAAAAAGAATGAAATCTTACCATTTGCAAGGATGTGGATGGATCTAGAGTGTATTAAGCTAAGCAAAATTAGTGAGGAAAGACAAATATCCTATGCTCTCACGCTTGTGGAATTTCAGAAAGAAAACAGATGAACAGAGTTGAGGGGTGATGAGAAAGGCAAACAAGGAAATAGACTCAACCTTGGAGAACAAACTGAGTGTTGCTGCAGGACAGGGGCGTGGGGGGAAGAGTTAAATGGGTGAGGGGTATTAAGGAGGGCGCTTGTGATGAGCACCGGGTACTGTATGCAGGTGAGGAATCACTAAATCCTACCCCTGAAGCGAATATTCCATGGCATGTGAACTAACTGGAATTTAAGTAAAAGAAGAAAGGAAAAAGTGTTCTGCTTCATGAAGAGTGAGGTAAAATTGTAGTGATTTGGGCTGTACTGTTCTATAGATGATAGTTGTAAAACACCCTGTTGTAAGATACACTAGTTTCTTATCACATAAGGAGTCCTCAGAAAGCTGCAATGAAAGATTCAGATCTCAGAGCATGTTCATGTTCCACTGATATGTTACAGTTTGCACAGGTAGGACAGAAGGAGAGAAAGGCAACAGAAGGGGAAAGTAGGTGTGAACCTTTCATTAGTTAGCATTATAGCTTTCTCATGAAAGCCTTGCGCCAGTGTGATTTTGCAAGAAGAGGGGGAATCCGGGAGCTTTGCAGGAGACGGGGGAGTTCCAGGTCTGGGTAAAGCTGACAGGGGTCCCAGAGGAGAGCTGAATGCATTCTGCAGCAGGGTGTGGGCAGGGTGGGCTCCAGGGGTGGCTGTGGGTCTCCTGTGTGAGAGTTGTGACAGGTGAGGGCTGTGTGCAAGTTCCTGGCTGAGGACAAGTGAGGCACAGGTGGAGAGCTGGCAGAAAACCTTTTTCTGGGCCTCCAGCCTCACCCAACACACACAGCCTCACCTTCTGTCCCTGTCACTCCTATTCAGACTTCTCAGAAGGCGAGTGAGAACACATCAAGAGCATTCTAAACAGAAGGGAAAGCATGTGCAAAGGCTCTGGGGCAGGAGAATTCCAGATATGTCCAGGAGCAGCAAGAAGGCCCTGTGGCCACAGGGGACAGCTTAGGACATGACCTCAGGGAGGTGACAGAGGGCGACAGAAAGCCATTCCAGGGCTATAACCCCATGAGACCCTGTTTCACTAGGCCATCGTGGCTACAGCGTTGAGAACAGATGACAGAGGGTTGAAGATGGCAAGGCAGGTCAATGACGAAGCTTTTCCAGGAACTCAGGCACTGTGGACCAGACAGGTGGCCTTGGATGGAGTGGTTAGACCTATTCTGGGTCCATTTTGAAGATGGAGCTCACAGGATTTGCTGATGAGTTAGCTATTAGGAGCAGGAGAACGGAGGAATTGGGGTAACTCCCAGCTGTTGTGGGTTGTCCCGATCGAGGGGAAGGAGAGGGTTTCTGGGGTAAGGAGGTAGTCCGTGTTCCGCATGCTGAGGAAGGTGCCTTTCCCGGTGGATCTGCTGAGGTTTGTGTCTGGGAGAACCTTTCACATCTCCTCCCTCAGCAATGCTCAAGTACAAGTATCCCCCAGCTTTTAAACGTTCACAGTAAGACACTTGGCTTTCTTGAAAGAACTACGTTATTACCCAGCTTCAGTGAGAGGAAGAGACCTAAAGAGGATTTCCCTCTTATGAAAAAAGGTGAACAGTGAGAATCGCGTTCAGCATCTGTTTTGGGGAGAAGCACGACAGAGGCGGCGTGCACCCCAACCAGCTCCTTCCGCTGGGAACCGCTCTCCGCATCCAGCCACCAGCACTTTGAATTGTGTCTGTGAGCCTCTGCTGTGCTTTATCTTCATTTATGCTGGGCCTCCGTTAGAAACTTGTGTCCTGAGGCCTAAGAAAAGCCAAAGAGAAGGAATCTTGGAGTCTGAGCACACTGTCCAATTTTTCCGTGTAAATGAACGGTCATCCCTTCTTTACACCATTTCTGCTGTGCAAGGTTTCTCAGAAGCCCTGTACTTTCAAAGAGCAGGGAAACCTATACCCCATGCTGCGGGGTTAGTTTTAGTCTCCATGCTGGACAGAACATTTCATGACTGTCGGATTTTCTCACTCAAACATTGAGACTTGGACCACCTTCACCCGTTTCTACCACCCCATCCCCGAATCTGGCACCTACCAATCTGCTCTCAGTATCTATGCGTTCAGTATTTGTTTATTCCACGTGGAATGTACATGAGAGCATCTGGTATTTGTCTTTCTGTGTCTGAGTTACTTGGCATAAGGCCCCCAAGGTCTGTGTTTCCATGTCTGGTTCTTGTGAATAATGCTGCAGTGAACGTGGGAGTGCATCTGTCTTTTTGAGGCAGTATTTTTGTGTTCTCCAAATCAATACTCAGTAGAGCCATTACTGGGTCATGTGGTAGTTGTATTTATTTTTTCAGGAACCTCCATACCGTTTGTCACAGTGGCTGCACCAATTTCCATTCCCACCAGCAGCGCACAGTGTCTCCTCGTCTGCACGCCCTTGACCCCACCTGGTGTCTGTCTCTGGGACAATTGCTGTTCCAACAGTTGTGAGGGGATAGCCGATTGTGGGTTTGACTGATGTTTCCCTGACGATGCTCAGTGATGTCGAACAACTTTTTCTGTCTGTTGGCACCTGTGTGCCATCTTTGGACAGTATCTATTCACATATTCACCCCATTTTTTATACAGTTTTTTTTTGTTTTGATTTGTATGAGTGTTGTGTGCATTTTGGATATTAGCCTCTTCTCACACATATGATTCGCAGATATTTTTTTCTTATTGGGTCAGTGGCCTTTTAAGTTTTTGATGGTTTCTTTTGCCGTGTGGAAGATTTCAGTTTGATGTTGTTCCACTTGTTTATTTTTGCTTTTGTTGCCTTTGCATTTGGTGTCCGATCTGAAGACTCTTTGCCAAAACCAATGTCGAGAGACTTAGTACCTGTGTCTTCTTGGAGGTTTATGGATTCGGGTCTTATGTTCAAATCATTCATCCATTAAAAATTTTGTGTGTGGTGTAAGAAAGTGACCCAGTTATATTCTTCTGCATTTAGTGTCCAGTTTGCCTGTTACCGCTCACTGAAGAGACAGTCCTTCCCTCATGGCATATCTTCTGCTGCTGTGTCGTAAGTTAGGGTCATCTACGTGTGGGTAAGTTTCTGAGCTTTCTGTTCTGTTCCACTGACCTGGTGTCTGTGTTTCTGCCAGTACCATCCTGTTTAGATGACAACAGCTTTGTAATCTAGCTTGAAATCCAGGAGTGTGTTGACTGCACCTTTCTTTCTCCAGGTTGCTTTGGGTATTTGGGGTCTTTTGTGATTCCATACAAGTTTGAGGACTGTTTTCTATTTCCTCGAATAATGCCACTGGAATTCAGATGGGGATTTCATCACATCTGTCGATTGCTTTGGGTACGATGGACATGTTCACATAATTAACTCTTCCAGTTAAGGAGCATGGCGTATGCTTCCATTTGTTTGTGTTGCCTTCCAAATCTTTGACCCATACATTCTGCCCCCCTCGACACACATGTTTTTCATTTCTTTTCTGCCATGTGTTGAGTGTACTATGTCTTTCTCATTGTTGGTTACTTTTATTCCTAGATTTTTTTTTTTGATGCAATTGTAAATGGCATTGCTTTTTTAATTTCTCTTTGCGAAAGTGTGTCATCAGTATACAGAAATGCAAGAAGTTGGGTCATCTGGGTGGCTCCATAGGTGAAGCGTCTGCCTTCTGCTCAGGTCAGAGTTCTGGGATCGAGCCCCGTGTTGGGCTCCCCGCTTAGCGAGGGTCTGCTTCTCCGTCTTTCTGACACTCCCCCGGCTCGTGCTTTTTCTCTTCCTGTCAAATAAATAAATAAAATCTGAAAAAAAATAAAGACAACAGGTCTCTGTATATTGACTTTATATCCTGCAGCTTTCTTGAATTTGTTTATTCTAACAGGTTTTTTTTTTTTTTTTTTTTTTTTTTTTGTGGAATCTTTTGGGATTTCATGTCATTTGCAAATAGTGACCGTTTTCCTGTATGGATTTCATATCTTTCTCTTTTTTTAAAATGATGTTAGTCACCCTACAGTACTTCATTTGTTTTTGATGTAGTGTTCCAGGATTCATTGTTTGCATATAACACCTAGTGCTCATTATGACACGTGCCCTCCTTAATACCCATCACCAGGATAACCCATTCCCCTACCCCTCCCTTTCTGCAACCTTCAGTTTGTTTCCCAGTGTCAATAGTCTCTCATGGTTCATCTCCCCCTCTCATTCCCCACCTTCACTTTTCCCTTCCTTCTCCTAATGTCCTCCATGCTATTCCTTCCATTCCACATAGGAGTGAAACCATATGATAATTGTCTTTCTCTGCTTGACTTAATTTCACTTAGCATAATCCCCTCCTGGTCCATCCACGTTGGTGCAAATGGTGGGTATTCATCCTTTCTGATGACTGAGTAATATTCCATTGTATAGATGAACCACATCTTCTTTGTCCATTCATCTGCTGAAGGACATCTTGGCTCCTTCCACAGTTTGGCTATTAGGGACATTGCTGCTATGAACATTGGGATACAGGTGCCCCTTCTTTTCATTACTCTGTGTCTATGGGGTAAATACCCAGTAGTGCAATTGGTGGGTCGTAGGATAGCTCTGTGTTCAACGTCTTGAGGAATCTCCATATTGTTTTCAAAAGTGGCTGTACCAGCTTGAATTCTCACGAGTAGTGGTAGAGGGCTCCCCTTTCTCCACATCCTCTCTGACTTTTTTTAATTTCCTGTCTTGTTAATTTCTTCTCAAGATTTTATTTATTTATTCCACAGAGATAGAGACAGCCAGCGAGAGAGGGAACACAAGCAGGGGGAGTGGGAGAGGAAGAAGCAGGCTCATAGCGGAGGAGCCTGATGTGGGGCTCCATCCCATAATGCTGGGATCACGCCCTGAGCCGATGGCAGACGCTTAACCGCTGTGCCACCCAGGTGCCCCCGGCCTTGTTAATTTTAACCATTCTAACTGGTGTAAGGTGGTATCTCATTGTAGTTTTGATTTGTATTTGCCTGATGGCAAGTGATGTGGAGCATTTTTTTCGTGTGTCTGTTGGCCATTTGTATGTCTTCTCTGGACAAGTATCTCTTTGTGTCTTCTGCCCATTTTTTGGGTGTCGAGTTTGAGGAGTTCTTTATAGATCTTGGATACCAGCCCTTTATCTGTAATATCATTTGCAGATATCTTCTTCGATTCCGTAGGTTGCCTTTTTGTTTTGTTGATCGTTTGCTTTGCCGTGCAGAAACTTTTTATCTTGATGAAGTGCCAATAGTTCATTTTTGCTTTTATTTCCTTTGCCTTTAGAGACGTGGCTTGCAAGAAGTTGTTGTGTCCAAGGTTGAAGAGTTCTTTTGATTTTGATATGAGACAGGAATCCATTATCTTTCTTTCCTGATTGCATTCGAGTCCTCTGTCTTTCTTGGTGAGTCTAGCTAAGTTTGTCAGTTTTGTTTATCTTTCCAAAAAAGGCAGCTCTCATTTTCATTGTGTGGTTTTTTTGTTTTTTTTTTGTCTTTTTAGTCTCTGTTGGATTTATTTATGCATTCCTTTTTGTTATTTCCTTATTTCTACTAATTTGGGGCTTTGTTTGCTGTTTTTTTTTTTCTACTTCTTTACCACAGAAATCAGGTTGTTTATTGGAGAGCATTCTCATGGATTGATGAAGACTTGAATTTCTATGAACGTCCCCCCCGTAGAGCTACTTTTGCTGCATCCCATAAGTTTTTGTAGGTTGTCTTTTTCATCAGTGTCAAGGTACTTCTAAATTTTTTTTGATTTCTTCTTTGACTGTTGGTTGTTCAGTAGCATGTTGTTAAATCTCCACATATTTTTTTAAGATTATTTAAGTATCTGGCAGAGAGTGAGACAGCGAGAGAGGGAACGCAAGCAGGGGGGTGGGAGAGGGAGAAGCGGGCTTCCCACTGAGCAAGGAGCCTGATTCGGGGCTAGATCCCAGGCTCCTGGGATCACGACCTGAGCTGAAGGCAGATCCTTAATGACTGAGCCACCCAGGCCCCCCAATCTCCACCTGTTTTTGACTGTCCCATTTTTTTCTTGAGACTGATTTCTAGTTTCATATCATTGTGGTTGGACAAGATTTGTAGCAGAAGGTGAAGAGAGCATTCAGATGAAAGGTTTGTTTCCTGGAGGGTTTTCTGAGGGCAGACCATGAGTTCCGTGGGGACGGAGGAAGGTTTTGTGAGACGGGGGGTGGGGTTAACCCTTGTTAGAATTACTGACTACTACCATGCAGGCTGTGTGCTACCGTTCACACCATAGTCCTGATGGGCTTGTACTTCATTAGAAATATTTTCTAGGAGGTGTAGGCATAGGCTTCTCTAAAAGAAAGGTGCCATGTGGGTTCATGGCATGACCCCAGGTCAGCAACCAGGATGTATGGTATTGTGGGGGATCAGAACCAGGCTTTCTGTGGGAAGTGACGGAAATAGGGTATGGTGAGCTCCATGACCTCATAGGTGAGGTCCCGAGTGACCCACTGGGTGTTGGGTTCCGTGGATCTGTTTCATCAGGTGCTGTGGAATTCAGGGACACCCTCCTGTCTGTGGATTTGTGTGGAGACAGGTAGACATCAGTGTCTGGCCAGGCACGAGGGTCGCACTGGACCACCACCAGAGGTGCAGCATGCGGGGGAGCCACTGCTTGGTTTCCACGAAAGCTGACCAGGGTCTGTGACCGTGATTCCTAGCAGCTGCAAGGGGAGAGGAGGCCGGGGGTGGTGCACACTTCCTAGACTTGTGGTCAGGACTAGTCTGGAGCCCACTGAAGTCAGCCACACCTGGCACAGAAGGCCCCCAGTCAGTGTAGCTGTGGGCACTGCTCCCATGGCACTTTCGGGCCGGCTCCATGCTGCCACCTCCTGCTTTTCATCATCATCTTCAAGGTCGTGTGCCTCTGCTCTTGCCCCATGGCCTCCGGGGTATTGTCCGTCCTCCATCTGGCCCTCGTCCCTGGTGCCCTGTGCAGTCCGATGCCAGGGTAGCCTTCTCGAGACAAACATCTGGCCCTGATGGAACACTTCCATGGATCTCGTGTGATGCGAGGATGATGTCCTGCCCTGGAAGGGGGCTGCAGGTCCCCAATCAGGAGAGCCATGTCTCCCTTTTCAGCATGGCCTGCCCTCCCCTCAGTCTTCTTCAGGGAAGCTCTCCCCACTTCCTGAGATGACAGCTCTGAACTTAAAAGTGAATGTTATTTTACATATCTCTATGCCTTAGTTCATCCATGGCATGTCTTTCAACGCCGTTAGTGGTTTTTTTTTTTTTTTTTAGCAGTTCCGAAGGGCTGTCTGCTCAAGGAGGGGATGACCTGGGTGGGGCAGCTTTCCCTCTCATCTCCCTCAGCCTGTCGCTGAGCCCTGGGGCCAGCTGTCCCACTGAGGATTGAGGGACCCGAGCCAGCCCATCCTGAGCCCAGGCTGTGTGTCAGCTGTGTAGACTGATGCGTGTCGGAGCGGTGGGCAGCTGGCATAGGCCAGGGGCAGGCAGTGTCTCCCCATTCCTTCCCTCCCTTCCTCCCAGAGGTAGCTCAGAGCAGCCTTCAACCCCTGCATCTCCAGATCCCTTGACCTATGCCTCCTGTGTTCAGCTGGTGACCTTGGAGTTTCGCATGGATTCTACCTCCCATACCCTCTCCTGTAGCAGTTCCTGGATCAGGGGAGGGGTCGGACCCTTGTCTGATTTTGGTCTTCTTCCTGTCCCGCACCAAGCCCACCCACCTTTGCATCTTCCATGTATGTGCTTGGAAGCAAGTCCATCCACAGGGAACCTATTAGCCAAATGGATCCAGGTAATGAACATTGAAGTAGAGATCCAGGATCCATAATAAACCTGCTCGGAAACCTGTCCCAAAGTCTGTGACTCTCTCACACTGAAACAGAAACAATAATAGCTTTCTGGACTGTGAAGTGACATGTGTCTCTACTTCCAATCTTGAAGGCATAGGTGCTGAGCCTGGACAGAAAAGGACCATGGCTCCCGTGGGCTGGGATCCACAGTAAGAACTCAGTGAAATCTGAATTCGAGGCATAGAATAAATAATTATTGTAGAGTGAATCCTCCCAAGTAGGGCTTATGCACATTGCAGAGGAAAAGCTTTTTCAAAGAGGTTCCTGAAAGAAAAATCTTTTTAAAAAATTTATTTTAATTCCAGTAGAGCTAACATACAGTGTTACATTCGTTTCAGGTGTACAAGAGAGTGATTCAGTAATTCTATATATTACTCAGTGGTCATCCAGAAAAGTGTCCTCTTAATCCGCTTCATCTATTTCACTCATCCCTCTATGCACCTCCTCCTCTCTGGTAACCATCCGTTTGTTTTCTCTTGTTAAGAGTTTGTATTTTGGTGTGTCTCCTTTTTCTCTTTTATTTATTTAGTTTTGTTTGTTTTTTAAGTTCCGTATAAGAGTGACATCATATGGGATTTGTCTTTCTCTGACTGACTGATTTCAGTTAGGATAATACTCTCTAGCTCCATCCATGTGGCTGCAAATGGCAAGGTTTCATTCAAGCCTAGTAATACTCCATTGTGTGTGTGTGTGTGTGTGAATACACACATCTTTTTTTTTTTTAATAATGATTTTTTATTATATTATGTTAGTCACCATACAGTACATCCCCGGTTTTCGATGTAAGGCTCGATGATTCATTAGTTGTGTATAACACCCAGTGCACCATGCAATACGTGCCCTCCTTACTACCCATCACCAGTCTATCCCATTCCCCCACCCCCCTCCCCTCTGTAGCCCTCAGTTTGTTTCTCATAGTCCATAGTCTCTCATGTTTCATTCCCCCTTCTGATTACCCCCCTTTTCTTTATCCCTTTCTTCCCCTACTGATCATTCTAGTTCTTATGTTCCATAGATGAGAGAAATCATATGATAGTTGTCTTTCTCTGTTTGACTTATTTCACTAAGCATTATCTCCTCCAGTGCCATCCATGTTGTAGCAAATGTTGAGAACTCATTCTTTCTGATTGCTGAGTAATATTCCATTGTATATATGGACCACAACTTCTTAATCCAGTCATCTGTTGAAGGGCATCTCGGCTCCTTCCACGATTTAGCTGTTGTGGACGTTGCTGCTATGAACATTGGGGTGCATATGGCCCTTCTCTTCACTACGTCTGTATCTTTGGGGTAAACACCCAGTAGTGCAATGGCTGGATCATAGGGTAGCTCAATTTTTAACTTTTTAAGGGACCTCAACACGGTTTTCCAGAGTGGCTGTACCAACTTGCATTCCCACCAACAATGTAGGAGGGATCCCCTTTCTCCACATCCTCTCCAACATTTGTTGTTTCTTGCCTTGTCTATTTTTGCCATTCTAACTGGCGTAAGGTGGTATCTCAGTGTGGTTTTGATTTGAATTTCCTTGATGGCTAATGATTTTGAACATTTTTTCATGTGTCTGTTAGCCATTTGTAGGTCTTCATTGGAAAAGTGTCTGTTCATATCTTCTGCCCATTTTTTGATTTGTTTATTTGTTTCTCGTGTATTGAGTTTGAGAAGTTCTTTGTAGATCTTGGATACCAGTCCTTTATCTGTAGTGTCATTTGCAAATATCTTCTCCCATTCCGTGGGCTGCCTCTTAGTTTTTCTGACTGTTTCCTTGGCTGTGCAGAAACTTTTAATCTTGATGAAGTCCCATAAATTCATTGTATCTTTTGTTTCTCTTGCCTTTGGGGATGTATCATGAAAAAGGTTGCTTTGGCCGATGTCGTAGAGGTTGCTGCCTATGTTCTCCTCTAGAATTTTGATGGATTCGAGGTCTTCATCCATCGAGGTCTTTCATCCATTTGGAGTTTATTTTTGTGTATGGTGTGAGATAGTGGTCAAGTTTCATTCTTTTGCATGTAGCTGTCCAATTTTCCCAGCACCATTTATTGAAGAGACTGTCTTTTTCCCACCGGATGTTTTTTCCTGCTTTATCAAATATTAGTTGCCCAAAGAGCTGAGGGTCCATTTCTGGGCTCTCTATTCTGATCCATTGGTCTATGTGTCTGTTTTTGTGCCAGTACCATGCTGTCTTTGTGATCACAGCTTTGTAGTACAGCTCGAAATCCGGCATTGTGATGCCCCCAGCTTTGTTTTTCCTTTTCAACAGTTCCTTGGTGATTCGGGGTCTTTTCTGGTTCCATACAAATTTAAGGACTATTTGTTCCAGTTCTTTGAAAAACGTTCTCGATATTTTGATCGGGATAGCATTGAAAGTGTAGATTGCTCTGGGTAGCGTGGACATTTTAACTATGTTAATTCTTCCAATCCATGAGCATGGAATATCTTTCCATCTTTTTATGTCTTCCTCAATGTCTTTTGAGAGTGATTTATAGTTTCTAGAATAAAGGTCCTTTACGTCTCTGGTTAAGTTAATTCCAAGGTAACGTATGGTTTTTGGTGCTATTGTAAATGGGATGGATTCCCTGATTTCTCTTTCTTCGTTCTCGTTATCGTGTACAGAAATGCAACTGATTTCTGAGCATTGATTTTGTATCCCGCCACGTTACTGAATTGCTCTATAACTTCTAATAGTTTGGGAGTGGCTTCTTTTGGGTTTTCCATATAGAGTATCATGTCATCTGCGAAGAGAGACATTTTGACTTCTTCTTTGCCGATTTGAATACCTTTGATCCCTTTTTGTCGTCTGATTGCTGTTGCAAGGACTTCTAGTACTATGTTGAATAATAGTGGCGAGAGTGGGCATCCTTGTCGTGTTCCTGATCTTAAGGGAAAGGCTTCCAGCTTTTCCCCATTGAGAATAATATTTGCAGTAGGCTTTTCATAGATGGCTTTTATGAGATTGAGAAATGTACCTTCTATTCCTACACTCTGAAGGGTTTTAATCAGGAAAGATGCTGTATTTTGTCAAATGCTTTTTTGGCATCGATTGAGAGGATCATATGGTTCTTGAGTCTTTTCTTGTTGATATGATGTATCACGCTGATTGATTTGCGAATATTGAAACACGCTTGCATCCCAGGTATGAATCCCACTTGATCGTGGTGGATAATCCTTTTAATGAACTGTTGGATTCTATTAGCAAGTATCTTGTTGAGGATTTTGGCATCCATATTCATTAGGGAAATCGGTCTGTCATTCTCCTTTTTGAGGGGGTCTTTGCCTGGTTTGGGGATCAAGGTAATATTGGCCTCATAGAATGAGTTTGGTAGCTTTCCTTCTGTTTCTATTTTTTGAAATAGCTTTAGGAGAATAGGTATTATTTCTTCTTTGAATGTTTGGTAGAATTCCCCAGGAAAACCATCCGGGCCTGGAGTTTTGTTATTTGGAAGGTTGTTTATCACTGACTCAATTTCTTCATCATTAATTGGCCTGTTTAAGAAATCAATTTCTTCCTGTTTCAATCTTGGTAGTTTATAGGTTTCCAGGAAGGATTCCATCTCTTCCAGATTGCTTAGTTTATTGGCATATAGCTGTTGATACAAATTTCTAATAATCCTTCCAATTTCAATGATGTTCGTCGTGACCTCTCCTTTTTCATTCATAATTTTAATAATCTGGGTCCTTTCTTTTTTCTTTTGGATAAGTCTTGCCAGTGGTCTGTCAATTTTATTGATTCTCTCCAAGAACCAGCTTCTAGTCCTGTTGATCTGCTCTACTGTACTTCTGGTTTCTGCTTGATTGATTTCAGCTTTAATTTTGGTCAACTGCTTCCTCGTGCGTGGATTAGGCCTGTCCCTCTGTTGCTGTTCCAGCTTCTTGAGGTGAGATAATAAAAACTGCATTTTAGATTTTTCTATTCTTTTGAGTGAGGCTTGGATGGCTATGTATTTCCTCCTTAGGACTGCCTTTGCAGTATCCCATAGGTTTTGGACTGTTGTATTTTCATTCCCATTGGTCTCCATAAATTGTTTAATTTGATTTTTGATTTCCTGGTTTATCGAGTCATTCCTGAGCAGGATGGTTCTTAGTCTCCAAGTGTTTGAGTTTCTTCCAAATTTTTCCTTGTGGTTGAGTTCCAATTTCAGAGCGTTGTGGTCTGAGAATATGCAGGGGATAATTTCAATCTTTTGGTATCGGCTGAGACCTGTTTTGTGTCCCAGAACATGGTCTATTCTTGAGAATGTTCCATGGGCATTAGAATAGAATGAGTATTCTTTGGTTCTGGGGTGTAGTGTTCTATATATATCTAAGAGGTCCAACTCGTCGAGTATGGAATTCAAAGCCTTTGATTCTTTGCTTAGTTTTTGCCAGGGTGTTCTGTCTATTTCTGAGAGCGGAGTGTTGAAGTCCCCTACTATTAATGTATTTTTATCTATATGTCTCTTTATTCTGGTTAAGAGTTGGCTTGTGTATCTTGCTGCTCCTCTGTTGGGGGCATATATATTTATAATTGTCATATCCACTTGTTGAATACTTCCTTTAAGAATAATATAGTGCCCTTCTGCGTCTCTAACTATAGTCTGTAGTTTAAAATCCAATTTATCTGATATGAGAATTGCTACCCCAGCTTTCTTTTGAGGTCCATTTGCGTGAAAGATGGTACTCCATCCCCTTACTCTCAGTCTGAATGCATCTTTGGGTTCGAAATGAGTCTCTTGTAGACAGCAAATGGATGGGTCATTTCTTTTTATCCAATCTGCAACCCTGTGGCGTTAAAGCAAGAATTTAAACCATTAATGTTAAGGCTGAGTACTGAGAGGTATGCTTTTAATTCTGCCATGTTGTCAGTAAAGTCTTTGTTTGTATTGGCTGTGACTTTCTGTTTTGTATCACTCTTGGGGCCTTTTTACTTTTATAGAACCCCCCGTAATATCTCCCGTAGGGCTGGTTTCGTGGTTACGAAATTGGCTAGTGACTGTCGATTCTGAAATGTCTTTATTTCTCCATCAATTCTGAATGACAGCCTTGCTGGATAAAGGATCCTTGGCTGCATGTTTTTCTCTGAAAGACCTTTAAAAATGCTCCCCCAACCCTTTCTCTCATTCCAGGTCTGTGTAGACAGGTCAGACGTAATTCTGATGCCTTTGCCTTGGTACGTGAGAAATTTCTTTGCCCTGGCCGCTTTCAATACCGTATCCTTGGATCTCATATTTGCGAAATGCACTATGACGTGACGTGGTGTAGGTCTGTCATGGTTGAGCTTGGGAGGGGTCATCTCTGCCGCTTGGACACGAATTTTTGTTTCCCTTGTTAGATTAGGGAAGTTTTCAGCTACAATTTGTTCAAATATCTCTTCAGACCTCTGTTTTTCTCCACCCCCTCGGGGATGCTGATGATTCTAACATTGGATCGTTTCGTTGAGTCAGTAATCTCCCGTAGCCAACATTCGTGGGCGTGGATTTTTTTAAGACCATCTTCTATTTTTATTTTTTCCTCTATTAACCCATCCTCCAATTCACTAACCCTTTCCTCCGCTTTGGTGACCCTGGCCGTCAGAGCCTCTAGTTTTGCCTGCATTTGGCTCATAGAATTTTTAATTTCTGTCAAATTCACTCTCATTTCCGCCCTTAGGGATTCTATATTCTCAGTAATATTTTCCTGAATACTTTTTTCAAGTCTACTCATTATCTTGACCATTGTTACTCTGAATTCCATTTCTGATAATTTGGTTACATCCATATCCGTTACTTCTGTGGCAGAGGCCACTGACTCACTGTCTTTTCTTTGCTGGGGGGGGGCTTCTCCTTCTTGTCATTTTAATGAGGGGAGGTTGCGGGGTTGTCCAGAGCCCAAAATTATTGACTGGGTCCCAGGCCGTGCCCCTTGTTTTATAGGGATCTTAGAGATGTGGGCTTCTTCTTTAAAGATTTTATTTATTTACTTATCTGAGAGAGGGAGACAGACAGTCAGCAAGAATGGAACAGAAGCAGGGGAGTGAGAGAGGAAGACGCAGGCTCCCAGCGGAGGAGCCCGATGAGGGACTCCTTTCCGGAACGCTGGGATCACGCCCTAAGCCGGAGACAGGCGCTCAATGACTGCGCCACCCAGGCGCCTCCGGTTGTGGGCTTCTTGATTTTTCAGCCTGCCTTCTGTGTTCTGGGGGAGGGGCCTGCCGCGCCGATACTCAGGCAACCCTGTTTGGGTAGAGTCTCCGTGTCCCCCACGAGGGGGGATGGGGATGGGCATGCTGTGAGCCGGTATTTCCAGGCTTTTGTTCTCTGGCGGCTTTCCCTGGCGGTCGGCTATGCCTCTTCTGAGAGTCAGAGCAGCAGAGGCTGCATTGTCACAGAACAGAGGGATTGCGGCCCGTTCTCCACTGATGTTCTGGCCACTTTAACTCTATTACTGTTGGTGCTGCTCAACCCTGCAGCGACCCGGGATGTGCGCACCAACTCGGCGACCCTGCCCTCACTTCCAGGGCCCGCGCATCTCTGTCCTTTGTGTTTCTAATGCCGCCAGCCACTGGCCGCCCAGTCTCTGTCCTTTGTGTTTCTAATGCCGCCAGCCACCGGCCGCCCCTGGCGCTCCCGGGTCTCCTGGTCTCAGTCTATGCCCGGTGAGCACACCAGGATTCCGGAGTTTCGTGAGAAGCCTGGTGGCGCGCGCACCCGGTTCAGGGTCTCAGTCTGCTGTTTTGCGGGTGCCGACCGCGAGTCCGCCCGCTCCCCCGTGCAGGTGGCCCGCCAGCCGCCAGCCGCCCCACGCGCGCTCCGGGAGTTCCCGGTCTCAGTCCGGATCCCGTGAGCACACCGGGATTCCGGTGTTCCGGGAGATGCCTGGTGGAGCGCGTTCACGGTTCACTGGTCTCAGTCCACTCTCGCGGGTGCCCTCCATGAGTCCGCCCGCTCCCCCGTGCAGGTGGCTGCCGCTTTTCGGCGCCCAAACGCGGCGGCTCCCTCCCCTTCCGTTTATCTTCCGATATCTGTGCACGGTTTACAGCTCCCCTCTTGGTACCTCAATACTCAGCGCTGGAGATGTTCATTTGTAGAGATCCAGATGTATCTTCCTGCGTCTCAGGCTGATTCTGTGGTTATTTAGGCTGGTCTGTTACCTATCCAGCTCGACTCAGGGGACCAGCTGAAAAAGGGGTCCCCTACTCCTCCGCCATCTTAACCCCTCCTGCCTGGACCACAACTTCTTAATCCAGTCATCCGTTGAAGGGCATCTTGGCTCCTTCCACGATATAGCTATTGTGAACAGCCCTGCTATGAACATTGGGGTTCATATGGCCCTTCTCCTCACTACGTCTGTATCTTTGGTTTAAATACCCAGTAGTGCAATGGCTGGACACAGGTTAGCTCTATTTTTAATCTTTTAAGGGACCTCCAAACTTTTTCCAAAGTGGCTGTACCAACTTGCATTCCCACCAACAATGTAGGAGGGATCCCCTTTCTCCACATCCTCTCTAACAATTGTTTCTTGCCTTGTCAATTTTTGCCATTCTAACTGGCTTAAGTTTGTATCTCCGTGTGATTTTGATATGAATTTCCCTGATGGCTAATGATTTTGAACATTTTTTAAAGTGTCTGTTAGCCATTTCTATGTCTTCACTGGAAAAGTGTCAGTTCATATCTTCTGCCCATTTTATGATGTTTATTTGTTTCTCACGTATTGAGTTTGAGAACTTCTTTATAGATCTTGGATACCTGTCTTTTCTCTGTAGTATCATTTGCAAATGTATTCTCCCATTCCGTGGGCTGCCTCTTTGTTTTTCTGTTTCCTTGGCTGTGCAACAGTTTTTATATTGATGAAATCCCACAAGTTCATTTTATCTTTTGTCTCTCTTGCCTTTGGAGATGTGTCATAAAAAAGGTTGCTATGGCTGATGTCATAGAGGTTGTTGCCTATGCTCTTCTCTCGGATTTTGATGGATTTCTGTCTCACATTGAGGTCTTTCATCCATTTAGAGTTTATCTTTGTGTATGGTGTTAGGGAGTGGTCACGTTTCATTCTTTTGCATGTAGCTGTCCAATTTCCCCAGCACCATGTATTGAAGAGACTGTCTTTTTTCCACTGGATGTTGTTTCCTGCTTTGTCAAAAATCAGTTGCCCAGAGTCGAGGGCCCATTTCTGGGTTCTCTATTCTGTTCCATTGGTCTATGTGTCTGCTTTTGTGCCAGTACCATGCTGTCTTTGTGATCACAGCTTTGTAGTACAGCTTGAAATCTGGCATTGTGATGCCCCCAGCTTTGTTTTTCCTTTTCAACAATTCCTTGGCGATTCGGGGCCTTTTCTGGTTCCATACAAATTTAAGGGCTGTTTTTTCGAGTTCTTTGTAAAATCTCATCGGTATTTTGATCGGGATAGCATTGAAAGTGTAGATTGCTCTGGGTAGCATGGACATTTTAACTATGTTAATTCTTCCGATCCATGAGCATGGAGTATTTTTCCATCTCTTTGTGTCTTCCTCTATGTCTTTCAAAAGTGATTTATAGTTTCTAGAATATAGGTCCTTTACATCTCTGGTTAATTCCTAGGTAACATATGGTTTTTGGTGCTATTGTAAATGGGCTGGATTCCCTAATTTCTCTTTCTTCAGTCTCATTATTCGTGTATAGAAATGCAACTGATTTCTGAGCATTGATTTTCTATCCCACCACATTACTGAATTGCTCTATAACTTCTCATATTTTGCGCGTGTATTCTATTGGGTTTTCCATATAGAGTATCATGTCATCTGCGAAGAGAGACATTTTGACTTCTTTGCTGATTTGGATACCTTTTATCCCTTTTTGTTGTCTGCTGTTGCAAGGACTTCTAGTACTATGTTGAATAATAGTGGCGAGAGTGGGTATCCTTGTTGAGTTCCTGATCTTAAGGGAAAGGCTTCCAGCTTTTCCCCATTGAGAATATTTTCTGTAGCCTTTCCATAGATGGCTTTTATGAGATTGAGAAATGAACCCTCTATTCCTACACTCTGAAGGGTTTTAATCAGGAAAGGATGCTGTATTTTGTCAAATGTTTTTTCTGGATCAGTTGAGGGGATCATATGGTTCCTGAGTCTTTTCTTGTTGATATAATGTATCACGCTGATCGATTTGCGAATATTGAACCACGCTTTCATCCCAGGGATGAATCCCACTTGTTCATGATGGATAATCGTTTTAATGTACTGTTGGATTCTATTAGCCAGAATCTGGTTGAGGATTTTGGCATCTATATTCATTAGGGAAATTGGTCTGTAATTCTTCTTTTTGAGGGGGTCTTTGCCTGTTTTGCGGATCAAGGTAATATTGGCCTCATAGAATGAGTTTGGTAGCTTTCCTTCTGTTGCTATTTTTTGAAATAGCTTTAGGAGAATAGGTATTATTTCTTCTTTGAATGATTGGTAGAATTCCCCAGGAAAACCGTCCGGGCCTGGAGTTTTGTTATTTGGAAGGTTGTTTATCACTGGCTCAATCTATTCATAATTAATTGGCCTGTTTAAAAAGTCAATTTCTTCCTGTTTCAGTCTTGGTAGTATATAGGTTTCTAGGAAGGCCTCCATCTCTTCCAGATTGCTTAATTTATTGGCATATAGCTGTTTGTAAAAGTTTCTAATAATCATTCCAATTTCATTGGTGTTGGTCATGACCTCTCCTTTTTCATTCATAATTTTATTAATTTAGGTCCTTTCTCTATTCATTTGTATAAGTCTTGCCAGTGTTTTGTAAATATTATTGATTCTCTCAAAGAACCAGCTTCTAGTCCTGTTGATCTGCTCTACTGTACTTCTGGTTTCTAGTTCATTGATTTCTGCTCTAGTTTTGGTCAACTGCTTTCTCGTGAGTGGATTAGGCATGTCCCTCTGTTGCTGTTCCAGCTTCTTGAGGTGAGAATATAAAAACTGCATTTTAGATTTTTCTATTCTTTTGAGTGAGACTTGGATGGCTATGTATTTCCCCCTTAGGACTGCCTTTGCAGTATCCCATAGGTTTTGGACCATTGTGTTTTCATTCCCGTTGGTCTCCATAAATTGTTTAAATATATTTTTGATTTCCTGGTTCATTGGGTCATTCCTGAGCAGGATGGTTCTTAGTTTCCAAGTGTTTGAGTTTTTTTCCAAAATCTTCCTTGTTTTTGAGTTCCAATTTCAGAGTGTTGTGCTCTGAGAATATGAGGGGATAATTTCAGTTTTTCGTATCAGTTGAGACCTGATTTGTGTCCCAGAACATGGTCTAATCTTGAGAATGTTCCATGGGCATTAGAATAGAATGAGTATTCTTTGGTTCTGGGGTACAGTGTTCTATATATATCTATGAGGTCTAACTCGTCTAGCATGGCATTCAAAGCTCTTGTTTCTATGTTGGTTTTCTGCTCCGGTGCTCTGTCTGTTGCTGATAGTGGAGTGTTGAGGTTCCTACTTTTAATGTATTTTTATCTATATATCTCTTTATTCCGGTTAAGAGTTGGCTTGTGTATCTTGCTGCTCCCCTGTTGGGGGCATATATATTTATAATTATCATATCCACTTGTTGGATACATCCTTTAAGAATAATATAGTGCCCTTATGTGTCTCTAACTATAGTCTTTAGTTTCAAATCCAATCTGTCTGACATGAGAATTGATACCCCAGCTTTCTTTTCAGGTCCATTGGCGTGAAAGATGGTATTCCATCCTTTTAGTCTGAATGTATCTTTAGGTTCAAAATGAGTGTTTGTAGACAGCAAATGGATGGGTCATGTCTTTTTATCCAATCAGCAACCCTGTGGTGTTTTATGGGAGCATTTAGGCCATTTACATTGAGACGGATTATTGAGAGATGTGATTTTAATGATGCCATATTGCCAGTAAAGTCTTTGTTTCCATAGATTGTGACTTTATGCTCTGTATCACTCTTGGGGCCTTTTTACTTTTATAGAACCCCCCCCCCTTAATATCTCCTGTAGGGCTGGTTTTGTGGTTAAAAAAATTGGTCAATGACCACGATTCTGGAAGGTCTTTATTTCTCCATCAATTCTGAATGACAGCCTTGCTTGATAAAGGATCCTTGGCTGCATGTTTTTCTCTGAAAGAGATTTAAAAATGCCCCCCAACCCTTTATCTCATTCCAGGTCTGTGTAGAGAGGTCAGACGTAATTCTGATATCTTTGCCTTGGTACGTGAGAAATTTCTTTGCCCTGGCCACTTTCAATACTGTATCCTTGCATCTAATATTTGCGAAATGCACTATGACGTGACGTGGCGTGGGTTTGTCGTGGTTGAGCTTGGAAGGGGTCCTCTCTGCCTCTTGGACACGAATGTTTGTTTCCCTTGCTAGATTAGGGAAGTTTTCAGCTACAATTTGTTCAAATATCTCTTCTAGACCTCTGTTTTTCTCTACGTCCTCAGGAATGCCGATGATTCTGACACTGGAACGTTTTATTGAGTCAGTCATTTCCCGTAACCCACATTCCTGTGTGTGGATTTTTTTGAGTCCAGATTCTTTTAGCTTTTTCCTCTACTAACCCATCTTCCAATTCGCTGATACGTCCTTCTGCCTCATTCACCCTGGCCAACAGAGCCTCTAGTTTTGACTGCATTTGGCTCCTAGAATTTTTAATTTCTGCCAGATTCGCTCATATTTCTGCCCTTAGAGATTCTATGTTCTCATTAACAATTTTGTCAATATTTTTTTCAAGTCTACAAATCATCTTGACCATTGTTACTCTGAATTCCATTTCTGATAATTTGGTTATATCCATATCCATAAGTTCTGTGGCAGAGGCCACAAACTCATTGTCTTTTCTTTGCTGGGGGGGGGGACTTCTCCTCATATTCAGATGAGGAGAGGTTGTGGTGTTGTACAGAGCCCAAATTATTGACCACGACCCAGGCCGTGCGCCCTTGTTTTATAGGGATCTTAGGTATGGGGGCTTCTTGATTTTTCAGCCTGCCTTCTGAGGTAGGGGCCTGCCGTGCCGATACTTGGGCAACCCTGTTTGGGTAGAGTCTCTGTGTACCCTGCGAAGGGGGATGGGGGTGGGCACACTGTGAGCCGGTCTTTCCAGGCTTCTTTTCTCTGGCGGCTTTCCCTGGTGGTTTGCTGTGCTTCTTCTGAGAGTCAGAGCAGCAGTGGCCGAATCTCAGCCTCTGTCTCAGAACAGATGGATTGCGGACCATTCTCCACTGATGTTCTGGCCACTTTAACTCTGTTTCTGTTGGTGCTGCTCAACCCTGCACTGTCCAGGATGTGAGCCCCACACCTGGCTTCCCAGCTCTCACCTACAGGGCCAGTGTCTCTCTGTCTGTGTTTCTAACACCGCCAGCCGCCCCTGCATGCTCCAGGAGCTTTATGTGTCTCTTTCTTACACACATTTGCACAAGCTTCCGTTTTCATGACAGAGGAGTGTGAGATGCCAGATGGTTTCTCTACGGTGTTCCTTCGTAGATTCAGTACATGGCACTTTCCTTATGTTTTCTTAGGCACTTGTACAAACGGTTTCATCTTCAAGACTGAAGACATGACTTCAAAGATGGCTTCGGTACAATGTTCTTTCCTAAAGTTGGTTCACCTCCCTTTCCTTATGCTTTTATTCCCAATCAGACACATGCTTCCATCATCATGACAGATTATGGGACTTGGAAAACCCTTTCCATACCCTCTTCTTCCTGAGATTACGGCTATGGCTGTTTCCTTAAGGTTCAACACACGTATTGGTAAACCCTGCTGTTTTCACTGATCAACGTTGCCTTGTCTCTACAAAAACATGGTTCGCTGAATTGACTGATGGCACTTTCCTTTCGTTTTCACACAACTTTTGAAGGGCTTTCCTCCTCATGACTGATGTGAGTTGAGAGATGCTTTCCTTGTAGTGTTCTTACATGGTTCAACAAAAGGCATTATCTTGATGCTTGCAGGCACAGTTTTGTACAACGCTCCCAATTCATGACACCAGATGTGAGGTGCAAGACGCTTTTATATAGAGTGTTCTCTCCTTGAGTAAAGTAGGTGTCCCTTTCCCTATGCATTTGTAGACACTTTCGAAAATCTTGACATCTTCCTAACAGAAGATGTGACTTGGATGAGGGTGTCCATTCGGTGTTCTGACTGAGATTTGGGTATATTGTTCTTTCCTTAAGGTTCAACGCACGTATTGGACAACGCATATATATTCCTGGGTCACCATGTTACTTCGATGTTGCCTATCAACACTGACCTGGTACTCACAACTACTTAGGACCTCTCCTTATGCTTTCACTCACACTTCTGCATGTACTTCCATCTTCATTACAGAAGATGTGAGTTGGGAGATCTTTTCCAAGGGTGTTCTTACCTGAGCATACAGCATGTTCCTTAGGTTTTCATACAGTTTTGGAACATACATCCATCTTCATGAAGGTAGTTGTGATTTGGAAGGTTGTCTCTAGATGGTGCTCTTTCTTAGTGTTAAGCATGTGGCACTTCTCTTACGATTCAACAGAGATATTTGAAAATCTCTCTTCATACATCAGGATGTTTGAAATCTCTTCCTCTATACAGAACATTGGTGCTCAGAGTCAAGTAAATGGCATTTCTTTACACATTCCCTCACCCTTTAGCCAATGCTTCCAGGGTCATGTGAAAAGGTGTTTCAGAGGGTATTCTATGGAGTTCTCTTGTAAAGTTAAGCATACGATAATTCCCTTAAGCTGAGAAACACTCTCTTGTATATGCTTCCAGCTTCATGAAAGAACACGTGCCTTTAAAGATGGATTAGGTACTGTCCTTTTTTGGAGCCATGTCTCTGCCACTTTCCTTATGTTTTCACCACAACGTTGCAAACATTTTCGTCTTCATGACAGAAGCCGTGGTTTGTAAGACGCTATCTACCCAGTGCTCTCACCTACTAAGTTTATGGCACTTTCCTTAAGTTTCAACACATAGGGAAGAAAACCCTGGTTGATCCATTTGTCAGGAGGTGGGTTCGATATCGTTTTCTATCTAGACAGATTTGGTTCTCAGAATTAAGTAGACAGCCCTTTCTCTACGTGCTTGCACACACTCTTGCCAAGGCTTCCATCTTCACAACAGAAGTTGTGAGTTGAGACATGATGTCTATACAGTGTTCTTCTATAGAGTGAGGCAACGCGCTTTATGCATCTCTTTTTGTACACACTTTTTCACATGCTTCCTTTTTCATGCCAGAAAACAGTGAGATGCAGGGCGCCTGGGTGGAAGAGCAGTTAAGCGTCTGCCTTCAGCCAGGGCGTGATCCCGGCATTGTGGGATCGAGCCCCACATCAGGCTCTTCTGCTGTGAGCCTGCTTCTTCCTCTCCTACTCCCCCTGCTTGTGTTCCCTCTCTCACTGGCTGTTTTGCTGTCAAATTAATAAATGAAATCTTAAAACAAAAGAAAAAGAAGGGTTGCAGATTGGATAAAAAGAAATGACCCATCCATTTGCTGTCTACAAGAGACTCATTTCGAACCCAAAGATGCATTCAGACTGAGAGTAAGGGGATGGAGTACCATCTTTCACGCAAATGGACTTCAAAAGCAAGCTGGGGTAGCAATTCTCATATCAGATAAATTGGATTTTAAACTACAGACTATTGTTAGAGATGCAGAAGGGCACTATATTATTCTTAAAGGAAGTATTCAACAAGTGGATATGACAATTATATATGCCCCCAACAGGGGAGCAGCAAGATACACAAGCCAACTCTTAACCAGAATAAAGAGACATATAAATAAAAATACATTAATAGTAGGGGACCTCAACACTCCACTATCAGAAATAGACAGAACACCCTGGCAAAAACTAAGCAAAGAATCAAAGGCTTTGAATGCCATACTTGACAAGTTGGACCTCATAGATATATATAGAACACTACACCCCAGAACCAAAGAATACTCATTCTATTCTAATGCCCATGGAACATTCTCAAGAATAGACCATGTTCTGGGACACAAAACAGGTCTCAGCCGATACCAAAAGATTGAAATTATCCCCTGCATATTCTCAGACCACAACGCTCTGAAATCAAAACTCAACCACAAGGAAAAATTTGGAAGAAGCTCAGACACTTGGAGACTAAGAACCATCCTGCTCAGGAATGACTCGATAAACCAGGAAATCAAAAATCAAATTAAACAATTTATGGAGACCAATGGGAATGAAAATACAACAGTCCAAAAATCTATGGGATACTGCAAAGGCAGTCCCAAGGGGGAAATACATAGCCATCCAAGCCTCACTCAAAAGAATAGAAAAATCTAAAATGCAGTTTTTACATTCTCACCTCAAGAAGGTGGAACAGCAACAGAGGGACAGGCCTAATCCACACACGAGGAAGCAGTTGACCAAAATTAGAGCTGAAATCAATCAAGCAGAAACCAGAAGTACAGTAGAGCAGATCAACAGGACTAGAAGCTGGTTCTTGGAGAGAATCAATAAAATTGACAGACCACTGGCAACGCTCATTCAAAAGAAAAGAGAAAGGACCCGAATATTAATATTATGAATGAAAAAGGAGAGGTCACGACGAACACCATTGAAATTGGAAGGATTATTAGAAATTTTTATCAACAGCTATATGCCAATAAACTAAGCAATCTGGAAGAGATGGAATCCTTCCTGGAAACCTATAAACTACCAAGATTGAAAGAGGAAGAAATTGATTTCTTAAACAGGCCAATTAATGATGAAGAAATTGAGTCAGTGATAAACAACCTTCCAAATAACAAAACTCCAGGCCCGGACGGTTTTCCTGGGGAATTCTACCAAACATTCAAAGAAGAAATAATACCTATTCTCCTAAAGCTATTTCAAAAAATAGAAACAGAAGGAAAGCTACCAAAATCATTCTATGAGGCCAATATTACCTTGATCCCCAAACCAGGCAAAGACCCCCTCAAAAAGGAGAATTACAGACCGATTTCCCTAATGAATATGGACGCCAAAATCCTCAACAAGATACTTGCTAATAAAATCCAACAGTACATTAAAAGAATTACCCATCACGATCAAGTGGGATTCATACCTGGGATGCAAGCGTGGTTCAATATTCGCAAATCCATCAGCGTGATATATCATATCAACAAGAAAAGACTCAGGAACCATATGATCCTCTCAATTGATGCCGAAAAAGCATTTGACAAAATACAGCATCCTTTCCTGATTAAAACCCTTCAGAGTGTAGGAATAGAAGGTACATTTCTCAATCTCATAAAAGCCATCTGTGAAAAGCCTACTGCAAATATTATTCTCAATGGGGAAAAGCTGGAAGCCTTTCCCTTAAGATCAGGAACTCGACAAGGATGCCCACTCTCGCCACTATTATTCAACATCGTACTGGAAGTCTTTGCAACAGCAATCAGACGACAAAAAGGGATCAAAGGTATTCAAATCGGCAAAGAAGAAGTCAAAATGTCTCTCTTCGCAGATGACATGATACTCTATATGGAAAACCCAAAAGAAGCCACTCCCAAACTATTAGAAGTTATAGAGCAATTCAGTAATGTGGTGGGATACAAAATTAATGCTCAGAAATCAGTTGCATTTCTGTACACGAATAACGAGACCGAAGAAAGAGAAATTAGGGAATCCATCCCATTTACAATAGCACCAAAAACCGTACGTTACCTTAGAATTAACCAGAGACGTAAAGGACCTATATTCTAGAAACTATAAATCACTCTTGAAAGACATTAAGGAAGACATAAAAAGATGGAAAGGTATTCCATGCTCAAGGATCAGAAGAATTAACATAGTTAAAATGTCCATACTACCCTGAGCCATCTACACTTTCAATGCTATCCCGATCAAAATACTGAGGACATTTTTCAAAGAACTGGAACAAATAGTCCTTAAATTTGCATGGAAACAGAAAAGACCCCGAATCTCCAAGGAACTGTTGAAAAGGAAAAATAAAGCTGGGGGCATCACAATGCCAGATTTCGAGCTGTACTACAAAGCTGTGATCACAAAGACAGCATGGTACTGGCACAAAAGCAGACACATAGACCAATGGAACAGAATGGAGAACAGAGAAATGGACCCTCGGCTCTTTGTGCAGCTAATATTTGAGCAAGGAGGAAAAAACATTCGGTGGGAAAAAAGTCTTTTCAATAAATGGTGCTGGGAAAATTGGACAGCTACATGCAAAAGAATGAAACTTGACCACTCTCTCACACCATACACAAAAATAAACTCCAAATGGATGAAAGACCTCGATGGGAATCCATCAAAATTCTAGAGGAGAACATAGGCAGCAACCTCCACGACATCGGCCAAAGCAACCTTTTTCATGATACATCCCCAAAGGCAAGAGAAACAAAAGATACAATGAATTTATGGAACTTCATCAAGATTAAAAGTTTCTGCACAGTCAAGGAAACAGTCAGAAAAACTAAGAGGCAGCCCACGGAATGGGAGAAGATATTTGCAAATGACACTACAGATAAAGGACTGGTATCCAAGATCTACAAAGAACTTCTCAAACTCAATACACGAGAAACAAATAAACAAATCAAAAAATGGGCAGAAGATATGAACAGACACTTTTCCAATGAAGACCTACAAATGGCTAACAGACACATGAAAAAATGTTCAAAATCATTAGCCATCAAGGAAATTCAAATCAAAACCACACTGAGATACCACCTTACGCCAGTTAGAATGGCAAAAATAGACAAGGCAAGAAACAACAAATGTTGGAGAGGATGTGGAGAAAGGGGATCCCTCCTACATTGTTGGTGGGAATGCAAGTTGGTACAGCCACTCTGGAAAACCGTGTTGAGGTCCCTTAAAAAGTTAAAAATTGAGCTACCCTATGATCCAGCCATTGCACTACTGGGTGTTTACCCCAAAGATACAGACGTAGTGAAGAGAAGGGCCATATGCACCCCAATGTTCACAGCAGCAATGTCCACAATAGCTAAATCGTGGAAGGAGCCGAGATGCCCTTCACAGATGACTGGATTAAGAAGTTGTGGTCCATATATACAATGGAATATTACTCAGCTATCAGAAAGAACGAGTTCTCAACATTTGCTACAACATGGATGGCACTGAAGGAGCTAATGCTAAGTGAAATAAGTCAAGCAGAGAAAGACAACTATCATATGATTTCTCTCATCTATGGAACAAAAGAACTAGGAAGATCGGTAGGAGAAGAAAGGGATAAAGAAAGGGGGGGTAATCAGAAGGGGGAATGAAACATGAGAGACTATGGACTATGAGAAACAAACTGAGGGCCTCAGAAGGGAGGGGGGTGGGGGAATGGGATAGACCGGTGATGGGTGGTAAGGAGGGCACGTATTGCATGGTGCACTAGGTGTTATACGCAACTAATGAATCATCGAGCCTTACATCGGAAACCGGGGATGCACTGTATGTTGACAAACATAATAAAACATTAAAAAAAGAAAAAAAAAGAAAAACTGTGAGATGCAAGATGCTTTCTCTATGGTGTTCTTTCAGAGACTTCAGTATATGGCACTTTCCTTATGTTTTCTTAGACGCCTGTTGAAATGCTTTCATCTTCATGATAGAATACGTGAGGTGAAAGATGGCTTCGATACAATATTCTGTCTTAAATATTCGTTATTGGCCCTTTCCCTATGCTTTTATTCCCACTCTGAAACATTCTTCCATCATCATGACAGACGACGGGAGTTGGAAGACTGTTTCCATGCACTCCTATTACTGAGAGTTACATCTGGGGCTGTTTCCTTAAGTGAACCTTAAGGAAACATAGGGAAGCCCTAGTGTCTTCACTGATCAAAGTTGCCGTCTCTCTACACAAACTCTTTAGCTAATTGACTGATTGCACTTTCTTTTTGTTTTCACACAACCTTTTCGAATGGCTTTCATCCTCATGAAAGAAGTGAGTTGAGTGATGCTTTCTGTGTAGTATTATTACAGTTTTAAATGAAGTGCATTATCTTGATGCTCGCAGGCACTGTTTTGCACAATGCTCCCACTTCATGAGAAAAGATGTGAGATGCAAGATGCTTTTAGATAGAGTATTCTCTCCTAGTGTAAAGTAGGTGACACCTTCCTTATGCATTCGTAGACACTTGAAAAACTTGCGATCATCCTCACAGAAGCTGTGACTTGGAAGATGGTGTCCATTTGGTGTTCTGACTGAGATTTGTATATAGTGCCCTCTTCCTTAAGGTTCAAGGCACGTGCTGGACAACGGGTGTATATTCATGGGTCACCATGTTACTTCGATGTTGCCTTCTATCAACACGGAGTTGTTTCTCACAACTACTTAGATAGGACCTCTCCTTATGCTTTCACTTGCACTTCTGCAAGTACTCCCATCTTCATTACAGAAGATGTGAGTTGAAAGATTTTTTCCAAGGGTGTTCTTACCTGAGCATACAGAATGTTCCTTAGGTTTCATGCAGATTTTGGAACATACATCCACCCTCATGAACTTGATTTGGAAAGTTGTCTCCAGATGGTGCTCTTTAATAGTGCTAAGCGTATGGCACTTCTTTTACCGTTCAACACAGATATTTGAAAAAGCTTCTCTCTTCATGCATCAGGATGTTTGAAGTTTCATTCTCTATACAGAACCTTGGTGCTCAGAGTGGAGTAAACGTCATTTCTTTACAAGTTCCTTTACCCTTGAGCCAATGCTTTCAGCCTCATGAGAAAAGATCTGAGTTTCAGACAGTGTCCTACGGATTTCCCTCATAAAGTTAAGCGTATGATAATTCCCTTATGCTGAGAAACACTTCTGAGAATGCTTCCAACTTCGTAAAAGAAGATGTGCCTTGAAGGATGGATTCGGTACGGTCGTTTCTTGAAGCTAAGTCTCTGCCACTTTCCTTATGCTTTCAGGGCAATGATGCAAACGTTTCCATCTTCATGACAGAATTTGTTGGTTGAAAGATGCTATCTACCCAGTGCTCTCACCTACTATTAAGTTTATGGCACTTTCGTTAAGGTTCAACACACAGGAAAGAAACCCCGGTTGATCCATTTGTCAGGAGGTTGGTTTGATATTGTTTTCTATCTACACAGATTTGGTTCTTAGAATTAAGTAGACGGCACTTCTTTATGAGCTCGCACACATTCTTACTACACTTCACTACAGAAGTTGTGATTTGAGACATGGTGTCAATACAGTGTTCCTGTATAGAGTGAAACAACGCGCTTTATGCGTCTGTTTTCACAGACAGTTTTGCACATACTTCCGTTTTTATGACAGAAGACTGTGAGATGCAAGATGCTTTCTCTATGGTGTTCTTTCGTGGACTTCAGTATATGGCACTTTCCCTACGTTTTCTTAGACACCTGTGCCAATAGTTTCATCTTCACGACCGAAGATGTCAGGTGAATGTTGGCTTTGATACAATGTTCTTCCTTGAAGATTGGTTAGTGGCCCTTATGCTTTCATTCCCACTCTGCAACATGCTTCCATCATCATGACAGAGGATGGGAGTTGGAAGACCCTTACCATGCTCTTCTTACTGAGAGTTACGTCTATGGCAGTTTCCTTAAGGTTCAACACACATATTGGAAAACCCTGATGTCTTCAGTGATCAACGTTACCGTCTCTCTGCACAAACCTGATTCACTGAATGGAGTGATGGCACTTTCTTTTCCTTTTCACACAACATTTTTGATCGGCATCCTCTTTTTTTGGAAATTTTGTTTGGAAATTTTAATATGCCTTTCTCAATATCTGATGGAAAAAGCAGACAAAACATTGGTAACAAATGTGACCTAATTGACGTCTATGTAATATTGCATAATACGTGCAGAATACATTATTTCCAGTGGTCATAGACTATTTACCCAAACAGATGATATGTTGTTCCATGAATCATGTCTACATTTTAACATCCTGAAACTAACTAGATTCTATTCGTAGGCCACCAAGGAATAGAGCCCGAGTCCTCATGAAAAGAAGACCAGGAAATCCCTCCATGTTTAAAAATTCAATGTAACTTTGCTGCATATCCTAAGGGTCAGAGAGGGAATCGCAATGGACATTTTCCACCTTTTCTACATCAGGGCTCACACACAATGGCCCTTTGTCTCTGAAGAGCACTGACTATCCTAACATAGACAGGACTTAAGCCTCCTATCAGAGTTCTGCATGTCCCAGGCACACCTGGCAGCCTTGGCCTGTGCCCACACACACCTCCCTCCAGCTTTCCTTTCTGGTGGCATTGTGTTAAGGTAGTCAACATAGCCATATGGAGATGAGAAGCTCCCCACTCCTAGTGATGATGTTGCTATTGTCCCCACCAAGCTAATAACATGATTTCTGAGAGAATTACAACAAAATAGCAGTTTCTTGACCTTCATGAAAGTGTGAAAATCATCTTGTGAGTCATCTTTTCGAAACACGGTTTCACCATGTGTTCTTTTCTCTGGAAAAGATATAGACCCAATGGTAATTATGGCTCCTGAGCACCTGCTCTTGGGAGAATCCATACTGGCTCTGAGTAGCATTCTCCCTCGTAAACTTCTCAACTGGGGTGTAGATAGAATGAGTCCCATTTTTAGATGGATAGACAAAGGCTCAGAAATGATATGAATTACAGAGGATTTTAGTGTCAGAAACCTAAGTGTGATCTCCAAACTGACTCCAAATCCCTTGTTCTTCCATACAAGGTACCATTTCGCTCTACCCCAGGTCTTCTCAATCTGGAAACCTAGGAAGTATTAGGATTTTCTTGTTGTGTGGCCAAATGGAATGAATTCGGCTGCCTTTTCACCTCTGCCCATCATGATCATGAAGATAATTCTCTCAGTGGAGGACCTTTGAGTCGGAGACTTAAAGATCCCTAGGAATAGAGATACTATACTATTTTTCTGATATTAAAGTGACTGAAAGAACTATGCTTTTTTAATTGATGGAGGCTCTGGTCTGTAGAGTGTCCTGTAAGGTCGGAAATAGTATTTAAAGCAGTTAGCCTCTTCTATAGAGTGAGACAATGCTTCTAAAGATTTCCTAAATATTCCCTTACCTGTGATTATTTATTCCCAACCATCGTAGTGTTTCTATGTTACGATTATGATTTCATTAAGGCCAACGTTGCGGAGAAAGAACTTAGTGTATCCAGGGGCACTTTCGTGTTGTGACAGTGAGCTATTCTGTTGTATTCTGTAGTCCAAGGGAATGGTGCCAGACATCTCTAAGATGTGTAAAATTCTGACTGTAAATGATCTCTATGCTTCAGAGATTTGGGCAGGACAAGGGGAGGAGTCCAGAGACCATGAACGCCTCTGTTACCTGTGTTGACCATGGAGCAGGTAACCTTCTGTAGGGGTCCTTTGATGTCTCTTTACTATTGGAAAGGTGCTTTCATCTCACGTTCCACCATTTGGTAGTGATGATAAGGATAAGAGTAATTTTTATGTCATACCATCTGTGAGGCCTGATCTTGGCCTCCCAGGAAAGCTCTCCTTTAACATTTTACCCAGCTCAAAATGACTGGGCAAACCCTCAAAGCATGGGCCCTATTTCTGCCCCCAGCACTTATTGTCCGTATGCATCAAAAAGAAAAAGAGAACCAAAAAATGCCTTTGCCAACATCAAGGTGAGAACACAAAAGAACCTTTCTTGCTCCCATAAGATTAAAGTCATACTGATTTGTACATACTGAAAACATAAGAAAAAGTCTGTCACTTTCTGGAACCTTCTTCCTCATCATGATGTATAACTGTACGTAGCACAACTCAGAACAAATATATGACCCTGCCCTAAATGTTCCTTCCCTGGAGCACTCCCTTCTTTGTGAATATTGTGTCTCCCAGGCAGCTGTCCTTGACTTGGGTTTGAATAAAACTCTCTTCCTTCCTCTCTAAAATGTTTTAAAAGGTTCCTTCATTTAGTGTCGACAATAACACTCTGTTTTCAAGTGAAAAATAAATGTTCCTGGTTCACAACCTTGACAGAACAGAAGGCCGGCTTTTCCTTCCTTCCCTGTAGAACTAAGCATGTGTATATAGATTGCAGCACAAATGGGCTCACCCTAGAAGGATGTTTTGAAGGTCTGAGAAGCACTATCCACTCCATGGGTGAGACAAGAAGGCAAAGCTATTCCCGCTTGGAGCATTCCTTTTGGCGCTTAAAATTGCCTTGGATATGCATAAAAGCATTGCATTTCCTAAAGCCCAAGGCTGGAACAGTCTGAGAGCAGCTGACCTTGCCAGGAACCAGGCACACCCTTGCAGGAAGGGTTGGTGCAGAAGGGAAGGGGCAGGGCTCTGAGGGTGGTCTGCAGCTAGAGGGGTCCGCGAAAGGGGCCGCGTGTGTGTGTGTGTGTGTGTGTGTGTGTGTGTGTGTGTGTGTGTGTGTGTGTGTGATTGCAGCCCTGCCCATGATCCCCGTCATGCCTGCTCAGGGCGTTTAGCCAAGGAGGTGCCTCCTGGACCTCTGCACTCCCAGAGTTGTGAGTCATGGGGCCGGTTGCCTGGCATTCAAGGAGTTGGAAGCATCATACTCCCCAAGCAATCACCCCATGGGGGTGGAGCTACGTCTCTGTGTGCAGATCCGGAGCAGCCCAAGGACGCAGACCAGGAGCCAAGGAAGTGGAGTTTTGAGAGAGTGGACCTGTGGAGTTCCTGGCTGGGTGAATGCATGCTGTGTGGCCATAGGTGGGCTTTCTGGGAGTAGGGGCACCCCGGGTAAGAGGCAGGGTTCTGGAAGGGCATGTTGAGAGAGTTCATCATGGAGACTCAGTTTTCTTTCCTTTTTCCCTTGAAAGTCTCTTCTGCCTAGTCTCCGTCAACTGGCCATACACTGCAGACCCAGGAACTCCAGGGCACCCGCTCAGCAAAGCTTTTGTGGGATGGTTCGCAGACATTCCAGGGTTTCCCGTGTTCCCCAAGAAGAGCGAGAGAAAGGACCGCACAGTCCCCAACTTCAGTGCGGTGCCCCTGTCCCCCGACACAGTGCAGGTAATGGACCTTGAGCAGTTCCCCGAGTTCAGCAGGGTATTCCCTGTTCCCTCAGGCACAGGTGGGGCGCTAGGAAGGCCCAGAGCCCTTACCCAACTTCAGCATTGTGCTAGCTGTTTCCTGGGAATGGTGGCAATGGGCTGGGAGATAATTACTACTAAAAGACAAGTCTATGTTTCCCCTTCTCCCAGAAACCACAGCAGGTGTGCAGGCTTTAGGTCCGAGGAGCTGCTTCTCCCCATCTGACAACACTTCTCTGCTCTGGCTCCGCGACACCCTACGTTCTGAACGTCTGCATCTGAGTCAGTGAGGCAGCTTGACACGGGATCCAGCATTCAGAGAAAGCGGCAGGTCCATTTGGAGAAATGTCATATCCACATCAGGACTGGAAGTAAAACCTCTCATGAACCCACCATCTCCTGGGTTTTTCTCTTTTCTCTAGTTGAGCCATGAAGTAAAACTTAAGTAATAGTTGTCAGCGTTCTGAATTTGGTGAAGGAGGTACTTAGTTTCTGAGCTTGGAGCACTTTGCAGGGGATCCCATTTTCTCTGTTCATTGACTGCTTATGAATGTATTTTGAACAGCTGTTTCCTAGAAACACTCTTTCATTAGAAAGGGAAGGTGAGGTTTACTCTTTGCCTATTTTTAAGATATACGTTTGACAGTGTTTATACAGTTGGGCCTAAGATATGGGTGAGTGGCCACCATTTAGTGTTAGATGGCCTTTTGTCGTCACATACAAATATGGATGATGTCTTTCCAATTGTCAAAGGTGATGTTTCATCACTGATTAGTCTTTTCATCCCAAGAGTTACAATGGGGGTCGAGGGAAAATTCAAAATTATTCAGAGCAGCATTTTGCTGTTTAAAATATATGCTGGTGTTGGGTAGTAAGGAGGGCACATATTGCATGGTGCACTGGGTGTTATATGCAACTAATGTATCATCGAAATTTACTATACTGTATGGAGACTATAACATTATGTAATAAAAAACAATAAAAAAATAAAGGTAAACCTTGTGTATCTAACTATACCAGATGTATCATCTCGATATTTTGAACTGCCATATTCAATCTGCTGTTTCTTTGGTAGTGGAGTCAGAGGAGAGTCTTTGGGAATTCCTTTCGATAGAGGCATGGTGGTGGCTACAATTGGGTAGGCGACAGGGGCCCTGGGCTGAGTTCTGGAACTGCTTTCCTGATGCTGGGTGAGTCAGGTTATGCCAAAGAGTTTCTGTTTCTTCCCTATGAGATTGACAAAAACCGGCTTCCAACGGAAAAATCTTTCGTAACGTGCAAACATGCTCACAAGTGCCTGTGCCAAGGTGAAGTAATTGCCATACACTGATCTGTAAGAGACCACAGTTTGCTAGCAGGAGATAAACCCGAACGAACACAGCATGGGACACTTGGGGCAGAAACGGCTTCCGAAGAAAAAAAAGTTCTTGATGTGGAAAACCTATCCAAAGTGGTTGTAGCAAAGTAAACAGAATGCCACACACTTATGTGCAAGAAACAACATTCCCCAGGCATGGTCTAAGCCCAGACATCGTCACTGTGCTTTTGTTAGCATGAGGGAAACCCGAGCCCCACAGCCCTGACCCATTAGGTAAAAAGCCGGCTTCCCACGGAAACAGTTTTCTTGAGGTGCAGACCCTATCCCAAGTGGTTGTGGCAAGGTAAAGCCAATGCCCTCCACTTCTGTGGAAGAAACCACAGTGACCAGCCATGTTCTAAGCCCTCCCATCCTCCCTGGGCTTCTGGCAGCAGGAGTGAAAAGAGAGGAGCAGAGCACTGGGACCCGTTTGACAAAAACCGGCTTCCCACGGGAAAGTCTTTCTCCACGTGCAGACATGCTCCCAGGTGCCTGTGGCAAGGGGAAGGAAATGCCATACACTGACCTGGAAGAGACCACAGGGCCCAGGCACAGTCTGAACCCTTCCCTCAACCCGGCGGTTTTGCTAGCAGGAGTTCAACCCCAACGAACACAGCCCGGAGACTCCTGGGGCAAAAACGGCTTCCGACGAACAATAGGTGCTTGCTGTGGAACACCTATCCCAAGTGGGGGTAGGCAGCTCAACAAAATGCCACACACCCAGGTGTAAGAAACAACCTTGCCCAGGCATGGTCTAAGCCCCTCACCTCGTCCCTGTGCTTTGGGGAGCCGGAGGGACACCCGAGGCCCACGGCCCTGAGACCCCTTTGCAAAAAGCCGGCTTCCCACGGAGACAGTTTTCCTGAGGTGTAGACCCTCTCCCAAGTGGTTGTGGCAAGGTAAAGCCAATGCCCTCCACTTCTCTGGAAGAAACCACAGTGCCCAGCCATGTTCTAAGCCCTCCCATCCTCCCTGGGCTTCTGGCAGCAGGAGTGAAAAGAGAGGAGCAGAGCACTGGGACCCGTTTGACAATAACTGGCTTCCCACGGGAAAGCCTTTCTCCACGTGCAGACATGCTCCCAGGTGCCTGTGACAAGGGGAAGGAAATGCCATACACTGACCTGGAAGAGACCACAGGGCCCAGGCACAGTCTGAACCCTTCCCTCAACCCGGCGGTTTTGCTAGCAGGAGTTCAAGCCCAAGGAACACAGCCCGGAGACCCCTGGGGCAAAAACGGCTTCCGACGAACAATAGGTGCTTGCTGTGGAACACCTACCCCAAGTGGGGGTAGCCAGCTCAACAAAATGCCACACACCCAGGTGTAAGAAACAACATTGCCCAGGCATGGTCTAAGCCCCTCACCTCATCCCTGTGCTTTGGGGAGCCGGAGGGACACCCGAGGCCCACGGCCCTGAGACCCCTTTGCAAAAAGCCGGCTTCCCACGGAAACAGTTTTCCTGAGGTGCAGACCCTATCCCAAGTGGTTGTGGCAAGGTAAAGCAAATGCCCTCCACTTCTCTGGAAGAAACCCCAGTGCCCAGCCATGTTCTAAGCCCACCCATCCTCCCTGGGCTTCTGGCAGCAGGAGTGAAAAGAGAGGAGCATTGCACTGGGACCCGTTTGACAAAAACCGGCTTCCCACAGGAAAGTCTTTCTCCACGTGCAGACATGCTCCCAGGTGCCTGTGGCAAGGAGAAGTAAATGCCATACACTGACCTGGAAGAGACCACAGGGCCCAGGCACTGCCTGAACCCTTCCCTCAACCCGGCGGTTTTGCTAGCAGGAGTTCAAGCCCAACGAACACAGCCCGGAGACCCCTGGGGCAAAAACGGCTTCCGACGAACAATAGGTGCTTGCTGTGGAACACCTATCCCAAGTGGGGGTAGCCAGCTCAACAAAATGCCACACACCCAGGTGTAAGAAACAACATTGCCCAGGCATGGTCTAAGCCCCTCACCTCGTCCCTGTGCTTTGGGGAGCCGGAGGGACACCCGAGGCCCACGGCCCTGAGACCCCTTTGCAAAAAGCCGGCTTACCACGGAGATAGTTTTCCTGAGGTGTAGACCCTCTCCCAAGTGGTTGTGGCAAGGTAAAGCCAATGCTCTCCACTTCTCTGGAAGAAACCACAGTGCCCAGCCATGTTCTAAGCCCTCCCATCCTCCCTGGGCTTCTGGCAGCAGGAGTGAAAAGAGAGGAGCAGAGCACTGGGACCCGTTTGACAAAAACCGGCTTCCCACGGGAAAGTCTTTCTCCACGTGCAGACATGCTCCCAGGTGCCTGTGGCAAGGGGAAGGAAATGCCATACACTGACCTGGAAGAGACCACAGGGCCCAGGCACAGTCTGAATCCTTCCCTCAACCCGGCGGTTTTGCTAGCAGGAGTTCAACCCCAGGAACACAGCCCGGAGACCCCTGGGGCAAAAACGGCTTCCGACGAACAATAGGTGCTTGCTGTGGAACACCTATCCCAAGTGGGGGTAGGCAGCTCAACAAAATGCCACACACCCAGGTGTAAGAAACAACATTGCCCAGGCATGGTCTAAGCCCCTCACCTCGTCCCTGTGCTTTGGGGAGCCGGAGGGACACCCGAGGCCCACGGCCCTGAGACCCCTTTGCAAAAAGCCGGCTTCCCACGGAAACAGTTTTCCTGAGGTGCAGACCCTATCCCAAGTGGTTGTGGCAAGGTAAAGCCAATGCCCTCCACTTCTCTGGAAGAAACCACAGTGCCCAGGCATGTTCTAAGCCCTCCCATCCTCCCTGGGCTTCTGGCAGCAGGAGTGAAAAGAGAGGAGCAGAGCACTGGGACCCGTTTGACAAAAACCGGCTTCCCACGGGAAAGTCTTTCTCCACGTGCAGACATGCTCCCAGGTGCCTGTGGCAAGGGGAAGGAAATGCCATACACTGACCTGGAAGAGACCACAGGGCCCAGGCACAGTCTGAACCCTTCCCTCAACCCGGCGGTTTTGCTAGCAGGAGTTCAAGCCCAACGAACACAGCCCGGAGACCACTGGGGCAAAAACGGCTTCCGACGAACAATAGGTGCTTGCTGTGGAACACCTACCCCAAGTGGGGGTAGCCAGCTCAACAAAATGCCACACACCCAGGTGTAAGAAACAACATTGCCCAGGCATGGTCTAAGCCCCTCACCTCGTCCCTGTGCTTTGGGGAGCCGGATGGACACCCGAGGCCCACGGCCCTGAGACCCCTTTGCAAAAAGCCGGCTTCCCACGGAAACAGTTTTCCTGAGGGGCAGACCCTATCCCAAGTGGTTGTGGCAAGGTAAAGAAAATGCCCTCCACTTCTCTGGAAGAAACCACAGTGCCCAGCCATGTTCTAAGCCCTCCCATCCTCCCTGGGCTTCTGGCAGCAGGAGTGAAAAGAGAGGAGCAGAGCACTGGGACCCGTTTGACAAAAACCGGCTTCCCACGGGAAAGTCTTTCTCCACGTGCAGACATGCTCCCAGGTGCCTGTGGCAAGGGGAAGGAAATGCCATACACTGACCTGGAAGAGACAACAGGGCCCAGGCACAGTCTGAACCCTTCCCTCAACCCGGCGGTTTTGCTAGCAGGAGTTCAAGCCCAACGAACACAGCCCGGAGACCCCTGGGGCAAAAACGGCTTCCGACGAACAATAGGTGCTTGCTGTGGAACACCTATCCCAAGTGGGGGTAGCCAGCTCAACAAAATGCCACACACCCAGGTGTAAGAAACAACATTGCCCAGGCATGGTCTAAGCCCCTCACCTCGTCCCTGTGCTTTGGGGAGCCGGAGGGACACCCGAGGCCCACGGCCCTGAGACCCCTTTGCAAAAAGCCGGCTTCCCACGGAGACAGTTTTCCTGAGGTGTAGACCCTCTCCCAAGTGGTTGTGGCAAGGTAAAGCCAATGCCCTCCACTTCTCTGGAAGAAACCACAGTGCCCAGCCATGTTCTAAGCCCTCCCATCCTCCCTGGGCTTCTGGCAGCAGGAGTGAAAAGAGAGGAGCAGAGCACTGGGACCCGTTTGACAAAAACCGGCTTCCCACGGGAAAGTCTTTCTCCACGTGCAGACATGCTCCCAGGTGCCTGTGGCAAGGGGAAGGAAATGCCATACACTGACCTGGAAGAGACCACAGGGCCCAGGCACAGTCTGAACCCTTCCCTCAACCCGGCGGTTTTGCTAGCAGGAGTTCAAGCCCAACGAACACAGCCCGGAGACCCCTGGGGCAATAACGGCTTCCGACGAACAATAGGTGCTTGCTGTGGAACACCTACCCCAAGTGGGGGTAGCCAGCTCAACAAAATGCCACACACCCAGGTGTAAGAAACAACATTGCCCAGGCATGGTCTAAGCCCCTCACCTCGTCCCTGTGCTTTGGGGAGCCGGAAGGACACCCGAGGCCCACGGCCCTGAGACCCCTTTGCAAAGAGCCGGCTTCCCACGGAGACAGTTTTCCTGAGGGGCAGACCCTATCCCAAGTGGTTGTGGCAAGGTAAGGCAAATGCCCTCCACTTCTCTGGAAGAAACCACAGTGCCCAGCCATGTTCTAAGCCCTCCCATCCTCCCTGGGCTTCTGGCAGCAGGAGTGAAAAGAGAGGAGCAGAGCACTGGGACCCGTTTGACAAAAACCGGCTTCCCACGGGAAAGTCTTTCTCCACGTGCAGACATGCTCCCAGGTGCCTGTGGCAAGGGGAAGGAAATGCCATACACTGACCTGGAAGAGACCACAGGGCCCAGGCACTGCCTGAACCCTTCCCTCAACCCGGCGGTTTTGCTAGCAGGAGTTCAAGCCCAACGAACACAGCCCGGAGACCACTGGGGCAAAAACGGCTTCCGACGAACAATAGGTGCTTGCTGTGGAACACCTACCCCAAGTGGGGGTAGCCAGCTCAACAAAATGCCACACACCCAGGTGTAAGAAACAACAATGCCCAGGCATGGTCTAAGCCCCTCACCTCGTCCCTGTGCTTTGGGGAGCCGGAGGGACACCCGAGGCACACGGCCCTGAGACCCCTTTGCAAAAAGCCGGCTTCCCACGGAAACAGTTTTCCTGAGGTGCAGACCCTATCCCAAGTGGTTGTGGCAAGGTAAAGCAAATGCCCTCCACTTCTCTGGAAGAAACCACAGTGCCCAGCCATGTTCTAAGCCCTCCCATCCTCCCTGGGCTTCTGGCAGCAGGAGTGAAAAGAGAGGAGCAGAGCACTGGGACGCGTTTGACAAAAACCGGCTTCCCACGGGAAAGTCTTTCTCCACGTGCAGACATGCTCCCAGGTGCCTGTGGCAAGGGGAAGGAAATGCCATACACTGACCTGGAAGAGACCACAGGGCCCAGGCACAGTCTGAACCGTTCCCTCAACCCGGTGGTTTTGCTAGCAGGAGTTCAAGCCCAACGAACACAGCCCGGAGACCCCTGGGGCAAAAACGGCTTCCGACGAACAATAGGTGCTTGCTGTGGAACACCTATCCCAAGTGGGGGTAGCCAGCTCAACAAAATGCCATACACCCAGGTGTAAGAAACAACATTGCCCAGGCATGGTCTAAGCCCCTCACCTCGTCCCTGTGCTTTGGGGAGCCGGAGGGACACCCGAGGCCCACGGCCCTGAGACCCCTTTGCAAAAAGCCGGCTTCCCACGGAGACAGTTTTCCTGAGGTGTAGACCCTCTCCCAAGTGGTTGTGGCAAGGTAAAGCCAATCCCCTCCACTTCTGTGGAAGAAACCACAGTGCCCAGCCATGTTCTAAGCCCTCCCATCCTCCCTGGGCTTCTGGCAGCAGGAGTGAAAAGAGAGGAGCAGAGCACTGGGACCCGTTTGACAAAAACTGGCTTCCCACGGGAAAGTCTTTCTCCACGAGCAGACATGCTCCCAGGTGCCTGTGGCAAGGGGAAGGAAATGCCATACACTGACCTGGTAGAGACCACAGGGCCCAGGCACAGTCTCAACCCTTCCCTCAACCCGGCGGTTTTGCTAGCAGGAGTTCAAGGCCAACGAACACAGCCCGGAGACCCCTGGGGCAAAAACGGCTTCCGACGAACAATAGGTGCTTGCTGTGAAACACCTATCCCAAGTGGGGTTAGCCAGCTCAACAAAATGCCACACACCCAGGTGTAAGAAACAACATTGCCCAGGCATGGTCTAAGCCCCTCACCTCGTCCCTGTGCTTTGGGGAGCCGGAGGGACACCCGAGGCCCACGGCCCTGAGACCCCTTTGCAAAAAGCCGGCTTCCCACGGAGACAGTTTTCCTGAGGTGCAGACCCTATCCCAAGTGGTTGTGGCAAGGTAAAGCAAATGCCCTCCACTTCTCTGGAAGAAACCACAGTGCCCAGCCATGTTCTAAGCCCTCCCATCCTCCCTGGGCTTCTGGCAGCAGGAGTGAAAAGAGAGGAGCAGAGCACTGGGACCCGTTTGACAAAAACCGGCTTCCCACGGGAAAGTCTTTCTCCACGTGCAGACATGCTCCCAGGTGCCTGTGGCAAGGGGAAGGAAATGCCATACACTGACCTGGAAGAGACCACAGGGCCCAGGCACAGTCTGAACCCTTCCCTCAACCTGGCGGTTTTGCTAGCAGGAGCACAACCCCAACGAACACAGCCCGGAGACTCCTGGGGCAAAAACGGCTTCCGACGAACAATAGGGGCTTGCTGTGGAACACCTATCCCAAGTGGGGGTAGCCAGCTCAACAAAATGCCACACACCCAGGTGTAAGAAACAACATTGCCCAGGCATGGTCTAAGCCCCTCACCTCGTCCCTGTGCTTCGGGGAGCCGGAGGGACACCCGAGGCCCACGGCCCTGAGACCCCTTTGCAAAAAGCCGGCTTCCCACGGAGACAGTTTTCCTGAGGTGTAGACCCTCTCCCAAGTGGTTGTGGCAAGGTAAAGCCAATGCCCTCCACTTCTGTGGAAGAAACCACAGTGCCCAGCCATGTTCTAAGCCCTCCCATCCTCCCTGGGCTTCTGGCAGCAGGAGTGAAAAGAGAGGAGCAGAGCACTGGGACCCGTTTGACAAAAACCGGCTTCCCACGGGAAAGTCTTTCTCCACGTGCAGACATGCTCCCAGGTGCCTGTGGCAAGGGGAAGGAAATGCCATACACTGACCTGGAAGAGACCACAGGGCCCAGGCACAGTCTGAACCCTTCCCTCAACCCGGCGGTTTTGCTAGCAGGAGTTCAAGCCCAACGAACACAGCCCGGAGAGCCCTGGGGCAAAAACGGCTTCTGACGAACAATAGGTGCTTGCTGTGGAACACCTACCCCAAGTGGGGGTAGCCAGCTCAACAAAATGCCACACACCCAGGTGTAAGAAACAACATTGCCCAGGCATGGTCTAAGCCCCTCACCTCGTCCCTGTGCTTTGGGGAGCCGGAAGGACACCCGAGGCCCACGGCCCTAAGACCCCTTTGCAAAGAGCCGGCTTCCCACGGAAACAGTTTTCCTGAGGTGCAGACCCTATCCCAAGTGGTTGTGGCAAGGTAAAGCAAATGCCCTCCACTTCTCTGGAAGAAACCACAGTGCCCAGCCATGTTCTAAGCCCTCCCATTCTCCCTGGGCTTCTGGCAGCAGGAGTGAATAGAGAGGAGCAGAGCACTGGGACCCGTTTGACAAAAACCGGCTTCCCACGGGAAAGTCTTTCTCCACGTGCAGACATGCTCCCAGGTGCCTGTGGCAAGGGGAAGGAAATGCCATACACTGACCTGGAAGAGACCACAGGGCCCAGGCACAGTCTGAACCCTTCCCTCAACCCGGCGGTTTTGCTAGCAGGAGCACAACCCCAACGAACACAGCCCGGAGACTCCTGGGGCAAAAACGGCTTCCGACGAACAATAGGGGCTTGCTGTGGAACACCTATCCTAAGTGGGGGTAGGGAGCTCAACAAAATGCCACACACCCAGGTGTAAGAAACAACATTGCCCAGGCATGGTCTAAGCCCCTCACCTCGTCCCTGTGCTTTGGGGAGCCGGAGGGACACCCGAGGCCCACGGCCCTGAGACCCCTTTGCAAAAAGCCGGCTTCCCACGGAAACAGTTTTCCTGAGGTGCAGACCCTATCCCAAGTGGTTGTGGCAAGGTAAAGCAAATGCCCTCCACTTCTCTGGAAGAAACCACAGTGCCCAGCCATGTTCTAAGCCCTCCCATCCTCCCTGGGCTTCTGGCAGCAGGAGTGAAAAGAGAGGAGCAGAGCACTGGGACCCGTTTGACAAAAACCGGCTTCCCACGGGAAAGTCTTTCTCCACGAGCAGACATGCTCCCAGGTGCCTGTGGCAAGGGGAAGGAAATGCCATACACTGACCTGGTAGAGACCACAGGGCCCAGGCACAGTCTGAACCCTTCCCTCAACCCGGCGGTTTTGCTAGCAGGAGTTCAAGGCCAACGAACACAGCCCGGAGACCCCTGGGGCAAAAACGGCTTCCGACGAACAATAGGTGCTTGCTGTGGAACACCTATCCCAAGTGGGGTTAGCCAGCTCAACAAAATGCCACACACCCAGGTGTAAGAAACAACATTGCCCAGGCATGGTCTAAGCCCCTCACCTCGTCCCTGTGCTTTGGGGAGCCGGAGGGACACCCGAGGCCCACGGCCCTGAGACCCCTTTGCAAAAAGCCGGCTTCCCACGGAGACAGTTTTCCTGAGGTGTAGACCCTCTCCCAAGTGGTTGTGGCAAGGTAAAGCCAATGCCCTCCACTTCTCTGGAAGAAACCCCAGTGCCCAGCCATGTTCTAAGCCCACCCATCCTCCCTGGGCTTCTGGCAGCAGGAGTGAAAAGAGAGGAGCAGAGCACTGGGACCCGTTTGACAAAAACCGGCTTCCCACGGTAAAGTCTTTCTCCACGTGCAGACATGCTCCCAGGTGCCTGTGGCAAGGGGAAGGAAATGCCATACACTGACCTGGAAGAGACCACAGGGCCCAGGCACAGTCTGAACCCTTCCCTCAACCCCGCGGTTTTGCTAGCAGGAGTTAAAGCCCAACGAACACAGCCCGGAGACCCCTGGGGCAAAAACGGCTTCCGACGAACAATAGGTGCTTGCTGTGGAACACCTATCCCAAGTGGGGGTAGCCAGCTCAACAAAATGCCACACACCCAGGTGTAAGAAACAACATTGCCCAGGCATGGTCTAAGCCCCTCACCTCGTCCCTGTGCTTTGGGGAGCCGGAGGGACACCCGAGGCCCACGGCCCTGAGATCCCTTTGCAAAAAGCCGGCTTCCCACGGAGACAGTTTTCCTGAGGTGTAGACCCTCTCCCAAGTGGTTGTGGCAAGGTAAAGCCAATGCCCTCCACTTCTCTGGAAGAAACCACAGTGCCCAGCCATGTTCTAAGCCCTCCCATCCTCCCTGGGCTTCTGGCAGCAGGAGTGAAAAGAGAGGAGCAGAGCACTGGGACCCGTTTGACAAAAACTGGCTTCCCACGGGAAAGCCTTTCTCCACGTGCAGACATGCTCCCAGGTGCCTGTGGCAAGGGGAAGGAAATGCCATACACTGACCTGGAAGAGACCACAGGGCCCAGGCACAGTCTGAACCCTTCCCTCAACCCGGCGGTTTTGCTAGCAGGAGTTCAAGCCCAACGAACACAGCCCGGAGACCCCTGGGGCAAAAACGGCTTCCGACGAACAATAGGTGCTTGCTGTGGAACACCTACCCCAAGTGGGGGTAGCCAGCTCAACAAAATGCCACACACCCAGGTGTAAGAAACAACATTGCCCAGGCATGGTCTAAGCCCCTCACCTCGTCCCTGTGCTTTGGGGAGCCGGAAGGACACCCGAGGCCCAGGGCCCTGAGACCCCTTTGCAAAAAGCCGGCTTCCCACGGAAACAGTTTTCCTGAGGTGCAGACCCTATCCCAAGTGGTTGTGGCAAGGTAAAGCAAATGCCCTCCACTTCTCTGGAAGAAACCACAGTGCCCAGCCATGTTCTAAGCCCTCCCATTCTCCCTGGGCTTCTGGCAGCAGGAGTGAATAGAGAGGAGCAGAGCACTGGGAACCGTTTGACAAAAACCGGCTTCCCACGGGAAAGTCTTTCTCCACGTGCAGACATGCTCCCAGGTGCCTGTGGCAAGGGGAAGGAAATGCCATACACTGACCTGGAAGAGACCACAGGGCCCAGGCACTGCCTGAACCCTTCCCTCAACCCGGCGTTTTTGCTAGCAGGAGTTCAACCCCAACGAACACAGCCCGGAGACCCCTGGGGCAAAAACGGCTTCCGACGAACAATAGGTGCTTGCTGTGGAACACCTATCCCAAGTGGGGGTAGCCAGCTCAACAAAATGCCACACACCCAGGTGTAAGAAACAACATTGCCCAGGCATGGTCTAAGCCCCTCACCTCGTCCCTGTGCTTTGGGGAGCCGGAGGGACACCCGAGGCCCACGGCCCTGAGACCCCTTTGCAAAAAGCCGGCTTCCCACGGAGACAGTTTTCCTGAGGTGTAGACCCTCTCCCAAGTGGTTGTGGCAAGGTAAAGCCAATGCCCTCCACTTCTGTGGAAGAAACCACAGTGCCCAGCCATGTTCTAAGCCCTCCCATCCTCCGTGGGCTTCTGGCAGCAGGAGTGAAAAGAGAGGAGCAGAGCACTGGGACCCGTTTGACAAAAACCGGCTTCCCACGGGAAAGTCTTTCTCCACGTGCAGACATGCTCCCAGGTGCCTGTGGCAAGGGGAAGGAAATGCCATACACTGACCTGGAAGAGACCACAGGGCCCAGGCACAGTCTGAACCCTTCCCTCAACCCGGCGGTTTTGCTAGCAGGAGTTCAAGCCCAACGAACACAGCCCGGAGAGCCCTGGGGCAAAAACGGCTTCCGACGAACAATAGGTGCTTGCTGTGGAACACCTATCCCAAGTGGGGGTAGCCAGCTCAACAAAATGCCACACACCCAGGTGTAAGAAATAACATTGCCCATGCATGGTCTAAGCCCCTCACCTCGTCCCTGTGCTTTGGGGAGCCGGAGGGACACCCGAGGCCCACGGCCCTGAGACCCCTTTGCAAAAAGCCGGCTTCCCACGGAAACAGTTTTCCTGAGGTGCAGACCCTATCCCAAGTGGTTGTGGCAAGGTAAAGCAAATGCCCTCCACTTCTCTGGAAGAAACCACAGTGCCCAGCCATGTTCTAAGCCCTCCCATTCTCCCTGGGCTTCTGGCAGCAGGAGTGAGTAGAGCGGAGCAGAGCACTGGGACCCGTTTGACAAAAACCGGCTTCCCACGGGAAAGTCTTTCTCCACGTGCAGACATGCTCCCAGGTGCCTGTGGCAAGGGGAAGGAAATGCCATACACTGACCTGGAAGAGACCACAGGGCCCAGGCACAGTCTGAACCCTTCCCTCAACCCGGCGGTTTTGCTAGCAGGAGTTCAAGCCCAACGAACACAGCCCGGAGAGCCCTGGGGCAAAAACGGCTTCTGACGAACAATAGGTGCTTGCTGTGGAACACCTACCCCAAGTGGGGGTAGCCAGCTCAACAAAATGCCACACACCCAGGTGTAAGAAACAACATTGCCCAGGCATGGTCTAAGCCCCTCACCTCGTCCCTGTGCTTTGGGGAGCCGGAAGGACACCCGAGGCCCACGGCCCTGAGACCCCTTTGCAAAAAGCCGGCTTCCCACGGAAACAGTTTTCCTGAGGTGCAGACCCTATCCCAAGTGGTTGTGGCAAGGTAAAGCAAATGCCCTCCACTTCTCTGGAAGAAATCACAGTGCCCAGCCATGTTCTAAGCCCTCCCATTCTCCCTGGGCTTCTGGCAGCAGGAGTGAATAGAGAGGAACAGAGCACTGGGACCCGTTTGACAAAAACCGGCTTCCCACGGGAAAGTCTTTCTCCACGTGCAGACATGCTCCCAGGTGCCTGTGGCAAGGGGAAGGAAATGCCATACACTGACCTGGAAGAGACCACAGGGCCCAGGCACAGTCTGAACCCTTCCCTCAACCCGGCGTATTTGCTAGCAGGAGCACAACCCCAACGAACACAGCCCGGAGACTCCTGGGGCAAAAACGGCTTCCGACGAACAATAGGGGCTTGCTGTGGAACACCTAAGTGGGGGTAGGCAGCTCAACAAAATGCCACACACCCAGGTGTAAGAAACAACATTGCCCAGGCATGGTCTAAGCCCCTCACCTCGTCCCTGTGCTTTGGGGAGCCGGAGGGACACCCGAGGCCCACGGCCCTGAGACCCCTTTGCAAAAAGCCGGCTTCCCACGGAAAAAGTTTTCCTGAGGTGCAGACCCTATCCCAAGTGGTTGTGGCAAGGTAAAGCCAATGCCCTCCACTTCTCTGGAAGAAACCACAGTGCCCAGCCATGTTCTAAGCCCTCCCATCCTCCCTGGGCTTCTGGCAGCAGGAGTGAAAAGAGAGGAGCAGAGCACTGGGACCCGTTTGACAAAAACCGGCTTCCCACGGGAAAGCCTTTCTCCACGTGCAGACATGCTCCCAGGTGCCTGTGGCAAGGGGAAGGAAATGCCATACACTGACCTGGAAGAGACCACAGGGCCCAGGCACAGTCTGAACCCTTCCCTCAACCCGGCGGTTTTGCTAGCAGGAGTTCAAGCCCAACGAACACAGCCCGGAGACCCCTGGGGCAAAAACGGCTTCCGACGAACAATAGGTGCTTGCTGTGGAACACCTATCCCAAGTGGGGGTAGCCAGCTCAACAAAATGCCACACACCCAGGTGTAAGAAACAACATTGCCCAGGCATGGTCTAAGCCCCTCACCTCGTCCCTGTGCTTTGGGGAGCCGGAGGGACACCCGAGGCCCACGGCCCTGAGACCCCTTTGCAAAAAGCCGGCTTCCCACGGAGACAGTTTTCCTGAGGTGTAGACCCTCTCCCAAGTGGTTGTGGCAAGGTAAAGCCAATGCCCTCCACTTCTGTGGAAGAAACCACAGTGCCCAGCCATGTTCTAAGCCCTCCCATCCTCCCTGGGCTTCTGGCAGCAGGAGTGAAAAGAGAGGAGCAGAGCACTGGGACCCGTTTGACAAAAACCGGCTTCCCACGGGAAAGTCTTTCTCCACGTGCAGACATGCTCCCAGGTGCCTGTGGCAAGGGGAAGGAAATGCCATACACTGACCTGGAAGAGACCACAGGGCCCAGGCACAGTCTGAACCCTTCCCTCAACCCGGCGGTTTTGCTAGCAGGAGTTCAAGCCCAACGAACACAGCCCGGAGAGCCCTGGGGCAAAAACGGCTTCCGACGAACAATAGGTGCTTGCTGTGGAACACCTATCCCAAGTGGGGGTAGCCAGCTCAACAAAATGCCACACACCCAGGTGTAAGAAATAACATTGCCCAGGCATGGTCTAAGCCCCTCACCTCGTCCCTGTGCTTTGGGGAGCCGGAGGGACACCCGAGGCCCACGGCCCTGAGACCCCTTTGCAAAAAGCCGGCTTCCCACGGAAACAGTTTTCCTGAGGTGCAGACCCTATCCCAAGTGGTTGTGGCAAGGTAAAGCAAATGCCCTCCACTTCTCTGGAAGAAACCACAGTGCCCAGCCATGTTCTAAGCCCTCCCATTCTCCCTGGGCTTCTGGCAGCAGGAGTGAGTAGAGCGGAGCAGAGCACTGGGACCCGTTTGACAAAAACCGGCTTCCCACGGGAAAGTCTTTCTCCACGTGCAGACATGCTCCCAGGTGCCTGTGGCAAGGGGAAGGAAATGCCATACACTGACCTGGAAGAGACCACAGGGCCCAGGCACAGTCTGAACCCTTCCCTCAACCCGGCGGTTTTGCTAGCAGGAGTTCAAGCCCAACGAACACAGCCCGGAGAGCCCTGGGGCAAAAACGGCTTCTGACGAACAATAGGTGCTTGCTGTGGAACACCTACCCCAAGTGGGGGTAGCCAGCTCAACAAAATGCCACACACCCAGGTGTAAGAAACAACATTGCCCAGGCATGGTCTAAGCCCCTCACCTCGTCCCTGTGCTTTGGGGAGCCGGAAGGACACCCGAGGCCCACGGCCCTGAGACCCCTTTGCAAAAAGCCGGCTTCCCACGGAAACAGTTTTCCTGAGGTGCAGACCCTATCCCAAGTGGTTGTGGCAAGGTAAAGCAAATGCCCTCCACTTCTCTGGAAGAAATCACAGTGCCCAGCCATGTTCTAAGCCCTCCCATTCTCCCTGGGCTTCTGGCAGCAGGAGTGAATAGAGAGGAACAGAGCACTGGGACCCGTTTGACAAAAACCGGCTTCCCACGGGAAAGTCTTTCTCCACGTGCAGACATGCTCCCAGGTGCCTGTGGCAAGGGGAAGGAAATGCCATACACTGACCTGGAAGAGACCACAGGGCCCAGGCACAGTCTGAACCCTTCCCTCAACCCGGCGGTTTTGCTAGCAGGAGTTCAAGCCCAACGAACACAGCCCGGAGAGCCCTGGGGCAAAAACGGCTTCCGACGAACAATAGGTGCTTGCTGTGGAACACCTATCCCAAGTGGGGGTAGCCAGCTCAACAAAATGCCACACACCCAGGTGTAAGAAATAACATTGCCCAGGCATGGTCTAAGCCCCTCACCTCGTCCCTGTGCTTTGGGGAGCCGGAGGGACACCCGAGGCCCACGGCCCTGAGACCCCTTTGCAAAAAGCCGGCTTCCCACGGAAACAGTTTTCCTGAGGTGCAGACCCTATCCCAAGTGGTTGTGGCAAGGTAAAGCAAATGCCCTCCACTTCTCTGGAAGAAACCACAGTGCCCAGCCATGTTCTAAGCCCTCCCATTCTCCCTGGGCTTCTGGCAGCAGGAGTGAGTAGAGCGGAGCAGAGCACTGGGACCCGTTTGACAAAAACCGGCTTCCCACGGGAAAGTCTTTCTCCACGTGCAGACATGCTCCCAGGTGCCTGTGGCAAGGGGAAGGAAATGCCATACACTGACCTGGAAGAGACCACAGGGCCCAGGCACAGTCTGAACCCTTCCCTCAACCCGGCGGTTTTGCTAGCAGGAGTTCAAGCCCAACGAACACAGCCCGGAGAGCCCTGGGGCAAAAACGGCTTCTGACGAACAATAGGTGCTTGCTGTGGAACACCTACCCCAAGTGGGGGTAGCCAGCTCAACAAAATGCCACACACCCAGGTGTAAGAAACAACATTGCCCAGGCATGGTCTAAGCCCCTCACCTCGTCCCTGTGCTTTGGGGAGCCGGAAGGCCCACGGCCCTGAGACCCCTTTGCAAAAAGCCGGCTTCCCACGGAAACAGTTTTCCTGAGGTGCAGACCCTATCCCAAGTGGTTGTGGCAAGGTAAAGCAAATGCCCTCCACTTCTCTGGAAGAAATCACAGTGCCCAGCCATGTTCTAAGCCCTCCCATTCTCCCTGGGCTTCTGGCAGCAGGAGTGAATAGAGAGGAACAGAGCACTGGGACCCGTTTGACAAAAACCGGCTTCCCACGGGAAAGTCTTTCTCCACGTGCAGACATGCTCCCAGGTGCCTGTGGCAAGGGGAAGGAAATGCCATACACTGACCTGGAAGAGACCACAGGGCCCAGGCACAGTCTGAACCCTTCCCTCAACCCGGCGTATTTGCTAGCAGGAGCACAACCCCAACGAACACAGCCCGGAGACTCCTGGGGCAAAAACGGCTTCCGACGAACAATAGGGGCTTGCTGTGGAACACCTAAGTGGGGGTAGGCAGCTCAACAAAATGCCACACACCCAGGTGTAAGAAACAACATTGCCCAGGCATGGTCTAAGCCCCTCACCTCGTCCCTGTGCTTTGGGGAGCCGGAGGGACACCCGAGGCCCACGGCCCTGAGACCCCTTTGCAAAAAGCCGGCTTCCCACGGAAAAAGTTTTCCTGAGGTGCAGACCCTATCCCAAGTGGTTGTGGCAAGGTAAAGCCAATGCCCTCCACTTCTCTGGAAGAAACCACAGTGCCCAGCCATGTTCTAAGCCCTCCCATCCTCCCTGGGCTTCTGGCAGCAGGAGTGAAAAGAGAGGAGCAGAGCACTGGGACCCGTTTGACAAAAACCGGGTTCCCACGGGAAAGCCTTTCTCCACGTGCAGACATGCTCCCAGGTGCCTGTGGCAAGGGGAAGGAAATGCCATACACTGACCTGGAAGAGACCACAGGGCCCAGGCACAGTCTGAACCCTTCCCTCAACCCGGCGGTTTTGCTAGCAGGAGTTCAAGCCCAACGAACACAGCCCGGAGACCCCTGGGGCAAAAACGGCTTCCGACGAACAATAGGTGCTTGCTGTGGAACACCTATCCCAAGTGGGGGTAGCCAGCTCAACAAAATGCCACACACCCAGGTGTAAGAAACAACATTGCCCAGGCATGGTCTAAGCCCCTCACCTCGTCCCTGTGCTTTGGGGAGCCGGAGGGACACCCGAGGCCCACGGCCCTGAGACCCCTTTGCAAAAAGCCGGCTTCCCACGGAGACAGTTTTCCTGAGGTGTAGACCCTCTCCCAAGTGGTTGTGGCAAGGTAAAGCCAATGCCCTCCACTTCTGTGGAAGAAACCACAGTGCCCAGCCATGTTCTAAGCCCTCCCATCCTCCCTGGGCTTCTGGCAGCAGGAGTGAAAAGAGAGGAGCAGAGCACTGGGACCCGTTTGACAAAAACTGGCTTCCCACGGGAAAGCCTTTCTCCACGTGCAGACATGCTCCCAGGTGCCTGTGGCAAGGGGAAGGAAATGCCATACACTGACCTGGAAGAGACCACAGGGCCCAGGCACAGTCTGAACCCTTCCCTCAACCCGGCGGTTTTGCTAGCAGGAGTTCAAGCCCAACGAACACAGCCCGGAGACCCCTGGGGCAAAAACGGCTTCCGACGAACAATAGGTGCTTGCTGTGGAACACCTATCCCAAGTGGGGGTAGCCAGCTCAACAAAATGCCACACACCCAGGTGTAAGAAACAACATTGCCCAGGCATGGTCTAAGCCCCTCACCTCGTCCCTGTGCTTTGGGGAGCCGGAGGGACACCCGAGGCCCACGGCCCTGAGACCCCTTTGCAAAAAGCCGGCTTCCCACGGAGACAGTTTTCCTGAGGTGTAGACCCTCTCCCAAGTGGTTGTGGCAAGGTAAAGCCAATGCCCTCCACTTCTGTGGAAGAAACCACAGTGCCCAGCCATGTTCTAAGCCCTCCCATCCTCCCTGGGCTTCTGGCAGCAGGAGTGAAAAGAGAGGAGCAGAGCACTGGGACCCGTTTGACAAAAACCGGCTTCCCACGGGAAAGTCTTTCTCCACGTGCAGACATGCTCCCAGGTGCCTGTGGCAAGGGGAAGGAAATGCCATACACTGACCTGGAAGAGACCTCAGGGCCCAGGCACAGTCTGAACCCTTCCCTCAACCCGGCGGTTTTGCTAGCAGGAGTTCAAGCCCAATGAACACAGCCCGGAGAGCCCTGGGGCAAAAACGGCTTCTGACGAACAATAGGTGCTTGCTGTGGAACACCTACCCCAAGTGGGGGTAGCCAGCTCAACAAAATGCCACACACCCAGGTGTAAGAAACAACATTGCCCAGGCATGGTCTAAGCCCCTCACCTCGTCCCTGTGCTTTGGGGAGCCGGAAGGACACCCGAGGCCCAGGGCCCTGAGACCCCTTTGCAAAAAGCCGGCTTCCCACGGAAACAGTTTTCCTGAGGTGCAGACCCTATCCCAAGTGGTTGTGGCAAGGTAAAGCAAATGCCCTCCACTTCTCTGGAAGAAACCACAGTGCCCAGCCATGTTCTAAGCCCTCCCATCCTCCCTGGGCTTCTGGCAGCAGGAGTGAAAAGAGAGGAGCAGAGCACTGGGACCCGTTTGACAAAAACCGGCTTCCCACGGGAAAGCCTTTCTCCACGTGCAGACATGCTCCCAGGTGCCTGTGGCAAGGGGAAGGAAATGCCATACACTGACCTGGAAGAGACCACAGGGCCCAGGCACAGTCTGAACCCTTCCCTCAACCCGGCGGTTTTGCTAGCAGGAGTTCAAGCCCAACGAACACAGCCCGGAGACCCCTGGGGCAAAAACGGTTTCCGACGAACAATAGGTGCTTGCTGTGGAACACCTATCCCAAGTGGGGGTAGCCAGCTCAACAAAATGCCACACACCCAGGTGTAAGAAATAACATTGCCCAGGCATGGTCTAAGCCCCTCACCTCGTCCCTGTGCTTTGGGGAGCCGGAGGGACACCCGAGGCCCACGGCCCTGAGACCCCTTTGCAAAAAGCCGGCTTCCCACGGAGACATTTTTCCTGAGGTGTAGACCCTCTCCCAAGTGGTTGTGGCAAGGTAAAGCCAATGCCCTCCACTTCTCTGGAAGAAACCACAGTGCCCAGCCATGTTCTAAGCCCTCCCATCCTCCCTGGGCTTCTGGCAGCAGGAGTGAAAAGAGAGGAGCAGAGCACTGGGACCCGTTTGACAAAAACTGGCTTCCCACGGGAAAGCCTTTCTCCACGTGCAGACATGCTCCCAGGTGCCTGTGGCAAGGGGAAGGAAATGCCATACACTGACCTGGAAGAGACCACAGGGCCCAGGCACAGTCTGAACCCTTCCCTCAACCCGGCGGTTTTGCTAGCAGGAGTTCAAGCCCAACGAACACAGCCCGGAGACCCCTGGGGCAAAAACGGCTTCCGACGAACAATAGGTGCTTGCTGTGGAACACCTACCCCAAGTGGGGGTAGCCAGCTCAACAAAATGCCACACACCCAGGTGTAAGAAACAACATTGCCCAGGCATGGTCTAAGCCCCTCACCTCGTCCCTGTGCTTTGGGGAGCCGGAGGGACACCCGAGGCCCACGGCCCTGAGACCCCTTTGCAAAAAGCCGGCTTCCCACGGAAACAGTTTTCCTGAGGTGCAGACCCTATCCCAAGTGGTTGTGGCAAGGTAAAGCAAATGCCCTCCACTTCTCTGGAAGAAACCCCAGTGCCCAGCCATGTTCTAAGCCCTCCCATCCTCCCTGGGCTTCTGGCAGCAGGAGTGAAAAGAGAGGAGCAGAGCACTGGGACCCGTTTGACAAAAACCGGCTTCCCACGGGAAAGCCTTTCTCCACGTGCAGACATGCTCCCAGGTGCCTGTGGCAAGGGGAAGGAAATGCCATACACTGACCTGGAAGAGACCACAGGGCCCAGGCACAGTCTGAACCCTTCCCTCAAACCGGCGGTTTTGCTAGCAGGAGTTCAAGCCCAACGAACACAGCCCGGAGACCCCTTGGGCAAAAACGGCTTCCGACGAACAATAGGTGCTTGCTGTGGAACACCTATCCCAAGTGGGGGTAGCCAGCTCAACAAATTCCACACACCCAGGTATAAGAAACAACATTGCCCAGGCATGGTCTCAGCCCCTCACCACGTCCCTGTGCTTTGGGGAGCCGGAAGGACACCCGAGGCCCACGGCCCTGAGACCCCTTTGCAAAAAGCCGGCTTCCCACGGAGACAGTTTTCCTGAGGTGTAGACCCTCTCCTAAGTGGTTGTGGCAAGGTAAAGCCAATGCCCTCCACTTCTGTGGAAGAAACCGCAGTGCCCAGCCATGTTCTAAGCCCTCCCATCCTCCCTGGGTTTCTGGCAGCAGGAGTGAAAAGAGAGGAGAAGAGCACTGGGACCCGTTTGACAAAAACCGGCTTCCCACGGGAAAGTCTTTCTCCACGTGCAGACATGCTCCCAGGTGCCTGTGGCAAGGGGAAGGAAATGCCATACACTGACCTGGAAGAGACCACAGGGCCCAGGCACAGTCTGAACCCTTCCCTCAACCCGGCGGTTTTGCTAGCAGGAGTTCAAGCCCAACGAACACAGCCCGGAGAGCCCTGGGGCAAAAACGGCTTCTGACGAACAATAGGTGCTTGCTGTCGAACACCTACCCCAAGTGGGGGTAGCCAGCTCAACAAAATGCCACACACCCAGGTGTAAGAAACAACATTGCCCAGGCATGGTCTAAGCCCCTCACCTCGTCCCTGTGCTTTGGGGAGCCGGAAGGACACCCGAGGCCCACGGCCCTGAGACCCCTTTGCAAAAAGCCGGCTTCCCACGGAAACAGTTTTCCTGAGGTGCAGACCCTATCCCAAGTGGTTGTGGCAAGGTAAAGCCAATGCCCTCCACTTCTCTGGAAGAAACCACAGTGCCCAGCCATGTTCTAAGCCCTCCCATCCTCCCTGGGCTTCTGGCAGCAGGAGTGAAAAGAGAGGAGCAGAGCACTGGGACCCGTTTGACAAAAACTGGCTTCCCACGGGAAAGCCTTTCTCCACGTGCAGACATGCTCCCAGGTGCCTGTGGCAAGGGGAAGGAAATGCCATACACTGACCTGGAAGAGACCACAGGGCCCAGGCACAGTCTGAACCCTTCCCTCAACCCGGCGGTTTTGCTAGCAGGAGTTCAAGGCCAACGAACACAGCCCGGAGAGCCCTGGGGCAAAAACGGCTTCCGACGAACAATAGGTGCTTGCTGTGGAACACCTACCCCAAGTGGGGGTAGCCAGCTCAACAAAATGCCACACACCCAGGTGTAAGAAACAACATTGCCCAGGCATGGTCTAAGCCCCTCACCTCGTCCCTGTGCTTTGGGGAGCCGGAGGGACACCCGAGGCCCACGGCCCTGAGACCCCTTTGCAAAAAGCCGGCTTCCCACGGAAACAGTTTTCCTGAGGTGCAGACCCTATCCCAAGTGGTTGTGGCAAGGTAAAGCAAATGCCCTCCACTTCTCTGGAAGAAACCCCAGTGCCCAGCCATGTTCTAAGCCCACCCATCCTCCCTGGGCTTCTGGCAGCAGGAGTGAAAAGAGAGGAGCATTGCACTGGGACCCGTTTGACGAAAACCGGCCTCCCACGGGAAAGTCTTTCTCCACGTGCAGACATGCTCCCAGGTGCCTGTGGCAAGGGGAAGGAAATGCCATACACTGACCTGGAAGAGACCACAGGGCCCAGGCACTGCCTGAACCCTTCCCTCAACCCGGCGTTTTTGCTAGCAGGAGTTCAACCCCAACGAACACAGCCCGGAGACCCCTGGGGCAAAAACGGCTTCCGACGAACAATAGGTGCTTGCTGTGGAACACCTATCCCAAGTGGGGGTAGCCAGCTCAACAAAATGCCACACACCCAGCTGTAAGAAACAACATTGCCCAGGCATGGTCTAAGCCCCTCACCTCGTCCCTGTGCTTTGGGGAGCCGGAGGGACACCCGAGGCCCACGGCCCTGAGACCCCTTTGCAAAAAGCCGGCTTCCCACGGAGACAGTTTTCCTGAGGTGTAGACCCTCTCCCAAGTGGTTGTGGCAAGGTAAAGCCAATGCCCTCCACTTCTGTGGAAGAAACCACAGTGCCCAGCCATGTTCTAAGCCCTCCCATCCTCCGTGGGCTTCTGGCAGCAGGAGTGAAAAGAGAGGAGCAGAGCACTGGGACCCGTTTGACAAAAACCGGCTTCCCACGGGAAAGTCTTTCTCCACGTGCAGACATGCTCCCAGGTGCCTGTGGCAAGGGGAAGGAAATGCCATACACTGACCTGGAAGAGACCACAGGGCCCAGGCACAGTCTGAACCCTTCCCTCAACCCGGCGGTTTTGCTAGCAGGAGTTCAAGCCCAACGAACACAGCCCGGAGAGCCCTGGGGCAAAAACGGCTTCCGACGAACAATAGGTGCTTGCTGTGGAACACCTATCCCAAGTGGGGGTAGCCAGCTCAACAAAATGCCACACACCCAGGTGTAAGAAATAACATTGCCCAGGCATGGTCTAAGCCCCTCACCTCGTCCCTGTGCTTTGGGGAGCCGGAGGGACACCCGAGGCCCACGGCCCTGAGACCCCTTTGCAAAAAGCCGGCTTCCCACGGAAACAGTTTTCCTGAGGTGCAGACCCTATCCCAAGTGGTTGTGGCAAGGTAAAGCAAATGCCCTCCACTTCTCTGGAAGAAACCACAGTGCCCAGCCATGTTCTAAGCCCTCCCATTCTCCCTGGGCTTCTGGCAGCAGGAGTGAGTAGAGCGGAGCAGAGCACTGGGACCCGTTTGACAAAAACCGGCTTCCCACGGGAAAGTCTTTCTCCACGTGCAGACATGCTCCCAGGTGCCTGTGGCAAGGGGAAGGAAATGCCATACACTGACCTGGAAGAGACCACAGGGCCCAGGCACTGCCTGAACCCTTCCCTCAACCCGGCGTTTTTGCTAGCAGGAGTTCAACCCCAACGAACACAGCCCGGAGACCCCTGGGGCAAAAACGGCTTCCGACGAACAATAGGTGCTTGCTGTGGAACACCTATCCCAAGTGGGGGTAGCCAGCTCAACAAAATGCCACACACCCAGGTGTAAGAAACAACATTGCCCAGGCATGGTCTAAGCCCCTCACCTCGTCCCTGTGCTTTGGGGAGCCGGAGGGACACCCGAGGCCCACGGCCCTGAGACCCCTTTGCAAAAAGCCGGCTTCCCACGGAGACAGTTTTCCTGAGGTGTAGACCCTCTCCCAAGTGGTTGTGGCAAGGTAAAGCCAATGCCCTCCACTTCTGTGGAAGAAACCACAGTGCCCAGCCATGTTCTAAGCCCTCCCATCCTCCGTGGGCTTCTGGCAGCAGGAGTGAAAAGAGAGGAGCAGAGCACTGGGACCCGTTTGACAAAAACCGGCTTCCCACGGGAAAGTCTTTCTCCACGTGCAGACATGCTCCCAGGTGCCTGTGGCAAGGGGAAGGAAATGCCATACACTGACCTGGAAGAGACCACAGGGCCCAGGCACAGTCTGAACCCTTCCCTCAACCCGGCGGTTTTGCTAGCAGGAGTTCAAGCCCAACGAACACAGCCCGGAGAGCCCTGGGGCAAAAACGGCTTCCGACGAACAATAGGTGCTTGCTGTGGAACACCTATCCCAAGTGGGGGTAGCCAGCTCAACAAAATGCCACACACCCAGGTGTAAGAAATAACATTGCCCAGGCATGGTCTAAGCCCCTCACCTCGTCCCTGTGCTTTGGGGAGCCGGAGGGACACCCGAGGCCCACGGCCCTGAGACCCCTTTGCAAAAAGCCGGCTTCCCACGGAAACAGTTTTCCTGAGGTGCAGACCCTATCCCAAGTGGTTGTGGCAAGGTAAAGCAAATGCCCTCCACTTCTCTGGAAGAAACCACAGTGCCCAGCCATGTTCTAAGCCCTCCCATTCTCCCTGGGCTTCTGGCAGCAGGAGTGAATAGAGCGGAGCAGAGCACTGGGACCCGTTTGACAAAAACCGGCTTCCCACGGGAAAGTCTTTCTCCACGTGCAGACATGCTCCCAGGTGCCTGTGGCAAGGGGAAGGAAATGCCATACACTGACCTGGAAGAGACCACAGGGCCCAGGCACAGTCTGAACCCTTCCCTCAACCCGGCGGTTTTGCTAGCAGGAGTTCAAGCCCAACGAACACAGCCCGGAGAGCCCTGGGGCAAAAACGGCTTCTGACGAACAATAGGTGCTTGCTGTGGAACACCTACCCCAAGTGGGGGTAGCCAGCTCAACAAAATGCCACACACCCAGGTGTAAGAAACAACATTGCCCAGGCATGGTCTAAGCCCCTCACCTCGTCCCTGTGCTTTGGGGAGCCGGAAGGACACCCGAGGCCCACGGCCCTGAGACCCCTTTGCAAAAAGCCGGCTTCCCACGGAAACAGTTTTCCTGAGGTGCAGACCCTATCCCAAGTGGTTGTGGCAAGGTAAAGCAAATGCCCTCCACTTCTCTGGAAGAAACCACAGTGCCCAGCCATGTTCTAAGCCCTCCCATTCTCCCTGGGCTTCTGGCAGCAGGAGTGAATAGAGAGGAGCAGAGCACTGGGACCCGTTTGACAAAAACCGGCTTCCCACGGGAAAGTCTTTCTCCACGTGCAGACATGCTCCCAGGTGCCTGTGGCAAGGGGAAGGAAATGCCATACACTGACCTGGAAGAGACCACAGGGCCCAGGCACAGTCTGAACCCTTCCCTCAACCCGGCGTATTTGCTAGCAGGAGCACAACCCCAACGAACACAGCCCGGAGACTCCTGGGGCAAAAACGGCTTCCGACGAACAATAGGGGCTTGCTGTGGAACACCTAAGTGGGGGTAGGCAGCTCAACAAAATGCCACACACCCAGGTGTAAGAAACAACATTGCCCAGGCATGGTCTAAGCCCCTCACCTCGTCCCTGTGCTTTGGGGAGCCGGAGGGACACCCGAGGCCCACGGCCCTGAGACCCCTTTGCAAAAAGCCGGCTTCCCACGGAAACAGTTTTCCTGAGGTGCAGACCCTATTCCAAGTGGTTGTGGCAAGGTAAAGCCAATGCCCTCCACTTCTCTGGAAGAAACCACAGTGCCCAGCCATGTTCTAAGCCCTCCCATCCTCCCTGGGCTTCTGGCAGCAGGAGTGAAAAGAGAGGAGCAGAGCACTGGGACCCTTTTGACAAAAACCGGCTTCCCACGGGAAAGCCTTTCTCCACGTGCAGACATGCTCCCAGGTGCCTGTGGCAAGGGGAAGGAAATGCCATACACTGACCTGGAAGAGACCACAGGGCCCAGGCACAGTCTGAACCCTTCCCTCAACCCCGCGGTTTTGCTAGCAGGAGTTCAAGCCCAACGAACACAGCCCGGAGACCCCTGGGGCAAAAACGGCTTCCGACGAACAATAGGTGCTTGCTGTGGAACACCTATCCCAAGTGGGGGTAGCCAGCTCAACAAAATGCCACACACCCAGCTGTAAGAAACAACATTGCCCAGGCATGGTCTAAGCCCCTCACCTCGTCCCTGTGCTTTGGGGAGCCGGAGGGACACCCGAGGCCCACGGCCCTGAGACCCCTTTGCAAAAAGCCGGCTTCCCACGGAGACAGTTTTCCTGAGGTGTAGACCCTCTCCCAAGTGGTTGTGGCAAGGTAAAGCCAATGCCCTCCACTTCTGTGGAAGAAACCACAGTGCCCAGCCATGTTCTAAGCCCTCCCATCCTCCCTGGGCTTCTGGCAGCAGGAGTGAAAAGAGAGGAGCAGAGCACTGGGACCCGTTTGACAAAAACCGGCTTCCCACGGGAAAGTCTTTCTCCACGTGCAGACATGCTCCCAGGTGCCTGTGGCAAGGGGAAGGAAATGCCATACACTGACCTGGAAGAGAGCACAGGGCCCAGGCACAATCTGAACCCTTCCCTCAACCCGGCGGTTTTGCTAGCAGGAGTTCAAGCCCAACGAACACAGCCCGGAGAGCCCTGGGGCAAAAACGGCTTCTGACGAACAATAGGTGCTTGCTGTGGAACACCTACCCCAAGTGGGGGTAGCCAGCTCAACAAAATGCCACACACCCAGGTGTAAGAAACAACATTGCCCAGGCATGGTCTAAGCCCCTCACCTCGTCCCTGTGCTTTGGGGAGCCGGAAGGACACCCGAGGCCCACGGCCCTGAGACCCCTTTGCAAAAAGCCGGCTTCCCACGGAAACAGTTTTCCTGAGGTGCAGACCCTATCCGAAGTGGTTGTGGCAAGGTAAAGCAAATGCCCTCCACTTCTCTGGAAGAAACCACAGTGCCCAGCCATGTTCTAAGCCCTCCCATCCTCCCTGGGCTTCTGGCAGCAGGAGTGAAAAGAGAGGAGCAGAGCACTGGGACCCGTTTGACAAAAACCGGCTTCCACGGGAAAGTCTTTCTCCACGTGCAGACATGCTCCCAGGTGCCTGTGGCAAGGGGAAGGAAATGCCATACACTGACCTGGAAGAGACCACAGGGCCCAGGCACAGTCTGAACCCTTCCCTCAACCCGGCGGTTTTGCTAGCAGGAGTTCAAGCCCAACGAACACAGCCCGGAGACCCCTGGGGCAAAAACGGCTTCCGACGAACAATAGGTGCTTGCTGTGGAACACCTATCCCAAGTGGGGGTAGCCAGCTCAACAAAATGCCACACACCCAGGTGTAAGAAACAACATTGCCCAGGCATGGTCTAAGCCCCTCACCTCGTCCCTGTGCTTTGGGGAGCCGGAGGGACACCCGAGGCCCACGGCCCTGAGACCCCTTTGCAAAAAGCCGGCTTCCCACGGAAACAGTTTTCCTGAGGTGTAGACCCTCTCCCAAGTGGTTGTGGCAAGGTAAAGCCAATGCCCTCCACTTCTCTGGAAGAAACCACAGTGCCCAGCCATGTTCTAAGCCCTCCCATCCTCCCTGGGCTTCTGGCAGCAGGAGTGAAAAGAGAGGAGCAGAGCACTGGGACCCGTTTGACAAAAACCGGCTTCCCACGGGAAAGCCTTTCTCCACGTGCAGACATGCTCCCAGGTGCCTGTGGCAAGGGGAAGGAAATGCCATACACTGACCTGGAAGAGACCACAGGGCCCAGGCACAGTCTGAACCCTTCCCTCAACCCGGCGGTTTTGCTAGCAGGAGTTCAAGCCCAACGAACACAGCCCGGAGACCCCTGGGGCAAAAACGGCTTCCGACGAACAATAGGTGCTTGCTGTGGAACACCTACCCCAAGTGGGGGTAGCCAGCTCAACAAAATGCCACACACCCAGGTGTAAGAAACAACATTGCCCAGGAATGGTCTAAGCCCCTCACCTCGTCCCTGTGCTTTGGGGAGCCGGAGGGACACCCGAGGCCCACAGCCCTGAGACCCCTTTGCAAAAAGCCGGCTTCCCACGGAAACAGTTTTCCTGAGGTGCAAACCGTATCCCAAGTGGTTGTGGCAAGGTAAAGCAAATGCCCTCCACTTCTCTGGAAGAAACCCCAGTGCCCAGCCATGTTCTAAGCCCACCCATCCTCCCTGGGCTTCTGGCAGCAGGAGTGAAAAGAGAGGAGCATTGCACTGGGACCCGTTTGACGAAAACCGGCCTCCCACGGGAAAGTCTTTCTCCACGTGCAGACATGCTCCCAGGTGCCTGTGGCAAGGGGAAGGAAATGCCATACACTGACCTGGAAGAGACCACAGCGCCCAGGCACTGCCTGAACCCTTCCCTCAACCCGGCGGTTTTGCTAGCAGGAGTTCAACCCCAACGAACACAGCCCGGAGAGCCCTGGGGCAAAAACGGCTTCCGACGAACAATAGGTGCTTGCTGTGGAACACCTATCCCAAGTGGGGGTAGCCAGCTCAACAAAATGCCACACACCCAGGTGTAAGAAACAACATTGCCCAGGCATGGTCTAAGCCCCTCACCTCGTCCCTGTGCTTTGGGGAGCCGGAAGGACACCCGAGGCCCACGGCCCTGAGACCCCTTTGCAAAAAGCCGGCTTCCCACGGAGACAGTTTTCCTGAGGTGTAGACCCTCTCCCAAGTGGTTGTGGCAAGGTAAAGCAAATGCCCTCCACTTCTCTGGAAGAAACCACAGTGCCCAGCCATGTTCTAAGCCCTCCCATCCTCCCTGGGCTTCTGGCAGCAGGAGTGAAAAGAGAGGAGCAGAGCACTGGGACCCGTTTGACAAAAACTGGCTTCCCACGGGAAAGCCTTTCTCCACGTGCAGACATGCTCCCAGGTGCCTGTGGCAAGGGGAAGGAAATGCCATACACTGACCTGGAAGAGACCACAGGGCCCAGGCACAGTCTGAACCCTTCCCTCAAACCGGCGGTTTTGCTAGCAGGAGTTCAAGCCCAACGAACACAGCCCGGAGACCCCTGGGGCAAAAACGGCTTCTGACGAACAATAGGTGCTTGCTGTGGAACACCTACCCCAAGTGGGGGTAGCCAGCTCAACAAAATGCCACACACCCAGGTGTAAGAAACAACATTGCCCAGGCATGGTCTAAGCCCCTCACCTCGTCCCTGTGCTTTGGGGAGCCGGAGGGACACCCGAGGCCCACGGCCCTGAGACCCCTTTGCAAAAAGCCGGCTTCCCACGGAAACAGTTTTCCTGAGGTGCAAACCCTATCCCAAGTGGTTGTGGCAAGGTAAAGCAAATGCCCTCCACTTCTCTGGAAGAAACCCCAGTGCCCAGCCATGTTCTAAGCCCACCCATCCTCCCTGGGCTTCTGGCAGCAGGAGTGAAAAGAGAGGAGCAGAGCACTGGGACCCGTTTGACAAAAACCGGCTTCCCACGGTAAAGTCTTTCTCCACGTGCAGACATGCTCCCAGGTGCCTGTGGCAAGGGGAAGGAAATGCCATACACTGACCTGGAAGAGACCACAGGGCCCAGGCACAGTCTGAACCCTTCCCTCAACCCCGCGGTTTTGCTAGCAGGAGTTCAAGCCCAACGAACACAGCCCGGAGACCCCTGGGGCAAAAACGGCTTCCGACGAACAATAGGTGCTTGCTGTGGAACACCTATCCCAAGTGGGGGTAGCCAGCTCAACAAAATGCCACACACCCAGGTGTAAGAAACAACATTGCCCAGGCATGGTCTAAGCCCCTCACCTCGTCCCTGTGCTTTGGGGAGCCGGAGGGACACCCGAGGCCCACGGCCCTGAGATCCCTTTGCAAAAAGCCGGCTTCCCACGGAGACAGTTTTCCTGAGGTGTAGACCCTCTCCCAAGTGGTTGTGGCAAGGTAAAGCCAATGCCCTCCACTTCTCTGGAAGAAACCACAGTGCCCAGCCATGTTCTAAGCCCTCCCATCCTCCCTGGGCTTCTGGCAGCAGGAGTGAAAAGAGAGGAGCAGAGCACTGGGACCCGTTTGACAAAAACTGGCTTCCCACGGGAAAGCCTTTCTCCACGTGCAGACATGCTCCCAGGTGCCTGTGGCAAGGGGAAGGAAATGCCATACACTGACCTGGAAGAGACCACAGGGCCCAGGCACAGTCTGAACCCTTCCCTCAACCCGGCGGTTTTGCTAGCAGGAGCACAACCCCAACGAACACAGCCCGGAGACTCCTGGGGCAAAAACGGCTTCCGACGAACAATAGGGGCTAGCTGTGGAACACCTATCCTAAGTGGGGGTAGGCAGCTCAACAAAATGCCACACACCCAGGTGTAAGAAACAACATTGCCCAGGCATGGTCTAAGCCCCTCACCTCGTCCCTGTGCTTTGGGGAGCCGGAGGGACACCCGAGGCCCACGGCCCTGAGACCCCTTTGCAAAAAGCCGGCTTCCCACGGAAACAGTTTTCCTGAGGTGCAGACCCTATTCCAAGTGGTTGTGGCAAGGTAAAGCCAATGCCCTCCACTTCTCTGGAAGAAACCACAGTGCCCAGCCATGTTCTAAGCCCTCCCATCCTCCCTGGGCTTCTGGCAGCAGGAGTGAAAAGAGAGGAGCAGAGCACTGGGACCCTTTTGACAAAAACCGGCTTCCCACGGGAAAGCCTTTCTCCACGTGCAGACATGCTCCCAGGTGCCTGTGGCAAGGGGAAGGAAATGCCATACACTGACCTGGAAGAGACCACAGGGCCCAGGCACAGTCTGAACCCTTCCCTCAACCCGGCGGTTTTGCTAGCAGGAGTTCAAGCCCAACGAACACAGCCCGGAGACCCCTGGGGCAAAAACGGCTTCCGACGAACAATAGGTGCTTGCTGTGGAACACCTATCCCAAGTGGGGGTAGCCAGCTCAACAAAATGCCACACACCCAGGTGTAAGAAACAACATTGCCCAGGCATGGTCTAAGCCCCTCACCTCGTCCCTGTGCTTTGGGGAGCCGGAGGGACACCCGAGGCCCACGGCCCTGAGACCCCTTTGCAAAAAGCCGGCTTCCCACGGAGACAGTTTTCCTGAGGTGTAGACCCTCTCCCAAGTGGTTGTGGCAAGGTAAAGCCAATGCCCTCCACTTCTGTGGAAGAAACCACAGTGCCCAGCCATGTTCTAAGCCCTCCCATCCTCCCTGGGCTTCTGGCAGCAGGAGTGAAAAGAGAGGAGAAGAGCACTGGGACCCGTTTGACAAAAACCGGCTTCCCACGGGAAAGTCTTTCTCCACGTGCAGACATGCTCCCAGGTGCCTGTGGCAAGGGGAAGGAAATGCCATACACTGACCTGGAAGAGAGCACAGTGCCCAGGCACAGTCTGAACCCTTCCCTCAACCCGGCGGTTTTGCTAGCAGGAGTTCAAGCCCAACGAACACAGCCCGGAGACCCCTGGGGCAAAAACGGCTTCCGACGAACAATAGGTGCTTGCTGTGGAACACCTATCCCAAGTGGGGGTAGCCAGCTCAACAAAATGCCACACACCCAGGTGTAAGAAACAACATTGCCCAGGCATGGTCTAAGCCCCTCACCTCGTCCCTGTGCTTTGGGGAGCCGGAGGGACACCCGAGGCCCACGGCCCTGAGACCCCTTTGCAAAAAGCCGGCTTCCCACGGAAACAGTTTTCCTGAGGTGTAGACCCTCTCCCAAGTGGTTGTGGCAAGGTAAAGCCAATGCCCTCCACTTCTCTGGAAGAAACCACAGTGCCCAGCCATGTTCTAAGCCCTCCCATCCTCCCTGGGCTTCTGGCAGCAGGAGTGAAAAGAGAGGAGCAGAGCACTGGGACCCGTTTGACAAAAACTGGCTTCCCACGGGAAAGCCTTTCTCCACGTGCAGACATGCTCCCAGGTGCCTGTGGCAAGGGGAAGGAAATGCCATACACTGACCTGGAAGAGACCACAGGGCCCAGGCACAGTCTGAACCCTTCCCTCAACCCGGCGGTTTTGCTAGCAGGAGTTCAAGCCCAACGAACACAGCCCGGAGACCCCTGGGGCAAAAACGGCTTCCGACGAACAATAGGTGCTTGCTGTGGAACACCTACCCCAAGTGGGGGTAGCCAGCTCAACAAAATGCCACACACCCAGGTGTAAGAAACAACATTGCCCAGGAATGGTCTAAGCCCCTCACCTCGTCCCTGTGCTTTGGGGAGCCGGAGGGACACCCGAGGCCCACGGCCCTGAGACCCCTTTGCAAAAAGCCGGCTTCCCACGGAAACAGTTTTCCTGAGGTGCAAACCCTATCCCAAGTGGTTGTGGCAAGGTAAAGCAAATGCCCTCCACTTCTCTGGAAGAAACCCCAGTGCCCAGCCATGTTCTAAGCCCACCCATCCTCCCTGGGCTTCTGGCAGCAGGAGTGAAAAGAGAGGAGCATTGCACTGGGACCCGTTTGACGAAAACCGGCCTCCCACGGGAAAGTCTTTCTCCACGTGCAGACATGCTCCCAGGTGCCTGTGGCAAGGGGAAGGAAATGCCATACACTGACCTGGAAGAGACCACAGCGCCCAGGCACTGCCTGAACCCTTCCCTCAACCCGGCGGTTTTGCTAGCAGGAGTTCAACCCCAACGAACACAGCCCGGAGACCCCTGGGGCAAAAACGGCTTCCGACGAACAATAGGTGCTTGCTGTGGAACACCTATCCCAAGTGGGGGTAGCCAGCTCAACAAAATGCCACACACCCAGGTGTAAGAAACAACATTGCCCAGGCATGGTCTAAGCCCCTCACCTCGTCCCTGTGCTTTGGGGAGCCGGAGGGACACCCGAGGCCCACGGCCCTGAGACCCCTTTGCAAAAAGCCGGCTTCCCACGGAGACAGTTTTCCTGAGGTGTAGACCCTCTCCCAAGTGGTTGTGGCAAGGTAAAGCCAATGCCCTCCACTTCTGTGGAAGAAACCACAGTGCCCAGCCATGTTCTAAGCCCTCCCATCCTCCCTGGGCTTCTGGCAGCAGGAGTGAAAAGAGAGGAGCAGAGCACTGGGACCCGTTTGACAAAAACCGGCTTCCCACGGGAAAGTCTTTCTCCACGTGCAGACATGCTCCCAGGTGCCTGTGGCAAGGGGAAGGAAATGCCATACACTGACCTGGAAGAGACCACAGGGCCCAGGCACAGTCTGAACCCTTCCCTCAACCCGGCGGTTTTGCTAGCAGGAGTTCAAGCCCAACGAACACAGCCCGGAGAGCCCTGGGGCAAAAACGGCTTCTGACGAAGAATAGGTGCTTGCTGTGGAACACCTACCCCAAGTGGGGGTAGCCAGCTCAACAAAATGCCACACACCCAGGTGTAAGAAACAATATTGCCCAGGCATGGTCTAAGCCCCTCACCTCGTCCCTGTGCTTTGGGGAGCCGGAAGGACACCCGAGGCCCAGGGCCCTGAGACCCCTTTGCAAAAAGCCGGCTTCCCACGGAAACAGTTTTCCTGAGGTGCAGACCCTATCCCAAGTGGTTGTGGCAAGGTAAAGCAAATGCCCTCCACTTCTCTGGAAGAAACCACAGTGCCCAGCCATGTTCTAAGCCCTCCCATTCTCCCTGGGCTTCTGGCAGCAGGAGTGAAAAGAGAGGAGCAGAGCACTGGGACCCGTTTGACAAAAACCGGCTTCCCACGGGAAAGTCTTTCTCCACGTGCAGACATGCTCCCAGGTGCCTGTGGCAAGGGGAAGGAAATGCCATACACTGACCTGGAAGAGACCACAGGGCCCAGGCACAGTCTGAACCCTTCCCTCAACCCGGCGGTTTTGCTAGCAGGAGCACAACCCCAACGAACCCAGCCCGGAGACTCCTGGGGCAAAAACGGCTTCCGACGAATAATAGGGGCTAGCTGTGGAACACCTATCCTAAGTGGGGGTAGGCAGCTCAACAAAATGCCACACACCCAGGTGTAAGAAACAACATTGCCCAGGCATGGTCTAAGCCCCTCACCTCGTCCCTGTGCTTTGGGGAGCCGGAGGGACACCCGAGGCCCACGGCCCTGAGACCCCTTTGCAAAAAGCCGGCTTCCCACGGAAACAGTTTTCCTGAGGTGCAGACCCTATCCCAAGTGGTTGTGGCAAGGTAAAGCCAATGCCCTCCACTTCTCTGGAAGAAACCACAGTGCCCAGCCATGTTCTAAGCCCTCCCATCCTCCCTGGGCTTCTGGCAGCAGGAGTGAAAAGAGAGGAGCAGAGCACTGGGACCCGTTTGACAAAAACCGGCTTCCCACGGGAAAGTCTTTCTCCACGAGCAGACATGCTCCCAGGTGCCTGTGGCAAGGGGAACGAAATGCCATACACTGACCTGGTAGAGACCACAGGGCCCAGGCACAGTCTGAACCCTTCCCTCAACCCGGCGGTTTTGCTAGCAGGAGTTCAAGGCCAACGAACACAGCCCGGAGACACCTGGGGCAAAAACGGCTTCCGACGAACAATAGGTGCTTGCTGTGAAACACCTATCCCAAGTGGGGTTAGCCAGCTCAACAAAATGCCACACACCCAGGTGTAAGAAACAACATTGCCCAGGCATGGTCTAAGCCCCTCACCTCGTCCCTGTGCTTTGGGGAGCCGGAGGGACACCCGAGGCCCACGGCCCTGAGACCCCTTTGCAAAAAGCCGGCTTCCCACGGAGACAGTTTTCCTGAGGTGTAGACCCTCTCCCAAGTGGTTGTGGCAAGGTAAAGCAAATGCCCTCCACTTCTCTGGAAGAAACCACAGTGCCCAGCCATGTTCTAAGCCCTCCCATCCTCCCTGGGCTTCTGGCAGCAGGAGTGAAAAGAGAGGAGCAGAGCACTGGGACCCGTTTGACAAAAACTGGCTTCCCACGGGAAAGCCTTTCTCCACGTGCAGACATGCTCCCAGGTGCCTGTGGCAAGGGGAAGGAAATGCCATACACTGACCTGGAAGAGACCACAGGGCCCAGGCACAGTCTGAACCCTTCCCTCAACCCGGCGGTTTTGCTAGCAGGAGTTCAAGCCCAACGAACACAGCCCGGAGACCCCTGGGGCAAAAACGGCTTCCGACGAACAATAGGTGCTTGCTGTGGAACACCTACCCCAAGTGGGGGTAGCCAGCTCAACAAAATGCCACACACCCAGGTGTAAGAAACAACATTGCCCAGGCATGGTCTAAGCCCCTCACCTCGTCCCTGTGCTTTGGGGAGCCGGAGGGACACCCGAGGCCCACGGCCCTGAGACCCCTTTGCAAAAAGCCGGCTTCCCACGGAAACAGTTTTCCTGAGGTGCAGACCCTATCCCAAGTGGTTGTGGCAAGGTAAAGCAAATGCCCTCCACTTCTCTGGAAGAAACCACAGTGCCCAGCCATGTTCTAAGCCCTCCCATCCTCCCTGGGCTTCTGGCAGCAGGAGTGAAAAGAGAGGAGCAGAGCACTGGGACCCGTTTGACAAAAACCGGCTTCCCACGGGAAAGCCTTTCTCCACGTGCAGACATGCTCCCAGGTGCCTGTGGCAAGGGGAAGGAAATGCCATACACTGACCTGGAAGAGACCACAGGGCCCAGGCACAGTCTGAACCCTTCCCTCAACCCGGCGGTTTTGCTAGCAGGAGTTCAAGCCCAACGAACACAGCCCGGAGACCCCTGGGGCAAAAACGGCTTCCGACGAACAATAGGTGCTTGCTGTGGAACACCTATCCCAAGTGGGGGTAGCCAGCTCAACAAATTCCACACACCCAGGTATAAGAAACAACATTGCCCAGGCATGGTCTAAGCCCCTCACCTCGTCCCTGTGCTTTGGGGAGCCGGAAGGACACCCGAGGCCCACGGCCCTGAGACCCCTTTGCAAAAAGCCGGCTTCCCACGGAAACAGTTTTCCTGAGGTGCAGACCCTATCCCAAGTGGTTGTGGCAAGGTAAAGCAAATGCCCTCCACTTCTCTGGAAGAAACCACAGTGCCCAGCCATGTTCTAAGCCCTCCCATTCTCCCTGGGCTTCTGGCAGCAGGAGTGAATAGAGAGGAGCAGAGCACTGGGACCCGTTTGACAAAAACCGGCTTCCCACGGGAAAGTCTTTCTCCACGTGCAGACATGCTCCCAGGTGCCTGGGGCAAGGGGAAGGAAATGCCATACACTGACCTGGAAGAGACCACAGGGCCCAGGCACAGTCTGAACCCTTCCCTCAACCCGGCGGTTTTGCTAGCAGGAGCACAACCCCAACGAACACAGCCCGGAGACTCCTGGGGCAAAAACGGCTTCCGACGAACAATAGGGGCTAGCTGTGGAACACCTATCCTAAGTGGGGGTAGGCAGCTCAACAAAATGCCACAAACCCAGGTGTAAGAAACAACATTGCCCAGGCATGGTCTAAGCCCCTCACCTCGTCCCTGTGCTTTGGGGAGCCGGAGGGACACCCGAGGCCCACGGCCCTGAGACCCCTTTGCAAAAAGCCGGCTTCCCACGGAAACAGTTTTCCTGAGGTGCAGACCCTCTCCCAAGTGGTTGTGGCAAGGTAAAGCAAATGCCCTCCACTTCTCTGGAAGAAACCACAGTGCCCAGCCATGTTCTAAGCCCTCCCATCCTCCCTGGGCTTCTGGCAGCAGGAGTGAAAAGAGAGGAGCAGAGCACTGGGACCCGTTTGACAAAAACCGGCTTCCCACGGGAAAGTCTTTCTCCACGAGCAGACATGCTCCCAGGTGCCTGTGGCAAGGGGAACGAAATGCCATACACTGACCTGGTAGAGACCACAGGGCCCAGGCACAGTCTGAACCCTTCCCTCAACCCGGCGGTTTTGCTAGCAGGAGTTCAAGGCCAACGAACACAGCCCGGAGACCCCTGGGGCAAAAACGGCTTCCGACGAACAATAGGTGCTTGCTGTGAAACACCTATCCCAAGTGGGGTTAGCCAGCTCAACAAAATGCCACACACCCAGGTGTAAGAAACAACATTGCCCAGGCATGGTCTAAGCCCCTCACCTCGTCCCTGTGCTTTGGGGAGCCGGAGGGACACCCGAGGCCCACGGCCCTGAGACCCCTTTGCAAAAAGCCGGCTTCCCACGGAAACAGTTTTCCTGAGGTGCAGACCCTATTCCAAGTGGTTGTGGCAAGGTAAAGCCAATGCCCTCCACTTCTCTGGAAGAAACCACAGTGCCCAGCCATGTTCTAAGCCCTCCCATCCTCCCTGGGCTTCTGGCAGCAGGAGTGAAAAGAGAGGAGCAGAGCACTGGGACCCTTTTGACAAAAACCGGCTTCCCACGGGAAAGCCTTTCTCCACGTGCAGACATGCTCCCAGGTGCCTGTGGCAAGGGGAAGGAAATGCCATACACTGACCTGGAAGAGACCACAGGGCCCAGGCACAGTCTGAACCCTTCCCTCAACCCGGCGGTTTTGCTAGCAGGAGTTCAACCACAACGAACACAGCCCGGAGACCCCTGGGGCAAAAACGGCTTCCGACGAACAATAGGTGCTTGCTGTGGAACACCTATCCCAAGTGGGGGTAGCCAGCTCAACAAAATGCCACACACCCAGGTGTAAGAAACAACATTGCCCAGGCATGGTCTAAGCCCCTCACCTCGTCCCTGTGCTTTGGGGAGCCGGAGGGACACCCGAGGCCCACGGCCCTGAGACCCCTTTGCAAAAAGCCGGCTTCCCACGGAGACAGTTTTCCTGAGGTGTAGACCCTCTCCCAAGTGGTTGTGGCAAGGTAAAGCCAATGCCCTCCACTTCTGTGGAAGAAACCACAGTGCCCAGCCATGTTCTAAGCCCTCCCATCCTCCCTGGGCTTCTGGCAGCAGGAGTGAAAAGAGAGGAGAAGAGCACTGGGACCCGTTTGACAAAAACCGTCTTCCCACGGGAAAGTCTTTCTCCACGTGCAGACATGCTCCCAGGTGCCTGTGGCAAGGGGAAGGAAATGCCATACACTGACCTGGAAGAGAGCACAGGGCCCAGGCACAGTCTGAACCCTTCCCTCAACCCGGCGGTTTTGCTAGCAGGAGTTCAAGCCCAACGAACACAGCCCGGAGAGCCCTGGGGCAAAAACGGCTTCTGACGAACAATAGGTGCTTGCTGTGGAACACCTACCCCAAGTGGGGGTAGCCAGCTCAACAAAATGCCACACACCCAGGTGTAAGAAACAACATTGCCCAGGCATGGTCTAAGCCCCTCACCTCGTCCCTGTGCTTTGGGGAGCCGGAAGGACACCCGAGGCCCACGGCCCTGAGACCCCTTTGCAAAAAGCCGGCTTCCCACGGAAACAGTTTTCCTGAGGTGCAGACCCTATCCGAAGTGGTTGTGGCAAGGTAAAGCAAATGCCCTCCACTTCTCTGGAAGAAACCACAGTGCCCAGCCATGTTCTAAGCCCTCCCATCCTCCCTGGGCTTCTGGCAGCAGGAGTGAAAAGAGAGGAGCAGAGTACTGGGATCCGTTTGACAAAAACCGGCTTCCCACGGGAAAGTCTTTCTCCACGTGCAGACATGCTCCCAGGTGCCTGTGGCAAGGGGAAGGAAATGCCATACACTGACCTGGAAGAGACCACAGTGCCCAGGCACAGTCTGAACCCTTCCCTCAACCCGGCGGTTTTGCTAGCAGGAGTTCAAGCCCAACGAACACAGCCCGGAGACCCCTGGGGCAAAAACGGCTTCCGACGAACAATAGGTGCTTGCTGTGGAACACCTATCCCAAGTGGGGGTAGCCAGCTCAACAAAATGCCACACACCCAGGTGTAAGAAACAACATTGCCCAGGCATGGTCTAAGCCCCTCACCTCGTCCCTGTGCTTTGGGGAGCCGGAGGGACACCCGAGGCCCACGGCCCTGAGACCCCTTTGCAAAAAGCCGGCTTCCCACGGAAACAGTTTTCCTGAGGTGTAGACCCTCTCCCAAGTGGTTGTGGCAAGGTAAAGCCAATGCCCTCCACTTCTCTGGAAGAAACCACAGTGCCCAGCCATGTTCTAAGCCCTCCCATCCTCCCTGGGCTTCTGGCAGCAGGAGTGAAAAGAGAGGAGCAGAGCACTGGGACCCGTTTGACAAAAACCGGCTTCCCACGGGAAAGTCTTTCTCCACGTGCAGACATGCTCCCAGGTGCCTGTGGCAAGGGGAAGGAAATGCCATACACTGACCTGGAAGAGACCACAGGGCCCAGGCACAGTCTGAACCCTTCCCTCAACCCGGCGGTTTTGCTAGCAGGAGTTCAAGCCCAACGAACACAGCCCGGAGACCCCTGGGGCAAAAACGGCTTCCGACGAACAATAGGTGCTTGCTGTGGAACACCTACCCCAAGTGGGGGTAGCCAGCTCAACAAAATGCCACACACCCAGGTGTAAGAAACAACATTGCCCAGGCATGGTCTAAGCCCCTCACCTCGTCCCTGTGCTTTGGGGAGCCGGAGGGACACCCGAGGCCCACGGCCCTGAGACCCCTTTGCAAAAAGCCGGCTTCCCACGGAAACAGTTTTCCTGAGGTGCAAACCCTATCCCAAGTGGTTGTGGCAAGGTAAAGCAAATGCCCTCCACTTCTCTGGAAGAAACCCCAGTGCCCAGCCATGTTCTAAGCCCACCCATCCTCCCTGGGCTTCTGGCAGCAGGAGTGAAAAGAGAGGAGCATTGCACTGGGACCCGTTTGACGAAAACCGGCCTCCCACGGGAAAGTCTTTCTCCACGTGCAGACATGCTCCCAGGTGCCTGTGGCAAGGGGAAGGAAATGCCATACACTGACCTGGAAGAGACCACAGCGCCCAGGCACTGCCTGAACCCTTCCCTCAACCAGGCGGTTTTGCTAGCAGGAGTTCAACCCCAACGAACACAGCCCGGAGACCCCTGGGGCAAAAACGGCTTCCGACGAACAATAGGTGCTTGCTGTGGAACACCTATCCCAAGTGGGGGTAGCCAGCTCAACAAAATGCCACACACCCAGGTGTAAGAAACAACATTGCCCAGGCATGGTCTAAGCCCCTCACCTCGTCCCTGTGCTTTGGGGAGCCGGAGGGACACCCGAGGCCCACGGCCCTGAGACCCCTTTGCAAAAAGCCGGCTTCCCACGGAGACAGTTTTCCTGAGGTGTAGACCCTCTCCAAGTGGTTGTGGCAAGGTAAAGCAAATGCCCTCCACTTCTCTGGAAGAAACCACAGTGCCCAGCCATGTTCTAAGCCCTCCCATTCTCCCTGGGCTTCTGGCAGCAGGAGTGAATAGAGAGGAGCAGAGCACTGGGACCCGTTTGACAAAAACCGGCTTCCCACGGGAAAGTCTTTCTCCACGTGCAGACATGCTCCCAGGTGCCTGTGGCAAGGGGAAGGAAATGCCATACACTGACCTGGAAGAGACCACAGGGCCCAGGCACAGTCTGAACCCTTCCCTCAACCCGGCGGTTTTGCTAGCAGGAGTTCAAGCCCAACGAACACAGCCCGGAGACCCCTGGGGCAAAAACGGCTTCCGACGAACAATAGGTGCTTGCTGTGGAACACCTACCCCAAGTGGGGGTAGCCAGCTCAACAAAATGCCACACACCCAGGTGTAAGAAACAACATTGCCCAGGCATGGTCTAAGCCCCTCACCTCGTCCCTGTGCTTTGGGGAGCCGGAGGGACACCCGAGGCCCACGGCCCTGAGACCCCTTTGCAAAAAGCCAGCTTCCCACGGAAACAGTTTTCCTGAGGTGCAAGCCCTATCCCAAGTGGTTGTGGCAAGGTAAAGCAAATGCCCTCCACTTCTCTGGAAGAAACCCCAGTGCCCAGCCATGTTCTAAGCCCTCCCATTCTCCCTGGGCTTCTGGCAGCAGGAGTGAAAAGAGAGGAGCAGAGCACTGGGACCCGTTTGACAAAAACCGGCTTCCCACGGGAAAGTCTTTCTCCACGTGCAGACATGCTCCCAGGTGCCTGTGGCAAGGGGAAGGAAATGCCATACACTGACCTGGAAGAGACCACAGGGCCCAGGCACAGTCTGAACCCTTCCCTCAACCCGGCGGTTTTGCTAGCAGGAGCACAACCCCAACGAACACAGCCCGGAGACTCCTGGGGCAAAATCGGCTTCCGACGAACAATAGGGGCTAGCTGTGGAACACCTATCCTAAGTGGGGGTAGGCAGCTCAACAAAATGCCACACACCCAGGTGTAAGAAACAACATTGCCCAGGCATGGTCTAAGCCCCTCACCTCGTCCCTGTGCTTTGGGGAGCCGGAGGGACACCCGAGGCCCACGGCCCTGAGACCCCTTTGCAAAAAGCCGGCTTCCCACGGAAACAGTTTTCCTGAGGTGCAGACCCTATCCCAAGTGGTTGTGGCAAGGTAAAGCCAATGCCCTCCACTTCTCTGGAAGAAACCACAGTGCCCAGCCATGTTCTAAGCCCTCCCATCCTCCCTGGGCTTCTGGCAGCAGGAGTGAAAAGAGAGGAGCAGAGCACTGGGACCCGTTTGACAAAAACCGGCTTCCCACGGGAAAGCCTTTCTCCACGTGCAGACATGCTCCCAGGTGCCTGTGGCAAGGGGAAGGAAATGCCATACACTGACCTGGAAGAGACCACAGGGCCCAGGCACAGTCTGAACCCTTCCCTCAACCCGGCGGTTTTGCTAGCAGGAGTTCAAGCCCAACGAACACAGCCCGGAGACCCCTGGGGCAAAAACGGCTTCCGACGAACAATAGGTGCTTGCTGTGGAACACCTATCCCAAGTGGGGGTAGCCAGCTCAACAAAATGCCACACACCCAGGTGTAAGAAACAACATTGCCCAGGCATGGTTTAAGCCCCTCACCTCGACCCTGTGCTTTGGGGAGCCGGAGGGACACCCGAGGCCCACGGCCCTGAGACCCCTTTGCAAAAAGCCGGCTTCCCACGGAGACAGTTTTTCTGAGGTGTAGACCCTCTCCCAAGTGGTTGTGGCAAGGTAAAGCCAATGCCCTCCACTTCTCTGGAAGAAACCACAGTGCCCAGCCATGTTCTAAGCCCTCCCATCCTCCCTGGGCTTCTGGCAGCAGGAGTGAAAAGAGAGGAGAAGAGCACTGGGACCCGTTTGACAAAAATCGGCTTCCCACGGGAAAGTCTTTCTCCACGTGCAGACATGCTCCCAGGTGCCTGTGGCAAGGGGAAGGAAATGCCATACACTGACCTGGAAGAGAGCACAGAGCCCAGGCACAGTCTGAACCCTTCCCTCAAACCGGCGGTTTTGCTAGCAGGAGTTCAAGCCCAACGAACACAGCCCGGAGAGCCCTGGGGCAAAAACGGCTTCTGACGAACAATAGGTGCTTGCTGTGGAACACCTACCCCAAGTGGGGGTAGCCAGCTCAACAAAATGCCACACACCCAGGTGTAAGAAACAACATTGCCCAGGCATGGTCTAAGCCCCTCACCTCGTCCCTGTGCTTTGGGGAGCCGGAAGGACACCCGAGGCCCACTGCCCTGAGACCCCTTTGCAAAAAGCCGGCTTCCCACGGAAACAGTTTTCCTGAGGTGCAGACCCTATCCCAAGTGGTTGTGGCAAGGTAAAGCAAATGCCCTCCACTTCTCTGGAAGAAACCACAGTGCCCAGCCATGTTCTAAGCCCTCCCATCCTCCCTGGGCTTCTGGCAGCAGGAGTGAAAAGAGAGGAGCAGAGCACTGGGACCCGTTTGACAAAAACCGGCTTCCCACGGGAAAGTCTTTCTCCACGTGCAGACATGCTCCCAGGTGCCTGTGGCAAGGGGAAGGAAATGCCATACACTGACCTGGAAGAGACCACAGTGCCCAGGCACAGTCTGAACCCTTCCCTCAACCCGGCGGTTTTGCTAGCAGGAGTTCAAGCCCAACGAACACAGCCCGGAGACCCCTGGGGAAAAAACGGCTTCCGACGAACAATAGGTGCTTGCTGTGGAACACCTATCCCAAGTGGGGGTAGCCAGCTCAACAAAATGCCACACACCCAGGTGTAAGAAACAACATTGCCCAGGCATGGTCTAAGCCCCTCACCTCGTCCCTGTGCTTTGGGGAGCCGGAAGGACACTCGAGGCCCACGGCCCTGAGACCCCTTTGCAAAAAGCCGGCTTCCCACGGAAACAGTTTTCCTGAGGTGCAGACCCTATCCCAAGTGGTTGTGGCAAGGTAAAGCCAATGCCCTCCACTTCTCTGGAAGAAACCACAGTGCCCAGCCATGTTCTAAGCCCTCCCATCCTCCCTGGGCTTCTGGCAGCAGGAGTGAAAAGAGAGGAGCAGAGCACTGGGACCCGTTTGACAAAAACTGGCTTCCCACGGGAAAGTCTTTCTCCACGTGCAGACATGCTCCCAGGTGCCTGTGGCAAGGGGAAGGAAATGCCATACACTGACCTGGAAGAGACCACAAGGCCCAGGCACAGTCTGAACCCTTCCCTCAACCCGGCGGTTTTGCTAGCAGGAGTTCAAGCCCAACGAACACAGCCCGGAGACCCCTGGGGCAAAAACGGCTTCCGACGAACAATAGGTGCTTGCTGAGGAACACCTACCCCAAGTGGGGGTAGCCAGCTCAACAAAATGCCACACGCCCAGGTGTAAGAAACAACATTGCCCAGGCATGGTCTAAGCCCCTCACCTCGTCCCTGTGCTTTGGGGAGCCGGAGGGACACCCGAGGCCCACGGCCCTGAGACCCCTTTGCAAAAAGCCGGCTTCCCACGGAAACAGTTTTCCTGAGGTGCAAACCCTATCCCAAGTGGTTGTGGCAAGGTAAAGCAAATGCCCTCCACTTCTCTGGAAGAAACCCCAGTGCCCAGCCATGTTCTAAGCCCTCCCATCCTCCCTGGGCTTCTGGCAGCAGGAGTGAAAAGAGAGGAGCAGAGCACTGGGACCCGTTTGACAAAAACCGGCTTCCCACGGGAAAGTCTTTCTCCACGTGCAGACATGCTCCCCGGTGCCTGTGGCAAGGGGAAGGAAATGCCATACACTGACCTGGAAGAGACCACAGGGCCCAGGCACAGTCTGAACCCTTCCCTCAACCCGGCGGTTTTGCTAGCAGGAGTTCAAGCCCAACGAACACAGCCCGGAGACCCCTGGGGCAAAAACGGCTTCCGACGAACAATAGGGGCTTGCTGTGGAACACCTATCCTAAGTGGGGGTAGCCAGCTCAACAAAATGCCACACACCCAGGTGTAAGAAACAACATTGCCCAGGCATGGTCTAAGCCCCTCACCTCGTCCCTGTGCTTTGGGGAGCCGGAGGGACACCCGAGGCCCACGGCCCTGAGACCCCTTTGCAAAAAGCCGGCTTCCCACGGAAACAGTTTTCCTGAGGTGCAAACCCTATCCCAAGTGGTTGTGGCAAGGTAAAGCAAATGCCCTCCACTTCTCTGGAAGAAACCCCAGTGCCCAGCCATGTTCTAAGCCCTCCCATTCTCCCTGGGCTTCTGGCAGCAGGAGTGAATAGAGAGGAACAGAGCACTGGGACCCGTTTGACAAAAACCGGCTTCCCACGGGAAAGTCTTTCTCCACGTGCAGACATGCTCCCAGGTGCCTGTGGCAAGGGGAAGGAAATGCCATACACTGACCTGGAAGAGACCACAGGGCCCAGGCACAGTCTGAACCCTTCCCTCAACCCGGCGGTTTTGCTAGCAGGAGCACAACCCCAACGAACACAGCCCGGAGACTCCTGGGGAAAAAACGGCTTCCGACGAACAATAGGGGCTTGCTGTGGAACACCTATCCTAAGTGGGGGTAGCCAGCTCAACAAAATGCCACACACCCAGGTGTAAGAAACAACATTGCCCAGGCATGGTCTAAGCCCCTCACCTCGTCCCTGTGCTTTGGGGAGCCGGAGGGACACCCGAGGCCCACGGCCCTGAGACCCCTTTGCAAAAAGCCGGCTTCCCACGGAAACAGTTTTCCTGAGGTGCAAACCCTATCCCAAGTGGTTGTGGCAAGGTAAAGCAAATGCCCTCCACTTCTCTGGAAGAAACCCCAGTGCCCAGCCATGTTCTAAGCCCACCCATCCTCCCTGGGCTTCTGGCAGCAGGAGTGAAAAGAGAGGAGCATTGCACTGGGACCCGTGTGACGAAAACCGGCCTCCCACGGGAAAGTCTTTCTCCACGTGCAGACATGCTCCCAGGTGCCTGTAGCAAGGGGAAGGAAATGCCATACACTGACCTGGAAGAGACCACAGCGCCCAGGCACTGCCTGAACCCTTCCCTCAACCAGGCGGTTTTGCTAGCAGGAGTTCAACCCCAACGAACACAGCCCGGAGACCCCTGGGGCAAAAACGGCTTCCGACGAACAATAGGTGCTTGCTGTGGAACACCTATCCCAAGTGGGGGTAGCCAGCTCAACAAAATGCCACACACCCAGGTGTAAGAAACAACATTGCCCAGGCATGGTCTAAGCCCCTCACCTCGTCCCTGTGCTTTGGGGAGCCGGAGGGACACCCGAGGCCAACGGCCCTGAGACCCCTTTGCAAAAAGCCGGCTTCCCACGGAGACAGTTTTCCTGAGGTGTAGACCCTCTCCCAAGTGGTTGTGGCAAGGTAAAGCCAATGCCCTCCACTTCTGTGGAAGAAACCACAGTGCCCAGCCATGTTCTAAGCCCTCCCATCCTCCCTGGGCTTCTGGCAGCAGGAGTGAAAAGAGTGGAGCAGAGCACTGGGACCCGTTTGACAAAAACCGGCTTCCCACGGGAAAGTCTTTCTCCACGTGCAGACATGCTCCCAGGTGCCTGTGGCAAGGGGAAGGAAATGCCATACACTGACCTGGAAGAGACCACAGGGCCCAGGCACAGTCTGAACCCTTCCCTCAACCCGGCGGTTTTGCTAGCAGGAGTTCAAGCCCAACGAACACAGCCCGGAGAGCCCTGGGGCAAAAACGGCTTCGGACGAACAATAGGTGCTTGCTGTGGAACACCTACCCCAAGTGGGGGTAGCCAGCTCAACAAAATGCCACACACCCAGGTGTAAGAAACAACATTGCCCAGGCATGGTCTAAGCCCCTCACCTCGTCCCTGTGCTTTGGGGAGCCGGAAGGACACCCGAGGCCCAGGGCCCTGAGACCCCTTTGCAAAAAGCCGGCTTCCCACGGAAACAGTTTTCCTGAGGTGCAGACCCTATCCCAAGTGGTTGTGGCAAGGTAAAGCAAATGCCCTCCACTTCTCTGGAAGAAACCACAGTGCCCAGTCATGTTCTAAGCCCTCCCATTCTCCCTGGGCTTCTGGCAGCAGGAGTGAATAGAGAGGAGCAGAGCACTGGGACCCGTTTGACAAAAACCGGCTTCCCACGGGAAAGTCTTTCTCCACGTGCAGACATGCTCCCAGGTGCCTGTGGCAAGGGGAAGGAAATGCCATACACTGACCTGGAAGAGACCACAGGGCCCAGGCACAGTCTGAACCCTTCCCTCAACCCGGCGGTTTTGCTAGCAGGAGCACAACCCCAACGAACACAGCCCGGAGACTCCTGGGGAAAAAACGGCTTCCGACGAACAATAGGGGCTTGCTGTGGAACACCTATCCTAAGTGGGGGTAGCCAGCTCAACAAAATGCCACACACCCAGGTGTAAGAAACAACATTGCCCAGGCATGGTCTAAGCCCCTCACCTCGTCCCTGTGCTTTGGGGAGCCGGAGGGACACCCGAGGCCCACGGCCCTGAGACCCCTTTGCAAAAAGCCGGCTTCCCACGGAAACAGTTTTCCTGAGGTGCAGACCCTATCCCAAGTGGTTGTGGCAAGGTAAAGCAAATGCCCTCCACTTCTCTGGAAGAAACCACAGTGCCCAGCCATGTTCTAAGCCCTCCCATCCTCCCTGGGCTTCTGGCAGCAGGAGTGAAAAGAGAGGAGCACAGCACTGGGACTCGTTTGACAAAAACCGGCTTCCCACGGGAAAGTCTTTCTCCACGTGCAGACATGCTCCCAGGTGCCTGTGGCAAGGGGAAGGAAATGCCATACACTGACCTGGAAGAGACCACAGGGCCCAGGCACAGTCTGAACCCTTCCCTCAACCCGGCGGTTTTGCTAGCAGGAGTTCAAGCCCAACGAACACAGCCCGGAGACCCCTGGGGCAAAAACGGCTTCTGACGAACAATAGGTGCTTGCTGTGGAACACCTATCCCAAGTGGGGGTAGCCAGCTCAACAAAATGCCACACACCCAGGTGTAAGAAATAACATTGCCCAGGCATGGTCTAAGCCCCTCACCTCGTCCCTGTGCTTTGGGGAGCCGGAAGGACACCTGAGGCCCACGGCCCTGAGACCCCTTTGCAAAACGCCGGCTTCCCACGGAGACAGTTTTCCTGAGGTGTAGACCCTCTCCCAAGTGGTTGTGGCAAGGTAAAGCCAATGCCCTCCACTTCTGTGGAAGAAACCACAGTGCCCAGCCATGTTCTAAGCCCTCCCATCCTCCCTGTGCTTCTGGCAGCAGGAGTGAAAAGAGAGGAGCAGAGCACTGGGACCCGTTTGAGAAAAACCGGCTTCCCACGGGAAAGTCTTTCTCCACGTGCAGACATGCTCCCAGGTGCCTGTGGCAAGGGGAAGGAAATGCCATACACTGACCTGGAAGAGACCACAGGGCCCAGGCACAGTCTGAACCCTTCCCTAAACCCGGCGGTTTTGCTAGCAGGAGTTCAAGCCCAACGAACACAGCCCGGAGAGCCCTGGGGCAAAAACGGCTTCTGACGAACAATAGGTGCTTGCTGTGGAACACCTACCCCAAGTGGGGGTAGCCAGCTCAACAAAATGCCACACACCCAGGTGTAAGAAATAACATTGCCCAGGCATGGTCTAAGCCCCTCACCTCGTCCCTGTGCTTTGGGGAGCCGGAAGGACACCCGAGGCCCAGGGCCCTGAGACCCCTTTGCAAAAAGCCGGCTTCCCACGGAAACAGTTTTCCTGAGGTGCAGACCCTATCCCAAGTGGTTGTGGCAAGGTAAAGCAAATGCCCTCCACTTCTCTGGAAGAAACCACAGTGCCCAGCCATGTTCTAAGCCCTCCCATTCTCCCTGGGCTTCTGGCAGCAGGAGTGAATAGAGCGGAGCAGAGCACTGGGACCCGTTTGACAAAAACCGGCTTCCCACGGGAAAGTCTTTCTCCACGTGCAGACATGCTCCCAGGTGCCTGTGGCAAGGGGAAGGAAATGCCATACACTGACCTGGAAGAGACCACAGGGCCCAGGCACAGTCTGAACCCTTCCCTCAACCCGGCGGTTTTGCTAGCAGGAGCACAACCCCAACGAACACAGCCCGGAGACTCCTGGGGCAAAAACGGCTTCCGACGAACAATAGGGGCTTGCTGTGGAACACCTAAGTGGGGGTAGGCAGCTCAACAAAATGCCACACACCCAGGTGTAAGAAACAACATTGCCCAGGCATGGTCTAAGCCCCTCACCTCGTCCCTGTGCTTTGGGGAGCCGGAGGGACACCCGAGGCCCACGGCCCTGAGACCCCTTTGAAAAAGCCAGCTTCCCACGGAAACAGTTTTCCTGAGGTGCAAGCCCTATCCCAAGTGGTTGTGGCAAGGTAAAGCAAATGCCCTCCACTTCTCTGGAAGAAACCCCAGTGCCCAGCCATGTTCTAAGCCCACCCATCCTCCCTGGGCTTCTGGCAGCAGGAGTGAAAAGAGAGGAGCATTGCACTCGGACCCGTTTGACGAAAACCGGCCTCCCACGGAAAAGTCTTTCTCCACGAGCAGACATGCTCCCAGGTGCCTGTGGCAAGGGGAAGGAAATGCCATACACTGACCTGGAAGAGACCACAGGGCCCAGGCACTGCCTGAACCCTTCCCTCAACCCGGCGGTTTTGCTAGCAGGAGTTCAAGCCCAACGAACACAGCCCGGAGACCCCTGGGGCAAAAACGGCTTCCGACGAACAATAGGTGCTTGCTGTGGAACACCTATCCCAAGTGGGGGTAGGCAGCTCAACAAAATGCCACACACCCAGGTGTAAGAAACAACATTGCCCAGGCATGGTCTAAGCCCCTCACCTCGTCCCTGTGCTTTGGGGAGCCGGAGGGACACCCGAGGCCCACGGCCCTGAGACCCCTTTGCAAAAAGCCGGCTTCCCACGGAGACAGTTTTCCTGAGGTGTAGACCCTCTCCCAAGTGGTTGTGGCAAGGTAAAGCCAATGCCCTCCACTTCTCTGGAAGAAACCACAGTGCCCAGCCATGTTCTAAGCCCTCCCATCTTCCCTGGGCTTCTGGCAGCAGGAGTGAAAAGAGAGGAGCAGAGCACTGGGACCCGTTTGACAAAAACCGGCTTCCCACGGGAAAGTCTTTCTCCACGTGCAGACATGCTCCCAGGTGCCTGTGGCAAGGGGAAGGAAATGCCATACACTGACCTGGAAGAGACCACAGGGCCCAGGCACAGTCTGAACCCTTCCCTCAACCCGGCGGTTTTGCTAGCAGGAGTTCAAGCCCAACGAACACAGCCCGGAGAGCCCTGGGGCAAAAACGGCTTCTGACGAACAATAGGTGCTTGCTGTGGAACACCTACCCCAAGTGGGGGTAGCCAGCTCAACAAAATGCCACACACCCAGGTGTAAGAAACAACATTGCCCAGGCATGGTCTAAGCCCCTCACCTCGTCCCTGTGCTTTGGGGAGCCGGAAGGACACCCGAGGCCCAGGGCCCTGAGACCCCTTTGCAAAAAGCCGGCTTCCCACGGAAACAGTTTTCCTGAGGTGCAGACCCTATCCCAAGTGGTTGTGGCAAGGTAAAGCAAATGCCCTCCACTTCTCTGGAAGAAACCACAGTGCCCAGCCATGTTCTAAGCCCTCCCATCCTCCCTGGGCTTCTGGCAGCAGGAGTTAAAAGAGAGGAGCAGAGCACTGGGACCCGTTTGACAAAAACCGGCTTCCCACGGGAAAGCCTTTCTCCACGTGCAGACATGCTCCCAGGTGCCTGTGGCAAGGGGAAGGAAATGCCATACACTGACCTGGAAGAGACCACAGGGCCCAGGCACAGTCTGAACCCTTCCCTCAACCCGGCGGTTTTGCTAGCAGGAGTTCAACCCAACGAACACAGCCCGGAGACCCCTGGGGCAAAAACGGCTTCCGACGAACAATAGGTGCTTGCTGTGGAACACCTATCCCAAGTGGGGGTAGCCAGCTCAACAAAATGCCACACACCCAGGTGTAAGAAACAACATTGCCCAGGCATGGTCTAAGCCCCTCACCTCGTCCCTGTGCTTTGGGGAGCCGGAGGGACACCCGAGGCCCACGGCCCTGAGACCCCTTTGCAAAAAGCCGGCTTCCCACGGAGACAGTTTTCCTGAGGTGTAGATCCTCTCCCAAGTGGTTGTGGCAAGGTAAAGCCAATGCCCTCCACTTCTCTGGAAGAAACCACAGTGCCCAGCCATGTTCTAAGCCCTCCCATCCTCCCTGGGCTTCTGGCAGCAGGAGTGAAAAGAGAGGAGCAGAGCACTGGGACCCGTTTGACAAAAACCGGCTTCCCACGGGAAAGTCTTTCTCCACGTGCAGACATGCTCCCAGGTGCCTGTGGCAAGGGGAAGGAAATGCCATACACTGACCTGGAAGAGACCACAGGGCCCAGGCACAGTCTGAACCCTTCCCTCAACCCGGCGGTTTTGCTAGCAGGAGTTCAAGCCCAACGAACACAGCCCGGAGACCCCTGGGGCAAAAACGGCTTCCGACGAACAATAGGTGCTTGCTGTGGAACACCTATCCCAAGTGGGGGTAGCCAGCTCAACAAAATGCCACACACCCAGGTGTAAGAAACAACATTGCCCAGGCATGGTCTAAGCCCCTCACCTCGTCCCTGTGCTTTGGGGAGCCGGAGGGACACCCGAGGCCCACGGCCCTGAGACCCCTTTGCAAAAAGCCGGCTTCCCACGGAGACAGTTTTCCTGAGGTGTAGACCCTCTCCCAAGTGGTTGTGGCAAGGTAAAGCCAATGCCCTCCACTTCTGTGGAAGAAACCACAGTGCCCAGCCATGTTCTAAGCCCTCCCATCCTCCCTGGGCTTCTGGCAGCAGGAGTGAAAAGAGAGGAGCAGAGCACTGGGACCCGTTTGACAAAAACCGGCTTCCCACGGGAAAGTCTTTCTCCACGTGCAGACATGCTCCCAGGTGCCTGTGGCAAGGTGAAGGAAATGCCATACACTGACCTGGAAGAGACCACAGGGCCCAGGCACAATCTGAACCCTTCCCTCAACCCGGCGGTTTTGCTAGCAGGAGTTCAAGCCCAAGGAACACAGCCCGGAGAGCCCTGGGGCAAAAACGGCTTCCGACGAACAATACGTGCTTGCTGTGGATCACCTACCCCAAGTGGGGGTAGCCAGCTCAACAAAATGCCACACACCCAGGTGTAAGAAACAACATTGCCCAGGCATGGTCTAAGGCCCTCACCTCGTCCCTGTGCTTTGGGGAGCCGGAAGGACACCCGAGGCCCGGGCCCTGAGACACCTTTGCAAAAAGCCGGCTTCCCACGGAAACAGTTTTCCTGAGGTGCAGACCCTATCCCAAGTGGTTGTGGCAAGGTAAAGCAAATGCCCTCCACTTCTCTGGAAGAAACCACAGTGCCCAGCCATGTTCTAAGCCCTCCCATTCTCCCTGGGCTTCTGGCGGCAGGAGTGAATAGAGAGGAGCAGAGCACTGGGACCCGTTTGACAAAAACCGGCTTCCCACGGGAAAGTCTTTCTCCACGTGCAGACATGCTCCCAGGTGCCTGTGGCAAGGGGAAGGAAATGCCATACACTGACCTGGAAGAGACCACAGGGCCCAGGCACAGTCTGAACCCTTCCCTCAACCCGGCGGTTTTGCTAGCAGGAGTTCAACCCCAACGAACACAGCCCGGAGACCCCTGGGGCAATAACGGCTTCCGACGAACAATAGGTGCTTGCTGTGGAACACCTATCCCAAGTGGGGGTAGCCAGCTCAACAAAATGCCACACACCCAGGTGTAAGAAACAACATTGCCCAGGCATGGTCTAAGCCCCTCACCTCGTCCCTGTGCTTTGGGGAGCCGGAGGGACACCCGAGGCCCACGGCCCTGAGACCCCTTTGCAAAAAGCCGGCTTCCCACGGAGACAGTTTTCCTGAGGTGTAGACCCTCTCCCAAGTGGTTGTGGCAAGGTAAAGCCAATTCCCTCCACTTCTCTGGAAGAAACCACAGTGCCCAGCCATGTTCTAAGCCCTCCCATCCTCCCTGGGCTTCTGGCAGGAAGAGTGAAAAGAGAGGAGCAGAGCACTGGGACCCGTTTGACAAAAACCGGCTTCCCACGGGAAAGTCTTTCTCCACGTGCAGACATGCTCCCAGGTGCCTGTGGCAAGGGGAAGGAAATGCCATACACTGACCTGGAAGAGACCACAGGGCCCAGGCACAGTCTGAACCCTTCCCTCAACCCGGCGGTTTTGCTAGCAGGAGTTCAACCCCAACGAACACAGCCCGGAGACCCCTGGGGAAAAAACGGCTTCCGACGAACAATAGGTGCTTGCTGTGGAACACCTATCCCAAGTGGGGGTAGCCAGCTCAACAAAATGCCACACACCCAGGTGTAAGAAACAACATTGTCCAGCCATGGTCTAAGCCCCTCACCTCGTCCCTGTGGTTTGGGGAGCCGGAGGGACAGCCGAGGCCCACGGCCCTAAGACCCCTTTGCAAAAAGCCGGCTTCCCACGGAAACAATTTTCCTGAGGTGCAGACCCTCTCACAAGTGGTTGTGGCAAGGTAAAGCAAATGCCCTCCAATTCTCTGGAAGAAACCACAGTGCCCAGCCATGTTCTAAGCCCTCCCATCCTCCCTGGGCTTCTGGCAGCAGGAGTGAAAAGAGAGGAGCAGAGCACTGGGACCCGTTTGACAAAACCGGCTTCCCACGGGAAAGTCTTTCTCCACGTGCAGACATGCTCCCAGGTGCCTGTGGCAATGGGAAGGAAATGCCATACACTGACCTGGAAGAGACCACAGGGCCCAGGCACTGTCTGAACACTTTCCTCAACCCGGCGGTTTTGCTAGCAGGAGTTCAACCCCAACGAACACAACCCGGAGACCCCTGGGGCAAAAACGGCTTCCGACGAACAATAGGTGCTTGCTGTGGAACACCTATCCCAAGTGGGGGTAGCCAGCTCAACAAAATGCCACACACCCAGGTGTAAGAAACAACATTGCCCAGGCATGGTCTAAGCCCCTCACCTCGTCCCTGTGCTTTGGGGAGCCGGAGGGACACCCGAGGCCCAAGGCCCTGAGACCCGTTTGCAAAAAGCCGGCTTCCCACGGAAACAGTTTTCCTGAGGTGCAGACCCTATCCCAAGTGGTTGTGGCAAGGTAAAGCAAATGCCCTCCACTTCTCTGGAACAAACCCCAGTGCCCAGCTATGTTCTAAGCCCACCCATCCTCCCTGGGCTTCTGTCAGAAGGAGTGAAAAGAGAGGAGCAGAGCACTGGGACCCGTTTGACAAAAACCGGCTTCCCACGGGAAAGTCTTTCTCCACGTGCAGACATGCTCCCAGGTGCCTGTGGCAAGGGGAAGGAAATGCCATACACTGACCTGGAAGAGACCACAGGGCCCAGGCACAGTCTGAACCCTTCCCTCAACCCGGCGGTTTTGCTAGCAGGAGTTCAAGCCCAACGAACACAGCCCGGAGACCCCTGGGGCAAAAACGGCTTCCGACGAACAATAGGTGCTTGCTGTGGAACACCTATCCCAAGTGGGGGTAGCCAGCTCAACAAAATGCCACACACCCAGGTGTAAGAAACAACATTGCCCAGGCATGGTCTAAGCCCCTCACCTCGTCCCTGTGCTTTGGGGAGCCGGAGGGACACCCGAGGCCCACGGCCCTGAGACCCCTTTGCAAAAAGCCGGCTTCCCACGGAGACAGTTTTCCTGAGGTTTAGACCCTCTCCCAAGTGGTTGTGGCAAGGTAAAGCCAATGCCCTCCACTTCTCTGGAAGAAACCACAGTGCCCAGCCATGTTCTAAGCCCTCCCATCCTCCCTGGGCTTCTGGCAGCAGAAGTGAAAAGAGAGGAGCAGAGCACTGGGACCCGTTTGACAAAAACCGGCTTCCCACGGGAAAGTCTTTCTCCACGTGCAGACATGCTCCCAGGTGCCTGTGGCAAGGGGAAGGAAATGCCATACACTGACCTGGAAGAGACCACAGGGCCCAGGCACAGTCTGAACCCTTCCCTCAACCCGGCGGTTTTGCTAGCAGGAGTTGAAGACCAACGAACACAGCCCGGAGACCCCTGGGGCAAAAACGGCTTCCGACGAACAATAGGTGCTTGCTGTGGAACACCTATCCCAAGTGGGGGTAGCCAGCTCAACAAAATGCCACACACCCAGGTGTAAGAAACAACATTGCCCATGCATGGTCTAAGCCCCTCACCTCGTCCCTGTGCTTTGGGGAGCCGGAGGGACACCCGAGGCCCACGGCCCTGAGACCCCTTTGCAAAAAGCCGGCTTCCCACGGAAACAGTTTTCCTGAGGTGCAGACCCTATCCCAAGTGGTTGTGGCAAGGTAAAGCAAATGCCCTCCACTTCTCTGGAACAAACCCCAGTGCCCAGCTATGTTCTAAGCCCACCCATCCTCCCTGGGCTTCTGGCAGCAGGAGTGAAAAGAGAGGAGCAGAGCACTGGGACCCGTTTGACAAAAACCGGCTTCCCACGGGAAAGTCTTTCTCCACGTGCAGACATGCTCCCAGGTGCCTGTGGCAAGGGGAAGGAAATGCCATACACTGACCTGGAAGAGACCACAGCGCCCAGGCACTGCCTGAACCCTTCCCTCAACCAGGCGGTTTTGCTAGCAGGAGTTCAAGCCCAACGAACACAGCCCGGAGACCCCTGGGGCAAAAACGGCTTCCGACGAACAATAGGTGCTTGCTGTGGAACACCTATCCCAAGTGGGGGTAGCCAGCTCAACAAAATGCCACACACCCAGGTGTAAGAAACAACATTGCCCAGGCATGGTCTAAGCCCCTCACCTCGTCCCTGTGCTTTGGGGAGCCGGAGGGACACCCGAGGCCCACGGCCCTGAGACCCCTTTGCAAAAAGCCGGCTTCCCACGGAAACAGTTTTCCTGAGGTGCAGACCCTATCCCAAGTGGTTGTGGCAAGGTAAAGCCAATGCCCTCCACTTCTCTGGAAGAAACCACAGTGCCCAGCCATGTTCTAAGCCCTCCCATCCTCCCTGGGCTTCTGGCAGCAGGAGTGAAAAGAGAGGAGCAGAGCACTGGGACCCGTTTGACAAAAACCGGCTTCCCGCGGGAAAGTCTTTCTCCACGTGCAGACATGCTCCCAGGTGCCTGTGGCAAGGGGAAGGAAATGCCATACACTGACCTGGAAGAGACCACAGGGCCCAGGCACAGTCTGAACCCTTCCCTCAACCCGGCGGTTTTGCTAGCAGGAGTTCAAGCCCAAGGAACACAGCCCGGAGAGCCCTGGGGCAAAAACGGCTTCGGACGAACAATAGGTGCTTGCTGTGGAACACCTACCCCAAGTGGGGGTAGCCAGCTCAACAAAATGCCACACACCCAGGTGTAAGAAACAACATTGCCCAGGCATGGTCTAAGCCCCTCACCTCGTCCCTGTGCTTTGGGGAGCCGGAAGGACACCCGAGGCCCAGGGCCCTGAGACCCCTTTGCAAAAAGCCGGCTTCCCACGGAAACAGTTTTCCTGAGGTGCAGACCCTATCCCAAGTGGTTGTGGCAAGGTAAAGCAAATGCCCTCCACTTCTCTGGAAGAAACCACAGTGCCCAGCCATGTTCTAAGCCCTCCCATTCTCCCTGGGCTTCTGGCAGCAGGAGTGAATAGAGAGGAGCAGAGCACTGGGACCCGTTTGACAAAAACCGGCTTCCCACGGGAAAGTCTTTCTCCACGTGCAGACATGCTCCCAGGTGCCTGTGGCAAGGGGAAGGAAATGCCATACACTGACCTGGAAGAGACCACAGGGCCCAGGCACAGTCTGAACCCTTCCCTCAACCCGGCGGTTTTGCTAGCAGGAGCACAACCCCAACGAACACAGCCCGGAGACTCCTGGGGAAAAAACGGCTTCCGACGAACAATAGGGGCTTGCTGTGGAACACCTATCCTAAGTGGGGGTAGCCAGCTCAACAAAATGCCACACACCCAGGTGTAAGAAACAACATTGCCCAGGCATGGTCTAAGCCCCTCACCTCGTCCCTGTGCTTTGGGGAGCCGGAGGGACACCCGAGGCCCACGGCCCTGAGACCCCTTTGCAAAAAGCCGGCTTCCCACGGAAACAGTTTTCCTGAGGTGCAGACCCTATCCCAAGTGGTTGTGGGAAGGTAAAGCAAATGCCCTCCACTTCTCTGGAAGAAACCACAGTGCCCAGCCATGTTCTAAGCCCTCCCATCCTCCCTGGGCTTCTGGCAGCAGGAGTGAAAAGAGAGGAGCAGAGCACTGGGACCCGTTTGACAAAAACCGGCTTCCCACGGGAAAGTCTTTCTCCACGTGCAGACATGCTCCCAGGTGCCTGTGGCAAGGAGAAGGAAATGCCATACACTGACCTGGAAGAGACCACAGGGCCCAGGCACAGTCTGAACCCTTCCCTCAACCCGGCGGTTTTGCTAGCAGGAGTTCAAGCCCAACGAACACAGCCCGGAGACCCCTGGGGCAAAAACGGCTTCCGACGAACAATAGGTGCTTGCTGTGGAACACCTATCCCAAGTGGGGGTAGCCAGCTCAACAAAATGCCACACACCCAGGTGTAAGAAATAACATTGCCCAGGCATGGTCTAAGCCCCTCACCTCGTCCCTGTGCTTTGGGGAGCCGGAGGGACACCCGAGGCCCACGGCCCTGAGACCCCTTTGCAAAAAGCCGGCTTCCCACGGAGACAGTTTTCCTGAGGTGTAGACCCTCTCCCAAGTGGTTGTGGCAAGGTAAAGCCAATGCCCTCCACTTCTGTGGAAGAAACCACAGTGCCCAGCCATGTTCTAAGCCCTCCCATCCTCCCTGTGCTTCTGGCAGCAGGAGTGAAAAGAGAGGAGCAGAGCACTGGGACCCGTTTGACAAAAACCGGCTTCCCACGGGAAAGTCTTTCTCCACGTGCAGACATGCTCCCAGGTGCCTGTGGCAAGGGGAAGGAAATGCCATACACTGACCTGGAAGAGACCACAGGGCCCAGGCACAGTCTGAACCCTTCCCTCAACCCGGCGGTTTTGCTAGCAGGAGTTCAAGCCCAACGAACACAGCCCGGAGAGCCCTGGGGCAAAAACGGCTTCTGACGAACAATAGGTGATTGCTGTGGAACACCTACCCCAAGTGGGGGTAGCCAGCTCAACAAAATGCCACACACCCAGGTGTAAGAAACAACATTGCCCAGGCATGGTCTAAGCCCCTCACCTCGTCCCTGTGCTTTGGGGAGCCGGAAGGACACCCGAGGCCCACGGCCCTGAGACCCCTTTGCAAAAAGCCGGCTTCCCACGGAAACAGTTTTCCTGAGGTGCAGACCCTATCCCAAGTGGTTGTGGCAAGGTAAAGCAAATGCCCTCCACTTCTCTGGAAGAAACCACAGTGCCCAGCCATGTTCTAAGCCCTCCCATTCTCCCTGGGCTTCTGGCAGCAGGAGTGAATAGAGCGGAGCAGAGCACTGGGACCCGTTTGACAAAAACCGGCTTCCCACGGGAAAGTCTTTCTCCACGTGCAGACATGCTCCCAGGTGCCTGTGGCAAGGGGAAGGAAATGCCATACACTGACCTGGAAGAGACCACAGGGCCCAGGCACAGTCTGAACCCTTCCCTCAACCCGGCGGTTTTGCTAGCAGGAGTTCAAGCCCAACGAACACAGCCCGGAGAGCCCTGGGGCAAAAACGGCTTGTGACGAACAATAGGTGCTTGCTGTGGAACACCTACCCCAAGTGGGGGTAGCCAGCTCAACAAAATGCCACACACCCAGGTGTAAGAAACAACATTGCCCAGGCATGGTCTAAGCCCCTCACCTCGTCCCTGTGCTTTGGGGAGCCGGAAGGACACCCGAGGCCCACGGCCCTGAGACCCCTTTGCAAAAAGCCGGCTTCCCACGGAAACAGTTTTCCTGAGGTGCAGACCCTCTCACAAGTGGTTGTGGCAAGGTAAAGCAAATGCCCTCCAATTCTCTGGAAGAAACCACAGTGCCCAGCCATGTTCTAAGCCCTCCCATCCTCCCTGGGCTTCTGGCAGCAGGAGTGAAAAGAGAGGAGCAGAGCACTGGGACCCGTTTGACAAAACCGGCTTCCCACGGGAAAGTCTTTCTCCACGTGCAGACATGCTCCCAGGTGCCAGTGGCAAGGGGAAGGAAATGCCATACACTGACCTGGAAGAGACCACAGGGCCCAGGCATAGTCTGAACCCTTCCCTCAACCCGGCGGTTTTGCTAGCAGGAGTTCAAGCCCAACGAACACAGCCCGGAGACCCCTGGGGCAAAAACGGCTTCTGACGAACAATAGGTGCTTGCTGTGGAACACCTATCCCAAGTGGGGGTAGCCAGCTCAACAAAATGCCACACACCCAGGTGTAAGAAACAACATTGCCCAGGCATGGTCTAAGCCCCTCACCTCGTCCCTGTGCTTTGGGGAGCCGGAGGGACACCCGAGGCCCACGGCCCTGAGACCCCTTTGCAAAAAGCCGGCTTCCCACGGAAACAGTTTTCCTGAGGTGCAGACCCTATCCCAAGTGGTTGTGGCAAGGTAAAGCAAATGCCCTCCACTTCTCTGGAAGAAACCCCAGTGCCCAGCCATGTTCTAAGCCCACCCATCCTCCCTGGGCTTCTGGCAGCAGGAGTGAAAAGAGAGGAGCAGAGCACTGGGACCCGTTTGACAAAAACCGGCCTCCCACGGGAAAGTCTTTCTCCACGTGCAGACATGCTCCCAGGTGCCTGTGGCAATGGGAAGGAAATGCCATACACTGACCTGGAAGAGACCACAGGGCCCAGGCACGGCCTGAACACTTCCCTCAACCCGGCGGTTTTGCTAGCAGGAGTTCAACCCCAACGAACACAACCCGGAGAACCCTGGGGCAAAAACGGCTTCCGACGAACAATAGGTGCTTGCTGTGGAACACCTATCCCAAGTAGGGGTAGCCAGCTCAACAAAATGCCACACACCCAGGTGTAAGAAACAACATTGCCCAGGCATGGTCTAAGCCCCTCACCTCGTCCTTGTGCTTTGGGGAGCCGGAGGGACACCCGAGGCCCACGGCCCTGAGACCCGTTTGCAAAAAGCCGGCTTCCAACGGAGACAGTTTTCCTGAGGTGTAGACCCTCTCCCAAGTGGTTGTGGCAAGGTAAAGCCAATGCCCTCCACTTCTCTGGAAGAAACCACAGTGCCCAGCCATGTTCTAAGCCCTCCCATCCTCCCTGGGCTTCTGGCAGCAGAAGTGAAAAGAGAGGAGCAGAGCACTGGGACCCGTTTGACAAAAACCGGCTTCCCACGGGAAAGTCTTTCTCCACGTGCAGACATGCTCCCAGGTGCCTGTGGCAAGGGGAAGGAAATGCCATACACTGACCTGGAAGAGACCACAGGGCCCAGGCACAGGCTGAACCCTTCCCTCAACCCGGCGGTTTTGCTAGCAGGAGTTGAAGACCAACGAACACAGCCCGGAGACCCCTGGGGCAAAAACGGCTTCCGACGAACAATAGGTGCTTGCTGTGGAACACCTATCCCAAGTGGGGGTAGCCAGCTCAACAAAATGCCACACACCCAGGTGTAAGAAACAACATTGCCCATGCATGGTCTAAGCCCCTCACCTCGTCCCTGTGCTTTGGGGAGCCGGAGGGACACCCGAGGCCCACGGCCCTGAGACCCCTTTGCAAAAAGCCGGCTTCCCACGGAAACAGTTTTCCTGAGGTGCAGACCCTATCCCAAGTGGTTGTGGCAAGGTAAAGCAAATGCCCTCCACTTCTCTGGAACAAACCCCAGTGCCCAGCTATGTTCTAAGCCCACCCATCCTCCCTGGGCTTCTGGCAGCAGGAGTGAAAAGAGAGGAGCAGAGCACTGGGACCCGTTTGACAAAAACCGGCTTCCCACGGGAAAGTCTTTCTCCACGTGCAGACATGCTCCCAGGTGCCTGTGGCAAGGGGAAGGAAATGCCATACACTGACCTGGAAGAGACCACAGCGCCCAGGCACTGCCTGAACCCTTCCCTCAACCAGGCGGTTTTGCTAGCAGGAGTTCAAGCCCAACGAACACAGCCCGGAGACCCCTGGGGCAAAAACGGCTTCCGACGAACAATAGGTGCTTGCTGTGGAACACCTATCCCAAGTGGGGGAAACCAGCTCAACAAAATGCCACACACCCAGGTGTAAGAAACAACATTGCCCAGGCATGGTCTAAGCCCCTCACCTCGTCCCTGTGCTTTGGGGAGCCGGAGGGACACCCGAGGCCAACGGCCCTGAGACCCCTTTGCAAAAAGCCGGCTTCCCACGGAGACAGTTTTCCTGAGGTGTAGACCCTCTCCCAAGTGGTTGTGGCAAGGTAAAGCCAATGCCCTCCACTTCTGTGGAAGAAACCACAGTGCCCAGCCATGTTCTAAGCCCTCCCATCCTCCCTGGGCTTCTGGCAGCAGGAGTGAAAAGAGAGGAGCAGAGCACTGGGACCCGTTTGACAAAAACCGGCTTCCCACAGGAAAGTCTTTCTCCACGTGCAGACATGCTCCCAGGTGCCTGTGGCAAGGGGAAGGAAATGCCATACACTGACCTGGAAGAGACCACAGGGCCCAGGCACAGTCTGAACCCTTCCCTCAACCCGGCGGTTTTGCTAGCAGGAGTTCAAGCCCAACGAACACAGCCCGGAGAGCCCTGGGGCAAAAACGGCTTCGGACGAACAATAGGTGCTTGCTGTGGAACACCTACCCCAAGTGGGGGTAGCCAGCTCAGCAAAATGCCACACACCCAGGTGTAAGAAACAACATTGCCCAGGCATGGTCTAAGCCCCTCACCTCGTCCCTGTGCTTTGGGGAGCCGGAAGGACACCCGAGGCCCAGGGCCCTGAGACCCCTTTGCAAAAAGCCGGCTTCCCACGGAAACAGTTTTCCTGAGGTGCAGACCCTATCCCAAGTGGTTGTGGCAAGGTAAAGCAAATGCCCTCCACTTCTCTGGAACAAACCCCAGTGCCCAGCTATGTTCTAAGCCCACCCATCCTCCCTGGGCTTCTGGCAGCAGGAGTGAAAAGAGAGGAGCAGAGCACTGGGACCCGTTTGACAAAAACCGGCTTCCCACGGGAAAGTCTTTCTCCACGTGCAGACATGCTCCCAGGTGCCTGTGGCAAGGGGAAGGAAATGCCATACACTGACCTGGAAGAGACCACAGGGCCCAGGCACAGTCTGAACCCTTCCCTCAACCCGGCGGTTTTGCTAGCAGGAGTTCAAGCCCAACGAACACAGCCCGGAGACCCCTGGGGCAAAAACGGCTTCCGACGAACAATAGGTGCTTGCTGTGGAACACCTATCCCAAGTGGGGGTAGCCAGCTCAACAAAATGCCACACACCCAGGTGTAAGAAACAACATTGCCCAGGCATGGTCTAAGCCCCTCACCTCGTCCCTGTGCTTTGGGGAGCCGGAGGGACACCCGAGGCCAACGGCCCTGAGACCCCTTTGCAAAAAGCCGGCTTCCCACGGAGACAGTTTTCCTGAGGTGTAGACCCTCTCCCAAGTGGTTGTGGCAAGGTAAAGCCAATGCCCTCCACTTCTGTGGAAGAAACCACAGTGCCCAGCCATGTTCTAAGCCCTCCCATCCTCCCTGGGCTTCTGGCAGCAGGAGTGAAAAGAGAGGAGCAGAGCACTGGGACCCGTTTGACAAAAACCGGCTTCCCACGGGAAAGTCTTTCTCCACGTGCAGACATGCTCCCAGGTGCCTGTGGCAAGGGGAAGGAAATGCCATACACTGACCTGGAAGAGACCACAGGGCCCAGGCACAGTCTGAACCCTTCCCTCAACCCGGCGGTTTTGCTAGCAGGAGTTCAAGCCCAACGAACACAGCCCGGAGAGCCCTGGGGCAAAAACGGCTTCGGACGAACAATAGGTGCTTGCTGTGGAACACCTACCCCAAGTGGGGGTAGCCAGCTCAACAAAATGCCACACACCCAGGTGTAAGAAACAACATTGCCCAGGCATGGTCTAAGCCCCTCACCTCGTCCCTGTGCTTTGGGGAGCCGGAAGGACACCCGAGGCCCAGGGCCCTGAGACCCCTTTGCAAAAAGCCGGCTTCCCACGGAAACAGTTTTCCTGAGGTGCAGACCCTATCCCAAGTGGTTGTGGCAAGGTAAAGCAAATGCCCTCCACTTCTCTGGAACAAACCCCAGTGCCCAGCTATGTTCTAAGCCCACCCATCCTCCCTGGGCTTCTGGCAGCAGGAGTGAAAAGAGAGGAGCAGAGCACTGGGACCCGTTTGACAAAAACCGGCTTCCCACGGGAAAGTCTTTCTCCACGTGCAGACATGCTCCCAGGTGCCTGTGGCAAGGGGAAGGAAATGCCATACACTGACCTGGAAGAGACCACAGGGCCCAGGCACAGTCTGAACCCTTCCCTCAACCCGGCAGTTTTGCTAGCAGGAGTTCAAGCCCAACGAACACAGCCCGGAGACCCCTGGGGCAAAAACGGCTTCCGACGAACAATAGGTGCTTGCTGTGGAACACCTATCCCAAGTGGGGGTAGCCAGCTCAACAAAATGCCACACACCCAGGTGTAAGAAACAACATTGCCCAGGCATGGTCTAAGCCCCTCACCTCGTCCCTGTGCTTTGGGGAGCCGGAGGGACACCCGAGGCCAACGGCCCTGAGACCCCTTTGCAAAAAGCCGGCTTCCCACGGAGACAGTTTTCCTGAGGTGTAGACCCTCTCCCAAGTGGTTGTGGCAAGGTAAAGCCAATGCCCTCCACTTCTGTGGAAGAAACCACAGTGCCCAGCCATGTTCTAAGCCCTCCCATCCTCCCTGGGCTTCTGGCAGCAGGAGTGAAAAGAGAGGAGCAGAGCACTGGGACCCGTTTGACAAAAACCGGCTTCCCACGGGAAAGTCTTTCTCCACGTGCAGACATGCTCCCAGGTGCCTGTGGCAAGGGGAAGGAAATGCCATACACTGACCTGGAAGAGACCACAGGGCCCAGGCACAGTCTGAACCCTTCCCTCAACCCGGCGGTTTTGCTAGCAGGAGTTCAAGCCCAACGAACACAGCCCGGAGAGCCCTGGGGCAAAAACGGCTTCGGACGAACAATAGGTGCTTGCTGTGGAACACCTACCCCAAGTGGGGGTAGCCAGCTCAACAAAATGCCACACACCCAGGTGTAAGAAACAACATTGCCCAGGCATGGTCTAAGCCCCTCACCTCGTCCCTGTGCTTTGGGGAGCCGGAAGGACACCCGAGGCCCAGGGCCCTGAGACCCCTTTGCAAAAAGCCGGCTTCCCACGGAAACAGTTTTCCTGAGGTACAGACCCTATCCCAAGTGGTTGTGGCAAGGTAAAGCAAATGCCCTCCACTTCTCTGGAAGAAACCACAGTGCCCAGCCATGTTCTAAGCCCTCCCATTCTCCCTGGGCTTCTGGCAGCAGGAGTGAATAGAGAGGAGCAGAGCACTGGGACCCGTTTGACAAAAACCGGCTTCCCACGGGAAAGTCTTTCTCCACGTGCAGACATGCTCCCAGGTGCCTGTGGCAAGGGGAAGGAAATGCCATACACTGACCTGGAAGAGACCACAGGGCCCAGGCACAGTCTGAACCCTTCCCTCAACCCGGCGGTTTTGCTAGCAGGAGCACAACCCCAACGAACACAGCCCGGAGACTCCTGGGGAAAAAACGGCTTCCGACGAACAATAGGGGCTTGCTGTGGAACACCTATCCTAAGTGGGGGTAGCCAGCTCAACAAAATGCCACACACCCAGGTGTAAGAAACAACATTGCCCAGGCATGGTCTAAGCCCCTCACCTCGTCCCTGTGCTTTGGGGAGCCGGAGGGACACCCGAGGCCCACGGCCCTGAGACCCCTTTGCAAAAAGCCGGCTTCCCACGGAAACAGTTTTCCTGAGGTGCAGACCCTATCCCAAGTGGTTGTGGGAAGGTAAAGCAAATGCCCTCCACTTCTCTGGAAGAAACCACAGTGCCCAGCCATGTTCTAAGCCCTCCCATCCTCCCTGGGCTTCTGGCAGCAGGAGTGAAAAGAGAGGAGCAGAGCACTGGGACCCGTTTGACAAAAACCGGCTTCCCACGGGAAAGTCTTTCTCCACGTGCAGACATGCTCCCAGGTGCCTGTGGCAAGGGGAAGGAAATGCCATACACTGACCTGGAAGAGACCACAGGGCCCAGGCACAGTCTGAACCCTTCCCTCAACCCGGCGGTTTTGCTAGCAGGAGTTCAAGCCCAACGAACACAGCCCGGAGACCCCTGGGGCAAAAACGGCTTCCGACGAACAATAGGTGCTTGCTGTGGAACACCTATCCCAAGTGGGGGTAGCCAGCTCAACAAAATGCCACACACCCAGGTGTAAGAAATAACATTGCCCAGGCATGGTCTAAGCCCCTCACCTCGTCCCTGTGCTTTGGGGAGCCGGAGGGACACCCGAGGCCCACGGCCCTGAGACCCCTTTGCAAAAAGCCGGCTTCCCACGGAGACAGTTTTCCTGAGGTGTAGACCCTCTCCCAAGTGGTTGTGGCAAGGTAAAGCCAATGCCCTCCACTTCTGTGGAAGAAACCACAGTGCCCAGCCATGTTCTAAGCCCTCCCATCCTCCCTGTGCTTCTGGCAGCAGGAGTGAAAAGAGAGGAGCAGAGCACTGGGACCCGTTTGACAAAAACCGGCTTCCCACGGGAAAGTCTTTCTCCACGTGCAGACATGCTCCCAGGTGCCTGTGGCAAGGGGAACGAAATGCCATACACTGACCTGGAAGAGACCACAGGGCCCAGGCACAGTCTGAACCCTTCCCTCAACCCGGCGGTTTTGCTAGCAGGAGTTGAAGACCAACGAACACAGCCCGGAGACCCCTGGGGCAAAAACGGCTTCCGACGAACAATAGGTGCTTGCTGTGGAACACCTATCCCAAGTGGGGGTAGCCAGCTCAACAAAATGCCACACACCCAGGTGTAAGAAACAACATTGCCCATGCATGGTCTAAGCCCCTCACCTCGTCCCTGTGCTTTGGGGAGCCGGAGGGACACCCGAGGCCCACGGCCCTGAGACCCCTTTGCAAAAAGCCGGCTTCCCACGGAAACAGTTTTCCTGAGGTGCAGACCCTATCCCAAGTGGTTGTGGCAAGGTAAAGCAAATGCCCTCCACTTCTCTGGAACAAACCCCAGTGCCCAGCTATGTTCTAAGCCCACCCATCCTCCCTGGGCTTCTGGCAGCAGGAGTGAAAAGAGAGGAGCAGAGCACTGGGACCCGTTTGACAAAAACCGGCTTCCCACGGGAAAGTCTTTCTCCACGTGCAGACATGCTCCCAGGTGCCTGTGGCAAGGGGAAGGAAATGCCATACACTGACCTGGAAGAGACCACAGGGCCCAGGCACAGTCTGAACCCTTCCCTCAACCCGGCGGTTTTGCTAGCAGGAGTTCAAGCCCAACGAACACAGCCCGGAGACCCCTGGGGCAAAAACGGCTTCCGACGAACAATAGGTGCTTGCTGTGGAACACCTATCCCAAGTGGGGGTAGCCAGCTCAACAAAATGCCACACACCCAGGTGTAAGAAACAACATTGCCCATGCATGGTCTAAGCCCCTCACCTCGTCCCTGTGCTTTGGGGAGCCGGAGGGACACCCGAGGCCCACGGCCCTGAGACCCCTTTGCAAAAAGCCGGCTTCCCACGGAAACAGTTTTCCTGAGGTGCAGACCCTATCCCAAGTGGTTGTGGCAAGGTAAAGCAAATGCCCTCCACTTCTCTGGAACAAACCCCAGTGCCCAGCTATGTTCTAAGCCCACCCATCCTCCCTGGGCTTCTGGCAGCAGGAGTGAAAAGAGAGGAGCAGAGCACTGGGACCCGTTTGACAAAAACCGGCTTCCCACGGGAAAGTCTTTCTCCACGTGCAGACATGCTCCCAGGTGCCTGTGGCAAGGGGAAGGAAATGCCATACACTGACCTGGAAGAGACCACAGGGCCCAGGCACAGTCTGAACCCTTCCCTCAACCCGGCGGTTTTGCTAGCAGGAGTTCAAGCCCAACGAACACAGCCCGGAGACCCCTGGGGCAAAAACGGCTTCCGACGAACAATAGGTGCTTGCTGTGGAACACCTACCCCAAGTGGGGGTAGCCAGCTCAACAAAATGCCACACACCCAGGTGTAAGAAACAACATTGCCCAGGCATGGTCTAAGCCCCTCACCTCGTCCCTGTGCTTTGGGGAGCCGGAGTGACACCCGAGGCCCACGGCCCTGAGACCCCTTTGCAAAAAGCCGGCTTCCCACGGAGACAGTTTTCCTGAGGTGTAGACCCTCTCCCAAGTGGTTGTGGCAAGGTAAAGCCAATGCCCTCCACTTCTCTGGAAGAAACCACAGTGCCCAGCCATGTTCTAAGCCCTCCCATCCTCCCTGGGCTTCTGGCAGCAGGAGTGAAAAGAGAGGAGCAGAGCACTGGGACCCGTTTCACAAAAACCGGCTTCCCACGGGAAAGTCTTTCTCCACGTGCAGACATGCTCGCAGGTGCCTGTGGCAAGGGGAAGGAAATGCCATACACTGACCTGGAAGAGACCACAGGGCCCAGGCACTGCCTGAACCCTGCCCTCAACCCGGCGGTTTTGCTAGCAGGAGTTCAACCCCAACGAACACAGCCCGGAGACCCCTGGGGCAAAAACGGCTTCCGACGAACAATAGGTGCTTGCTGTGGAACACCTATCCCAAGTGGGGGTAGCCAGCTCAACAAAATGCCACACACCCAGGTGTAAGAAACAACATTGCCCAGGCATGGTCTAAGCCCCTCACCTCGTCCCTGTGCTTTGGGGAGCCGGAGGGACACCCGAGGCCCACGGCCCTGAGACCCCTTTGCAAAAAGCCGGCTTCCCACGGAGAGAGTTTTCCTGAGGTGTAGACCCTCTCCCAAGTGGTTGTGGCAAGGTAAAGCCAATGCCCTCCACTTCTGTGGAAGAAACCACAGTGCCCAGCCATGTTCTAAGCCCTCCCATCCTCCCTGGGCTTCTGGCAGCAGGAGTGAAAAGAGAGGAGCAGAGCACTGGGACCCGTTTGACAAAAACCGGCTTCCCACGGGAAAGTCTTTCTCCACGTGCAGACATGCTCGCAGGTGCCTGTGGCAAGGGGAAGGAAATGCCATACACTGACCTGGAAGAGACCACAGGGCCCAGGCACAGTCTGAACCCTTCCCTCAACCCGGCGGTTTTGCTAGCAGGAGTTCAAGCCCAACGAACACAGCCCGGAGACCCCTAGGGCAAAAACGGCTTCCGACGAACAATAGGTGCTTGCTGTGGAACACCTACCCCAAGTGGGGGTAGCCAGCTCAACAAAATGCCACACACCCAGGTGTAAGAAACAACATTGCCCAGGCATGGTCTAAGCCCCTCACCTCGTCCCTGTGCTTTGGGGAGCCGGAGGGACACCCGAGGCCCACGGCCCTGAGACCCCTTTGCAAAAAGCCGGCTTCCCACGGAAACAGTTTTCCTGAGGTGCAGACCCTATCCCAAGTGGTTGTGGCAAGGTAAAGCAAATGCCCTCCACTTCTCTGGAAGAAACCACAGTGCCCAGCCATGTTCTAAGCCCTCCCATCCTCCCTGGGCTTCTGGCAGCAGGAGTGAAAAGAGAGGAGCAGAGCACTGGGACCCGTTTGACAAAAAGCGGCTTCCCACGGGAAAGTCTTTCTCCACGTGCAGACATGCTCCCAGGTGCCTGTGGCAAGGGGAAGGAAATGCCATACACTGACCTGGAAGAGACCACAGGGCCCAGGCACAGTCTGAACCCTTCCCTCAACCCGGCGGTTTTGCTAGCAGGAGTTCAAGCCCAACGAACACAGCCCGGAGACCCCTGGGGCAAAAACGGCTTCCGACGAACAATAGGTGCTTGCTGTGGAACACCTATCCCAAGTGGGGGTAGCCAGCTCAACAAAATGCCACACACCCAGGTGTAAGAAACAACATTGCCCAGGCATGGTCTAAGCCCCTCACCTCGTCCCTGTGCTTTGGGGAGCCGGAGGGACACCCGAGGCCCACGGCCCTGAGACCCCTTTGCAAAAAGCCGGCTTCCCACGGAGACAGTTTTCCTGAGGTGTAGACCCTCTCCCAAGTGGTTGTGGCAAGGTAAAGCCAATGCCCTCCACTTCTCTGGAAGAAACCACAGTGCCCAGCCATGTTCTAAGCCCTCCCATCCTCCCTGGGCTTCTGGCAGCAGGAGTGAAAAGAGAGGAGCAGAGCACTGGGACCCGTTTGACAAATCTGGCTTCCCACGGGAAAGCCTTTCTCCACGTGCAGACATGCTCCCAGGTGCCTGTGGCAAAGGGAAGGAAATGCCATACACTGACCTGGAAGAGACCACAGGGCCCAGGCACAGTCTGAACCCTTCCCTCAACCCGGCGGTTTTGCTAGCAGGAGTTCAAGCCCAACGAACACAGCCCGGAGACCCCTGGGGCAAAAACGGCTTCCGACGAACAATAGGTGCTTGCTGTGGAACACCTACCCCAAGTGGGGGTAGCCAGCTCAACAAAATGCCACACACCCAGGTGTAAGAAACAACATTGCCCAGGCATGGTCTAAGCCCCTCACCTCGTCCCTGTGCTTTGGGGAGCCAGAGGGACACCCGAGGCCCACGGCCCTGAGACCCCTTTGCAAAAAGCCGGCTTCCCACGGAAACAGTTTTCCTGAGGTGCAGACCCTATCCCAAGTGGTTGTGGCAAGGTAAGCAAATGCCCTCCACTTCTCTGGAAGAAACCACAGTGCCCAGCCATGTTCTAAGCCCTCCCATCCTCCCTGGGCTTCTGGCAGCAGGAGTGAAAAGAGAGGAGCAGAGCACTGGGACCCGTTTGACAAAAAGCGGCTTCCCACGGGAAAGTCTTTCTCCACGTGCAGACATGCTCCCAGGTGCCTGTGGCAAGGGGAAGGAAATGCCATACACTGACCTGGAAGAGACCACAGGGCCCAGGCACAGTCTGAACCCTTCCCTCAACCCGGCGGTTTTGCTAGCAGGAGTTCAAGCCCAACGAACACAGCCCGGAGACCCCTAGGGCAAAAACGGCTTCCGACGAACAATAGGTGCTTGCTGTGGAACACCTACCCCAAGTGGGGGTAGGCAGCTCAACAAAATGCCACACACCCAGGTGTAAGAAACAACATTGCCCAGGCATGGTCTAAGCCCCTCACCTCGTCCCTGTGCTTTGGGGAGCCGGAGGGACACCCGAGGCCCACGGCCCTGAGACCCCTTTGCAAAAAGCCGGCTTCCCACGGAAACAGATTTCCTGAGGTGCAGACCCTATCCCAAGTGGTTGTGGCAAGGTAAAGCAAATGCCCTCCACTTCTCTGGAAGAAACCACAGTGCCCAGCCATGTTCTAAGCCCTCCCATCCTCCCTGGGCTTCTGGCAGCAGGAGTGAAAAGAGAGGAGCAGAGCACTGGGACCCGTTTGACAAAAACCTGCTTCCCACGGGAAAGTCTTTCTCCACGAGCAGACATGCTCCCAGGTGCCTGTGGCAAGGGGAACGAAATGCCATACACTGACCTGGTAGAGACCACAGGGCCCAGGCACAGTCTGAACCCTTCCCTGAACCCGGCGGTTTTGCTAGCAGGAGTTCAAGGCCAACGAACACAGCCCGGAGACCCCTGGGGCAAAAACGGCTTCCGACGAACAATAGGTGCTTGCTGTGAAACACCTATCCCAAGTGGGGTTAGCCAGCTCAACAAAATGCCACACACCCAGGTGTAAGAAACAACATTGCCCAGGCATGGTCTAAGCCCCTCACCTCGTCCCTGTGCTTTGGGGAGCCGGAGGGACACCCGAGGCCCACGGCCCTGAGACCCCTTTGCAAAAAGCCGGCTTCCCACGGAAACAGTTTTCCTGAGGTGCAGACCCTATCCCAAGTGGATGTGGCAAGGTAAAGCCAATGCCCTCCACTTCTCTGGAAGAAACCACAGTGCCCAGCCATGTTCTAAGCCCTCCCATCCTCCCTGGGCTTCTGGCAGCAGGAGTGAAAAGAGAGGAGCAGAGCACTGGGACCCGTTTGACAAAAACCGGCTTCCCACGGGAAAGCCTTTCTCCACGTGCAGACATGCTCCCAGGTGCCTGTGGCAAGGGGAAGGAAATGCCATACACTGACCTGGAAGAGACCACAGGGCCCAGGCACAGTCTGAACCCTTCCCTCAACCCGGCGGTTTTGCTAGCAGGAGTTCAAGCCCAACGAACACAGCCCGGAGACCCCTAGGGCAAAAACGGCTTCCGACGAACAATAGGTGCTTGCTGTGGAACACCTATCCCAAGTGGGGGTAGCCAGCTCAACAAAATGCCACACACCCAGGTGTAAGAAACAACATTGCCCAGGCATGGTCTAAGCCCCTCACCTCGTCCCTGTGCTTTGGGGAGCCGGAGGGACACCCGAGGCCCACGGCCCTGAGACCCCTTTGCAAAAAGCCGGCTTCCCACGGAGACAGTTTTCCTGAGGTGTAGACCCTCTCCCAAGTGGTTGTGGCAAGGTAAAGCCAATGCCCTCCACTTCTGTGGAAGATACCACAGTGCCCAGCCATGTTCTAAGCCCTCCCATCCTCCCTGGGCTTCTGGCAGCAGGAGTGAAAAGAGAGGAGAAGAGCACTGGGACCCGTTTGACAAAAACCGGCTTCCCACGGGAAAGTCTTTCTCCACGTGCAGACATGCTCCCAGGTGCCTGTGGCAAGGGGAAGGAAATGCCTTACACTGACCTGGAAGAGAGCACAGGGCCCAGGCACAGTCTGAACCCTTCCCTCAACCCGGCGGTTTTGCTAGCAGGAGTTCAAGCCCAACGAACACAGCCCGGAGAGCCCTGGGGCAAAAACGGCTTCTGACGAACAATAGGTGCTTGCTGTGGAACACCTACCCCAAGTGGGGGTAGCCAGCGCAACAAAATGCCACACACCCAGGTGTAAGAAACAACATTGCCCAGGCATGGTCTAAGCCCCTCACCTCGTCCCTGTGCTTTGGGGAGCCGGAAGGACACCCGAGGCCCACGGCCCTGAGACCCCTTTGCAAAAAGCCGGCTTCCCACGGAAACAGTTTTCCTGAGGTGCAGACCCTATCCCAAGTGGTTGTGGCAAGGTAAAGCAAATGCCCTCCACTTCTGTGGAAGAAACCACAGTGCCCAGCCATGTTCTAAGCCCTCCCATCCTCCCTGGGCTTCTGGCAGCAGGAGTGAAAAGAGAGGAGCAGAGCACTGGGACCCGTTTGACAAAAACCGGCTTCCCACGGGAAAGTCTTTCTCCACGTGCAGACATGCTCCCAGGTGCCTGTGGCAAGGGGAAGGAAATGCCATACACTGACCTGGAAGAGACCACAGGGCCCAGGCACAGTCTGAACCCTTCCCTCAACCCGGCGGTTTTGCTAGCAGGAGTTCAATCCCAACGAACACCGCCCGGAGACCCCTGGGGCAAAAACGGCTTCCGACGAACAATAGGTGCTTGCTGTGGAACACCTATCCCAAGTGGGGGTAGCCAGCTCAACAAAATGCCACACACCCAGGTGTAAGAAACAACATTGCCCAGGCATGGTCTAAGCCCCTCACCTCGTCCCTGTGCTTTGGGGAGCCGGAGGGACACCCGAGGCCCACGGCCCTGAGACCCCTTTGCAAAAAGCCGGCTTCCCACGGAGACAGTTTTCCTGAGGTGTAGACCCTCTCCCAAGTGGTTGTGGCAAGGTAAAGCCAATGCCCTCCACTTCTCTGGAAGAAACCACAGTGCCCAGCCATGTTCTAAGCCCTCCCATCCTCCCTGGGCTTCTGGCAGCAGGAGTGAAAAGAGAGGAGCAGAGCACTGGGACCCGTTTGACAAAAACCGGCTTCCCACGGGAAAGTCTTTCTCCACGTGCAGACATGCTCGCAGGTGCCTGTGGCAAGGGGAAGGAAATGCCATACACTGACCTGGAAGAGACCACAGGGCCCAGGCACTGCCTGAACCCTTCCCTCAACCCGGCGGTTTTGCTAGCAGGAGTTCAACCCCAACGAACACAGCCCGGAGACCCCTGGGGCAAAAACGGCTTCCGACGAACAATAGGTGCTTGCTGTGGAACACCTATCCCAAGTGGGGGTAGCCAGCTCAACAAAATGCCACACACCCAGGTGTAAGAAACAACATTGCCCAGGCATGGTCTAAGCCCCTCACCTCGTCCCTGTGCTTTGGGGAGCCGGAGGGACACCCGAGGCCCACGGCCCTGAGACCCCTTTGCAAAAAGCCGGCTTCCCACGGAAACAGTTTTCCTGAGGTGTAGACCCTCTCTCAAGTGGTTGTGGCAAGGTAAAGCCAATGCCCTCCACTTCTCTGGAAGAAACCACAGTGCCCAGCCATGTTCTAAGCCCTCCCATCCTCCCTGGGCTTCTGGCATCAGGAGTGAAAAGAGAGGAGCAGAGCACTGGGACCCGTTTGACAAAAACTGGCTTCCCACGGGAAAGCCTTTCTCCACGTGCAGACATGCTCCCAGGTGCCTGTGGCAAGGGGAAGGAAATGCCATACACTGACCTGGAAGAGACCACAGGGCCCAGGCACAGTCTGAACCCTTCCCTCAACCCGGCGGTTTTGCTAGCAGGAGTTCAAGCCCAACGAACACAGCCCGGAGACCCCTGGGGCAAAAACGGCTTCCGACGAACAATAGGTGCTTGCTGTGGAACACCTACCCCAAGTGGGGGTAGCCAGCTCAACAAAATGCCACACACCCAGGTGTAAGAAACAACATTGCCCAGGCATGGTCTAAGCCCCTCACCTCGTCCCTGTGCTTTGGGGAGCCGGAGGGACACCCGAGGCCCACGGCCCTGAGACCCCTTTGCAAAAAGCCGGCTTCCCACGGAAACAGTTTTCCTGAGGTGCAGACCCTATCCCAAGTGGTTGTGGCAAGGTAAGCAAATGCCCTCCACTTCTCTGGAAGAAACCCCAGTGCCCAGCCATGTTCTAAGCCCACCCATCCTCCCTGGGCTTCTGGCAGCAGGAGTGAAAAGAGAGGAGCATTGCACTGGGACCCGTTTGACGAAAACCGGCCTCCCACGGGAAAGTCTTTCTCCACGTGCAGACATGCTCCCAGGTGCCTGTGGCAAGGGGAAGGAAATGCCATACACTGACCTGGAAGAGACCACAGGGCCCAGGCACTGCCTGAACCCTTCCCTCAACCCGGCGGTTTTGCTAGCAGGAGTTCAACCCCAACGAACACAGCCCGGAGACCCCTGGGGCAAAAACGGCTTCCGACGAACAATAGGTGCTTGCTGTGGAACACCTATCCCAAGTGGGGGTAGCCAGCTCAACAAAATGCCACACACCCAGGTGTAAGAAACAACATTGCCCAGGCATGGTCTAAGCCCCTCACCTCGTCCCTGTGCTTTGGGGAGCCGGAGGGACACCCGAGGCCCACGGCCCTGAGACCCCTTTGCAAAAAGCCGGCTTCCCACGGAAACAGTTTTCCTGAGGTGCAGACCCTATCCCAAGTGGTTGTGGCAAGGTAAAGCAAATGCCCTCCACTTCTCTGGAAGAAATCACAGTGCCCAGCCATGTTCTAAGCCCTCCCATCCTCCCTGGGCTTCTGGCAGCAGGAGTGAAAAGAGAGGAGCAGAGCACTGGGACCCGTTTGACAAAAACCGGCTTCCCACGGGAAAGTCTTTCTCCACGTGCAGACATGCTCCCAGGTGCCTGTGGCAAGGGGAAGGAAATGCCATACACTGACCTGGAAGAGACCACAGGGCCCAGGCACAGTCTGAACCCTTCCCTCAACCCGGCGGTTTTGCTAGCAGGAGTTCAAGCCCAACGAACACAGCCCGGAGACCCCTGGGGCAAAAACGGCTTCCGACGAACAATAGGTGCTTGCTGTGGAACACCTATCCCAAGTGGGGGTAGCCAGCTCAACAAAATGCCACACACCCAGGTGTAAGAAACAACATTGCCCAGGCATGGTCTAAGCCCCTCACCTCGTCCCTGTGCTTTGGGGAGCCGGAGGGACACCCGAGGCCCACGGCCCTGAGACCCCTTTGCAAAAAGCCGGCTTCCCACGGAGACAGTTTTCCTGAGGTGTAGACCCTCTCCCAAGTGGTTGTGGCAAGGTAAAGCCAATGCCCTCCACTTCTGTGGAAGAAACCACAGTGCCCAGCCATGTTCTAAGCCCTCCCATCCTCCCTGGGCTTCTGGCAGCAGGAGTGAAAAGAGAGGAGCAGAGCACTGGGACCCGTTTGACAAAAACCGGCTTCCCACGGGAAAGTCTTTCTCCACGTGCAGACATGCTCCCAGGTGCCTGTGGCAAGGGGAAGGAAATGCCATACACTGACCTGGAAGAGACCACAGGGCCCAGGCACAGTCTGAACCCTTCCCTCAACCCGGCGGTTTTGCTAGCAGGAGTTCAAGCCCAACGAACACAGCCCGGAGACCCCTGGGGCAAAAACGGCTTCCGACGAACAATAGGTGCTTGCTGTGGAACACCTATCCCAAGTGGGGGTAGCCAGCTCAACAAAATGCCACACACCCAGGTGTAAGAAACAACATTGCCCAGGCATGGTCTAAGCCCCTCACCTCGTCCCTGTGCTTTGGGGAGCCGGAGGGACACCCGAGGCCCACGGCCCTGAGACCCCTTTGCAAAAAGCCGGCTTCCCACGGAGACAGTTTTCCTGAGGTGTAGACCCTCTCTCAAGTGGTTGTGGCAAGGTAAAGCCAATGCCCTCCCCTTCTCTGGAAGAAACCACAGTGCCCAGCCATGTTCTAAGCCCTCCCATCCTCCCTGGGCTTCTGGCAGCAGGAGTGAAAAGAGAGGAGCAGAGCACTGGGACCCGTTTGACAAAAACTGGCTTCCCACGGGAAAGCCTTTCTCCACGTGCGACATGCTCCCAGGTGCCTGTGGCAAGGGGAAAGAAATGCCATACACTGACCTGGAAGAGACCACAGGGCCCAGGCACAGTCTGAACCCTTCCCTCAACCCGCCGGTTTTGCTAGCAGGAGTTCAAGCCCAACGAACACAGCCCGGAGACCCCTGGGGCAAAAACGGCTTCCGACGAACAATAGGTGCTTGCTGTGGAACACCTACCCCAAGTGGGGGTAGCCAGCTCAACAAAATGCCACACACCCAGGTGTAAGAAACAACATTGCCCAGGCATGGTCTAAGCCCCTCACCTCGTCCCTGTGCTTTGGGGAGCCGGAGGGACACCCGAGGCCCACGGCCCTGAGACCCCTTTGCAAAAAGCCGGCTTCCCACGGAAACAGTTTTCCTGAGGTGCAGACCCTATCCCAAGTGGTTGTGGCAAGGTAAGCAAATGCCCTCCACTTCTCTGGAAGAAACCCCAGTGCCCAGCCATGTTCTAAGCCCACCCATCCTCCCTGGGCTTTTGGCAGCAGGAGTGAAAAGAGAGGAGCATTGCACTGGGACCCGTTTGACGAAAACCGGCCTCCCACGGGAAAGTCTTTCTCCACGTGCAGACATGCTCCCAGGTGCCTGTGGCAAGGGGAAGGAAATGCCATACACTGACCTGGAAGAGACCACAGGGCCCAGGCACTGCCTGAACCCTTCCCTCAACCCGGCGGTTTTGCTAGCAGGAGTTCAACCCCAACGAACACAGCCCGGAGACCCCTGGGGCAAAAACGGCTTCCGACGAACAATAGGTGCTTGCTGTGGAACACCTATCCCAAGCGGGGGTAGCCAGCTCAACAAAATGCCACACACCCAGGTGTAAGAAACAACATTGCCCAGGCATGGTCTAAGCCCCTCACCTCGTCCCTGTGCTTTGGGGAGCCGGAGGGACACCCGAGGCCCACGGCCCTGAGACCCCTTTGCAAAAAGCCGGCTTCCCACGGAAACAGTTTTCCTGAGGTGCAGACCCTATCCCAAGTGGTTGTGGCAAGGTAAAGCAAATGCCCTCCACTTCTCTGGAAGAAATCACAGTGCCCAGCCATGTTCTAAGCCCTCCCATCCTCCCTGGGCTTCTGGCAGCAGGAGTGAAAAGAGAGGAGCAGAGCACTGGGACCCGTTTGACAAAAACCGGCTTCCCACGGGAAAGTCTTTCTCCACGTGCAGACATGCTCCCAGGTGCCTGTGGCAAGGGGAAGGAAATGCCATACACTGACCTGGAAGAGACCACAGGGCCCAGGCACAGTCTGAAACCTTCCCTCAACCCGGCGGTTTTGCTAGCAGGAGTTCAAGCCCAACGAACACAGCCCGGAGACCCCTGGGGCAAAAACGGCTTCCGACGAACAATAGGTGCTTGCTGTGGAACACCTACCCCAAGTGGGGGTAGCCAGCTCAACAAAATGCCACACACCCAGGTGTAAGAAACAACATTGCCCAGGCATGGTCTAAGCCCCTCACCTCGTCCCTGTGCTTTGGGGAGCCGGAGGGACACCCGAGGCCCACGGCCCTGAGACCCCTTTGCAAAAAGCCGGCTTCCCACGGAGAGAGTTTTCCTGAGGTGTAGACCCTCTCCCAAGTGGTTGTGGCAAGGTAAAGCCAATGCCCTCCACTTCTGTGGAAGAAACCACAGTGCCCAGCCATGTTCTAAGCCCTCCCATCCTCCCTGGGCTTCTGGCAGCAGGAGTGAAAAGAGAGGAGCAGAGCACTGGGACCCGTTTGACAAAAACCGGCTTCCCACGGGAAAGTCTTTCTCCACGTGCAGACATGCTCGCAGGTGCCTGTGGCAAGGGGAAGGAAATGCCATACACTGACCTGGAAGAGACCACAGGGCCCAGGCACTGCCTGAACCCTTCCCTCAACCCGGCGGTTTTGCTAGCAGGAGTTCAACCCCAACGAACACAGCCCGGAGACCCCTGGGGAAAAAACGGCTTCCGACGAACAATAGGTGCTTGCTGTGGAACACCTATCCCAAGTGGGGTTAGCCAGCTCAACAAAATGCCACACACCCAGGTGTAAGAAACAACATTGCCCAGGCATGGTCTAAGCCCCTCACCTCGTCCCTGTGCTTTGGGGAGCCGGAGGGACACCCGAGGCCCACGGCCCTGAGACCCCTTTGCAAAAAGCCGGCTTCCCACGGAGACAGTTTTCCTGAGGTGTAGACACTCTCCCAAGTGGTTGTGGCAAGGTAAAGCCAATGCCCTCCACTTCTCTGGAAGAAACCACAGTGCCCAGCCATGTTCTAAGCCCTCCCATCCTCCCTGGGCTTCTGGCAGCAGGAGTGAAAAGAGAGGAGCAGAGCACTGGGACCCGTTTGACAAAAACCGGCTTCCCACGGGAAAGTCTTTCTCCACGTGCAGACATGCTCCCAGGTGCCTGTGGCAAGGGGAAGGAAATGCCATACACCGACCTGGAAGAGACCACAGGGCCCAGGCACAGTCTGAACCCTTCCCTCAACCCGGCGGTTTTGCTAGCAGGAGTTCAAGCCCAACGAACACAGCCCGGAGACCCCTGGGGCAAAAACGGCTTCCGACGAACAATAGGTGCTTGCTGTGGAACACCTATCCCAAGTGGGGGTAGCCAGCTCAACAAAATGCCACACACCCAGGTGTAAGAAACAACATTGCCCAGGCATGGTCTAAGCCCCTCACCTCGTCCCTGTGCTTTGGGGAGCCGGAGGGACACCCTAGGCCCACGGCCCTGAGACCCCTTTGCAAAAAGCCGGCTTCCCACGGAGACAGTTTTCCTGAGGTGTAGACCCTCTCTCAAGTGGTTGTGGCAAGGTAAAGCCAATGCCCTCCACTTCTCTGGAAGAAACCACAGTGCCCAGCCATGTTCTAAGCCCTCCCATCCTCCCTGGGCTTCTGGCAGCAGGAGTGAAAAGAGAGGAGCAGAGCACTGGGACCCGTTTGACAAAAACTGGCTTCCCACGGGAAAGCCTTTCTCCACGTGCAGACATGCTCCCAGGTGCCTGTGGCAAGGGGAAGGAAATGCCATACACTGACCTGGAAGAGACCACAGGGCCGAGGCACAGTCTGAACCCTTCCCTCAACCCGGCGGTTTTGCTAGCAGGAGTTCAAGCCCAACGAACACAGCCCGGAGACCCCTAGGGCAAAAACGGCTTCCGACGAACAATAGGTGCTTGCTGTGGAACACCTACCCCAAGTGGGGGTAGCCAGCTCAACAAAATGCCACACACCCAGGTGTAAGAAACAACATTGCCCAGGCATGGTCTAAGCCCCTCACCTCGTCCCTGTGCTTTGGGGAGCCGGAGGGACACCCGAGGCCCACGGCCCTGAGACCCCTTTGCAAAAAGCCGGCTTCCCACGGAGACAGTTTTCCTGAGGTGTAGACCCTCTCCCAAGTGGTTGTGGCAAGGTAAAGCCAATGCCCTCCACTTCTCTGGAAGAAACCACAGTGCCCAGCCATGTTCTAAGCCCTCCCATCCTCCCTGGGCTTCTGGCAGCAGGAATGAAAAGAGAGGAGCAGAGCACTGGGACCCGTTTGACAAAAACTGGCTTCCCACGGGAAAGCCTTTCTCCACGTGCAGACATGCTCCCAGGTGCCTGTGGCAAGGGGAAGGAAATGCCATACACTGACCTGGAAGAGACCACAGGGCCCAGGCACAGTCTGAACCCTTCCCTCAACCCGGCGGTTTTGCTAGCAGGAGTTCAAGCCCAACGAACACAGCCCGGAGACCCCTGGGGCAAAAACGGCTTCCGACGAACAATAGGTGCTTGCTGTGGAACACCTACCCCAAGTGGGGGTAGCCAGCTCAACAAAATGCCACACACCCAGGTGTAAGAAACAACATTGCCCAGGCATGGTCTAAGCCCCTCACCTCGTCCCTGTGCTTTGGGGAGCCAGAGGGACACCCGAGGCCCACGGCCCTGAGACCCCTTTGCAAAAAGCCGGCTTCCCACGGAAACAGTTTTCCTGAGGTGCAGACCCTATCCCAAGTGGTTGTGGCAAGGTAAGCAAATGCCCTCCAATTCTCTGGAAGAAACCACAGTGCCCAGCCATGTTCTAAGCCCTCCCATCCTCCCTGGGCTTCTGGCAGCAGGAGTGAAAAGAGAGGAGCAGAGCACTGGGACCCGTTTGACAAAAACTGGCTTCCCACGGGAAAGCCTTTCTCCACGTGCAGACATGCTCCCAGGTGCCTGTGGCAAGGGGAAGGAAATGCCATACACTGACCTGGAAGAGACCACAGGGCCCAGGCACAGTCTGAACCCTACCCTCAACCCGGCGGTTTTGCTAGCAGGAGTTCAAGCCCAACGAACACAGCCCGGAGACCCCTGGGGCAAAAACGGCTTCCGACGAACAATAGGTGCTTGCTGTGGAACACCTACCCCAAGTGGGGGTAGCCAGCTCAACAAAATGCCACACACCCAGGTGTAAGAAACAACATTGCCCAGGCATGGTCTAAGCCCCTCACCTCGTCCCTGTGCTTTGGGGAGCCGGAAGGACACCCGAGGCCCACGGCCCTGAGACCCCTTTGCAAAAAGCCGGCTTCCCACGGAAACAGTTTTCCTGAGGTGCAGACCCTCTCACAAGTGGTTGTGGCAAGGTAAAGCAAATGCCCTCCACTTCTCTGGAAGAAACCACAGTGCCCAGCCATGTTCTAAGCCCTCCCATCCTCCCTGGGCTTCTGGCAGCAGGAGTGAAAAGAGAGGAGCAGAGCACTGGGACCCGTTTGACAAAACCGGCTTCCCACGGGAAAGTCTTTCTCCACGTGCAGACATGCTCCCAGGTGCCTGTGGCAAGGGGAAGGAAATGCCATACACTGACCTGGAAGAGACCACAGGGCCCAGGCATAGTCTGAACCCTTCCCTCAACCCGGCGGTTTTGCTAGCAGGAGTTCAAGCCCAACGAACACAGCCCGGAGACCCCTGGGGCAAAAACGGCTTCTGACGAACAATAGGTGCTTGCTGTGGAACACCTATCCCAAGTGGGGGTAGCCAGCTCAACAAAATGCCACACACCCAGGTGTAAGAAACAACATTGCCCAGGCATGGTCTAAGCCCCTCACCTCGTCCCTGTGCTTTGGGGAGCCGGAGGGACACCCGAGGCCCACGGCCCTGAGACCCCTTTGCAAAAAGCCGGCTTCCCACGGAAACAGTTTTCCTGAGGTGCAGACCCTATCCCAAGTGGTTGTGGCAAGGTAAAGCAAATGCCCTCCACTTCTCTGGAAGAAACCCCAGTGCCCAGCCATGTTCTAAGCCCACCCATCCTCCCTGGGCTTCTGGCAGCAGGAGTGAAAAGAGAGGAGCAGAGCACTGGGACCCGTTTGACAAAAACCGGCCTCCCACGGGAAAGTCTTTCTCCACGTGCAGACATGCTCCCAGGTGCCTGTGGCAATGGGAAGGAAATGCCATACACTGACCTGGAAGAGACCACAGGGCCCAGGCACTGCCTGAACACTTCCCTCAACCCGGCGGTTTTGCTAGCAGGAGTTCAACCCCAACGAACACAACCCGGAGAACCCTGGGGCAAAAACGGCTTCCGACGAACAATAGGTGCTTGCTGTGGAACACCTATCCCAAGTGGGGGTAGCCAGCTCAACAAAATGCCACACACCCAGGTGTAAGAAACAACATTGCCCAGGCATGGTCTAAGCCCCTCACCTCGTCCTTGTGCTTTGGGGAGCCGGAGGGACACCCGAGGCCCACGGCCCTGAGACCCGTTTGCAAAAAGCCGGCTTCCAACGGAGACAGTTTTCCTGAGGTGTAGACCCTCTCCCAAGTGGTTGTGGCAAGGTAAAGCCAATGCCCTCCACTTCTCTGGAAGAAACCACAGTGCCCAGCCATGTTCTAAGCCCTCCCATCCTCCCTGGGCTTCTGGCAGCAGAAGTGAAAAGAGAGGAGCAGAGCACTGGGACCCGTTTGACAAAAACCGGCTTCCCACGGGAAAGTCTTTCTCCACGTGCAGACATGCTCCCAGGTGCCTGTGGCAAGGGGAAGGAAATGCCATACACTGACCTGGAAGAGACCACAGGGCCCAGGCACAGTCTGAACCCTTCCCTCAACCCGGCGGTTTTGCTAGCAGGAGTTGAAGACCAACGAACACAGCCCGGAGACCCCTGGGGCAAAAACGGCTTCCGACGAACAATAGGTGCTTGCTGTGGAACACCTATCCCAAGTGGGGGTAGCCAGCTCAACAAAATGCCACACACCCAGGTGTAAGAAACAACATTGCCCATGCATGGTCTAAGCCCCTCACCTCGTCCCTGTGCTTTGGGGAGCCGGAGGGACACCCGAGGCCCACGGCCCTGAGACCCCTTTGCAAAAAGCCGGCTTCCCACGGAAACAGTTTTCCTGAGGTGCAGACCCTATCCCAAGTGGTTGTGGCAAGGTAAAGCAAATGCCCTCCACTTCTCTGGCACAAACCCCAGTGCCCAGCTATGTTCTAAGCCCACCCATCCTCCCTGGGCTTCTGGCAGCAGGAGTGAAAAGAGAGGAGCAGAGCACTGGGACCCGTTTGACAAAAACCGGCTTCCCACGGGAAAGTCTTTCTCCACGTGCAGACATGCTCCCAGGTGCCTGTGGCAAGGGGAAGGAAATGCCATACACTGACCTGGAAGAGACCACAGGGCCCAGGCACAGTCTGAACCCTTCCCTCAACCCGGCGGTTTTGCTAGCAGGAGTTCAAGCCCAACGAACACAGCCCGGAGACCCCTGGGGCAAAAACGGCTTCCGACGAACAATAGGTGCTTGCTGTGGAACACCTATCCCAAGTGGGGGTAGCCAGCTCAACAAAATGCCACACACCCAGGTGTAAGAAACAACATTGCCCAGGCATGGTCTAAGCCCCTCACCTCGTCCCTGTGCTTTGGGGAGCCGGAGGGACACCCGAGGCCAACGGCCCTGAGACCCCTTTGCAAAAAGCCGGCTTCCCACGGAGACAGTTTTCCTGAGGTGTAGACCCTCTCCCAAGTGGTTGTGGCAAGGTAAAGCCAATGCCCTCCACTTCTCTGGAAGAAACCACAGTGCCCAGCCATGTTCTAAGCCCTCCCATCCTCCCTGGGCTTCTGGCAGCAGAAGTGAAAAGAGAGGAGCAGAGCACTGGGACCCGTTTGACAAAAACCGGCTTCCCACGGGAAAGTCTTTCTCCACGTGCAGACATGCTCCCAGGTGCCTGTGGCAAGGGGAAGGAAATGCCATACACTGACCTGGAAGAGACCACAGGGCCCAGGCACAGTCTGAACCCTTCCCTCAACCCGGCGGTTTTGCTAGCAGGGGTTGAAGACCAACGAACACAGCCCGGAGACCCCTGGGGCAAAAACGGCTTCCGACGAACAATAGGTGCTTGCTATGGAACACCTATCCCAAGTGGGGGTAGCCAGCTCAACAAAATGCCACACACCCAGGTGTAAGAAACAACATTGCCCAGGCATGGTCTAAGCCCCTCACCTCGTCCCTGTGCTTTGGGGAGCCGGAGGGACACCCGAGGCCCACGGCCCTGAGACCCCTTTGCAAAAAGCCGGCTTCCCACGGAAACAGTTTTCCTGAGGTGCAGACCCTATCCCAAGTGGTTGTGGCAAGGTAAAGCAAATGCCCTCCACTTCTCTGGAACAAACCCCAGTGCCCAGCTATGTTCTAAGCCCACCCATCCTCCCTGGGCTTCTGGCAGCAGGAGTGAAAAGAGAGGAGCAGAGCACTGGGACCCGTTTGACAAAAACCGGCTTCCCACGGGAAAGTCTTTCTCCACGTGCAGACATGCTCCCAGGTGCCTGTGGCAAGGGGAAGGAAATGCCATACACTGACCTGGAAGAGACCACAGCGCCCAGGCACTGCCTGAACCCTTCCCTCAACCAGGCGGTTTTGCTAGCAGGAGTTCAAGCCCAACGAACACAGCCCGGAGACCCCTGGGGCAAAAACGGCTTCCGACGAACAATAGGTGCTTGCTGTGGAACACCTATCCCAAGTGGGGGAAACCAGCTCAACAAAATGCCACACACCCAGGTGTAAGAAACAACATTGCCCAGGCATGGTCTAAGCCCCTCACCTCGTCCCTGTGCTTTGGGGAGCCGGAGGGACACCCGAGGCCAACGGCCCTGAGACCCCTTTGCAAAAAGCCGGCTTCCCACGGAGACAGTTTTCCTGAGGTGTAGACCCTCTCCCAAGTGGTTGTGGCAAGGTAAAGCCAATGCCCTCCACTTCTGTGGAAGAAACCACAGTGCCCAGCCATGTTCTAAGCCCTCCCATCCTCCCTGGGCTTCTGGCAGCAGGAGTGAAAAGAGAGGAGCAGAGCACTGGGACCCGTTTGACAAAAACCGGCTTCCCACGGGAAAGTCTTTCTCCACGTGCAGACATGCTCCCAGGTGCCTGTGGCAAGGGGAAGGAAATGCCATACACTGACCTGGAAGAGACCACAGGGCCCAGGCACAGTCTGAACCCTTCCCTCAACCCGGCGGTTTTGCTAGCAGGAGTTCAAGCCCAACGAACACAGCCCGGAGAGCCCTGGGGCAAAAACGGCTTCGGACGAACAATAGGTGCTTGCTGTGGAACACCTACCCCAAGTGGGGGTAGCCAGCTCAACAAAATGCCACACACCCAGGTGTAAGAAACAACATTGCCCAGGCATGGTCTAAGCCCCTCACCTCGTCCCTGTGCTTTGGGGAGCCGGAAGGACACCCGAGGCCCAGGGCCCTGAGACCCCTTTGCAAAAAGCCGGCTTCCCACGGAAACAGTTTTCCTGAGGTGCAGACCCTATCCCAAGTGGTTGTGGCAAGGTAAAGCAAATGCCCTCCACTTCTCTGGAACAAACCCCAGTGCCCAGCTATGTTCTAAGCCCACCCATCCTCCCTGGGCTTCTGGCAGCAGGAGTGAAAAGAGAGGAGCAGAGCACTGGGACCCGTTTGACAAAAACCGGCCTCCCACGGGAAAGTCTTTCTCCACGTGCAGACATGCTCCCAGGTGCCTGTGGCAATGGGAAGGAAATGCCATACACTGACCTGGAAGAGACCACAGGGCCCAGGCACTGCCTGAACACTTCCCTCAACCCGGCGGTTTTGCTAGCAGGAGTTCAACCCCAACGAACACAACCCGGAGAACCCTGGGGCAAAAACGGCTTCCGACGAACAATAGGTGCTTGCTGTGGAACACCTATCCCAAGTGGGGGTAGCCAGCTCAACAAAATGCCACACACCCAGGTGTAAGAAACAACATTGCCCAGGCATGGTCTAAGCCCCTCACCTCGTCCTTGTGCTTTGGGGAGCCGGAGGGACACCCGAGGCCCACGGCCCTGAGACCCGTTTGCAAAAAGCCGGCTTCCAACGGAGACAGTTTTCCTGAGGTGTAGACCCTCTCCCAAGTGGTTGTGGCAAGGTAAAGCCAATGCCCTCCACTTCTCTGGAAGAAACCACAGTGCCCAGCCATGTTCTAAGCCCTCCCATCCTCCCTGGGCTTCTGGCAGCAGAAGTGAAAAGAGAGGAGCAGAGCACTGGGACCCGTTTGACAAAAACCGGCTTCCCACGGGAAAGTCTTTCTCCACGTGCAGACATGCAACCAGGTGCCTGTGGCAAGGGGAAGGAAATGCCATACACTGACCTGGAAGAGACCACAGGGCCCAGGCACAGTCTGAACCCTTCCCTCAACCCGGCGGTTTTGCTAGCAGGAGTTCAAGCCCAACGAACACAGCCCGGAGACCCCTGGGGCAAAAACGGCTTCCGACGAACAATAGGTGCTTGCTGTGGAACACCTATCCCAAGTGGGGGTAGCCAGCTCAACAAAATGCCACACACCCAGGTGTAAGAAACAACATTGCCCAGGCATGGTCTAAGCCCCTCACCTCGTCCCTGTGCTTTGGGGAGCCGGAGGGACACCCGAGGCCCACGGCCCTGAGACCCCTTTGCAAAAAGCCGGCTTCCCACGGAAACAGTTTTCCTGAGGTGCAGACCCTATCCCAAGTGGTTGTGGCAAGGTAAAGCAAATGCCCTCCACTTCTCTGGAACAAACCCCAGTGCCCAGCTATGTTCTAAGCCCACCCATCCTCCCTGGGCTTCTGGCAGCAGGAGTGAAAAGAGAGGAGCAGAGCACTGGGACCCGTTTGACAAAAACCGGCTTCCCACGGGAAAGTCTTTCTCCACGAGCAGACATGCTCCCAGGTGCCTGTGGCAAGGGGAAGGAAATGCCATACACTGACCTGGAAGAGACCACAGCGCCCAGGCACTGCCTGAACCCTTCCCTCAACCAGGCGGTTTTGCTAGCAGGAGTTCAAGCCCAACGAACACAGCCCGGAGACCCCTGGGGCAAAAAAGGCTTCCGACGAACAATAGGTGCTTGCTGTGGAACACCTATCCCAAGTGGGGGAAACCAGCTCAACAAAATGCCACACACCCAGGTGTAAGAAACAACATTGCCCAGGCATGGTCTAAGCCCCTCACCTCGTCCCTGTGCTTTTGGGAGCCGGAGGGACACCCGAGGCCAACGGCCCTGAGACCCCTTTGCAAAAAGCCGGCTTCCCACGGAGACAGTTTTCCTGAGGTGTAGACCCTCTCCCAAGTGGTTGTGGCAAGGTAAAGCCAATGCCCTCCACTTCTGTGGAAGAAACCACAGTGCCCAGCCATGTTCTAAGCCCTCCCATCCTCCCTGGGCTTCTGGCAGCAGGAGTGAAAAGAGAGGAGCAGAGCACTGGGACCCGTTTGACAAAAACCGGCTTCCCACGGGAAAGTCTTTCTCCACGAGCAGACATGCTCCCAGGTGCCTGTGGCAAGGGGAAGGAAATGCCATACACTGACCTGGAAGAGACCACAGGGCCCAGGCACAGTCTGAACCCTTCCCTCAACCCGGCGGTTTTGCTAGCAGGAGTTCAAGCCCAACGAACACAGCCCGGAGGGCCCTGGGGCAAAAACGGCTTCGGACGAACAATAGGTGCTTGCTGTGGAACACCTATCCCAAGTGGGGGTAGCCAGCTCAACAAAATGCCACACACCCAGGTGTAAGAAACAACATTGCCCAGGCATGGTCTAAGCCCCTCACCTCGTCCCTGTGCTTTGGGGAGCCGGAAGGACACCCGAGGCCCAGGGCCCTGAGACCCCTTTGCAAAAAGCCGGTTTCCCACGGAAACAGTTTTCCTGAGGTGCAGACCCTATCCCAAGTGGTTGTGGCAAGGTAAAGCAAATGCCCTCCACTTCTCTGGAACAAACCCCAGTGCCCAGCTATGTTCTAAGCCCACCCATCCTCCCTGGGCTTCTGGCAGCAGGAGTGAAAAGAGAGGAGCAGAGCACTGGGACCCGTTTGACAAAAACCGGCTTCCCACGGGAAAGTCTTTCTCCACGTGCAGACATGCTCCCAGGTGCCTGTGGCAAGGGGAAGGAAATGCCATACACTGACCTGGAAGAGACCACAGGGCCCAGGCACAGTCTGAACCCTTCCCTCAACCCGGCGGTTTTGCTAGCAGGAGTTCAAGCCCAACGAACACAGCCCGGAGAGCCCTGGGGCAAAAACGGCTTCGGACGAACAATAGGTGCTTGCTGTGGAACACCTATCCCAAGTGGGGGTAGCCAGCTCAACAAAATGCCACACACCCAGGTGTAAGAAACAACATTGCCCAGGCATGGTCTAAGCCCCTCACCTCGTCCCTGTGCTTTGGGGAGCCGGAAGGACACCCGAGGCCCAGGGCCCTGAGACCCCTTTGCAAAAAGCCGGCTTCCCACGGAAACAGTTTTCCTGAGGTGCAGACCCTATCCCAAGTGGTTGTGGCAAGGTAAAGCAAATGCCCTCCACTTCTCTGGAAGAAACCACAGTGCCCAGCCATGTTCTAAGCCCTCCCATTCTCCCTGGGCTTCTGGCAGCAGGAGTGAATAGAGAGGAGCAGAGCACTGGGACCCGTTTGACAAAAACCGGCTTCCCACGGGAAAGTCTTTCTCCACGTGCAGACATGCTCCCAGGTGCCTGTGGCAAGGGGAAGGAAATGCCATACACTGACCTGGAAGAGACCACAGGGCCCAGGCACAGTCTGAACCCTTCCCTCAACCCGGCGGTTTTGCTAGCAGGAGCACAACCCCAACGAACACAGCCCGGAGACTCCTGGGGAAAAAACGGCTTCCGACGAACAATAGGGGCTTGCTGTGGAACACCTATCCTAAGTGGGGGTAGCCAGCTCAACAAAATGCCACACACCCAGGTGTAAGAAACAACATTGCCCAGGCATGGTCTAAGCCCCTCACCTCGTCCCTGTGCTTTGGGGAGCCGGAGGGACACCCGAGGCCCACGGCCCTGAGACCCCTTTGCAAAAAGCCGGCTTCCCACGGAAACAGTTTTCCTGAGGTGCAGACCCTATCCCAAGTGGTTGTGGGAAGGTAAAACAAATGCCCTCCACTTCTCTGGAAGAAACCACAGTGCCCAGCCATGTTCTAAGCCCTCCCATCCTCCCTGGGCTTCTGGCAGCAGGAGTGAAAAGAGAGGAGCAGAGCACTGGGACCCGTTTGACAAAAACCGGCTTCCCACGGGAAAGTCTTTCTCCACGTGCAGACATGCTCCCAGGTGCCTGTGGCAAGGGGAAGGAAATGCCATACACTGACCTGGTAGAGACCACAGGGCCCAGGCACAGTCTGAACCCTTCCCTCAACCCGGCGGTTTTGCTAGCAGGAGTTCAAGCCCAACGAACACAGCCCGGAGACCCCTGGGGCAAAAAAGGCTTCCGACGAACAATAGGTGCTTGCTGTGGAACACCTATCCCAAGTGGGGGTAGCCAGCTCAACAAAATGCCACACACCCAGGTGTAAGAAATAACATTGCCCAGGCATGGTCTAAGCCCCTCACCTCGTCCCTGTGCTTTGGGGAGCCGGAGGGACACCCGAGGCCCACGGCCCTGAGACCCCTTTGCAAAAAGCCGGCTTCCCACGGAGACAGTTTTCCTGAGGTGTAGACCCTCTCCCAAGTGGTTGTGGCAAGGTAAAGCCAATGCCCTCCACTTCTGTGGAAGAAACCACAGTGCCCAGCCATGTTCTAAGCCCTCCCATCCTCCCTGTGCTTCTGGCAGCAGGAGTGAAAAGAGAGGAGCAGAGCACTGGGACCCGTTTGACAAAAACCGGCTTCCCACGGGAAAGTCTTTCTCCACGTGCAGACATGCTCCCAGGTGCCTGTGGCAAGGGGAAGGAAATGCCATACACTGACCTGGAAGAGACCACAGGGCCCAGGCACAGTCTGAACCCTTCCCTCAACCCGGCGGTTTTGCTAGCAGGAGTTGAAGACCAACGAACACAGCCCGGAGACCCCTGGGGCAAAAACGGCTTCCGACGAACAATAGGTGCTTGCTGTGGAACACCTATCCCAAGTGGGGGTAGCCAGCTCAACAAAATGCCACACACCCAGGTGTAAGAAACAACATTGCCCAGGCATGGTCTAAGCCCCTCACCTCGTCCCTGTGCTTTGGGGAGCCGGAGGGACACCCGAGGCCCACGGCCCTGAGACCCCTTTGCAAAAAGCCGGCTTCCCACGGAAACAGTTTTCCTGAGGTGCAGACCCTATCCCAAGTGGTTGTGGCAAGGTAAAGCAAATGCCCTCCACTTCTCTGGAACAAACCCCAGTGCCCAGCTATGTTCTAAGCCCACCCATCCTCCCTGGGCTTCTGGGAGCAGGAGTGAAAAGAGAGGAGCAGAGCACTGGGACCCGTTTGACAAAAACCGGCTTCCCACGGGAAAGTCTTTCTCCACGTGCAGACATGCTCCCAGGTGCCTGTGGCAAGGGGAAGGAAATGCCATACACTGACCTGGAAGAGACCACAGGGCCCAGGCACAGTCTGAACCCTTCCCTCAACCCGGCGGTTTTGCTAGCAGGAGTTCAAGCCCAACGAACACAGCCCGGAGACCCCTGGGGCAAAAACGGCTTCCGACGAACAATAGGTGCTTGCTGTGGAACACCTATCCCAAGTGGGGGTAGCCAGCTCAACAAAATGCCACACACCCAGGTGTAAGAAACAACATTGCCCATGCATGGTCTAAGCCCCTCACCTCGTCCCTGTGCTTTGGGGAGCCGGAGGGACACCCGAGGCCCACGGCCCTGAGACCCCTTTGCAAAAAGCCGGCTTCCCACGGAAACAGTTTTCCTGAGGTGCAGACCCTATCCCAAGTGGTTGTGGCAAGGTAAAGCAAATGCCCTCCACTTCTCTGGAACAAACCCCAGTGCCCAGCTATGTTCTAAGCCCACCCATCCTCCCTGGGCTTCTGGCAGCAGGAGTGAAAAGAGAGGAGCAGAGCACTGGGACCCGTTTGACAAAAACCGGCTTCCCACGGGAAAGTCTTTCTCCACGTGCAGACATGCTCCCAGGTGCCTGTGGCAAGGGGAAGGAAATGCCATACACTGACCTGGAAGAGACCACAGCGCCCAGGCACTGCCTGAACCCTTCCCTCAACCAGGCGGTTTTGCTAGCAGGAGTTCAAGCCCAACGAACACAGCCCGGAGACCCCTGGGGCAAAAACGGCTTCCGACGAACAATAGGTGCTTGCTGTGGAACACCTATCCCAAGTGGGGAAAACCAGCTCAACAAAATGCCACACACCCAGGTGTAAGAAACAACATTGCCCAGGCATGGTCTAAGCCCCTCACCTCGTCCCTGTGCTTTGGGGAGCCGGAGGGACACCCGAGGCCCACGGCCCTGAGACCCCTTTGCAAAAAGCCGGCTTCCCACGGAAACAGTTTTCCTGAGGTGCAGACCCTATCCCAAGTGGTTGTGGCAAGGTAAAGCAAATGCCCTCCACTTCTCTGGAACAAACCCCAGTGCCCAGCTATGTTCTAAGCCCACCCATCCTCCCTGGGCTTCTGGCAGCAGGAGTGAAAAGAGAGGAGCAGAGCACTGGGACCCGTTTGACAAAAACCGGCTTCCCACGGGAAAGTCTTTCTCCACGTGCAGACATGCTCCCAGGTGCCTGTGGCAAGGGGAAGGAAATGCCATACACTGACCTGGAAGAGACCACAGGGCCCAGGCACAGTCTGAACCCTTCCCTCAACCCGGCGGTTTTGCTAGCAGGAGTTCAAGCCCAACGAACACAGCCCGGAGACCCCTGGGGCAAAAACGGCTTCCGACGAACAATAGGTGCTTGCTGTGGAACACCTATCCCAAGTGGGGGTAGCCAGCTCAACAAAATGCCACACACCCAGGTGTAAGAAACAACATTGCCCATGCATGGTCTAAGCCCCTCACCTCTTCCCTGTGCTTTGGGGAGCCGGAGGGACACCCGAGGCCCACGGCCCTGAGACCCCTTTGCAAAAAGCCGGCTTCCCACGGAAACAGTTTTCCTGAGGTGCAGACCCTATCCCAAGTGGTTGTGGCAAGGTAAAGCAAATGCCCTCCACTTCTCTGGAACAAACCCCAGTGCCCAGCTATGTTCTAAGCCCACCCATCCTCCCTGGGCTTCTGGCAGCAGGAGTGAAAAGAGAGGAGCAGAGCACTGGGACCCGTTTGACAAAAACCGGCTTCCCACGGGAAAGTCTTTCTCCACGTGCAGACATGCTCCCAGGTGCCTGTGGCAAGGGGAAGGAAATGCCATACACTGACCTGGAAGAGACCACAGCGCCCAGGCACTGCCTGAACCCTTCCCTCAACCAGGCGGTTTTGCTAGCAGGAGTTCAAGCCCAACGAACACAGCCCGGAGACCCCTGGGGCAAAAACGGCTTCCGACGAACAATAGGTGCTTGCTGTGGAACACCTATCCCAAGTGGGGGAAACCAGCTCAACAAAATGCCACACACCCAGGTGTAAGAAACAACATTGCCCAGGCATGGTCTAAGCCCCTCACCTCGTCCCTGTGCTTTGGGGAGCCGGAGGGACACCCGAGGCCCACGGCCCTGAGACCCCTTTGCAAAAAGCCGGCTTCCCACGGAAACAGTTTTCCTGACGTGCAGACCCTATCCCAAGTGGTTGTGGCAAGGTAAAGCAAATGCCCTCCACTTCTCTGGAAGAAACCACAGTGCCCAGCCATGTTCTAAGCCCTCCCATCCTCCCTGGGCTTCTGGCAGCAGGAGTGAAAAGAGAGGAGCAGAGCACTGGGACCCGTTTGAAAAAAACCGGCTTCCCACGGGAAAGTCTTTCTCCACGTGCAGACATGCTCCCAGGTGCCTGTGGCAAGGGGAAGGAAATGCCATACACTGACCTGGAAGAGACCACAGGGCCCAGGCACAGTCTGAACCCTTCCCTCAACCCGGCGGTTTTGCTAGCAGGAGTTCAAGCCCAACGAACACAGCCCGGAGACCCCTGGGGCAAAAACGGCTTCCGACGAACAATAGGTGCTTGCTGTGGAACACCTATCCCAAGTGGGGGTAGCCAGCTCAACAAAATGCCACACACCCAGGTGTAAGAAATAACATTGCCCAGGCATGGTCTAAGCCCCTCACCTCGTCCCTGTGCTTTGGGGAGCCGGAGGGACACCCGAGGCCCACGGCCCTGAGACCCCTTTGCAAAAAGCCGGCTTCCCACGGAGACAGTTTTCCTGAGGTGTAGACCCTCTCCCAAGTGGTTGTGGCAAGGTAAAGCCAATGCCCTCCACTTCTGTGGAAGAAACCACAGTGCCCAGCCATGTTCTAAGCCCTCCCATCCTCCCTGTGCTTCTGGCAGCAGGAGTGAAAAGAGAGGAGCAGAGCACTGGGACCCGTTTGACAAAAACCGGCTTCCCACGGGAACGTCTTTCTCCACGTGCAGACATGCTCCCAGGTGCCTGTGGCAAGGGGAAGGAAATGCCATACACTGACCTGGAAGAGACCACAGGGCCCAGGCACAGTCTGAACCCTTCCCTAAACCCGGCGGTTTTGCTAGCAGGAGTTCAAGCCCAACGAACACAGCCCGGAGAGCCCTGGGGCAAAAACGGCTTCTGACGAACAATAGGTGCTTGCTGTGGAACACCTACCCCAAGTGGGGGTAGCCAGCTCAACAAAATGCCACACACCCAGGTGTAAGAAACAACATTGCCCAGGCATGGTCTAAGCCCCTCACCTCGTCCCTGTGCTTTGGGGAGCCGGAAGGACACCCGAGGCCCACGGCCTTGAGACCCCTTTGCAAAAAGCCGGCTTCCCACGGAAACAGTTTTCCTGAGGTGCAGACCCTATCCCAAGTGGTTGTGGCAAGGTAAAGCAAATGCCCTCCACTTCTCTGGAAGAAACCACAGTGCCCAGCCATGTTCTAAGCCCTCCCATTCTCCCTGGGCTTCTGGCAGCAGGAGTGAATAGAGCGGAGCAGAGCACTGGGACCCGTTTGACAAAAACCGGCTTCCCACGGGAAAGTCTTTCTCCACGTGCAGACATGCTCCCAGGTGCCTGTGGCAAGGGGAAGGAAATGCCATACACTGACCTGGAAGAGACCACAGGGCCCAGGCACAGTCTGAACCCTTCCCTCAACCCGGCGGTTTTGCTAGCAGGAGTTCAAGCCCAACGAACACAGCCCGGAGAGCCCTGGGGGAAAAACGGCTTGTGACGAACAATAGGTGCTTGCTGTGGAACACCTACCCCTAGTGGGGGTAGCCAGCTCAACAAAATGCCACACACCCAGGTGTAAGAAACAACATTGCCCAGGCATGGTCTAAGCCCCTCACCTCGTCCCTGTGCTTTGGGGAGCCGGAAGGACACCCGAGGCCCACGGCCCTGAGACCCCTTTGCAAAAAGCCGGCTTCCCACGGAAACAGTTTTCCTGAGGTGCAGACCCTATCCCAAGTGGTTGTGGCAAGGTAAAGCAAATGCCCTCCACTTCTCTGGAAGAAACCACAGTGCCCAGCCATGTTCTAAGCCCTCCCATTCTCCCTGGGCTTCTGGCAGCAGGAGTGAATAGAGAGGAGCAGAGCACTGGGACCCGTTTGACAAAAACCGGCTTCCCACGGGAAAGTCTTTCTCCACGTGCAGACATGCTCCCAGGTGCCTGTGGCAAGGGGAAGGAAATGCCATACACTGACCTGGAAGAGACCACAGGGCCCAGGCACAGTCTGAACCCTTCCCTCAACCCGGCGGTTTTGCTAGCAGGAGCACAACCCCAACGAACACAGCCCGGAGACTCCTGGGGCAAAAACGGCTTCCGACGAACAATAGGGGCTTGCTGTGGAACACCTAAGTGGGGGTAGGCAGCTCAACAAAATGCCACACACCCAGGTGTAAGAAACAACATTGCCCAGGCATGGTCTAAGCCCCTCACCTCGTCCCTGTGCTTTGGGGAGCCGGAGGGACACCCGAGGCCCACGGCCCTGAGACCCCTTTGCAAAAAGCCGGCTTCCCACGCAAAGAGTTTTCCTGAGGTGCAGACCCTATCCCAAGTGGTTGTGGCAAGGTAAAGCCAATGCCCTCCACTTCTCTGGAAGAAACCACAGTGCCCAGCCATGTTCTAAGCCCTCCCATCCTCCCTGGGCTTCTGGCAGCAGGAGTGAAAAGAGAGGAGCAGAGCACTGGGACCCGTTTGACAAAAACCGGCTTCCCACGGGAAAGCCTTTCTCCACGTGCAGACATGCTCCCAGGTGCCTGTGGCAAGGGGAAGGAAATGCCATACACTGACCTGGAAGAGACCACAGGGCCCAGGCACAGTCTGAACCCTTCCCTCAACCCGGCGGTTTTGCTAGCAGGAGTTCAAGCCCAAGGAACACTGCCCGGAGACCCCTGGGGCAAAAACGGCTTCCGACGAACAATAGGTGCTTGCTGTGGAACACCTACCCCAAGTGGGGGTAGCCAGCTCAACAAAATGCCACACACCCAGGTGTAAGAAACAACATTGCCCAGGCATGGTCTAAGCCCCTCACCTCGTCCCTGTGCTTTGGGGAGCCGGAGGGACACCCGAGGCCCACGGCCCTGAGACCCCTTTGCAAAAAGCCGGCTTCCCACGGAGACAGTTTTCCTGAGGTGTAGACCCTCTCCCAAGTGGTTGTGGCAAGGTAAAGCCAATGCCCTCCACTTCTCTGGAAGAAACCACAGTGCCCAGCCATGTTCTAAGCCCTCCCATCCTCCCTGGGCTTCTGGCAGCAGGAGTGAAAAGAGAGGAGCAGAGCACTGGGACCCGTTTGACAAAAAGCGGCTTCCCACGGGAAAGTCTTTCTCCACGTGCAGACATGCTCCCAGGTGCCTGTGGCAAGGGGAAGGAAATGCCATACACTGACCTGGAAGAGACCACAGGGCCCAGGCACAGTCTGAACCCTTCCCTCAACCCGGCGGTTTTGCTAGCAGGAGTTCAAGCCCAACGAACACAGCCCGGAGAGCCCTGGGGCAAAAACGGCTTAATAGGTGCTTGCTGTGGAACACCTACCCCAAGTGGGGGTAGCCAGCTCACCAAAATGCCACACACCCAGGTGTAAGAAACAACATTGCCCAGGCATGGTCTAAGCCCCTCACCTCGTCCCTGTGCTTTGGGGAGCCGGAAGGACACCCGAGGCCCACGGCCCTGAGACCCCTTTGCAAAAAGCCGGCTTCCCACGGAAACAGTTTTCCTGAGGTGCAGACCCTATAACAAGTGGTTGTGGCAAGGTAAAGCAAATGCCCTCCACTTCTCTGGAAGAAACCACAGTGCCCAGCCATGTTCTAAGCCCTCCCATCCTCCCTGGGCTTCTGGCAGCAGGAGTGAAAAGAGAGGAGCAGAGCACTGGGACCCGTTTGACAAAAACCGGCTTCCCACGGGAAAGTCTTTCTCCACGTGCAGACATGCTCCCAGGTGCCTGTGGCAAGGGGAAGGAAATGCCATACACTGATCTGGTAGAGACCACAGGGCCCATGCACAGTCTGAACCCTTCCCTCAACCCGGCGGTTTTGCTAGCAGGAGTTCAAGCCCAACGAACACAGCCCGGAGAGCCCTGGGGCAAAAACGGCTTCCGACGAACATTAGGGGCTTGCTGTGGAACACCTATCCTAAGTGGGGGTAGGCAGCTCAACAAAATGCCACACACACAGGTGTAAGAAACAACATTGCCCAGCCATGGTCTAAGCCCCTCACCTCGTCCCTGTGCTTTGGGGAGCCGGAGGGACACCCGAGGCCCACGGCCCTGAGACCCCTTTGCAAAAAGCCGGCTTCCCACGGAAACAGTTTTCCTGAGGTGCAGACCCTATCCCAAGTGGTTGTGGCAAGGTAAAGCCAATGCCCTCCACTTCTCTGGAAGAAACCACAGTGCCCAGCCATGTTCTATGCCCAGCCATGTTCTAAGCCCTCCCATCCTCCCTGGGCTTCTGGCAGCAGGAGTGAAAAGAGAGGAGCAGAGCACTGGGACCCGTTTGACAAAAACCGGCTTCCCACGGGAAAGTCTTTCTCCACGTGCAGACATGCTCCCAGGTGCCTGTGGCAAGGGGAAGGACATGCCATACACTGACCTGGAAGAGACCACAGGGCCCAGGCACAGTCTGAACCCTTCCCTCAACCCGGCGGTTTTGCTAGCAGGAGTTCAAGCCCAACGAACACAGCCCGGAGACCCCTGGGGCAAAAACGGCTTCCGACGAACAATAGGTGCTTGCTGTGGAACACCTATCCCAAGTGGGGGTAGCCAGCTCAACAAAATGCCACACACCCAGGTGTAAGAAACAACATTGCCCAGGCATGGTCTAAGCCCCTCACCTCGTCCCTGTGCTTTGGGGAGCCGGAGGGACACCCGAGGCCCACGGCCCTGAGACCCCTTTGCAAAAAGCCGGCTTCCCACGGAGACAGTTTTCCTGAGGTGTAGACCCTCTCCCAAGTGGTTGTGGCAAGGTAAAGCCAATGCCCTCCACTTCTGTGGAAGAAACCACAGTGCCCAGCCATGTTCTAAGCCCTCCCATCCTCCCTGGGCTTCTGGCAGCAGGAGTGAAAAGAGAGGAGCAGAGCACTGGGACCCGTTTGACAAAAACCGGCTTCCCACGGGAAAGTCTTTCTCCACGTGCAGACATGCTCCCAGGTGCCTGTGGCAAGGGGAAGGAAATGCCATACACTGACCTGGAAGAGACCACAGGGCCCAGGCACAGTCTGAACCCTTCCCTCAACCCGGCGGTTTTGCTAGCAGGAGTTGAAGACCAACGAACACAGCCCGGAGACCCCTGGGGCAATAACGGCTTCCGACGAACAATAGGTGCTTGCTGTGGAACACCTATCCCAAGTGGGGTAGCCAGCTCAACAAAATGCCACACACCCAGGTGTAAGAAACAACATTGCCCAGGCATGGTCTAAGCCCCTCACCTCGTCCCTGTGCTTTGGGGAGCCGGAGGGACACCCGAGGCCCACGGCCCTGAGACCCCTTTGCAAAAAGCCGGCTTCCCACGGAGACAGTTTTCCTGAGGTGTAGACCCTCTCCCAAGTGGTTGTGGCAAGGTAAAGCCAATTCCCTTCACTTCTCTGGAAGAAACCACAGTGCCCAGCCATGTTCTAAGCCCTCCCATCCTCCCTGGACTTCTGGCAGGAAGAGTGAAAAGAGAGGAGCAGAGCACTGGGACCCGTTTGACAAAAACCGGCTTCCCACGGGAAAGTCTTTCTCCACGTGCAGACATGCTCCCAGGTGCCTGTGGCAAGGGGAAAGAAATGCCATACACTGACCTGGAAGAGACCACAGGGCACAGGCACAGTCTGAACCCTTCCCTCAACCCGGCGGTTTTGCTAGCAGGAGTTCAACCCCAACGAACACAGCCCGGAGACCCCTGGGGCAATAACGGCTTCCGACGAACAATAGGTGCTTGCTGTGGAACACCTATCCCAAGTGGGGGTAGCCAGCTCAACAAAATGCCACACACCCAGGTGTAAGAAACAACATTGTCCAGCCATGGTCTAAGCCCCTCACCTCGTCCCTGTGGTTTGGGGTGCCGGAGGGACAGCCGAGGCCCACGGCCCTAAGACCCCTTTGCAAAAAGCCGGCTTCCCACGGAAACAGTTTTCCTGAGGTGCAGACCCTCTCACAAGTGGTTGTGGCAAGGTAAAGCAAATGCCCTCCAATTCTCTGGAAGAAACCACAGCGCCCAGCCATGTTCTAAGCCCTCCCATCCTCCCTGGGCTTCTGGCAGCAGGAGTGAAAAGAGAGGAGCAGAGCACTGGGACCCGTTTGACAAAACCGGCTTCCCACGGGAAAGTCTTTCTCCACGTGCAGACATGCTCCCAGGTGCCTGTGGCAAGGGGAAGGAAATGCCATACACTGACCTGGAAGAGACCACAGGGCCCAGGCATAGTCTGAACCCTTCCCTCAACCCGGCGGTTTTGCTAGCAGGAGTTCAAGCCCAGGAACACAGCCCGGAGACCCCTGGGGCAAAAACGGCTTCTGACGAACAATAGGTGCTTGCTGTGGAACACCTACCCCAAGTGGGGGTAGCCAGCTCAACAAAATGCCACACACCCAGGTGTAAGAAACAACATTGCCCAGGCATGGTCTAAGCCCCTCACCTCGTCCCTGTGCTTTGGGGAGCCGGAGGGACACCCGAGGCCCACGGCCCTGAGACCCCTTTGCAAAAAGCCGGCTCCCCACGGAAACAGTTTTCCTGAGGTGCAGACCCTATCCCAAGTGGTTGTGGCAAGGTAAAGCAAATGCCCTCCACTTCTCTGGAAGAAACCCCAGTGCCCAGCCATGTTCTAAGCCCACCCATCCTCCCTGGGCTTCTGGCAGCAGGAGTGAAAAGAGAGGAGCAGAGCACTGGGACCCGTTTGACAAAAACCGGCCTCCCACGGGAAAGTCTTTCTCCACGTGCAGACATGCTCCCAGGTGCCTGTGGCAATGGGAAGGAAATGCCATACACTGACCTGGAAGAGACCACAGGGCCCAGGCACTGCCTGAACACTTCCCTCAACCCGGCGGTTTTGCTAGCAGGAGTTCAACCCCAACGAACACAACCCGGAGACCCGTGGGGCAAAAACGGCTTCCGACGAACAATAGGTGCTTGCTGTGGAACACCTATCCCAAGTGGGGGTAGCCAGCTCAACAAAATGCCACACACCCAGGTGTAAGAAACAACATTGCCCAGGCATGGTCTAAGCCCCTCACCTCGTCCCTGTGCTTTGGGGAGCCGGAGGGACACCCGAGGCCCACGGCCCTGAGACCCGTTTGCAAAAAGCCGGCTTCCCACGGAGACAGTTTTCCTGAGGTGTAGACCCTCTCCCAAGTGGTTGTGGCAAGGTAAAGCCAATGCCCTCCACTTCTCTGGAAGAAACCACAGTGCCCAGCCATGTTCTAAGCCCTCCCATCCTCCCTGGGCTTCTGGCACCAGGAGTGAAAAGAGAGGAGCAGAGCACTGGGACCCGTTTGACAAAACCGGCTTCCCACGGGAAAGTCTTTCTCCACGTGCAGACATGCTCCCAGGTGCCTGTGGCAAGGGGAAGGAAATGCCATACACTGACCTGGAAGAGACCACAGGGCCCAGGCATAGTCTGAACCCTTCCCTCAACCCGGCGGTTTTGCTAGCAGGAGTTCAAGCCCAACGAACACAGCCCGGAGACCCCTGGGGCAAAAACGGCTTCTGACGAACAATAGGTGCTTGCTGTGGAACACCTACCCCAAGTGGGGGTAGCCAGCTCAACAAAATGCCACACACCCAGGTGTAAGAAACAACATTGCCCAGGCATGGTCTAAGCCCCTCACCTCGTCCCTGTGCTTTGGGGAGCCGGAGGGACACCCGAGGCCCACGGCCCTGAGACCCCTTTGCAAAAAGCCGGCTTCCCACGGAAACAGTTTTCCTGAGGTGCAGACCCTATCCCAAGTGGTTGTGGCAAGGTAAAGCCAATGCCCTCCACTTCTCTGGAAGAAACCCCAGTGCCCAGCCATGTTCTAAGCCCACCCATCCTCCCTGGGCTTCTGGCAGCAGGAGTGAAAAGAGAGGAGCAGAGCACTGGGACCCGTTTGACAAAAACCGGCCTCCCACGGGAAAGTCTTTCTCCACGTGCAGACATGCTCCCAGGTGCCTGTGGCAAGGGGAAGGAAATGCCATACACTGACCTGGAAGAGACCACAGCGCCCAGGCACTGCCTGAACACTTCCCTCAACCCGGCGGTTTTGCTAGCAGGAGTTCAACCCCAACGAACACAACCCGGAGACCCCTGGGGCAAAAACGGCTTCCGACGAACAATAGGTGCTTGCTGTGGAACACCTATCCCAAGTGGGGGTAGCCAGCTCAACAAAATGCCACACACCCAGGTGTAAGAAACAACATTGCCCAGGCATGGTCTAAGCCCCTCACCTCGTCCCTGTGCTTTGGGGAGCCGGAGGGACACCCGAGGCCCACGGCCCTGAGACCCGTTTGCAAAAAGCCGGCTTCCCACGGAGACAGTTTTCCTGAGGTGTAGACCCTCTCCCAAGTGGTTGTGGCAAGGTAAAGCCAATGCCCTCCACTTCTCTGGAAGAAACCACAGTGCCCAGCCATGTTCTAAGCCCTCCCATCCTCCCTGGGCTTCTGGCAGCAGGAGTGAAAAGAGAGGAGCAGAGCACTGGGACCCGTTTGACAAAAACCGGCTTCCCACGGGAAAGTCTTTCTCCACGTGCAGACATGCTCCCAGGTGCCTGTGGCAAGGGGAAGGAAATGCCATACACTGACCTGGAAGAGACCACAGGGCCCAGGCACAGTCTGAACCCTTCCCTCAACCCGGCGGTTTTGCTAGCAGGAGTTGAAGACCAACGAACACAGCCCGGAGACCCCTGGGGCAAAAACGGCTTCCGACGAACAATAGGTGCTTGCTGTGGAACACCTATCCCAAGTGGGGGTAGCCAGCTCAACAAAATGCCACACACCCAGGTGTAAGAAACAACATTGCCCATGCATGGTCTAAGCCCCTCACCTCGTCCCTGTGCTTTGGGGAGCCGGAGGGACACCCGAGGCCCACGGCCCTGAGACCCCTTTGCAAAAAGCCGGCTTCCCACGGAAACAGTTTTCCTGAGGTGCAGACCCTATCCCAAGTGGTTGTGGCAAGGTAAAGCAAATGCCCTCCACTTCTCTGGAACAAACCCCAGTGCCCAGCTATGTTCTAAACCCACCCATCCTCCCTGGGCTTCTGGCAGCAGGAGTGAAAAGAGAGGAGCAGAGCACTGGGACCCGTTTGACAAAAACCGGCTTCCCACGGGAAAGTCTTTCTCCACGTGCAGACATGCTCCCAGGTGCCTGTGGCAAGGGGAAGGAAATGCCATACACTGACCTGGAAGAGACCACAGGGCCCAGGCACAGTCTGAACCCTTCCCTCAACCCGGCGGTTTTGCTAGCAGGAGTTCAAGCCCAACGAACACAGCCCGGAGACCCCTGGTGCAAAAACGGCTTCCGACGAACAATAGGTGCTTGCTGTGGAACACCTATCCCAAGTGGGGGTAGCCAGCTCAACAAAATGCCACACACCCAGGTGTAAGAAACAACATTGCCCAGGCATGGTCTAAGCCCCTCACCTCGTCCCTGTGCTTTGGGGAGCCGGAGGGACACCCGAGGCCTACGGCCCTGAGACCCCTTTGCAAAAAGCCGGCTTCCCACGGAAACAGTTTTCCTGAGGTGCAGACCCTACCCCAAGAGGTTGTGGCAAGGTAAAGCAAATGCCCTCCACTTCTCTGGAAGTAACCACAGTGCCCAGCCATGTTCTAAGGCCTCCCAATCTCCCTGGGCTTCTGGCAGCAGGAGTGAAAAGAGAGGAGCAGAGCACTGGGACCCGTTTGACAAAAACCGGCTTCCCACGGGAAAGTCTTTCTCCACGTGCAGACATGCTCCCAGGTGCCTGTGCCAAGGGGAAGGAAATGCCATACACTGACCTGGAAGAGACCACAGGGCCCAGGCACAGTCTGAACCCTTCCCTCAACCCGGCGGTTTTGCTAGCAGGAGTTCAAGCCCAACGAACACAGCCCGGAGACCCCTGGGGCAATAACGGCTTCCGACGAACAATAGGTGCTTGCTGTGGAACACCTATCCCAAGTGGGGGTAGCCAGCTCAAGAAAATGCCACACACCCAGGTGTAAGAAACAACATTGTCCAGCCATGGTCTAAGCCCCTCACCTCGTCCCTGTGGTTTGGGGAGCCGGAGGGACAGCCGAGGCCCACGGCCCTGAGACCCCTTTGCAAAAAGCCGGCTTCCCACGGAAACAGTTTTCCTGAGGTGCAGACCCTCTCACAAGTGGTTGTGGCAAGGTAAAGCAAATGCCCTCCAATTCTCTGGAAGAAACCACAGTGCCCAGCCATGTTCTAAGCCCTCCCATCCTCCCTGGGCTTCTGGCAGCAGGAGTGAAAAGAGAGGAGCAGAGCACTGGGACCCGTTTGACAAAACCGGCTTCCTACGGGAAAGTCTTTCTCCACGTGCAGACATGCTCCCAGGTGCCTGTGGCAAGGGGAAGGAAATGCCATACACTGACCTGGAAGAGACCACAGGGCCCAGGCACTGCCTGAACCCTTCCCTCAACCCGGCGGTTTTGCTAGCAGGAGTTCAACCCCAACGAACACAGCCCGGAGACCCCTGGGGCAAAAACGGCTTCCGACGAACAATAGGTGCTTGCTGTGGAACACCTATCCCAACTGGGGTAGCCAGCTCAACAAAATGCCACACACCCAGGTGTAAGAAACAACATTGCCCAGGCATGGTCTAAGCCCCTCACCTCGTCCCTGTGCTTTGGGGAGCCGGAGGGACACCCGAGGCCCACGGCCCTGAGACCCCTTTGCAAAAAGCCGGCTTCCCACGGAGACAGTTTTCCTGAGGTGTAGACCCTCTCCCAAGTGGTTGTGGCAAGGTAAAGCCAATGCCCTCCACTTCTCTGGAAGAAACCACAGTGCCCAGCCATGTTCTAAGCCCTCCCATCCTCCCTGGGCTTCTGGCAGCAGGAGTGAAAAGAGAGGAGCAGAGCACTGGGACCCGTTTGACAAAAACCGGCTTCCCACGGGAAAGTCTTTCTCCACGTGCAGACATGCTCCCAGGTGCCTGTGGCAAGGGGAAGGAAATGCCATACACTTACCTGTAAGAGACCACAGGGCCCAGGCACAGTCTGAACCCTTCCCTCAACCCGGCGGTTTTGCTAGCAGGAGTTCAAGACCAACGAACACAGCCCGGAGACCCCTGGGGCAAAAACGGCTTCCGACGAACAATAGGTGCTTGCTGTGGAACACCTATCCCAAGTGGGGTAGCCAGCTCAACAAAATGCCACACACCCAGGTGTAAGAAACAACATTGCCCAGGCATGGTCTAAGCCCCTCACCTCGTCCCTGTGCTTTGGGGAGCCGGAGGGTCACCCGAGGCCCACGGCCCTGAGATCCCTTTGCAAAAAGCCGGCTTCCCACGGAAACAGTTTTCCTGAGGTGCAGACCCTCTCACAAGTGGTTGTGGCAAGGTAAAGCAAATGCCCTCCAATTCTCTGGAAGAAACCACAGTGCCCAGCCATGTTCTAAGCCCTCTCATCCTCCCTGGGCTTCTGGCAGCAGGAGTGAAAAGAGAGGAGCAGAGCACTGGGACCCGTTTGACAAAACCGGCTTCCCACGGGAAAGTCTTTCTCCACGTGCAGACATGCTCCCAGGTGCCTGTGGCAAGGGGAAGGAAATGCCATACACTGACCTGGAAGAGACCACAGGGCCCAGGCACTGCCTGAACCCTTCCCTCAACCCGGCGGTTTTGCTAGCAGGAGTTCAACCCCAACGAACACAGCCCGGAGACCCCTGGGGCAAAAACGGCTTCCGACGAACAATAGGTGCTTGCTGTGGAACACCTATCCCAAGTGGGGTAGCCAGCTCAACAAAATGCCACACACCCAGGTGTAAGAAACAACATTGCCCAGGCATGGTCTAAGCCCCTCACCTCGTCCCTGTGCTTTGGGGAGCCGGAGGGACACCCGAGGCCCACGGCCCTGAGACCCCTTTGCAAAAAGCCGGCTTCCCACGGAGACAGTTTTCCTGAGGTGTAGACCCTCTCCCAAGTGGTTGTGGCAAGGTAAAGCCAATGCCCTCCACTTCTCTGGAAGAAACCACAGTGCCCAGCCATGTTCTAAGCCCTCCCATCCTCCCTGGGCTTCTGGCAGCAGGAGTGAAAAGAGAGGAGCAGAGCACTGGGACCCGTTTGACAAAAACCGGCTTCCCACGGGAAAGTCTTTCTCCACGTGCAGACATGCTCCCAGGTGCCTGTGGCAAGGGGAAGGAAATGCCATACACTTACCTGTAAGAGACCACAGGGCCCAGGCACAGTCTGAACCCTTCCCTCAACCCGGCGGTTTTGCTAGCAGGAGTTCAAGACCAACGAACACAGCCCGGAGACCCCTGGGGCAAAAACGGCTTCCGACGAACAATAGGTGCTTGCTGTGGAACACCTATCCCAAGTGGGGTAGCCAGCTCAACAAAATGCCACACACCCAGGTGTAAGAAACAACATTGCCCAGGCATGGTCTAAGCCCCTCACCTCGTCCCTGTGCTTTGGGGAGCCGGAGGGTCACCCGAGGCCCACGGCACTGAGACCCCTTTGCAAAAAGCCGGCTTCCCACGGAAACAGTTTTCCTGAGGTGCAGACCCTCTCCCAAGTGGTTGTGGCAAGGTAAAGCCAATGCCCTCCACTTCTCTGGAAGAAACCCCAGTGCCCAGCCATGTTCTAAGCCCTCCCATCCTCCCTGGGCTTCTGGCAGCAGGAGTGAAAAGAGAGGAGCAGAGCACTGGGACCAGCTTGACAAAAACCGGCCTCCCACGGGAAAGTCTTTCTCCACGTGCAGACATGCTCCCAGGTGCCTGTGGCAAGGGGAAGGAAATGCCATACACTGACCTGGAAGAGACCACAGGGCCCAGGCACAGTCTGAACCCTTCCCTCAACCCGGCGGTTTTGCTAGCAGGAGTTCAACCCCAACGAACACAGCCCGGAGACCCCTGGGGCAAAACCGGCTTCCGACGAACAATAGGTGCTTGCTGTGGAACACCTATCCCAAGTGGGGGTAGCCAGCTCAACAAAATGCCACACACCCAGGTGTAAGAAACAACATTGCCCATGCATGGTCTAAGCCCCTCACCTCGTCCCTGTGCTTTGGGGAGCCGGAGGGACACCCGAGGCCCACAGCCCTGAGACCCCTTTGCAAAAAGCCGGCTTCCCACGGAAACAGTTTTCCTGAGGTGCAGACCCTATCCCAAGTGGTTGTGGCAAGGTAAAGCAAATGCCCTCCACTTCTCTGGAAGTAACCACAGTGCCCAGGCATGTTCTAAGGCCTCCCAATCTCCCTGGGCTTCTGGCAGCAGGAGTGAAAAGAGAGGAGCAGAGCACTGGGACCCGTTTGACAAAAACCGGCTTCCCACGGGAAAGTCTTTCTCCACGTGCAGACATGCTCCCAGGTGCCTGTGGCAAGGGGAAGGAAATGCCATACACTGACCTGGAAGAGACCACAGGGCCCAGGCACAGTCTGAACCCTTCCCTCAACCCGGCGGTTTTGCTAGCAGGAGTTCAAGCCCAACGAACACAGCCCGGAGACCCCTGGGGCAATAACGGCTTCCGACGAACAATAGGTGCTTGCTGTGGAACACCTATCCCAAGTGGGGGTAGCCAGCTCAACAAAATGCCACACACCCAGGTGTAAGAAACAACATTGTCCAGCCATGGTCTAAGCCCCTCACCTCGTCCCTGTGGTTTGGGGAGCCGGAGGGACACCCGAGGCCCACGGCCCTGAGATCCCTTTGCAAAAAGCCGGCTTCCCACGGAAACAGTTTTCCTGAGGTGCAGACCCTCTCACAAGTGGTTGTGGCAAGGTAAAGCAAATGCCCTCCAATTCTCTGGAAGAAACCACAGTGCCCAGCCATGTTCTAAGCCCTCTCATCCTCCCTGGGCTTCTGGCAGCAGGAGTGAAAAGAGAGGAGCAGAGCACTGGGACCCGTTTGACAAAACCGGCTTCCCACGGGAAAGTCTTTCTCCACGTGCAGACATGCTCCCAGGTGCCTGTGGCAAGGGGAAGGAAATGCCATACACTGACCTGGAAGAGACCACAGGGCCCAGGCACTGCCTGAACCCTTCCCTCAACCCGGCGGTTTTGCTAGCAGGAGTTCAACCCCAACGAACACAGCCCGGAGACCCCTGGGGCAAAAACGGCTTCCGACGAACAATAGGTGCTTGCTGTGGAACACCTATCCCAAGTGGGGTAGCCAGCTCAACAAAATGCCACACACCCAGGTGTAAGAAACAACATTGCCCAGGCATGGTCTAAGCCCCTCACCTCGTCCTTGTGCTTTGGGGAGCCGGAGGGACACCCGAGGCCCACGGCCCTGAGACCCGTTTGCAAAAAGCCGGCTTCCAACGGAGACAGTTTTCCTGAGGTGTAGACCCTCTCCCAAGTGGTTGTGGCAAGGTAAAGCCAATGCCCTCCACTTCTCTGGAAGAAACCACAGTGCCCAGCCATGTTCTAAACCCTCCCATCCTCCCTGGGCTTCTGGCAGCAGAAGTGAAAAGAGAGGAGCAGAGCACTGGGACCCGTTTGACAAAAACCGGCTTCCCACGGGAAAGTCTTTCTCCACGTGCAGACATGCTCCCAGGTGCCTGTGGCAAGGGGAAGGAAATGCCATACACTGACCTGGAAGAGACCACAGGGCCCAGGCACAGTCTGAACCCTTCCCTCAACCCGGCGGTTTTGCTAGCAGGAGTTGAAGACCAACGAACACAGCCCGGAGACCCCTGGGGCAAAAACGGCTTCCGACGAACAATAGGTGCTTGCTGTGGAACACCTATCCCAAGTGGGGGTAGCCAGCTCAACAAAATGCCACACACCCAGGTGTAAGAAACAACATTGCCCATGCATGGTCTAAGCCCCTCACCTCGTCCCTGTGCTTTGGGGAGCCGGAGGGACACCCGAGGCCCACGGCCCTGAGACCCCTTTGCAAAAAGCCGGCTTCCCACGGAAACAGTTTTCCTGAGGTGCAGACCCTATCCCAAGTGGTTGTGGCAAGGTAAAGCAAATGCCCTCCACTTCTCTGGCACAAACCCCAGTGCCCAGCTATGTTCTAAGCCCACCCATCCTCCCTGGGCTTCTGGCAGCAGGAGTGAAAAGAGAGGAGCAGAGCACTGGGACCCGTTTGACAAAAACCGGCTTCCCACGGGAAAGTCTTTCTCCACGTGCAGACATGCTCCCAGGTGCCTGTGGCAAGGGGAAGGAAATGCCATACACTGACCTGGAAGAGACCACAGGGCCCAGGCACAGTCTGAACCCTTCCCTCAACCCGGCGGTTTTGCTAGCAGGAGTTCAAGCCCAACGAACACAGCCCGGAGACCCCTGGGGCAAAAACGGCTTCCGACGAACAATAGGTGCTTGCTGTGGAACACCTATCCCAAGTGGGGGTAGCCAGCTCAACAAAATGCCACACACCCAGGTGTAAGAAACAACATTGCCCATGCATGGTCTAAGCCCCTCACCTCGTCCCTGTGCTTTGGGGAGCCGGAGGGACACCCGAGGCCCACGGCCCTGAGACCCCTTTGCAAAAAGCCGGCTTCCCACGGAAACAGTTTTCCTGAGGTGCAGACCCTATCCCAAGTGGTTGTGGCAAGGTAAAGCAAATGCCCTCCACTTCTCTGGAACAAACCCCAGTGCCCAGCTATGTTCTAAGCCCACCCATCCTCCCTGGGCTTCTGGCAGCAGGAGTGAAAAGAGAGGAGCAGAGCACTGGGACCCGTTTGACAAAAACCGGCTTCCCACGGGAAAGTCTTTCTCCACGTGCAGACATGCTCCCAGGTGCCTGTGGCAAGGGGAAGGAAATGCCATACACTGACCTGGAAGAGACCACAGGGCCCAGGCACTGCCTGAACCCTTCCCTCAACCAGGCGGTTTTGCTAGCAGGAGTTCAAGCCCAACGAACACAGCCCGGAGACCCCTGGGGCAAAAACGGCTTCCGACGAACAATAGGTGCTTGCTGTGGAACACCTATCCCAAGTGGGGAAAACCAGCTCAACAAAATGCCACACACCCAGGTGTAAGAAACAACATTGCCCAGGCATGGTCTAAGCCCCTCACCTCGTCCCTGTGCTTTGGGGAGCCGGAGGGACACCCGAGGCCCACGGCCCTGAGACCCCTTTGCAAAAAGCCGGCTTCCCACGGAAACAGTTTTCCTGAGGTGCAGACCCTATCCCAAGTGGTTGTGGCAAGGTAAAGCAAATGCCCTCCACTTCTCTGGAACAAACCCCAGTGCCCAGCTATGTTCTAAGCCCACCCATCCTCCCTGGGCTTCTGGCAGCAGGAGTGAAAAGAGAGGAGCAGAGCACTGGGACCCGTTTGACAAAAACCGGCTTCCCACGGGAAAGTCTTTCTCCACGTGCAGACATGCTCCCAGGTGCCTGTGGCAAGGGGAAGGAAATGCCATACACTGACCTGGAAGAGACCACAGGGCCCAGGCACAGTCTGAACCCTTCCCTCAACCCGGCGGTTTTGCTAGCAGGAGTTCAAGCCCAACGAACACAGCCCGGAGACCCCTGGGGCAAAAACGGCTTCCGACGAACAATAGGTGCTTGCTGTGGAACACCTATCCCAAGTGGGGGTAGCCAGCTCAACAAAATGCCACACACCCAGGTGTAAGAAACAACATTGCCCATGCATGGTCTAAGCCCCTCACCTCTTCCCTGTGCTTTGGGGAGCCGGAGGGACACCCGAGGCCTACGGCCCTGAGACCCCTTTGCAAAAAGCCGGCTTCCCACGGAAACAGTTTTCCTGAGGTGCAGACCCTATCCCAAGTGGTTGTGGCAAGGTAAAGCAAATGCCCTCCACTTCTCTGGAACAAACCCCAGTGCCCAGCTATGTTCTAAGCCCACCCATCCTCCCTGGGCTTCTGGCAGCAGGAGTGAAAAGAGAGGAGCAGAGCACTGGGACCCGTTTGACAAAAACCGGCTTCCCACGGGAAAGTCTTTCTCCACGTGCAGACATGCTCCCAGGTGCCTGTGGCAAGGGGAAGGAAATGCCATACACTGACCTGGAAGAGACCACAGCGCCCAGGCACTGCCTGAACCCTTCCCTCAACCAGGCGGTTTTGCTAGCAGGAGTTCAAGCCCAACGAACACAGCCCGGAGACCCCTGGGGCAAAAACGGCTTCCGACGAACAATAGGTGCTTGCTGTGGAACACCTATCCCAAGTGGGGGAAACCAGCTCAACAAAATGCCACACACCCAGGTGTAAGAAACAACATTGCCCAGGCATGGTCTAAGCCCCTCACCTCGTCCCTGTGCTTTGGGGAGCCGGAGGGACACCCGAGGCCCACGGCCCTGAGACCCCTTTGCAAAGAGCCGGCTTCCCACGGAAACAGTTTTCCTGACGTGCAGACCCTATCCCAAGTGGTTGTGGCAAGGTAAAGCAAATGCCCTCCACTTCTCTGGAAGAAACCACAGTGCCCAGCCATGTTCTAAGCCCTCCCATCCTCCCTGGGCTTCTGGCAGCAGGAGTGAAAAGAGAGGAGCAGAGCACTGGGACCCGTTTGAAAAAAACCGGCTTCCCACGGGAAAGTCTTTCTCCACGTGCAGACATGCTCCCAGGTGCCTGTGGCAAGGGGAAGGAAATGCCATACACTGACCTGGAAGAGACCACAGGGCCCAGGCACAGTCTGAACCCTTCCCTCAACCCGGCGGTTTTGCTAGCAGGAGTTCAAGCCCAACGAACACAGCCCGGAGACCCCTGGGGCAAAAACGGCTTCCGACGAACAATAGGTGCTTGCTGTGGAACACCTATCCCAAGTGGGGGTAGCCAGCTCAACAAAATGCCACACACCCAGGTGTAAGAAATAACATTGCCCAGGCATGGTCTAAGCCCCTCACCTCGTCCCTGTGCTTTGGGGAGCCGGAGGGACACCCGAGGCCCACGGCCCTGAGACCCCTTTGCAAAAAGCCGGCTTCCCACGGAGACAGTTTTCCTGAGGTGTAGACCCTCTCCCAAGTGGTTGTGGCAAGGTAAAGCCAATGCCCTCCACTTCTCTGGAACAAACCCCAGTGCCCAGCTATGTTCTAAGCCCACCCATCCTCCCTGGGCTTCTGGCAGCAGGAGTGAAAAGAGAGGAGCAGAGCACTGGGACCCGTTTGACAAAAACCGGCTTCCCACGGGAAAGTCTTTCTCCACGTGCAGACATGCTCCCAGGTGCCTGTGGCAAGGGGAAGGAAATGCCATACACTGACCTGGAAGAGACCACAGCGCCCAGGCACTGCCTGAACCCTTCCCTCAACCAGGCGGTTTTGCTAGCAGGAGTTCAAGCCCAACGAACACAGCCCGGAGAGCCCTGGGGCAAAAACGGCTTCGGACGAACAATAGGTGCTTGCTGTGGAACACCTACCCCAAGTGGGGGTAGCCAGCTCAACAAAATGCCACACACCCAGGTGTAAGAAACAACATTGCCCAGGCATGGTCTAAGCCCCTCACCTCGTCCCTGTGCTTTGGGGAGCCGGAAGGACACCCGAGGCCCAGGGCCCTGAGACCCCTTTGCAAAAAGCCGGCTTCCCACGGAAACAGTTTTCCTGAGGTGCAGACCCTATCCCAAGTGGTTGTGGCAAGGTAAAGCAAATGCCCTCCAGTTCTCTGGAAGAAACCACAGTGCCCAGCCATGTTCTAAGCCCTCCCATTCTCCCTGGGCTTCTGGCAGCAGGAGTGAATAGAGAGGAGCAGAGCACTGGGACCCGTTTGACAAAAACCGGCTTCCCACGGGAAAGTCTTTCTCCACGTGCAGACATGCTCCCAGGTGCCTGTGGCAAGGGGAAGGAAATGCCATACACTGACCTGGAAGAGACCACAGGGCCCAGGCACAGTCTGAACCCTTCCCTCAACCCGGCGGTTTTGCTAGCAGGAGTTCAAGCCCAACGAACACAGCCCGGAGAGCCCTGGGGCAAAAACGGCTTCGGACGAACAATAGGTGCTTGCTGTGGAACACCTACCCCAAGTGGGGGTAGCCAGCTCAACAAAATGCCACACACCCAGGTGTAAGAAACAACATTGCCCAGGCATGGTCTAAGCCCCTCACCTCGTCCCTGTGCTTTGGGGAGCCGGAAGGACACCCGAGGCCCAGGGCCCTGAGACCCCTTTGCAAAAAGCCGGCTTCCCACGGAAACAGTTTTCCTGAGGTGCAGACCCTATCCCAAGTGGTTGTGGCAAGGTAAAGCAACTGCCCTCCACTTCTCTGGAACAAACTTCAGTGCCCAGCTATGTTCTAAGCCCACCCATCCTCCCTGGGCTTCTGGCAGCAGGAGTGAAAAGAGAGGAGCAGAGCACTGGGACCCGTTTGACAAAAACCGGCCTCCCACGGGAAAGTCTTTCTCCACGTGCAGACATGCTCCCAGGTGCCTGTGGCAATGGGAAGGAAATGCCATACACTGACCTGGAAGAGACCACAGGGCCCAGGCACTGCCTGAACACTTCCCTCAACCCGGCGGTTTTGCTAGCAGGAGTTCAACCCCAACGAACACAACCCGGAGAACCCTGGGGCAAAAACGGCTTCCGACGAACAATAGGTGCTTGCTGTGGAACACCTATCCCAAGTGGGGGTAGCCAGCTCAACAAAATGCCACACACCCAGGTGTAAGAAACAACATTGCCCAGGCATGGTCTAAGCCCCTCACCTCGTCCTTGTGCTTTGGGGAGCCGGAGGGACACCCGAGGCCCACGGCCCTGAGACCCGTTTGCAAAAAGCCGGCTTCCAACGGAGACAGTTTTCCTGAGGTGTAGACCCTCTCCCAAGTGGTTGTGGCAAGGTAAAGCCAATGCCCTCCACTTCTCTGGAAGAAACCACAGTGCCTAGCCATGTTCTAAGCCCTCCCATCCTCCCTGGGCTTCTGGCAGCAGAAGTGAAAAGAGAGGAGCAGAGCACTGGGACCCGTTTGACAAAAACCGGCTTCCCACGGGAAAGTCTTTCTCCACGTGCAGACATGCTCCCAGGTGCCTGTGGCAAGGGGAAGGAAATGCCATACACTGACCTGGAAGAGACCACAGGGCCCAGGCACTGCCTGAACACTTCCCTCAACCCGGCGGTTTTGCTAGCAGGAGTTCAACCCCAACGAACACAACCCGGAGAACCCTGGGGCAAAAACGGCTTCCGACGAACAATAGGTGCTTGCTGTGGAACACCTATCCCAAGTGGGGGTAGCCAGCTCAACAAAATGCCACACACCCAGGTGTAAGAAACAACATTGCCCAGGCATGGTCTAAGCCCCTCACCTCGTCCCTGTGCTTTGGGGAGCCGGAGGGACACCCGAGGCCCACGGCCCTGAGACCCCTTTGCAAAAACCCGGCTTCCCACGGAGACAGTTTTCCTGAGGTGTAGACCCTCTCCCAAGTGGTTGTGGCAAGGTAAAGCCAATGCCCTCCACTTCTGTGGAAGAAACCACAGTGCCCAGCCATGTTCTAAGCCCTCCCATCCTCCCTGGGCTTCTGGCAGCAGGAGTGAAAAGAGAGGAGCAGAGCACTGGGACCCGTTTGACAAAAACCGGCTTCCCACGGGAAAGTCTTTCTCCACGTGCAGACATGCTCCCAGGTGCCTGTGGCAAGGGGAAGGAAATGCCATACACTGACCTGGAAGAGACCACAGGGCCCAGGCACAGTCTGAACCCTTCCCTCAACCCGGCGGTTTTGCTAGCAGGAGTTGAAGACCAACGAACACAGCCCGGAGACCCCTGGGGCAAAAACGGCTTCCGACGAACAATAGGTGCTTGCTGTGGAACACCTATCCCAAGTGGGGGTAGCCAGCTCAACAAAATGCCACACACCCAGGTGTAAGAAACAACATTGCCCATGCATGGTCTAAGCCCCTCACCTCGTCCCTGTGCTTTGGGGAGCCGGAGGGACACCCGAGGCCCACGGCCCTGAGACCCCTTTGCAAAAAGCCGGCTTCCCACGGAAACAGTTTTCCTGAGGTGCAGACCCTATCCCAAGTGGTTGTGGCAAGGTAAAGCAAATGCCCTCCACTCTCTGGAACAAACCCCAGTGCCCAGCTATGTTCTAAGCCCACCCATCCTCCCTGGGCTTCTGGCAGCAGGAGTGAAAAGAGAGGAGCAGAGCACTGGGACCCGTTTGACAAAAACCGGCCTCCCACGGGAAAGTCTTTCTCCACGTGCAGACATGCTCAGAGGTGCCTGTGGCAATGGGAAGGAAATGCCATACACTGACCTGGAAGAGACCACAGCGCCCAGGCACTGCCTGAACACTTCCCTCAACCCGGCGGTTTTGCTAGCAGGAGTTCAACCCCAACGAACACAACCCGGAGAACCCTGGGGCAAAAACGGCTTCCGACGAACAATAGGTGCTTGCTGTGGAACACCTATCCCAAGTGGGGGTAGCCAGCTCAACAAAATGCCACACACCCAGGTGTAAGAAACAACATTGCCCAGGCATGGTCTAAGCCCCTCACCTCGTCCTTGTGCTTTGGGGAGCCGGAGGGACACCCGAGGCCCACGGCCCTGAGACCCGTTTGCAAAAAGCCGGCTTCCAACGGAGACAGTTTTCCTGAGGTGTAGACCCTCTCCCAAGTGGTTGTGGCAAGGTAAAGCCAATGCCCTCCACTTCTCTGGAAGAAACCACAGTGCCTAGCCATGTTCTAAGCCCTCCCATCCTCCCTGGGCTTCTGGCAGCAGAAGTGAAAAGAGAGGAGCAGAGCACTGGGACCCGTTTGACAAAAACCGGCTTCCCACGGGAAAGTCTTTCTCCACGTGCAGACATGCTCCCAGGTGCCTGTGGCAAGGGGAAGGAAATGCCATACACTGACCTGGAAGAGACCACAGGGCCCAGGCACTGCCTGAACACTTCCCTCAACCCGGCGGTTTTGCTAGCAGGAGTTCAACCCCAACGAACACAACCCGGAGAACCCTGGGGCAAAAACGGCTTCCGACGAACAATAGGTGCTTGCTGTGGAACACCTATCCCAAGTGGGGGTAGCCAGCTCAACAAAATGCCACACACCCAGGTGTAAGAAACAACATTGCCCAGGCATGGTCTAAGCCCCTCACCTCGTCCCTGTGCTTTGGGGAGCCGGAGGGACACCCGAGGCCCACGGCCCTGAGACCCCTTTGCAAAAACCCGGCTTCCCACGGAGACAGTTTTCCTGAGGTGTAGACCCTCTCCCAAGTGGTTGTGGCAAGGTAAAGCCAATGCCCTCCACTTCTGTGGAAGAAACCACAGTGCCCAGCCATGTTCTAAGCCCTCCCATCCTCCCTGGGCTTCTGGCAGCAGGAGTGAAAAGAGAGGAGCAGAGCACTGGGACCCGTTTGACAAAAACCGGCTTCCCACGGGAAAGTCTTTCTCCACGTGCAGACATGCTCCCAGGTGCCTGTGGCAAGGGGAAGGAAATGCCATACACTGACCTGGAAGAGACCACAGGGCCCAGGCACAGTCTGAACCCTTCCCTCAACCCGGCGGTTTTGCTAGCAGGAGTTGAAGACCAACGAACACAGCCCGGAGACCCCTGGGGCAAAAACGGCTTCCGACGAACAATAGGTGCTTGCTGTGGAACACCTATCCCAAGTGGGGGTAGCCAGCTCAACAAAATGCCACACACCCAGGTGTAAGAAACAACATTGCCCATGCATGGTCTAAGCCCCTCACCTCGTCCCTGTGCTTTGGGGAGCCGGAGGGACACCCGAGGCCCACGGCCCTGAGACCCCTTTGCAAAAAGCCGGCTTCCCACGGAAACAGTTTTCCTGAGGTGCAGACCCTATCCCAAGTGGTTGTGGCAAGGTAAAGCAAATGCCCTCCACTCTCTGGAACAAACCCCAGTGCCCAGCTATGTTCTAAGCCCACCCATCCTCCCTGGGCTTCTGGCAGCAGGAGTGAAAAGAGAGGAGCAGAGCACTGGGACCCGTTTGACAAAAACCGGCTTCCCACGGGAAAGTCTTTCTCCACGTGCAGACATGCTCCCAGGTGCCTGTGGCAAGGGGAAGGAAATGCCATACACTGACCTGGAAGAGACCACAGGGCCCAGGCACAGTCTGAACCCTTCCCTCAACCCGGCGGTTTTGCTAGCAGGAGTTCAAGCCCAACGAACACAGCCCGGAGACCCCTGGGGCAAAAACGGCTTCCGACGAACAATAGGTGCTTGCTGTGGAACACCTATCCCAAGTGGGGGTAGCCAGCTCAACAAAATGCCACACACCCAGGTGTAAGAAACAACATTGCCCATGCATGGTCTAAGCCCCTCACCTCGTCCCTGTGCTTTGGGGAGCCGGAGGGACACCCGAGGCCCACGGCCCTGAGACCCCTTTGCAAAAAGCCGGCTTCCCACGGAAACAGTTTTCCTGAGGTGCAGACCCTATCCCAAGTGGTTGTGGCAAGGTAAAGCAAATGCCCTCCACTTCTCTGGAACAAACCCCAGTGCCCAGCTATGTTCTAAGCCCACCCATCCTCCCTGGGCTTCTGGCAGCAGGAGTGAAAAGAGAGGAGCAGAGCACTGGGACCCGTTTGACAAAAACCGGCTTCCCACGGGAAAGTCTTTCTCCACGTGCAGACATGCTCCCAGGTGCCTGTGGCAAGGGGAAGGAAATGCCATACACTGACCTGGAAGAGACCACAGCGCCCAGGCACTGCCTGAACCCTTCCCTCAACCAGGCGGTTTTGCTAGCAGGAGTTCAAGCCCAACGAACACAGCCCGGAGACCCCTGGGGCAAAAACGGCTTCCGACGAACAATAGGTGCTTGCTGTGGAACACCTATCCCAAGTGGGGAAAACCAGCTCAACAAAATGCCACACACCCAGGTGTAAGAAACAACATTGCCCAGGCATGGTCTAAGCCCCTCACCTCGTCCCTGTGCTTTGGGGAGCCGGAGGGACACCCGAGGCCCACGGCCCTGAGACCCCTTTGCAAAAAGCCGGCTTCCCACGGAAACAGTTTTCCTGAGGTGCAGACCCTATCCCAAGTGGTTGTGGCAAGGTAAAGCAAATGCCCTCCACTTCTCTGGAACAAACCCCAGTGCCCAGCTATGTTCTAAGCCCACCCATCCTCCCTGGGCTTCTGGCAGCAGGAGTGAAAAGAGAGGAGCAGAGCACTGGGACCCGTTTGACAAAAACCGGCTTCCCACGGGAAAGTCTTTCTCCACGTGCAGACATGCTCCCAGGTGCCTGTGGCAAGGGGAAGGAAATGCCATACACTGACCTGGAAGAGACCACAGGGCCCAGGCACAGTCTGAACCCTTCCCTCAACCCGGCGGTTTTGCTAGCAGGAGTTCAAGCCCAACGAACACAGCCCGGAGACCCCTGGGGCAAAAACGGCTTCCGACGAACAATAGGTGCTTGCTGTGGAACACCTATCCCAAGTGGGGGTAGCCAGCTCAACAAAATGCCACACACCCAGGTGTAAGAAACAACATTGCCCATGCATGGTCTAAGCCCCTCACCTCTTCCCTGTGCTTTGGGGAGCCGGAGGGACACCCGAGGCCCACGGCCCTGAGACCCCTTTGCAAAAAGCCGGCTTCCCACGGAAACAGTTTTCCTGAGGTGCAGACCCTATCCCAAGTGGTTGTGGCAAGGTAAAGCCAATGCCCTCCACTTCTCTGGAACAAACCCCAGTGCCCAGCTATGTTCTAAGCCCACCCATCCTCCCTGGGCTTCTGGCAGCAGGAGTGAAAAGAGAGGAGCAGAGCACTGGGACCCGTTTGACAAAAACCGGCTTCCCACGGGAAAGTCTTTCTCCACGTGCAGACATGCTCCCAGGTGCCTGTGGCAAGGGGAAGGAAATGCCATACACTGACCTGGAAGAGACCACAGCGCCCAGGCACTGCCTGAACCCTTCCCTCAACCAGGCGGTTTTGCTAGCAGGAGTTCAAGCCCAACGAACACAGCCCGGAGACCCCTGGGGCAAAAACGGCTTCCGACGAACAATAGGTGCTTGCTGTGGAACACCTATCCCAAGTGGGGGAAACCAGCTCAACAAAATGCCACACACCCAGGTGTAAGAAACAACATTGCCCAGGCATGGTCTAAGCCCCTCACCTCGTCCCTGTGCTTTGGGGAGCCGGAGGGACACCCGAGGCCCACGGCCCTGAGACCCCTTTGCAAAGAGCCGGCTTCCCACGGAAACAGTTTTCCTGACGTGCAGACCCTATCCCAAGTGGTTGTGGCAAGGTAAAGCAAATGCCCTCCACTTCTCTGGAAGAAACCACAGTGCCCAGCCATGTTCTAAGCCCTCCCATCCTCCCTGGGCTTCTGGCAGCAGGAGTGAAAAGAGAGGAGCAGAGCACTGGGACCCGTTTGAAAAAAACCGGCTTCCCACGGGAAAGTCTTTCTCCACGTGCAGACATGCTCCCAGGTGCCTGTGGCAAGGGGAAGGAAATGCCATACACTGACCTGGAAGAGACCACAGGGCCCAGGCACAGTCTGAACCCTTCCCTCAACCCGGCGGTTTTGCTAGCAGGAGTTCAAGCCCAACGAACACAGCCCGGAGACCCCTGGGGCAAAAACGGCTTCCGACGAACAATAGGTGCTTGCTGTGGAACACCTATCCCAAGTGGGGGTAGCCAGCTCAACAAAATGCCACACACCCAGGTGTAAGAAACAACATTGCCCATGCATGGTCTAAGCCCCTCACCTCGTCCCTGTGCTTTGGGGAGCCGGAGGGACACCCGAGGCCCACGGCCCTGAGACCCCTTTGCAAAAAGCCGGCTTCCCACGGAAACAGTTTTCCTGAGGTGCAGACCCTATCCCAAGTGGTTGTGGCAAGGTAAAGCAAATGCCCTCCACTTCTCTGGAACAAACCCCAGTGCCCAGCTATGTTCTAAGCCCACCCATCCTCCCTGGGCTTCTGGCAGCAGGAGTGAAAAGAGAGGAGCAGAGCACTGGGACCCGTTTGACAAAAACCGGCTTCCCACGGGAAAGTCTTTCTCCACGTGCAGACATGCTCCCAGGTGCCTGTGGCAAGGGGAAGGAAATGCCATACACTGACCTGGAAGAGACCACAGCGCCCAGGCACTGCCTGAACCCTTCCCTCAACCAGGCGGTTTTGCTAGCAGGAGTTCAAGCCCAACGAACACAGCCCGGAGACCCCTGGGGCAAAAACGGCTTCCGACGAACAATAGGTGCTTGCTGTGGAACACCTATCCCAAGTGGGGAAAACCAGCTCAACAAAATGCCACACACCCAGGTGTAAGAAACAACATTGCCCAGGCATGGTCTAAGCCCCTCACCTCGTCCCTGTGCTTTGGGGAGCCGGAGGGACACCCGAGGCCCACGGCCCTGAGACCCCTTTGCAAAAAGCCGGCTTCCCACGGAAACAGTTTTCCTGAGGTGCAGACCCTATCCCAAGTGGTTGTGGCAAGGTAAAGCAAATGCCCTCCACTTCTCTGGAACAAACCCCAGTGCCCAGCTATGTTCTAAGCCCACCCATCCTCCCTGGGCTTCTGGCAGCAGGAGTGAAAAGAGAGGAGCAGAGCACTGGGACCCGTTTGACAAAAACCGGCTTCCCACGGGAAAGTCTTTCTCCACGTGCAGACATGCTCCCAGGTGCCTGTGGCAAGGGGAAGGAAATGCCATACACTGACCTGGAAGAGACCACAGGGCCCAGGCACAGTCTGAACCCTTCCCTCAACCCGGCGGTTTTGCTAGCAGGAGTTCAAGCCCAACGAACACAGCCCGGAGACCCCTGGGGCAAAAACGGCTTCCGACGAACAATAGGTGCTTGCTGTGGAACACCTATCCCAAGTGGGGGTAGCCAGCTCAACAAAATGCCACACACCCAGGTGTAAGAAACAACATTGCCCATGCATGGTCTAAGCCCCTCACCTCTTCCCTGTGCTTTGGGGAGCCGGAGGGACACCCGAGGCCCACGGCCCTGAGACCCCTTTGCAAAAAGCCGGCTTCCCACGGAAACAGTTTTCCTGAGGTGCAGACCCTATCCCAAGTGGTTGTGGCAAGGTAAAGCCAATGCCCTCCACTTCTCTGGAACAAACCCCAGTGCCCAGCTATGTTCTAAGCCCACCCATCCTCCCTGGGCTTCTGGCAGCAGGAGTGAAAAGAGAGGAGCAGAGCACTGGGACCCGTTTGACAAAAACCGGCTTCCCACGGGAAAGTCTTTCTCCACGTGCAGACATGCTCCCAGGTGCCTGTGGCAAGGGGAAGGAAATGCCATACACTGACCTGGAAGAGACCACAGCGCCCAGGCACTGCCTGAACCCTTCCCTCAACCAGGCGGTTTTGCTAGCAGGAGTTCAAGCCCAACGAACACAGCCCGGAGACCCCTGGGGCAAAAACGGCTTCCGACGAACAATAGGTGCTTGCTGTGGAACACCTATCCCAAGTGGGGGAAACCAGCTCAACAAAATGCCACACACCCAGGTGTAAGAAACAACATTGCCCAGGCATGGTCTAAGCCCCTCACCTCGTCCCTGTGCTTTGGGGAGCCGGAGGGACACCCGAGGCCCACGGCCCTGAGACCCCTTTGCAAAGAGCCGGCTTCCCACGGAAACAGTTTTCCTGACGTGCAGACCCTATCCCAAGTGGTTGTGGCAAGGTAAAGCAAATGCCCTCCACTTCTCTGGAAGAAACCACAGTGCCCAGCCATGTTCTAAGCCCTCCCATCCTCCCTGGGCTTCTGGCAGCAGGAGTGAAAAGAGAGGAGCAGAGCACTGGGACCCGTTTGAAAAAAACCGGCTTCCCACGGGAAAGTCTTTCTCCACGTGCAGACATGCTCCCAGGTGCCTGTGGCAAGGGGAAGGAAATGCCATACACTGACCTGGAAGAGACCACAGGGCCCAGGCACAGTCTGAACCCTTCCCTCAACCCGGCGGTTTTGCTAGCAGGAGTTCAAGCCCAACGAACACAGCCCGGAGACCCCTGGGGCAAAAACGGCTTCCGACGAACAATAGGTGCTTGCTGTGGAACACCTATCCCAAGTGGGGGTAGCCAGCTCAACAAAATGCCACACACCCAGGTGTAAGAAATAACATTGCCCAGGCATGGTCTAAGCCCCTCACCTCGTCCCTGTGCTTTGGGGAGCCGGAGGGACACCCGAGGCCCACGGCCCTGAGACCCCTTTGCAAAAAGCCGGCTTCCCACGGAGACAGTTTTCCTGAGGTGTAGACCCTCTCCCAAGTGGTTGTGGCAAGGTAAAGCCAATGCCCTCCACTTCTGTGGAAGAAACCACAGTGCCCAGCCATGTTCTAAGCCCTCCCATCCTCCCTGTGCTTCTGGCAGCAGGAGTGAAAAGAGAGGAGCAGAGCACTGGGACCCGTTTGACAAAAACCGGCTTCCCACGGGAAAGTCTTTCTCCACGTGCAGACATGCTCCCAGGTGCCTGTGGCAAGGGGAAGGAAATGCCATACACTGACCTGGAAGAGACCACAGGGCCCAGGCACAGTCTGAACCCTTCCCTAAACCCGGCGGTTTTGCTAGCAGGAGTTCAAGCCCAACGAACACAGCCCGGAGAGCCCTGGGGCAAAAACGGCTTCTGACGAACAATAGGTGCTTGCTGTGGAACACCTACCCCAAGTGGGGGTAGCCAGCTCAACAAAATGCCACACACCCAGGTGTAAGAAACAACATTGCCCAGGCATGGTCTAAGCCCCTCACCTCGTCCCTGTGCTTTGGGGAGCCGGAAGGACACCCGAGGCCCACGGCCTTGAGACCCCTTTGTAAAAAGCCGGCTTCCCACGGAAACAGTTTTCCTGAGGTGCAGACCCTATCCCAAGTGGTTGTGGCAAGGTAAAGCAAATGCCCTCCACTTCTCTGGAAGAAACCACAGTGCCCAGCCATGTTCTAAGCCCTCCCATTCTCCCTGGGCTTCTGGCAGCAGAAGTGAATAGAGCGGAGCAGAGCACTGGGACCCGTTTGACAAAAACCGGCTTCCCACGGGAAAGTCTTTCTCCACGTGCAGACATGCTCCCAGGTGCCTGTGGCAAGGGGAAGGAAATGCCATACACTGACCTGGAAGAGACCACAGGGCCCAGGCACAGTCTGAACCCTTCCCTCAACCCGGCGGTTTTGCTAGCAGGAGTTCAACCCCAACGAACACAGCCCGGAGAGCCCTGGGGGAAAATCGGCTTGTGACGAACAATAGGTGCTTGCTGTGGAACACCTACCCCTAGTGGGGGTAGCCAGCTCAACAAAATGCCACACACCCAGGTGTAAGAAACAACATTGCCCAGGCATGGTCTAAGCCCCTCACCTCGTCCCTGTGCTTTGGGGACCCGGAAGGACACCCGAGGCCCACGGCCCTGAGACCCCTTTGCAAAAAGCCGGCTTCCCACGGAGACAGTTTTCCTGAGGTGTAGACCCTCTCCCAAGTGGTTGTGGCAAGGTAAAGCCAATGCCCTCCACTTCTGTGGAAGAAACCACAGTGCCCAGCCATGTTCTAAGCCCTCCCATCCTCCCTAGGCTTCTGGCAGCAGGAGTGAAAAGAGAGGAGCAGAGCACTGGGACCCGTTTGACAAAAACCGGCTTCCCACGGGAAAGTCTTTCTCCACGTGCAGACATGCTCCCAGGTGCCTGTGGCAAGGGGAAGGAAATGCCATACACTGACCTGGAAGAGACCACAGGGCCCAGGCACAGTCTGAACCCTTCCCTAAACCCGGCGGTTTTGCTAGCAGGAGTTCAAGCCCAACGAACACAGCCCGGAGAGCCCTGGGGCAAAAACGGCTTCTGACGAACAATAGGTGCTTGCTGTGGAACACCTACCCCAAGTGGGGGTAGCCAGCTCAACAAAATGCCACACACCCAGGTGTAAGAAACAACATTGCCCAGGCATGGTCTAAGCCCCTCACCTCGTCCCTGTGCTTTGGGGAGCCGGAAGGACACCCGAGGCCCACGGCCTTGAGACCCCTTTGCAAAAAGCCGGCTTCCCACGGAAACAGTTTTCCTGAGGTGCAGACCCTATCCCAAGTGGTTGTGGCAAGGTAAAGCAAATGCCCTCCACTTCTCTGGAAGAAACCACAGTGCCCAGCCATGTTCTAAGCCCTCCCATTCTCCCTGGGCTTCTGGCAGCAGAAGTGAATAGAGCGGAGCAGAGCACTGGGACCCGTTTGACAAAAACCGGCTTCCCACGGGAAAGTCTTTCTCCACGTGCAGACATGCTCCCAGGTGCCTGTGGCAAGGGGAAGGAAATGCCATACACTGACCTGGAAGAGACCACAGGGCCCAGGCACAGTCTGAACCCTTCCCTCAACCCGGCGGTTTTGCTAGCAGGAGTTCAACCCCAACGAACACAGCCCGGAGAGCCCTGGGGGAAAAACGGCTTGTGACGAACAATAGGTGCTTGCTGTGGAACACCTACCCCTAGTGGGGGTAGCCAGCTCAACAAAATGCCACACACCCAGGTGTAAGAAACAACATTGCCCAGGCATGGTCTAAGCCCCTCACCTCGTCCCTGTGCTTTGGGGAGCCGGAAGGACACCCGAGGCCCACGGCCCTGAGACCCCTTTGCAAAAAGCCGGCTTCCCACGGAAACAGTTTTCCTGAGGTGCAGACCCTATCCCAAGTGGTTGTGGCAAGGTAAAGCAAATGCCCTCCACTTCTCTGGAAGAAACCACAGTGCCCAGCCATGTTCTAAGCCCTCCCATTCTCCCTGGGCTTCTGGCAGCAGGAGTGAATAGAGAGGAGCAGAGCACTGGGACCCGTTTGACAAAAACCGGCTTCCCACGGGAAAGTCTTTCTCCACGTGCAGACATGCTCCCAGGTGCCTGTGGCAAGGGGAAGGAAATGCCATACACTGACCTGGAAGAGACCACAGGGCCCAGGCACAGTCTGAACCCTTCCCTCAACCCGGCGGTTTTGCTAGCAGGAGCACAACCCCAACGAACACAGCCCGGAGACTCCTGGGGCAAAAACGGCTTCCGACGAACAATAGGGGCTTGCTGTGGAACACCTAAGTGGGGGTAGGCAGCTCAACAAAATGCCACACACCCAGGTGTAAGAAACAACATTGCCCAGGCATGGTCTAAGCCCCTCACCTCGTCCCTGTGCTTTGGGGAGCCGGAGGGACACCCGAGGCCCACGGCCCTGAGACCCCTTTGCAAAAAGCCGGCTTCCCACGCAAAGAGTTTTCCTGAGGTGCAGACCCTATCCCAAGTGGTTGTGGCAAGGTAAAGCCAATGCCCTCCACTTCTCTGGAAGAAACCACAGTGCCCAGCCATGTTCTAAGCCCTCCCATCCTCCCTGGGCTTCTGGCAGCAGGAGTGAAAAGAGAGGAGCAGAGCACTGGGACCCGTTTGACAAAAACCGGCTTCCCACGGGAAAGCCTTTCTCCACGTGCAGACATGCTCCCAGGTGCCTGTGGCAAGGGGAAGGAAATGCCATACACTGACCTGGAAGAGACCACAGGGCCCAGGCACAGTCTGAACCCTTCCCTCAACCCGGCGTTTTTGCTAGCAGGAGTTCAAGCCCAACGAACACAGCCCGGAGACCCCTGGGGCAAAAACGGCTTCCGACGAACAATAGGTGCTTGCTGTGGAACACCTACCCCAAGTGGGGGTAGCCAGCTCAACAAAATGCCACACACCCAGGTGTAAGAAACAACATTGCCCAGGCATGGTCTAAGCCCCTCACCTCGTCCCTGTGCTTTGGGGAGCCGGAGGGACACCCGAGGCCCACGGCCCTGAGACCCGTTTGCAAAAAGCCGGCTTCCCACGGAGACAGTTTTCCTGAGGTGTAGACCCTCTCCCAAGTGGTTGTGGCAAGGTAAAGCCAATGCCCTCCACTTCTGTGGAAGAAACCACAGTGCCCAGCCATGTTCTAAGCCCTCCCATCCTCCCTGGGCTTCTGGCAGCAGGAGTGAAAAGAGAGGAGCAGAGCACTGGGACCCGTTTGACAAAAAGCGGCTTCCCACGGGAAAGTCTTTCTCCACGTGCAGACATGCTCCCAGGTGCCTGTGGCAAGGGGAAGGAAATGCCATACACTGACCTGGAAGAGACCACAGGGCCCAGGCACAGTCTGAACCCTTCCCTCAACCCGGCGGTTTTGCTAGCAGGAGTTCAAGCCCAACGAACACAGCCCGGAGAGCCCTGGGGCAAAAACGGCTTAATAGGTGCTTGCTGTGGAACACCTACCCCAAGTGGGGGTAGCCAGCTCAACAAAATGCCACACACCCAGGTGTAAGAAACAACATTGCCCAGGCATGGTCTAAGCCCCTCACCTCGTCCCTGTGCTTTGGGGAGCCGGAAGGACACCCGAGGCCCACGGCCCTGAGACCCCTTTGCAAAAAGCCGGCTTCCCACGGAAACAGTTTTCCTGGGGTGCAGACCCTATAACAAGTGGTTGTGGCAAGGTAAAGCAAATGCCCTCCACTTCTCTGGAAGAAACCACAGTGCCCAGCCATGTTCTAAGCCCTCCCATCCTCCCTGGGCTTCTGGCAGCAGGAGTGAAAAGAGAGGAGCAGAGCACTGGGACCCGTTTGACAAAAACCGGCTTCCCACGGGAAAGTCTTTCTCCACGTGCAGACATGCTCCCAGGTGCCTGTGGCAAGGGGAAGGAAATGCCATACACTGATCTGGTAGAGACCACAGGGCCCATGCACAGTCTGAACCCTTCCCTCAACCCGGCGGTTTTGCTAGCAGGAGTTCAAGCCCAACGAACACAGCCCGGAGAGCCCTGGGGCAAAAACGGCTTCCGAGGAACAATAGGGGCTTGCTGTGGAACACCTATCCTAAGTGGGGGTAGGCAGCTCAACAAAATGCCACACACACAGGTGTAAGAAACAACATTGCCCAGCCATGGTCTAAGCCCCTCACCTCGTCCCTGTGCTTTGGGGAGCCGGAGGGACACCCGAGGCCCACGGCCCTGAGACCCCTTTGCAAAAAGCCGGCTTCCCACGGAAACAGTTTTCCTGAGGTGCAGACCCTATCCCAAGTGGTTGTGGCAAGGTAAAGCCAATGCCCTCCACTTCTCTGGAAGAAACCACAGTGCCCAGCCATGTTCTATGCCCAGCCATGTTCTAAGCCCTCCCATCCTCCCTGGGCTTCTGGCAGCAGGAGTGAAAAGAGAGGAGCAGAGCACTGGGACCCGTTTGACAAAAACCGGCTTCCCACGGGAAAGTCTTTCTCCACGTGCAGACATGCTCCCAGGTGCCTGTGGCAAGGGGAAGGACATGCCATACACTGACCTGGAAGAGACCACAGGGCCCAGGCACAGTCTGAACCCTTCCCTCAACCCGGCGGTTTTGCTAGCAGGAGTTCAAGCCCAACGAACACAGCCCGGAGACCCCTGGGGCAAAAACGGCTTCCGACGAACAATAGGTGCTTGCTGTGGAACACCTATCCCAAGTGGGGGTAGCCAGCTCAACAAAATGCCACACACCCAGGTGTAAGAAACAACATTGCCCAGGCATGGTCTAAGCCCCTCACCTCGTCCCTGTGCTTTGGGGAGCCGGAGGGACACCCGAGGCCCACGGCCCTGAGACCCCTTTGCAAAAAGCCGGCTTCCCACGGAGACAGTTTTCCTGAGGTGTAGACCCTCTCCCAAGTGGTTGTGGCAAGGTAAAGCCAATGCCCTCCACTTCTGTGGAAGAAACCACAGTGCCCAGCCATGTTCTAAGCCCTCCCATCCTCCCTGGGCTTCTGGCAGCAGGAGTGAAAAGAGAGGAGCAGAGCACTGGGACCCGTTTGACAAAAACCGGCTTCCCACGGGAAAGTCTTTCTCCACGTGCAGACATGCTCCCAGGTGCCTGTGGCAAGGGGAAGGAAATGCCATACACTGACCTGGAAGAGACCACAGGGCCCAGGCACAGTCTGAACCCTTCCCTCAACCCGGCGGTTTTGCTAGCAGGAGTTCAACCCCAACGAACACAGCCCGGAGACCCCTGGGGCAATAACGGCTTCCGACGAACAATAGGTGCTTGCTGTGGAACACCTATCCCAAGTGGGGGTAGCCAGCTCAACAAAATGCCACACACCCAGGTGTAAGAAACAACATTGCCCAGGCATGGTCTAAGCCCCTCACCTCGTCCCTGTGCTTTGGGGAGCCGGAGGGACACCCGAGGCCCACGGCCCTGAGACCCCTTTGCAAAAAGCCGGCTTCCCACGGAGACAGTTTTCCTGAGGTGTAGACCCTCTCCCAAGTGGTTGTGGCAAGGTAAAGCCAATTCCCTCCACTTCTCTGGAAGAAACCACAGTGCCCAGCCATGTTCTAAGCCCTCCCATCCTCCCTGGGCTTCTGGCAGGAAGAGTGAAAAGAGAGGAGCAGAGCACTGGGACCCGTTTGACAAAAACCGGCTTCCCACGGGAAAGTCTTTCTCCACGTGCAGACATGCTCCCAGGTGCCTGTGGCAAGGGGAAAGAAATGCCATACACTGACCTGGAAGAGACCACAGGGCCCAGGCACAGTCTGAACCCTTCCCTCAACCCGGCGGTTTTGCTAGCAGGAGTTCAACCCCAACGAACACAGCCCGGAGACCCCTGGGGTAATAACGGCTTCCGACGAACAATAGGTGCTTGCTGTGGAACACCTATCCCAAGTGGGGGTAGCCAGCTCAACAAAATGCCACACACCCAGGTGTAAGAAACAACATTGTCCAGCCATGGTCTAAGCCCCTCACCTCGTCCCTGTGGTTTGGGGTGCCGGAGGGACAGCCGAGGCCCACGGCCCTAAGACCCCTTTGCAAAAAGCCGGCTTCCCACGGAAACAGTTTTCCTGAGGTGCAGACCCTCTCACAAGTGGTTGTGGCAAGGTAAAGCAAATGCCCTCCAATTCTCTGGAAGAGACCACAGTGCCCAGCCATGTTCTAAGCCCTCCCATCCTCCCTGGGCTTCTGGCAGCAGGAGTGAAAAGAGAGGAGCAGAGCACTGGGACCCGTTTGACAAAACCGGCTTCCCACGGGAAAGTCTTTCTCCACGTGCAGACATGCTCCCAGGTGCCTGTGGCAAGGGGAAGGAAATGCCATACACTGACCTGGAAGAGACCACAGGGCCCAGGCATAGTCTGAACCCTTCCCTCAACCCGGCGGTTTTGCTAGCAGGAGTTCAAGCCCAACAAACACAGCCCGGAGACCCCTGGGGCAAAAACGGCTTCTGACGAACAATAGGTGCTTGCTGTGGAACACCTACCCCAAGTGGGGGTAGCCAGCTCAACAAAATGCCACACACCCAGGTGTAAGAAACAACATTGCCCAGGCATGGTCTAAGCCCCTCACCTCGTCCCTGTGCTTTGGGGAGCCGGAGGGACACCCGAGGCCCACGGCCCTGAGACCCCTTTGCAAAAAGCCGGCTTCCCACGGAAACAGTTTTCCTGAGGTGCAGACCCTATCCCAAGTGGTTGTGGCAAGGTAAAGCAAATGCCCTCCACTTCTCTGGAAGAAACCCCAGTGCCCAGCCATGTTCTAAGCCCACCCATCCTCCCTGGGCTTCTGGCAGCAGGAGTGAAAAGAGAGGAGCAGAGCACTGGGACCCGTTTGACAAAAACCGGCCTCCCACGGGAAAGTCTTTCTCCACGTGCAGACATGCTCCCAGGTGCCTGTGGCAATGGGAAGGAAATGCCATACACTGACCTGGAAGAGACCACAGGGCCCAGGCACTGCCTGAACACTTCCCTCAACCCGGCGGTTTTGCTAGCAGGAGTTCAACCCCAAGGAACACAACCCGGAGACCCCTGGGGCAAAAACGGCTTCCGACGAACAATAGGTGCTTGCTGTGGAACACCTATCCCAAGTGGGGGTAGCCAGCTCAACAAAATGCCACACACCCAGGTGTAAGAAACAACATTGCCCAGGCATGGTCTAAGCCCCTCACCTCGTCCCTGTGCTTTGGGGAGCCGGAGGGACACCCGAGGCCCACGGCCCTGAGACCCGTTTGCAAAAAGCCGGCTTCCCACGGAGACAGTTTTCCTGAGGTGTAGACCCTCTCCCAAGTGGTTGTGGCAAGGTAAAGCCAATGCCCTCCACTTCTCTGGAAGAAACCACAGTGCCCAGCCATGTTCTAAGCCCTCCCATCCTCCCTGGGCTTCTGGCAGCAGGAGTGAAAAGAGAGGAGCAGAGCACTGGGACCCGTTTGACAAAACCGGCTTCCCACGGGAAAGTCTTTCTCCACGTGCAGACATGCTCCCAGGTGCCTGTGGCAAGGGGAAGGAAATGCCATACACTGACCTGGAAGAGACCACAGGGCCCAGGCATAGTCTGAACCCTTCCCTCAACCCGGCGGTTTTGCTAGCAGGAGTTCAAGCCCAACGAACACAGCCCGGAGACCCCTGGGGCAAAAACGGCTTCTGACGAACAATAGGTGCTTGCTGTGGAACACCTACCCCAAGTGGGGGTAGCCAGCTCAACAAAATGCCACACACCCAGGTGTAAGAAACAACATTGCCCAGGCATGGTCTAAGCCCCTCACCTCGTCCCTGTGCTTTGGGGAGCCGGAGGGACACCCGAGGCCCACGGCCCTGAGACCCCTTTGCAAAAAGCCGGCTTCCCACGGAAACAGTTTTCCTGACGTGCAGACCCTATCCCAAGTGGTTGTGGCAAGGTAAAGCCAATGCCCTCCACTTCTCTGGAAGAAACCCCAGTGCCCAGCCATGTTCTAAGCCCACCCATCCTCCCTGGGCTTCTGGCAGCAGGAGTGAAAAGAGAGGAGCAGAGCACTGGGACCCGTTTGACAAAAACCGGCCTCCCACGGGAAAGTCTTTCTCCACGTGCAGACATGCTCCCAGGTGCCTGTGGCAATGGGAAGGAAATGCCATACACTGACCTGGAAGAGACCACAGGGCCCAGGCACTGCCTGAACACTTCCCTCAACCCGGCGGTTTTGCTAGCAGGAGTTCAACCCCAACGAACACAACCCGGAGACCCCTGGGGCAAAAACGGCTTCCGACGAACAATAGGTGCTTGCTGTGGAACACCTATCCCAAGTGGGGGTAGCCAGCTCAACAAAATGCCACACACCCAGGTGTAAGAAACAACATTGCCCAGGCATGGTCTAAGCCCCTCACCTCGTCCCTGTGCTTTGGGGAGCCGGAGGGACACCCGAGGCCCACGGCCCTGAGACCCGTTTGCAAAAAGCCGGCTTCCCACGGAGACAGTTTTCCTGAGGTGTAGACCCTCTCCCAAGTGGTTGTGGCAAGGTAAAGCCAATGCCCTCCACTTCTCTGGAAGAAACCACAGTGCCCAGCCATGTTCTAAGCCCTCCCATCCTCCCTGGGCTTCTGGCAGCAGGAGTGAAAAGAGAGGAGCAGAGCACTGGGACCCGTTTGACAAAAACCGGCTTCCCACGGGAAAGTCTTTCTCCACGTGCAGACATGCTCCCAGGTGCCTGTGGCAAGGGGAAGGAAATGCCATACACTGACCTGGAAGAGACCACAGGGCCCAGGCACAGTCTGAACCCTTCCCTCAACCTGGCGGTTTTGCTAGCAGGAGTTGAAGACCAACGAACACAGCCCGGAGACCCCTGGGGCAAAAACGGCTTCCGACGAACAATAGGTGCTTGCTGTGGAACACCTATCCCAAGTGGGGGTAGCCAGCTCAACAAAATGCTACACACCCAGGTGTAAGAAACAACATTGCCCATGCATGGTCTAAGCCCCTCACCTCGTCCCTGTGCTTTGGGGAGCCGGAGGGACACCCGAGGCCCACGGCCCTGAGACCCCTTTGCAAAAAGCCGGCTTCCCACGGAAACAGTTTTCCTGAGGTGCAGACCCTATCCCAAGTGGTTGTGGCAAGGTAAAGCAAATGCCCTCCACTTCTCTGGAACAAACCCCAGTGCCCAGCTATGTTCTAAACCCACCCATCCTCCCTGGGCTTCTGGCAGCAGGAGTGAAAAGAGAGGAGCAGAGCACTGGGACCCGTTTGACAAAAACCGGCTTCCCACGGGAAAGTCTTTCTCCACGTGCAGACATGCTCCCAGGTGCCTGTGGCAAGGGGAAGGAAATGCCATACACTGACCTGGAAGAGACCACAGGGCCCAGGCACAGTCTGAACCCTTCCCTCAACCCGGCGGTTTTGCTAGCAGGAGTTCAAGCCCAACGAACACAGCCCGGAGACCCCTGGTGCAAAAACGGCTTCCGACGAACAATAGGTGCTTGCTGTGGAACACCTATCCCAAGTGGGGGTAGCCAGCTCAACAAAATGCCACACACCCAGGTGTAAGAAACAACATTGCCCAGGCATGGTCTAAGCCCCTCACCTCGTCCCTGTGCTTTGGGGAGCCGGAGGGACACCCGAGGCCTACGGCCCTGAGACCCCTTTGCAAAAAGCCGGCTTCCCACGGAAGCAGTTTTCCTGAGGTGCAGACCCTATCCCAAGAGGTTGTGGCAAGGTAAAGCAAATGCCCTCCACTTCTCTGGAAGTAACCACAGTGCCCAGGCATGTTCTAAGGCCTCCCAATCTCCCTGGGCTTCTGGCAGCAGGAGTGAAAAGAGAGGAGCAGAGCACTGGGACCCGTTTGACAAAAACCGGCTTCCCACGGGAAAGTCTTTCTCCACGTGCAGACATGCTCCCAGGTGCCTGTGGCAAGGGGAAGGAAATGCCATACACTGACCTGGAAGAGACCACAGGGCCCAGGCACAGTCTGAACCCTTCCCTCAACCCGGCGGTTTTGCTAGCAGGAGTTCAAGCCCAACGAACACAGCCCGGAGACCCCTGGGGCAATAACGGCTTCCGACGAACAATAGGTGCTTGCTGTGGAACACCTATCCCAAGTGGGGGTAGCCAGCTCAACAAAATGCCACACACCCAGGTGTAAGAAACAGCATTGTCCAGCCATGGTCTAAGCCCCTCACCTCGTCCCTGTGGTTTGGGGAGCCGGAGGGACACCCGAGGCCCACGGCCCTGAGATCCCTTTGCAAAAAGCCGGCTTCCCACGGAAACAGTTTTCCTGAGGTGCAGACCCTCTCCCAAGTGGTTGTGGCAAGGTAAAGCAAATGCCCTCCAATTCTCTGGAAGAAACCACAGTGCCCAGCCATGTTCTAAGCCCTCTCATCCTCCCTGGGCTTCTGGCAGCAGGAGTGAAAAGAGAGGAGCAGAGCACTGGGACCCGTTTGACAAAACCGGCTTCCCACGGGAAAGTCTTTCTCCACGTGCAGACATGCTCCCAGGTGCCTGTGGCAAGGGGAAGGAAATGCCATACACTGACCTGGAAGAGACCACAGGGCCCAGGCACTGCCTGAACCCTTCCCTCAACCCGGCGGTTTTGCTAGCAGGAGTTCAACCCCAACGAACACAGCCCGGAGACCCCTGGGGCAAAAACGGCTTCCGACGAACAATAGGTGCTTGCTGTGGAACACCTATCCCAACTGGGGTAGCCAGCTCAACAAAATGCCACACACCCAGGTGTAAGAAACAACATTGCCCAGGCATGGTCTAAGCCCCTCACCTCGTCCCTGTGCTTTGGGGAGCCGGAGGGACACCCGAGGCCCACGGCCCTGAGACCCCTTTGCAAAAAGCCGGCTTCCCACGGAGACAGTTTTCCTGAGGTGTAGACCCTCTCCCAAGTGGTTGTGGCAAGGTAAAGCCAATGCCCTCCACTTCTCTGGAAGAAACCACAGTGCCCAGCCATGTTCTAAGCCCTCCCATCCTCCCTGGGCTTCTGGCAGCAGGAGTGAAAAGAGAGGAGCAGAGCACTGGGACCCGTTTGACAAAAACCGGCTTCCCACGGGAAAGTCTTTCTCCACGTGCAGACATGCTCCCAGGTGCCTGTGGCAAGGGGAAGGAAATGCCATACACTTACCTGTAAGAGACCACAGGGCCCAGGCACAGTCTGAACCCTTCCCTCAACCCGGCGGTTTTGCTAGCAGGAGTTCAAGACCAACGAACACAGCCCGGAGACCCCTGGGGCAAAAACGGCTTCCGACGAACAATAGGTGCTTGCTGTGGAACACCTATCCCAAGTGGGGTAGCCAGCTCAACAAAATGCCACACACCCAGGTGTAAGAAACAACATTGCCCAGGCATGGTCTAAGCCCCTCACCTCGTCCCTGTGCTTTGGGGAGCCGGAGGGTCACCCGAGGCCCACGGCACTGAGACCCCTTTGCAAAAAGCCGGCTTCCCACGGAAACAGTTTTCCTGAGGTGCAGACCCTCTCCCAAGTGGTTGTGGCAAGGTAAAGCCAATGCCCTCCACTTCTCTGGAAGAAACCCCAGTGCCCAGCCATGTTCTAAGCCCACCCATCCTCCCTGGGCTTCTGGCAGCAGGAGTGAAAAGAGAGGAGCAGAGCACTGGGACCAGCTTGACAAAAACCGGCCTCCCACGGGAAAGTCTTTCTCCACGTGCAGACATGCTCCCAGGTGCCTGTGGCAAGGGGAAGGAAATGCCATACACTGACCTGGAAGAGACCACAGGGCCCAGGCACAGTCTGAACCCTTCCCTCAACCCGGCAGTTTTGCTAGCAGGAGTTCAAGCCCAACGAACACAGCCCGGAGACCCCTGGGGCAAAAACGGCTTCCGACGAACAATAGGTGCTTGCTGTGGAACACCTATCCCAAGTGGGGGTAGCCAGGTCAACAAAATGCCACACACCCAGGTGTAAGAAACAACATTGTCCAGGCATGGTCTAAGCCCCTCACCTCGTCCCTGTGCTTTGGGGAGCCGGAGGGACACCCGAGGCCCACGGCCCTGAGACCCCTTTGCAAAAAGCCGGCTTCCCACGGAGACAGTTTTCCTGAGGTGTAGACCCTCTCCCAAGTGGTTGTGGCAAGGTAAAGCCAATTCCCTCCACTTCTCTGGAAGAAACCACAGTGCCCAGCCATGTTCTAAGCCCTCCCATCCTCCTTGGGCTTCTGGCAGGAAGAGTGAAAAGAGAGGAGCAGAGCACTGGGACCCGTTTGACAAAAACCGGCTTCCCACGGGAAAGTCTTTCTCCACGTGCAGACATGCTCCCAGGTGCCTGTGGCAAGGGGAAGGAAATGCCATACACTGACCTGGAAGAGACCACAGGGCCCAGGCACAGTCTGAACCCTTCCCTCAACCCGGCGGTTTTGCTAGCAGGAGTTCAAGCCCAACGAACACAGCCCGGAGAGCCCTGGGGCAAAAACGGCTTCTGACGAACAATAGGTGCTTGCTGTGGAACACCTACCCCAAGTGGGGGTAGCCAGCTCAACAAAATGCCACACACCCAGGTGTAAGAAACAACATTGCCCAGGCATGGTCTAAGCCCCTCACCTCGTCCCTGTGCTTTGGGGAGCCGGAAGGACACCCGAGGCCCACGGCTCTGAGACCCCTTTGCAAAAAGCCGGCTTCCCACGGAAACAGTTTTCCTGAGGTGCAGACCCTATCCCAAGTGGTTGTGGCAAGGTAAAGCCAATGCCCTCCACTTCTGTGGAAGAAACCACAGTGCCCAGCCATGTTCTAAGCCCTCCCATCCTCCCTGGGCTTCTGGCACCAGGAGTGAATAGAGAGGAGCAGAGCACTGGGAACCGTTTGACAAAAACCGGCTTCCCACGGGAGTCTTTCTCCACGTGCAGACATGCTCCCAGGTGCCTGTGGCAAGGGGAAGGAAATGCCATACACTGACCTGGAAGAGACCACAGGGCCCAGGCACAGTCTGAACCCTTCCCTCAACCCGGCGGTTTTGCTAGCAGGAGTTCAAGCCCAACGAACACAGCCCGGAGACCCCTGGGGCAATAACGGCTTCCGACGAACAATAGGTGCTTGCTGTGGAACACCTATCCCAAGTGGGGGTAGCCAGCTCAACAAAATGCCACACACCCAGGTGTAAGAAACAACATTGCCCAGGCATGGTCTAAGCCCCTCACCTCGTCCCTGTGCTTTGGGGAGCCGGAGGGACACCCGAGGCCCACGGCCCTGAGACCCCTTTGCAAAAAGCCGGCTTCCCACGGAAGCAGTTTTCCTGAGGTGCAGACCCTATCCCAAGTGGTTGTGGCAAGGTAAAGCAAATGCCCTCCACTTCTCTGGAAGTAACCACAGTGCCCAGGCATGTTCTAAGGCCTCCCAATCTCCCTGGGCTTCTGGCAGCAGGAGTGAAAAGAGAGGAGCAGAGCACTGGGACCCGTTTGACAAAAACCGGCTTCCCACGGGAAAGTCTTTCTCCACGTGCAGACATGCTCCCAGGTGCCTGTGGCAAGGGGAAGGAAATGCCATACACTGACCTGGAAGAGACCACAGGGCCCAGGCACAGTCTGAACCCTTCCCTCAACCCGGCGGTTTTGCTAGCAGGAGTTCAAGCCCAACGAACACAGCCCGGAGACCCCTGGGGCAATAACGGCTTCCGACGAACAATAGGTGCTTGCTGTGGAACACCTATCCCAAGTGGGGGTAGCCAGCTCAACAAAATGCCACACACCCAGGTGTAAGAAACAACATTGTCCAGCCATGGTCTAAGCCCCTCACCTCGTCCCTGTGGTTTGGGGAGCCGGAGGGACACCCGAGGCCCACGGCCCTGAGATCCCTTTGCAAAAAGCCGGCTTCCCACGGAAACAGTTTTCCTGAGGTGCAGACCCTCTCACAAGTGGTTGTGGCAAGGTAAAGCAAATGCCCTCCAATTCTCTGGAAGAAACCACAGTGCCCAGCCATGTTCTAAGCCCTCTCATCCTCCCTGGGCTTCTGGCAGCAGGAGTGAAAAGAGAGGAGCAGAGCACTGGGACCCGTTTGACAAAACCGGCTTCCCACGGGAAAGTCTTTCTCCACGTGCAGACATGCTCCCAGGTGCCTGTGGCAAGGGGAAGGAAATGCCATACACTGACCTGGAAGAGACCACAGGGCCCAGGCACTGCCTGAACCCTTCCCTCAACCCGGCGGTTTTGCTAGCAGGAGTTCAACCCCAACGAACACAGCCCGGAGACCCCTGGGGCAAAAACGGCTTCCGACGAACAATAGGTGCTTGCTGTGGAACACCTATCCCAAGTGGGGTAGCCAGCTCAACAAAATGCCACACACCCAGGTGTAAGAAACAACATTGCCCAGGCATGGTCTAAGCCCCTCACCTCGTCCCTGTGCTTTGGGGAGCCGGAGGGACACCCGAGGCCCACGGCCCTGAGACCCCTTTGCAAAAAGCCGGCTTCCCACGGAGACAGTTTTCCTGAGGTGTAGACCCTCTCCCAAGTGGTTGTGGCAAGGTAAAGCCAATGCCCTCCACTTCTCTGGAAGAAACCACAGTGCCCAGCCATGTTCTAAGCCCTCCCATCCTCCCTGGGCTTCTGGCAGCAGGAGTGAAAAGAGAGGAGCAGAGCACTGGGACCCGTTTGACAAAAACCGGCTTCCCACGGGAAAGTCTTTCTCCACGTGCAGACATGCTCCCAGGTGCCTGTGGCAAGGGGAAGGAAATGCCATACACTTACTTGTAAGAGACCACAGGGCCCAGGCACAGTCTGAACCCTTCCCTCAACCCGGCGGTTTTGCTAGCAGGAGTTCAAGACCAACGAACACAGCCCGGAGACCCCTGGGGCAAAAACGGCTTCCGACGAACAATAGGTGCTTGCTGTGGAACACCTATCCCAAGTGGGGTAGCCAGCTCAACAAAATGCCACACACCCAGGTGTAAGAAACAACATTGCCCAGGCATGGTCTAAGCCCCTCACCTCGTCCCTGTGCTTTGGGGAGCCGGAGGGTCACCCGAGGCCCACGGCACTGAGACCCCTTTGCAAAAAGCCGGCTTCCCACGGAAACAGTTTTCCTGAGGTGCAGACCCTCTCCCAAGTGGTTGTGGCAAGGTAAAGCCAATGCCCTCCACTTCTCTGGAAGAAACCCCAGTGCCCAGCCATGTTCTAAGCCCACCCATCCTCCCTGGGCTTCTGGCAGCAGGAGTGAAAAGAGAGGAGCAGAGCACTGGGACCAGCTTGACAAAAACCGGCCTCCCACGGGAAAGTCTTTCTCCACGTGCAGACATGCTCCCAGGTGCCTGTGGCAAGGGGAAGGAAATGCCATACACTGACCTGGAAGAGACCACAGGGCCCAGGCACAGTCTGAACCCTTCCCTCAACCCGGCGGTTTTGCTAGCAGGAGTTCAACCCCAACGAACACAGCCCGGAGACCCCTGGGGCAAAAACGGCTTCCGACGAACAATAGGTGCTTGCTGTGGAACACCTATCCCAAGTGGGGGTAGCCAGCTCAACAAAATGCCACACACCCAGGTGTAAGAAACAACATTGCCCATGCATGGTCTAAGCCCCTCACCTCGTCCCTGTGCTTTGGGGAGCCGGACGGACACCCGAGGCCCACAGCCCTGAGACCCCTTTGCAAAAAGCCGGCTTCCCACGGAAACAGTTTTCCTGAGGTGCAGACCCTATCCCAAGTGGTTGTGGCAAGGTAAAGCAAATGCCCTCCACTTCTCTGGAAGTAACCACAGTGCCCAGGCATGTTCTAAGGCCTCCCAATCTCCCTGGGCTTCTGGCAGCAGGAGTGAAAAGAGAGGAGCAGAGCACTGGGACCCGTTTGACAAAAACCGGCTTCCCACGGGAAAGTCTTTCTCCACGTGCAGACATGCTCCCAGGTGCCTGTGGCAAGGGGAAGGAAATGCCATACACTGACCTGGAAGAGACCACAGGGCCCAGGCACAGTCTGAACCCTTCCCTCAACCCGGCGGTTTTGTTAGCAGGAGTTCAAGCCCAACGAACACAGCCCGGAGACCCCTGGGGCAATAACGGCTTCCGACGAACAATAGGTGCTTGCTGTGGAACACCTATCCCAAGTGGGGGTAGCCAGCTCAACAAAATGCCACACACCCAGGTGTAAGAAACAACATTGTCCAGCCATGGTCTAAGCCCCTCACCTCGTCCCTGTGGTTTGGGGAGCCGGAGGGACACCCGAGGCCCACGGCCCTGAGATCCCTTTGCAAAAAGCCGGCTTCCCACGGAAACAGTTTTCCTGAGGTGCAGACCCTCTCACAAGTGGTTGTGGCAAGGTAAAGCAAATGCCCTCCAATTCTCTGGAAGAAACCACAGTGCCCAGCCATGTTCTAAGCCCTCTCATCCTCCCTGGGTTTCTGGCAGCAGGAGTGAAAAGAGAGGAGCAGAGCACTGGGACCCGTTTGACAAAAACCGGCTTCCCACGGGAAAGTCTTTCTCCACGTGCAGACATGCTCCCAGGTGCCTGTGGCAAGGGGAAGGAAATGCCATACACTTACCTGTAAGAGACCACAGGGCCCAGGCACAGTCTGAACCCTTCCCTCAACCCGGCGGTTTTGCTAGCAGGAGTTCAAGACCAACGAACACAGCCCGGAGACCCCTGGGGCAAAAACGGCTTCCGACGAACAATAGGTGCTTGCTGTGGAACACCTATCCCAAGTGGGGTAGCCAGCTCAACAAAATGCCACACACCCAGGTGTAAGAAACAACATTGCCCAGGCATGGTCTAAGCCCCTCACCTCGTCCCTGTGCTTTGGGGAGCCGGAGGGTCACCCGAGGCCCACGGCACTGAGACCCCTTTGCAAAAAGCCGGCTTCCCACGGAAACAGTTTTCCTGAGGTGCAGACCCTCTCCCAAGTGGTTGTGGCAAGGTAAAGCCAATGCCCTCCACTTCTCTGGAAGAAACCCCAGTGCCCAGCCATGTTCTAAGCCCACCCATCCTCCCTGGGCTTCTGGCAGCAGGAGTGAAAAGAGAGGAGCAGAGCACTGGGACCAGCTTGACAAAAACCGGCCTCCCACGGGAAAGTCTTTCTCCACGTGCAGACATGCTCCCAGGTGCCTGTGGCAAGGGGAAGGAAATGCCATACACTGACCTGGAAGAGACCACAGGGCCCAGGCACAGTCTGAACCCTTCCCTCAACCCGGCGGTTTTGCTAGCAGGAGTTCAACCCCAACGAACACAGCCCGGAGACCCCTGGGGCAATAACGGCTTCCGACGAACAATAGGTGCTTGCTGTGGAACACCTATCCCAAGTGGGGGTAGCCAGCTCAACAAAATGCCACACACCCAGGTGTAAGAAACAACATTGTCCAGCCATGGTCTAAGCCCCTCACCTCGTCCCTGTGGTTTGGGGAGCCGGAGGGACAGCCGAGGCCCACGGCCCTGAGACCCCTTTGCAAAAAGCCGGCTTCCCACGGAAACAGTTTTCCTGAGGTGCAGACCCTCTCACAAGTGGTTGTGGCAAGGTAAAGCAAATGCCCTCCAATTCTCTGGAAGAAACCACAGTGCCCAGCCATGTTCTAAGCCCTCCCATCCTCCCTGGGCTTCTGGCAGCAGGAGTGAAAAGAGAGGAGCAGAGCACTGGGACCCGTTTGACAAAACCGGCTTCCCACGGGAAAGTCTTTCTCCACGTGCAGACATGCTCCCAGGTGCCTGTGGCAAGGGGAAGGAAATGCCATAAACTGACCTGGAAGAGACCACAGGGCCCAGGCATAGTCTGAACCCTTCCCTCAACCCGGCAGTTTTGCTAGCAGGAGTTCAAGCCCAACGAACACAGCCCGGAGACCCCTGGGGCAAAAACGGCTTCCGACGAACAATAGGTGCTTGCTGTGGAACACCTATCCCAAGTGGGGGTAGCCAGCTCAACAAAATGCCACACACCCAGGTGTAAGAAACAACATTGTCCAGGCATGGTCTAAGCCCCTCACCTCGTCCCTGTGCTTTGGGGAGCCGGAGGGACACCCGAGGCCCACGGCCCTGAGACCCCTTTGCAAAAAGCCGGCTTCCCACGGAGACAGTTTTCCTGAGGTGTAGACCCTCTCCCAAGTGGTTGTGGCAAGGTAAAGCCAATTCCCTCCACTTCTCTGGAAGAAACCACAGTGCCCAGCCATGTTCTAAGCCCTCCCATCCTCCCTGGGCTTCTGGCAGGAAGAGTGAAAAGAGAGGAGCAGAGCACTGGGACCCGTTTGACAAAAACCGGCTTCCCACGGGAAAGTCTTTCTCCACGTGCAGACATGCTCCCAGGTGCCTGTGGCAAGGGGAAGGAAATGCCATACACTGACCTGGAAGAGACCACAGGGCCCAGGCACAGTCTGAACCCTTCCCTCAACCCGGCGGTTTTGCTAGCAGGAGTTCAAGCCCAACGAACACAGCCCGGAGAGCCCTGGGGCAAAAACGGCTTCTGACGAACAATAGGTGCTTGCTGTGGAACACCTACCCCAAGTGGGGGTAGCCAGCTCAACAAAATGCCACACACCCAGGTGTAAGAAACAACATTGCCCAGGCATGGTCTAAGCCCCTCACCTCGTCCCTGTGCTTTGGGGAGCCGGAAGGACACCCGAGGCCCACGGCCCTGAGACCCCTTTGCAAAAAGCCGGCTTCCCACGGAAACAGTTTTCCTGAGGTGCAGACCCTATCCCAAGTGGTTGTGGCAAGGTAAAGCCAATGCCCTCCACTTCTGTGGAAGAAACCACAGTGCCCAGCCATGTTCTAAGCCCTCCCATCCTCCCTGGGCTTCTGGCACCAGGAGTGAATAGAGAGGAGCAGAGCACTGGGAACCGTTTGACAAAAACCGGCTTCCCACGGGAGTCTTTCTCCACGTGCAGACATGCTCCCAGGTGCCTGTGGCAAGGGGAAGGAAATGCCATACACTGACCTGGAAGAGACCACAGGGCCCAGGCACAGTCTGAACCCTTCCCTCAACCCGGCGGTTTTGCTAGCAGGAGCACAACCCCAACGAACACAGCCCGGAGACTCCTGGGGCAAAAACGGCTTCCGACGAACAATAGGGGCTTGCTGTGGAACACCTATCCCAAGTGGGGGTAGCCAGGTCAACAAAATGCCACACACCCAGGTGTAAGAAACAACATTGCCCATGCATGGTCTAAGCCCCTCACCTCGTCCCTGTGCTTTGGGGAGCCGGAGGGACACCCGAGGCCCACGGCCCTGAGACCCCTTTGCAAAAAGCCGGCTTCCCACGGAAACAGTTTTCCTGAGGTGCAGACCCTATCCCAAGTGGTTGTGGCAAGGTAAAGCAAATGCCCTCCACTTCTCTGGAACAAACCCCAGTGCCCAGCTATGTTCTAAGCCCACCCATCCTCCCTGGGCTTCTGGCAGCAGGAGTGAAAAGAGAGGAGCAGAGCACTGGGACCCGTTTGACAAAAACCGGCTTCCCACGGGAAAGTCTTTCTCCACGTGCAGACATGCTCCCAGGTGCCTGTGGCAAGGGGAAGGAAATGCCATACACTGACCTGGAAGAGACCACAGGGCCCAGGCACAGTCTGAACCCTTCCCTCAACCCGGCGGTTTTGCTAGCAGGAGTTCAACCCCAACGAACACAGCCCGGAGACCCCTGGTGCAAAAACGGCTTCCGACGAACAATAGGTGCTTGCTGTGGAACACCTATCCCAAGTGGGGGTAGCCAGCTCAACAAAATGCCACACACCCAGGTGTAAGAAACAACATTGCCCAGGCATGGTCTAAGCCCCTCACCTCGTCCCTGTGCTTTGGGGAGCCGGAGGGACACCCGAGGCCTACGGCCCTGAGACCCCTTTGCAAAAAGCCGGCTTCCCACGGAAGCAGTTTTCCTGAGGTGCAGACCCTATCCCAAGTGGTTGTGGCAAGGTAAAGCAAATGCCCTCCACTTCTCTGGAAGTAACCACAGTTCCCAGGCATGTTCTAAGGCCTCCCAATCTCCCTGGGCTTCTGGCAGCAGGAGTGAAAAGAGAGGAGCAGAGCACTGGGACCCGTTTGACAAAAACCGGCTTCCCACGGGAAAGTCTTTCTCCACGTGCAGACATGCTCCCAGGTGCCTGTGGCAAGGGGAAGGAAATGCCATACACTGACCTGGAAGAGACCACAGGGCCCAGGCACAGTCTGAACCCTTCCCTCAACCCGGCGGTTTTGCTAGCAGGAGTTCAAGCCCAACGAACACAGCCCGGACACCCCTGGGGCAATAACGGCTTCCGACGAACAATAGGTGCTTGCTGTGGAACACCTATCCCAAGTGGGGGTAGCCAGCTCAACAAAATGCCACACACCCAGGTGTAAGAAACAACATTGTCCAGCCATGGTCTAAGCCCCTCACCTCGTCCCTGTGGTTTGGGGAGCCGGAGGGACACCCGAGGCCCACGGCCCTGAGATCCCTTTGCAAAAAGCCGGCTTCCCACGGAAACAGTTTTCCTGAGGTGCAGACCCTCTCACAAGTGGTTGTGGCAAGGTAAAGCAAATGCCCTCCAATTCTCTGGAAGAAACCACAGTGCCCAGCCATGTTCTAAGCCCTCCCATCCTCCCTGGGCTTCTGGCAGGAAGAGTGAAAAGAGAGGAGCAGAGCACTGGGACCCGTTTGACAAAAACCGGCTTCCCACGGGAAAGTCTTTCTCCACGTGCAGACATGCTCCCAGGTGCCTGTGGCAAGGGGAAGGAAATGCCATACACTGACCTGGAAGAGACCACAGGGCCCAGGCACAGTCTGAACCCTTCCCTCAACCCGGCGGTTTTGCTAGCAGGAGTTCAAGCCCAACGAACACAGCCCGGAGAGCCCTGGGGCAAAAACGGCTTCTGACGAACAATAGGTGCTTGCTGTGGAACACCTACCCCAAGTGGGGGTAGCCAGCTCAACAAAATGCCACACACCCAGGTGTAAGAAGCAACATTGCCCAGGCATGGTCTAAGCCCCTCACCTCGTCCCTGTGCTTTGGGGAGCCGGAAGGACACCCGAGGCCCACGGCCCTGAGACCCCTTTGCAAAAAGCCGGCTTCCCACGGAAACAGTTTTCCTGAGGTGCAGACCCTATCCCAAGTGGTTGTGGCAAGGTAAACCCAATGCCCTCCACTTCTGTGGAAGAAACCACAGTGCCCAGCCATGTTCTAAGCCCTCCCATCCTCCCTGGGCTTCTGGCACCAGGAGTGAATAGAGAGGAGCAGAGCACTGGGAACCGTTTGACAAAAACCGGCTTCCCACGGGAGTCTTTCTCCACGTGCAGACATGCTCCCAGGTGCCTGTGGCAAGGGGAAGGAAATGCCATACACTGACCTGGAAGAGACCACAGGGCCCAGGCACAGTCTGAACCCTTCCCTCAACCCGGCGGTTTTGCTAGCAGGAGCACAACCCCAACGAACACAGCCCGGAGACTCCTGGGGCAAAAACGGCTTCCGACGAACAATAGGGGCTTGCTGTGGAACACCTAAGTGGGGGTAGGCAGCTCAACAAAATGCCACACACCCAGGTGTAAGAAACAACATTGCCCAGGCATGGTCTAAGCCCCTCACCTCGTCCCTGTGCTTTGGGGAGCCGGAGGGACACCCGAGGCCCACGGCCCTGAGACCCCTTTGCAAAAAGCCGGCTTCCCACGGAAAAAGTTTTCCTGAGGTGCAGACCCTATCCCAAGTGGTTGTGGCAAGGTAAAGCCAATGCCCTCCACTTCTCTGGAAGAAACCACAGTGCCCAGCCATGTTCTAAGCCCTCCCATCCTCCCTGGGCTTCTGGCAGCAGGAGTGAAAAGAGAGGAGCAGAGCACTGGGACCCGTTTGACAAAAACCGGCTTCCCACGGGAAAGCCTTTCTCCACGTGCAGACATGCTCCCAGGTGCCTGTGGCAAGGGGAAGGAAATGCCATACACTGACCTGGAAGAGACCACAGGGCCCAGGCACAGTCTGAACCCTTCCCTCAACCCGGCGGTTTTGCTAGCAGGAGTTCAAGCCCAACGAACACAGCCCGGAGACCCCTGGGGCAAAAACGGCTTCCGACGAACAATAGGTGCTTGCTGTGGAACACCTATCCCAAGTGGGGGTAGCCAGCTCAACAAAATGCCACACACCCAGGTGTAAGAAACAACATTGCCCAGGCATGGTCTAAGCCCCTCACCTCGTCCCTGTGCTTTGGGGAGCCGGAGGGACACCCGAGGCCCACGGCCCTGAGACCCCTTTGCAAAAAGCCGGCTTCCCACGGAGACAGTTTTCCTGAGGTGTAGACCCTCTCCCAAGTGGTTGTGGCAAGGTAAAGCCAATGCCCTCCACTTCTCTGGAAGAAACCACAGTGCCCAGCCATGTTCTAAGCCCTCCCATCCTCCCTGGGCTTCTGGCAGCAGGAGTGAAAAGAGAGGAGCAGAGCACTGGGACCCGTTTGACAAAAACCGGCTTCCCACGGGAAAGCCTTTCTCCACGTGCAGACATGCTCCCAGGTGCCTGTGGCAAGGGGAAGGAAATGCCATACACTGACCTGGAAGAGACCACAGGGCCCAGGCACAGTCTGAACCCTTCCCTCAACCCGGCGGTTTTGCTAGCAGGAGTTCAAGCCCAACGAACACAGCCCGGAGACTCCTGGGGCAAAAACGGCTTCCGACGAACAATAGGGGCTTGCTGTGGAACACCTATCCTAAGTGGGGGTAGGCAGCTCAACAAAATGCCACACACCCAGGTGTAAGAAACAACATTGCCCAGGCATGGTCTAAGCCCCTCACCTCGTCCCTGTGCTTTGGGGAGCCGGAGGGACACCCGAGGCCCACGGCCCTGAGACCCCTTTGCAAAAAGCCGGCTTCCCACGGAAACAGTTTTCCTGAGGTGCAGACCCTATCCCAAGTGGTTGTGGCAAGGTAAAGCAAATGCCCTCCACTTCTCTGGAAGAAACCACAGTGCCCAGCCATGTTCTAAGCCCTCCCATCCTCCCTGGGCTTCTGGCAGCAGGAGTGAAAAGAGAGGAGCAGAGCACTGGGACCCGTTTGACAAAAACCGGCTTCCCACGGGAAAGTCTTTCTCCACGAGCAGACATGCTCCCAGGTGCCTGTGGCAAGGGGAAGGAAATGCCATACACTGACCTGGTAGAGACCACAGGGCCCAGGCACAGTCTGAACCCTTCCCTCAACCCGGCGGTTTTGCTAGCAGGAGTTCAAGGCCAACGAACACAGCCCGGAGACCCCTGGGGCAAAAACGGCTTCCGACGAACAATAGGTGCTTGCTGTGAAACACCTATCCCAAGTGGGGTTAGCCAGCTCAACAAAATGCCACACACCCAGGTGTAAGAAACAACATTGCCCAGGCATGGTCTAAGCCCCTCACCTCGTCCCTGTGCTTTGGGGAGCCGGAGGGACACCCGAGGCCCACGGCCCTGAGACCCCTTTTTAAAAAGCCGGCTTCCCACGGAAACAGTTTTCCTGAGGTGCAGACCCTATCCCAAGTGGTTGTGGCAAGGTAAAGCCAATGCCCTCCAATTCTCTGGAAGAAACCACAGTGCCCAGCCATGTTCTAAGCCCTCCCATCCTCCCTGGGCTTCTGGCAGCAGGAGTGAAAAGAGAGGAGCAGAGCACTGGGACCCGTTTGACAAAACCGGCTTCCCACGGGAAAGTCTTTCTCCACGTGCAGACATGCTCCCAGGTGCCTGTGGCAAGGGGAAGGAAATGCCATACACTGACCTGGAAGAGACCACAGGGCCCAGGCATAGTCTGAACCCTTCCCTCAACCCGGCGGTTTTGCTAGCAGGAGTTCAAGCCCAACGAACACAGCCCGGAGACCCCTGGGGCAAAAACGGCTTCTGACGAACAATAGGTGCTTGCTGTGGAACACCTACCCCAAGTGGGGGTAGCCAGCTCAACAAAATGCCACACACCCAGGTGTAAGAAACAACATTGCCCAGGCATGGTCTAAGCCCCTCACCTCGTCCCTGTGCTTTGGGGAGCCGGAGGGACACCCGAGGCCCACGGCCCTGAGACCCCTTTGCAAAAAGCCGGCTTCCCACGGAAACAGTTTTCCTGAGGTGCAGACCCTATCCCAAGTGGTTGTGGCAAGGTAAAGCCAATGCCCTCCACTTCTCTGGAAGAAACCCCAGTGCCCAGCCATGTTCTAAGCCCACCCATCCTCCCTGGGCTTCTGGCAGCAGGAGTGAAAAGAGAGGAGCAGAGCACTGGGACCAGCTTGACAAAAACCGGCCTCCCACGGGAAAGTCTTTCTCCACGTGCAGACATGCTCCCAGGTGCCTGTGGCAATGGGAAGGAAATGCCATACACTGACCTGGAAGAGACCACAGGGCCCAGGCACTGCCTGAACACTTCCCTCAACCCGGCGGTTTTGCTAGCAGGAGTTCAAGCCCAACGAACACAACCCGGAGACCCCTGGGGCAAAAACGGCTTCCGAAGAACAATAGGTGCTTGCTGTGGAACACCTATCCCAAGTGGGGGTAGCCAGCTCGACAAAATGCCACACACCCAGGTGTAAGAAACAACATTGTCCAGCCATGGTCTAAGCCCCTCACCTCGTCCCTGTGCTTTGGGGAGCCGGAGGGACACCCGAGGCCCACGGCCCTGAGACCCCTTTGCAAAAAGCCGGCTTCCCACCGAGACAGTTTTCCTGAGGTGTAGACCCTCTCCCAAGTGGTTGTGGCAAGGTAAAGCCAATGCCCTCCACTTCTCTGGAAGAAACCACAGTGCCCAGCCATGTTCTAAGCCCTCCCATCCTCCCTGGGCTTCTGGCAGCAGGAGTGAAAAGAGAGGAGCAGAGCACTGGGACCCGTTTGACAAAAACCGGCTTCCCACGGGAAAGTCTTTCTCCACGTGCAGACATGCTCCCAGGTGCCTGTGGCAAGGGGAAGGAAATGCCATACACTGACCTGGAAGAGACCACAGGGCCCAGGCACAGTCTGAACCCTTCCCTCAACCCGGCGGTTTTGCTAGCAGGAGTTGAAGACCAACGAACACAGCCCGGAGAGCCCTGGGGCAAAAACGGCTTCCGACGAACAATAGGTGCTTGCTGTGGAACACCTATCCCAAGTGGGGGTAGCCAGCTCAACAAAATGCCACACACCCAGGTGTAAGAAACAACATTGCCCATGCATGGTCTAAGCCCCTCTCCTCGTCCCTGTGCTTTGGGGAGCCGGAGGGACACCCGAGGCCCACGGCCCTGAGACCCCTTTGCAAAAAGCCGGCTTCCCACGGAAACAGTTTTCCTGAGGTGCAGACCCTATCCCAAGTGGTTGTGGCAAGGTAAAGCAAATGCCCTCCACTTCTCTGGAACAAACCCCAGTGCCCAGCTATGTTCTAAGCCCTCCCATCCTCCCTGGGCTTCTGGCAGCAGGAGTGAAAAGAGAGGAGCAGAGCACTGGGACCCGTTTGACAAAAAGCGGCTTCCCACGGGAAAGTCTTTCTCCACGTGCAGACATGCTCCCAGGTGCCTGTGGCAAGGGGAAGGAAATGCCATACACTGACCTGGAAGAGACCACAGGGCCCAGGCACAGTCTGAACCCTTCCCTCAACCCGGCGGTTTTGCTAGCAGGAGTTCAACCCCAACGAACACAGCCCGGAGACCCCTGGGGCAAAAACGGCTTCCGACGAACAATAGGTGCTTGCTGTGGAACACCTATCCCAAGTGGGGGTAGCCAGCTCAACAAAATGCCACACACCCAGGTGTAAGAAACAACATTGCCCAGGCATGGTCTAAGCCCCTCACCTCGTCCCTGTGCTTTGGGGAGCCGGAGGGACACCCGAGGCCTACGGCCCTGAGACCCCTTTGCAAAAAGCCGGCTTCCCACGGAAGCAGTTTTCCTGAGGTGCAGACCCTATCCCAAGTGGTTGTGGCAAGGTAAAGCAAATGCCCTCCACTTCTCTGGAAGAAACCCCAGTGCCCAGCCATGTTCTAAGCCCACCCATCCTCCCTGGGCTTATGGCAGCAGGAGTGAAAAGAGAGGAGCAGAGCACTGGGACCCGTTTGACAAAAACCGGCCTCCCACGGGAAAGTCTTTCTCCACGTGCAGACATGCTCCCAGGTGCCTGTGGCAATGGGAAGGAAATGCCATACACTGACCTGGAAGAGACCACAGGGCCCAGGCACAGTCTGAACCCTTCCCTCAACCCGGCGGTTTTGCTAGCAGGAGTTCAAGCCCAACGAACACAGCCCGGAGACCCCTGGGGCAATAACGGCTTCCGACGAACAATAGGTGCTTGCTGTGGAACACCTATCCCAAGTGGGGGTAGCCAGCTCAACAAAATGCCACACACCCAGGTGTAAGAAACAACATTGTCCAGCCATGGTCTAAGCCCCTCACCTCGTCCCTGTGGTTTGGGGAGCCGGAGGGACAGCCGAGGCCCACGGCCCTGAGACCCCTTTGCAAAAAGCCGGCTTCCCACGGAAACAGTTTTCCTGAGGTGCAGACCCTCTCACAAGTGGTTGTGGCAAGGTAAAGCAAATGCCCTCCAATTCTCTGGAAGAAACCACAGTGCCCAGCCATGTTCTAAGCCCTCCCATCCTCCCTGGGCTTCTGGCAGCAGGAGTGAAAAGAGAGGTGCAGAGCACTGGGACCCGTTTGACAAAACCGGCTTCCCACGGGAAAGTCTTTCTCCACGTGCAGACATGCTCCCAGGTGCCTGTGGCAAGGGGAAGGAAATGCCATACACTGACCTGGAAGAGACCACAGGGCCCAGGCATAGTCTGAACCCTTCCCTCAACCCGGCGGTTTTGCTACCAGGAGTTCAACCCCAACGAACACAGCCCGGAGACCCCTGGGGCAAAAACGGCTTCCGACGAACAATAGGTGCTTGCTGTGGAACACCTATCCCAAGTGGGGTAGCCAGCTCAACAAAATGCCACACACCCAGGTGTAACAAACAACATTGCCCAGGCATGGTCTAAGCCCCTCACCTCGTCCCTGTGCTTTGGGGAGCCGGAGGGTCACCCGAGGCCCACGGCCCTGAGACCCCTTTGCAAAAAGCCGGCTTCCCACGGAAACAGTTTTCCTGAGGTGCAGACCCTATCCCAAGTGGTTGTGGCAAGGTAAAGCAAATGCCCTCCACTTCTCTGGAAGAAACCCCAGTGCCCAGCCATGTTCTAAGCCCACCCATCCTCCCTGGGCTTCTGGCAGCAGGAGTGAAAAGAGAGGAGCAGAGCACTGGGACCAGCTTGACAAAAACCGGCTTCCCACGGGAAAGTCTTTCTCCACGTGCAGACATGCTCCCAGGTGCCTGTGGCAAGGGGAAGGAAATGCCATACACTGACCTGGAAGAGACCACAGGGCCCAGGCACAGTCTGAACCCTTCCCTCAACCCGGCGGTTTTGCTAGCAGGAGTTCCAGCCCAACGAACACAGCCCAGAGAGCCATGGGGCAAAAACGGCTTCCGACGAACAATAGGTGCTTGCTGTGGAACACCTATCCCAAGTGGGGGTAGCCAGCTCAACAAAATGCCACACACCCAGGTGTAAGAAACAACATTGCCCAGGCATGGTCTAAGCCCCTCACCTCGTCCCTGTGCTTTGGGGAGCCGGAGGGACACCCGATGCCCACGGCACTGAGACCCCTTTGCAAAAAGCCGGCTTCCCACGGAAGCAGTTTTCCTGAGGTGCAGACCCTATCCCAAGTGGTTGTGGCAAGGTAAAGCAAATGCCCTCCACTTCTCTGGAAGTAACCACAGTGCCCAGGCATGTTCTAAGGCCTCCCATCCTCCCTGGGCTTCTGGCAGCAGGAGTGAAAAGAGAGGAGCAGAGCACTGGGACCCGTTTGACAAAAACCGGCCTCCCACGGGAAAGTCTTTCTCCACGTGCAGACATGCTCCCAGGTGCCTGTGGCAATGGGAAGGAAATGCCATACACTGACCTGGAAGAGACCACAGGGCCCAGGCACAGTCTGAACCCTTCCCTCAACCCGGCGGTTTTGCTAGCAGGAGTTCAAGCCCAACGAACACAGCCCGGAGACCCCTGGGGCAATAACGGCTTCCGACGAACAATAGGTGCTTGCTGTGGAACACCTATCCCAAGTGGGGGTAGCCAGCTCAACAAAATGCCACACACCCAGGTGTAAGAAACAACATTGTCCAGCCATGGTCTAAGCCCCTCACCTCGTCCCTGTGGTTTGGGGAGCCGGAGGGACAGCCGAGGCCCACGGCCCTGAGACCCCTTTGCAAAAAGCCGGCTTCCCACAGAAACAGTTTTCCTGAGGTGCAGACCCTCTCACAAGTGGTTGTGGCAAGGTAAAGCAAATGCCCTCCAATTCTCTGGAAGAAACCACAGTGCCCAGCCATGTTCTAAACCCTCCCATCCTCCCTGGGCTTCTGGCAGCAGGAGTGAAAAGAGAGGTGCAGAGCACTGGGACCCGTTTGACAAAACCGGCTTCCCACGGGAAAGTCTTTCTCCACGTGCAGACATGCTCCCAGGTGCCTGTGGCAAGGGGAAGGAAATGCCATACACTGACCTGGGAGAGACCACAGGGCCCAGGCATAGTCTGAACCCTTCCCTCAACCCGGCGGTTTTGCTACCAGGAGTTCAACCCCAACGAACACAGCCCGGAGACCCCTGGGGCAAAAACGGCTTCCGACGAACAATAGGTGCTTGCTGTGGAACACCTATCCCAAGTGGGGTAGCCAGCTCAACAAAATGCCACACACCCAGGTGTAACAAACAACATTGCCCAGGCATGGTCTAAGCCCCTCACCTCGTCCCTGTGCTTTGGGGAGCCGGAGGGTCACCCGAGGCCCACGGCCCTGAGACCCCTTTGCAAAAAGCCGGCTTCCCACGGAAACAGTTTTCCTGAGGTGCAGACCCTATCCCAAGTGGTTGTGGCAAGGTAAAGCAAATGCCCTCCACTTCTCTGGAAGAAACCCCAGTGCCCAGCCATGTTCTAAGCCCACCCATCCTCCCTGGGCTTCTGGCAGCAGGAGTGAAAAGAGAGGAGCAGAGCACTGGGACCAGCTTGACAAAAACCGGCCTCCCACGGGAAAGTCTTTCTCCACGTGCAGACATGCTCCCAGGTGCCTGTGGCAAGGGGAAGGAAATGCCATACACTGACCTGGAAGAGACCACAGGGCCCAGGCATAGTCTGAACCCTTCCCTCAACCCGGCGGTTTTGCTAGCAGGAGTTCAAGCCCAACGAACACAGCCCGGAGACCCCTGGGGCAAAAACGACTTCTGACGAACAATAGGTGCTTGCTGTGGAACACCTTCCCCAAGTGGGGGTAGCCAGCTCAACAAAATGCCACACACCCAGGTGTAAGAAACAACATTGCCCAGGCATGGTCTAAGCCCCTCACCTCGTCCCTGTGCTTTGGGGAGCCGGAGGGACACCCGAGGCCCACGGCCCTGAGACCCCTTTGCAAAAAGCCGGCTTCCCACGGAAACAGTTTTCCTGAGGTGCAGACCCTATCCCAAGTGGTTGTGGCAAGGTAAAGCCAATGCCCTCCACTTCTCTGGAAAGAAACCCCAGTGCCCAGCCATGTTCTAAGCCCACCCATCCTCCCTGGGCTTCTGGCAGCAGGAGTGAAAAGAGAGGAGCAGAGCACTGGGACCCGTTTGAAAAAAACCGGCCTCCCACGGGAAAGTCGTTCTCCACGTGCAGACATGCTCCCAGGTGCCTGTGGCAATGGGAAGGAAATGCCATACACTGACCTGGAAGAGACCACAGGGCCCAGGCACTGCCTGAACACTTCCCTCAACCCGGCGGTTTTGCTAGCAGGAGTTCAAGCCCAACGAACACAACCCGGAGACCCCTGGGGCAAAAACGGTTTCCGAAGAACAATAGGTGCTTGCTGTGGAACACCTATCCCAAGTGGGGGTAGCCAGCTCAACAAAATGCCACACACCCAGGTGTAAGAAACAACATTGCCCAGGCATGGTCTAAGCCCCTCACCTCGTCCCTGTGCTTTGGGGAGCCGGAGGGACACCCGAGGCCCACGGCCCTGAGACCCCTTTGCAAAAAGCCGGCTTCCCACGGAGACAGTTTTCCTGAGGTGTAGACCCTCTCCCAAGTGGTTGTGGCAAGGTAAAGCCAATGCCCTCCACTTCTCTGGAAGAAACCACAGTGCCCAGCCATGTTCTAAGCCCTCCCATCCTCCCTGGGCTTCTGGCAGCAGGAGTGAAAAGAGAGGAGCAGAGCACTGGGACCCGTTTGACAAAAACCGGCTTCCCACGGGAAAGTCTTTCTCCACGTGCAGACATGCTCCCAGGTGCCTGTGGCAAGGGGAAGGAAATGCCATACACTGACCTGGAAGAGACCACAGGGCCCAGGCACAGTCTGAACCCTTCCCTCAACCCGGCGGTTTTGCTAGCAGGAGTTGAAGACCAACGAACACAGCCCGGAGACCCCTGGGGCAAAAACGGCTTCCGACGAACAATAGGTGCTTGCTGTGGAACACCTATCCCAAGTGGGGGTAGCCAGCTCAACAAAATGCCACACACCCAGGTGTAAGAAACAACATTGCCCATGCATGGTCTAAGCCCCTCACCTCGTCCCTGTGCTTTGGGGAGCCGGAGGGACACCCGAGGCCCACGGCCCTGAGACCCCTTTGCAAAAAGCCGGCTTCCCACGGAAACAGTTTTCCTGAGGTGCAGACCCTATCCCAAGTGGTTGTGGCAAGGTAAAGCAAATGCCCTCCACTTCTCTGGAACAAACCCCAGTGCCCAGCTATGTTCTAAGCCCACCCATCCTCCCTGGGCTTCTGGCAGCAGGAGTGAAAAGAGAGGAGCAGAGCACTGGGACCCGTTTGACAAAAAGCGGCTTCCCACGGGAAAGTCTTTCTCCACGTGCAGACATGCTCCCAGGTGCCTGTGGCAAGGGGAAGGAAATGCCATACACTGACCTGGAAGAGACCACAGGGCCCAGGCACAGTCTGAACCCTTCCCTCAACCCGGCGGTTTTGCTAGCAGGAGTTCAACCCCAACGAACACAGCCCGGAGACCCCTGGTGCAAAAACGGCTTCCGACGAACAATAGGTGCTTGCTGTGGAACACCTATCCCAAGTGGGGGTAGCCAGCTCAACAAAATGCCACACACCCAGGTGTAAGAAACAACATTGCCCAGGCATGGTCTAAGCCCCTCACCTCGTCCCTGTGCTTTGGGGAGCCGGAGGGACACCCGAGGCCTACGGCCCTGAGACCCCTTTGCAAAAAGCCGGCTTCCCACGGAAGCAGTTTTCCTGAGGTGCAGACCCTATCCCAAGTGGTTGTGGCAAGGTAAAGCAAATGCCCTCCACTTCTCTGGAAGAAACCCCAGTGCCCAGCCATGTTCTAAGCCCACCCATCTTCCCTGGGCTTCTGGCAGCAGGAGTGAAAAGAGAGGAGCAGAGCACTGGGACCCGTTTGACAAAAACCGGCCTCCCACGGGAAAGTCTTTCTCCACGTGCAGACATGCTCCCAGGTGACTGTGGCAATGGGAAGGAAATGCCATACACTGACCTGGAAGAGACCACAGGGCCCAGGCACAGTCTGAACCCTTCCCTCAACCCGGCGGTTTTGCTAGCAGGAGTTCAAGCCCAACGAACACAGCCCGGAGACCCCTGGGGCAATAACGGCTTCCGACGAACAATAGGTGCTTGCTGTGGAACACCTATCCCAAGTGGGGGTAGCCAGCTCAACAAAATGCCACACACCCAGGTGTAAGAAACAACATTGTCCAGCCATGGTCTAAGCCCCTCACCTCGTCCCTGTGGTTTGGGGAGCCGGAGGGACAGCCGAGGCCCACGGCCCTGAGACCCCTTTGCAAAAAGCCGGCTTCCCACGGAAACAGTTTTCCTGAGGTGCAGACCCTCTCACAAGTGGTTGTGGCAAGGTAAAGCAAATGCCCTCCAATTCTCTGGAAGAAACCACAGTGCCCAGCCATGTTCTAAGCCCTCCCATCCTCCCTGGGCTTCTGGCAGCAGGAGTGAAAAGAGAGGTGCAGAGCACTGGGACCCGTTTGACAAAACCGGCTTCCCACGGGAAAGTCTTTCTCCACGTGCAGACATGCTCCCAGGTGCCTGTGGCAAGGGGAAGGAAATGCCATACACTGACCTGGAAGAGACCACAGGGCCCAGGCATAGTCTGAACCCTTCCCTCAACCCGGCGGTTTTGCTACCAGGAGTTCAACCCCAACGAACACAGCCCGGAGACCCCTGGGGCAAAAACGGCTTCCGACGAACAATAGGTTCTTGCTGTGGAACACCTATCCCAAGTGGGGTAGCCAGCTCAACAAAATGCCACACACCCAGGTGTAACAAACAACATTGCCCAGGCATGGTCTAAGCCCCTCACCTCGTCCCTGTGCTTTGGGGAGCCGGAGGGTCACCCGAGGCCCACGGCCCTGAGACCCCTTTGCAAAAAGCCGGCTTCCCACGGAAACAGTTTTCCTGAGGTGCAGACCCTATCCCAAGTGGTTGTGGCAAGGTAAAGCAAATGCCCTCCACTTCTCTGGAAGAAACCCCAGTGCCCAGCCATGTTCTAAGCCCACCCATCCTCCCTGGGCTTCTGGCAGCAGGAGTGAAAAGAGAGGAGCAGAGCACTGGGACCAGCTTGACAAAAACCGGCCTCCCACGGGAAAGTCTTTCTCCACGTGCAGACATGCTCCCAGGTGCCTGTGGCAAGGGGAAGGAAATGCCATACACTGACCTGGAAGAGACCACAGGGCCCAGGCACAGTCTGAACCCTTCCCTCAACCCGGCGGTTTTGCTAGCAGGAGTTCCAGCCCAACGAACACAGCCCGGAGAGCCATGGGGCAAAAACGGCTTCCGACGAACAATAGGTGCTTGCTGTGGAACACCTATCCCAAGTGGGGGTAGCCAGCTCAACAAAATGCCACACACCCAGGTGTAAGAAACAACATTGCCCAGGCATGGTCTAAGCCCCTCACCTCGTCCCTGTGCTTTGGGGAGCCGGAGGGACACCCGATGCCCACGGCACTGAGACACCTTTGCAAAAAGCCGGCTTCCCACGGAAGCAGTTTTCCTGAGGTGCAGACCCTATCCCAAGTGGTTGTGGCAAGGTAAAGCAAATGCCCTCCACTTCTCTGGAAGTAACCACAGTGCCCAGGCATGTTCTAAGGCCTCCCATCCTCCCTGGGCTTCTGGCAGCAGGAGTGAAAAGAGAGGAGCAGAGCACTGGGACCCGTTTGACAAAAACCGGCCTCCCACGGGAAAGTCTTTCTCCACGTGCAGACATGCTCCCAGGTGCCTGTGGCAATGGGAAGGAAATGCCATACACTGACCTGGAAGAGACCACAGGGCCCAGGCACAGTCTGAACCCTTCCCTCAACCCGGCGGTTTTGCTAGCAGGAGTTCAAGCCCAACGAACACAGCCCGGAGACCCCTGGGGCAATAACGGCTTCCGACGAACAATAGGTGCTTGCTGTGGAACACCTATCCCAAGTGGGGTAGCCAGCTCAACAAAATGCCACACACCCAGGTGTAACAAACAACATTGCCCAGGCATGCTCTAAGCCCCTCACCTCGTCCCTGTGCTTTGGGGAGCCGGAGGGTCACCCGAGGCCCACGGCCCTGAGACCCCTTTGCAAAAAGCCGGCTTCCCACGGAAACAGTTTTCCTGAGGTGCAGACCCTATCCCAAGTGGTTGTGGCAAGGTAAAGCAAATGCCCTCCACTTCTCTGGAAGAAACCCCAGTGCCCAGCCATGTTCTAAGCCCACCCATCCTCCCTGGGCTTCTGGCAGCAGGAGTGAAAAGAGAGGAGCAGAGCACTGGGACCAGCTTGACAAAAACCGGCCTCCCACGGGAAAGTCTTTCTCCACGTGCAGACATGCTCCCAGGTGCCTGTGGCAAGGGGAAGGAAATGCCATACACTGACCTGGAAGAGACCACAGGGCCCAGGCACAGTCTGAACCCTTCCCTCAACCCGGCGGTTTTGCTAGCAGGAGTTCCAGCCCAACGAACACAGCCCGGAGAGCCATGGGGCAAAAACGGCTTCCGACGAACAATAGGTGCTTGCTGTGGAACACCTATCCCAAGTGGGGGTAGCCAGCTCAACAAAATGCCACACACCCAGGTGTAAGAAACAACATTGCCCAGGCATGGTCTAAGCCCCTCACCTCGTCCCTGTGCTTTGGGGAGCCGGAGGGACACCCGATGCCCACGGCACTGAGACCCCTTTGCAAAAAGCCGGCTTCCCACGGAAGCAGTTTTCCTGAGGTGCAGACCCTATCCCAAGTGGTTGTGGCAAGGTAAAGCAAATGCCCTCCACTTCTCTGGAAGTAACCACAGTGCCCAGGCATGTTCTAAGGCCTCCCATCCTCCCTGGGCTTCTGGCAGCAGGAGTGAAAAGAGAGGAGCAGAGCACTGGGACCCGTTTGACAAAAACCGGCTTCCCACGGGAAAGTCTTTCTCCACGTGCAGACATACTCCCAGGTGCCTGTGGCAAGGGGAAGGAAATGCCATACACTGACCTGGAAGAGACCACAGGGCCCAGGCACAGTCTGAACCCTTCCCTCAACCCGGCGGTTTTGCTAGCAGGAGTTCAACCCCAACGAACACAGCCCGGAGACCCCTGGGGCAATAACGGCTTCCGACGAACAATAGGTGCTTGCTGTGGAACACCTATCCCAAGTGGGGGTAGCCAGCTCAACAAAATGCCACACACCCAGGTGTAAGAAACAACATTGCCCAGGCATGGTCTAAGCCCCTCACCTCGTCCCTGTGGTTTGGGGAGCCGGAGGGACAGCCGAGGCCCACGGCCCTGAGACCCCTTTGCAAAAAGCCGGCTTCCCACGGAAACAGTTTTCCTGAGGTGCAGACCCTCTCACAAGTGGTTGTGGCAAGGTAAAGCAAATGCCCTCCAATTCCCTGGAAGAAACCACAGTGCCCAGCCATGTTCTAAGCCCTCCCATCCTCCCTGGGCTTCTGGCAGCAGGAGTGAAAAGAGAGGAGCAGAGCACTGGGACCCGTTTGACAAAACCGGCTTCCCACGGGAAAGTCTTTCTCCACGTGCAGACATGCTCCCAGGTGCCTGTGGCAAGGGGAAGGAAATGCCATACACTGACCTGGAAGAGACCACAGGGCCCAGGCACAGTCTGAACCCTTCCCTCAACCCGGCGGTTTTGCTAGCAGGAGTTCAACCCCAACGAACACAGCCCGGAGACCCCTGGGGCAATAACGGCTTCCGACGAACAATAGGTGCTTGCTGTGGAACACCTATCCCAAGTGGGGGTAGCCAGCTCAACAAAATGCCACACACCCAGGTGTAAGAAACAACATTGTCCAGCCATGGTCTAAGCCCCTCACCTCGTCCCTGTGGTTTGGGGAGCCGGAGGGACAGCCGAGGCCCACGGCCCTAAGACCCCTTTGCAAAAAGCCGGCTTCCCACGGAAACAGTTTTCCTGAGGTGCAGACCCTCTCACAAGTGGTTGTGGCAAGGTAAAGCAAATGCCCTCCAATTCTCTGGAAGAAACCACAGTGCCCAGCCATGTTCTAAGCCCTCCCATCCTCCCTGGGCTTCTGGCAGCAGGAGTGAAAAGAGAGGAGCAGAGCACTGGGACCCGTTTGACAAAACCGGCTTCCCACGGGAAAGTCTTTCTCCACGTGCAGACATGCTCCCAGGTGCCTGTGGCAAGGGGAAGGAAATGCCATACACTGACCTGGAAGAGACCACAGGGCCCAGGCATAGTCTGAACCCTTCCCTCAACCCGGCGGTTTTGCTAGCAGGAGTTCAAGCCCAACGAACACAGCCCGGAGACCCCTGGGGCAAAAACGGCTTCTGACGAACAATGAGTGCTTGCTGTGGAACACCTACCCCAAGTGGGGGTAGCCAGCTCAACAAAATGCCACACACCCAGGTGTAAGAAACAAGATTGCCCAGGCATGGTCTAAGCCCCTCACCTCGTCCCTGTGCTTTGGGGAGCCGGAGGGACACCCGAGGCCCACGGCCCTGAGACCCCTTTGCAAAAAGCCGGCTTCCCACGGAAACAGTTTTCCTGAGGTGCAGACCCTATCCCAAGTGGTTGTGGCAAGGTAAAGCAAATGCCCTCCACTTCTCTGGAAGAAACCCCAGTGCCCAGCCATGTTCTAAGCCCACCCATCCTCCCTGGGCTTCTGGCAGCAGGAGTGAAAAGAGAGGAGCAGAGCACTGGGACCAGCTTGACAAAAACCGGCTTCCCACGGGAAAGTCTTTCTCCACGTGCAGACATGCTCCCAGGTGCCTGTGGCAAGGGGAAGGAAATGCCATACACTGACCTGGAAGAGACCACAGGGCCCAGGCACAGTCTGAACCCTTCCCTCAACCCGGCGGTTTTGCTAGCAGGAGTTCAAGCCCAACAAACACAGCCCGGAGACCCCTGGTGCAAAAACGGCTTCCGACGAACAATAGGTGCTTGCTGTGGAACACCTATCCCAAGTGGGGGTAGCCAGCTCAACAAAATGCCACACACCCAGGTGTAAGAAACAACATTGCCCAGGCATGGTCTAAGCCCCTCACCTCGTCCCTGTGCTTTGGGGAGCCGGAGGGACACCCGAGGCCTACGGCCTTGAGACCCCTTTGCAAAAAGCCGGCTTCCCACGGAAGCAGTTTTCCTGAGGTGCAGACCCTATCCCAAGTGGTTGTGGCAAGGTAAAGCAAATGCCCTCCTCTTCTCTGGTAGTAACCACAGTGCCCAGGCATGTTCTAAGGCCTCCCAATCTCCCTGGGCTTCTGGCAGGAGGAGTGAAAAGAGAGGAGCAGAGCACTGGGACCCGTTTGACAAAAACCGGCTTCCCACGGGAAAGTCTTTCTCCACGTGCAGACAGCTCCCAGGTGCCTGTGGCAAGGGGAAGGAAATGCCATACACTGACCTGGAAGAGACCACAGGGCCCAGGCACAGTCTGAACCCTTCCCTCAACCCGGCGGGTTTGCTAGCAGGAGTTCAACCCCAACGAACACAGCCCGGAGACCCCTGGGGCAATAACGGCTTCCGACGAACAATAGGTGCTTGCTGTGGAACACCTATCCCAAGTGGGGGTAGCCAGCTCAACAAAATGCCACACACCCAGGTGTAAGAAACAACATTGCCCAGGCATGGTCTAAGCCCCTCACCTCGTCCCTGTGCTTTGGGGAGCCGGAGGGACACCCGAGGCCCACGGCCCTGAGACCCCTTTGCAAAAAGCCGGCTTCCCACGGAGACAGTTTTCCTGAGGTGTAGACCCTCTCCCAAGTGGTTGTGGCAAGGTAAAGCCAATTCCCTCCACTTCTCTGGAAGAAACCACAGTGCCCAGCCATGTTCTAAGCCCTCCCATCCTCCCTGGGCTTCTGGCAGCAGGAGTGAAAAGAGAGGAGCAGAGCACTGGGACCCGTTTGACAAAAACCGGCTTCCCACGGGAAAGTCTTTCTCCACGTGCAGACATGCTCCCAGGTGCCTGTGGCAAGGGGAAGGAAATGCCATACACTGACCTGGAAGAGAATACAGGGCCCAGGCACAGTCTGAACCCTTCCCTCAACCCGGCGGTTTTGCTAGCAGGAGTTCAACCCCAACGAACACAGCCCGGAGACCCCTGGGGCAATAACGGCTTCCGACGAACAATAGGTGCTTGCTGTGGAACACCTATCCCAAGTGGGGGTAGCCAGCTCAACAAAATGCCACACACCCAGGTGTAAGAAACAACATTGTCCAGCCATGGTCTAAGCCCCTCACCTCGTCCCTGTGGTTTGGGGAGCCGGAGGGACAGCCGAGGCCCACGGCCCTAAGACCCCTTTGCAAAAAGCCTGCTTCCCACGGAAACAGTTTTCCTGAGGTGCAGACCCTATCCCAAGTGGTTGTGGCAAGGTAAAGCAAATGCCCTCCACTTCTCTGGAAGAAACCCCAGTGCCCAGCCATGTTCTAAGCCCACCCATCCTCCCTGGGCTTCTGGCAGCAGGAGTGAAAAGAGAGCAGCAGAGCACTGGGACCCGTTTGACAAAAACCGGCCTCCCACGGGAAAGTCTTTCTCCACGTGCAGACATGCTCCCAGGTGCCTGTGGCAATGGGAAGGAAATGCCATACACTGACCTGGAAGAGACCACAGGGCCCAGGCACTGCCTGAACACTTCCCTCAACCCGGCGGTTTTGCTAGCAGGAGTTCAAGCCCAACGAACACTACCCGGAGACCCCTGGGGCAAAAACGGCTTCCGACGAACAATAGGTGCTTGCTGTGGAACACCTATCCCAAGTGGGGGTAGCCAGCTCAACAAAATGCCACACACCCAGGTGTAAGAAACAACATTGCCCAGGCATGGTCTAAGCCCCTCACCTCGTCCCTGTGCTTTGGGGAGCCGGAGGGACACCCGAGGCCCACGGCCCTGAGACCCCTTTGCAAAAAGCCGGCTTCCCACGGAAGCAGTTTTCCTGAGGTGCAGACCCTATCCCAAGTGGTTGTGGCAAGGTAAAGCCAATGCCCTCCACTTCTCTGGAAGAAACCACAGTGCCCAGCCATGTTCTATGCCCAGCCATGTTCTAAGCCCTCCCATCCTCCCTGGGCTTCTGGCAGCAGGAGTGAAAAGAGAGGAGCAGAGCACTGGGACCCGTTTGACAAAAACCGGCTTCCCACGGGAAAGTCTTTCTCCACGTGCAGACATGCTCCCAGGTGCCTGTGGCAAGGGGAAGGACATGCCATACACTGACCTGGAAGAGACCACAGGGCCCAGGCACAGTCTGAACCCTTCCCTCAACCCGGCGGTTTTGCTACCAGGAGTTCAAGCCCAACGAACACAGCCCGGAGACCCCTGGGGCAAAAACGGCTTCCGACGAACAATAGGTGCTTGCTGTGGAACACCTATCCCAAGTGGGGGTAGCCAGCTCAACAAAATGCCACACACCCAGGTGTAAGAAATAACATTGCCCAGGCATGGTCTAAGCCCCTCACCTCGTCCCTGTGCTTTGGGGAGCCGGAGGGACACCCGAGGCCCACGGCCCTGAGACCCCTTTGCAAAAAGCCGGCTTCCCACGGAGACAGTTTTCCTGAGGTGTAGACCCTCTCCCAAGTGGTTGTGGCAAGGTAAAGCCAATGCCCTCCACTTCTCTGGAAGAAACCACAGTGCCCAGCCATGTTCTAAGCCCTCCCATCCTCCCTGTGCTTCTGGCAGCAGGAGTGAAAAGAGAGGAGCAGAGCACTGGGACCCGATTGACAAAAACCGGCTTCCCACGGGAAAGTCTTTCTCCACGTGCAGACATGCTCCCAGGTGCCTGTGGCAAGGGGAAGGAAATGCCATACACTGACCTGGAAGAGACCACAGGGCCCAGGCACAGTCTGAACCCTTCCCTAAACCCGGCGGTTTTGCTAGCAGGAGTTCAAGCCCAACGAACACAGCCCGGAGAGCCCTGGGGCAAAAACGGCTTCTGACGAACAATAGGTGCTTGCTGTGGAACACCTACCCCAAGTGGGGGTAGCCAGCTCAACAAAATGCCACACACCCAGGTGTAAGAAACAACATTGCCCAGGCATGGTCTAAGCCCCTCACCTCGTCCCTGTGCTTTGGGGAGCCGGAAGGACACCCGAGGCCCACGGCCCTGAGACCCCTTTGCAAAAAGCCGGCTTCCCACGGAAACAGTTTTCCTGAGGTGCAGACCCTATCCCAAGTGGTTGTGGCAAGGTAAAGCAAATGCCCTCCACTTCTCTGGAAGAAACCACAGTGCCCAGCCATGTTCTAAGCCCTCCCATTCTCCCTGGGCTTCTGGCAGCAGGAGTGAATAGAGCGGAGCAGAGCACTGGGACCCGTTTGACAAAAACCGGCTTCCCACGGGAAAGTCTTTCTCCACGTGCAGACATGCTCCCAGGTGCCTGTGGCAAGGGGAAGGAAATGCCATACACTGACCTGGAAGAGACCACAGGGCCCAGGCACAGTCTGAACCCTTCCCTCAACCCGGCGGTTTTGCTAGCAGGAGTTCAAGCCCAACGAACACAGCCCGGAGAGCCCTGGGGCAAAAACGGCTTGTGACGAACAATAGGTGCTTGCTGTGGAACACCTACCCCAAGTGGGGGTAGCCAGCTCAACAAAATGCCACACACCCAGGTGTAAGAAACAACATTGCCCAGGCATGGTCTAAGCCCCTCACCTCGTCCCTGTGCTTTGGGGAGCCGGAAGGACACCCGAGGCCCACGGCCCTGAGACCCCTTTGCAAAAAGCCGGCTTCCCACGGAAACAGTTTTCCTGAGGTGCAGACCCTCTCACAAGTGGTTGTGGCAAGGTAAAGCAAATGCCCTCCAATTCTCTGGAAGAAACCACAGTGCCCAGCCATGTTCTAAGCCCTCCCATCCTCCCTGGGCTTCTGGCAGCAGGAGTGAAAAGAGAGGAGCAGAGCACTGGGACCCGTTTGACAAAACCGGCTTCCCACGGGAAAGTCTTTCTCCACGTGCAGACATGCTCCCAGGTGCCTGTGGCAAGGGGAAGGAAATGCCATACACTGACCTGGAAGAGACCACAGGGCCCAGGCATAGTCTGAACCCTTCCCTCAACCCGGCGGTTTTGCTAGCAGGAGTTCAAGCCCAACGAACACAGCCCGGAGACCCCTGGGGCAAAAACGGCTTCTGACGAACAATAGGTGCTTGCTGTGGAACACCTATCCCAAGTGGGGGTAGCCAGCTCAACAAAATGCCACACACCCAGGTGTAAGAAACAACATTGCCCAGGCATGGTCTAAGCCCCTCACCTCGTCCCTGTGCTTTGGGGAGCCGGAGGGACACCCGAGGCCCACGGCCCTGAGACCCCTTTGCAAAAAGCCGGCTTCCCACGGAGACAGTTTTCCTGAGGTGCAGACCCTATCCCAAGTGGTTGTGGCAAGGTAAAGCAAATGCCCTCCACTTCTCTGGCACAAACCCCAGTGCCCAGCTATGTTCTAAGCCCACCCATCCTCCCTGGGCTTCTGGCAGCAGGAGTGAAAAGAGAGGAGCAGAGCACTGGGACCCGTTTGACAAAAACCGGCTTCCCACGGGAAAGTCTTTCTCCACGTGCAGACATGCTCCCAGGTGCCTGTGGCAAGGGGAAGGAAATGCCATACACTGACCTGGAAGAGACCACAGGGCCCAGGCACAGTCTGAACCCTTCCCTCAACCCGGCGGTTTTGCTAGCAGGAGTTCAAGCCCAACGAACACAGCCCGGAGACCCCTGGGGCAAAAACGGCTTCCGACGAACAATAGGTGCTTGCTGTGGAACACCTATCCCAAGTGGGGGTAGCCAGCTCAACAAAATGCCACACACCCAGGTGTAAGAAACAACATTGCCCAGGCATGGTCTAAGCCCCTCACCTCGTCCCTGTGCTTTGGGGAACCGGAGGGACACCCGAGGCCAACGGCCCTGAGACCCCTTTGCAAAAAGCCGGCTTCCCACGGAGACAGTTTTCCTGAGGTGTAGACCCTCACCCAAGTGGTTGTGGCAAGGTAAAGCCAATGCCCTCCACTTCTCTGGAAGAAACCACAGTGCCCAGCCATGTTCTAAGCCCTCCCATCCTCCCTGGGCTTCTGGCAGCAGAAGTGAAAAGAGAGGAGCAGAGCACTGGGACCCGTTTGACAAAAACCGGCTTCCCACGGGAAAGTCTTTCTCCACGTGCAGACATGCTCCCAGGTGCCTGTGGCAAGGGGAAGGAAATGCCATACACTGACCTGGAAGAGACCACAGGGCCCAGGCACAGTCTGAACCCTTCCCTCAACCCGGCGGTTTTGCTAGCAGGGGTTGAAGACCAACGAACACAGCCCGGAGACCCCTGGGGCAAAAACGGCTTCCGACGAACAATAGGTGCTTGCTATGGAACACCTATCCCAAGTGGGGGTAGCCAGCTCAACAAAATGCCACACACCCAGGTGTAAGAAACAACATTGCCCAGGCATGGTCTAAGCCCCTCACCTCGTCCCTGTGCTTTGGGGAGCCGGAGGGACACCCGAGGCCCACGGCCCTGAGACCCCTTTGCAAAAAGCCGGCTTCCCACGGAAACAGTTTTCCTGAGGTGCAGACCCTATCCCAAGTGGTTGTGGCAAGGTAAAGCAAATGCCCTCCACTTCTCTGGAACAAACCCCAGTGCCCAGCTATGTTCTAAGCCCACCCATCCTCCCTGGGCTTCTGGCAGCAGGAGTGAAAAGAGAGGAGCAGAGCACTGGGACCCGTTTGACAAAAACCGGCTTCCCACGGGAAAGTCTTTCTCCACGTGCAGACATGCTCCCAGGTGCCTGTGGCAAGGGGAAGGAAATGCCATACACTGACCTGGAAGAGACCACAGCGCCCAGGCACTGCCTGAACCCTTCCCTCAACCAGGCGGTTTTGCTAGCAGGAGTTCAAGCCCAACGAACACAGCCCGGAGACCCCTGGGGCAAAAACGGCTTCCGACGAACAATAGGTGCTTGCTGTGGAACACCTATCCCAAGTGGGGGAAACCAGCTCAACAAAATGCCACACACCCAGGTGTAAGAAACAACATTGCCCAGGCATGGTCTAAGCCCCTCACCTCGTCCCTGTGCTTTGGGGAGCCGGAGGGACACCCGAGGCCAACGGCCCTGAGACCCCTTTGCAAAAAGCCGGCTTCCCACGGAGACAGTTTTCCTGAGGTGTAGACCCTCTCCCAAGTGGTTGTGGCAAGGTAAAGCCAATGCCCTCCACTTCTGTGGAAGAAACCACAGTGCCCAGCCATGTTCTAAGCCCTCCCATCCTCCCTGGGCTTCTGGCAGCAGGAGTGAAAAGAGAGGAGCAGAGCACTGGGACCCGTTTGACAAAAACCGGCTTCCCACGGGAAAGTCTTTCTCCACGTGCAGACATGCTCCCAGGTGCCTGTGGCAAGGGGAAGGAAATGCCATACACTGACCTGGAAGAGACCACAGGGCCCAGGCACAGTCTGAACCCTTCCCTCAACCCGGCGGTTTTGCTAGCAGGAGTTCAAGCCCAACGAACACAGCCCGGAGAGCCCTGGGGCAAAAACGGCTTCGGACGAACAATAGGTGCTTGCTGTGGAACACCTACCCCAAGTGGGGGTAGCCAGCTCAACAAAATGCCACACACCCAGGTGTAAGAAACAACATTGCCCAGGCATGGTCTAAGCCCCTCACCTCGTCCCTGTGCTTTGGGGAGCCGGAAGGACACCCGAGGCCCAGGGCCCTGAGACCCCTTTGCAAAAAGCCGGCTTCCCACGGAAACAGTTTTCCTGAGGTGCAGACCCTATCCCAAGTGGTTGTGGCAAGGTAAAGCAAATGCCCTCCACTTCTCTGGAACAAACCCCAGTGCCCAGCTATGTTCTAAGCCCACCCATCCTCCCTGGGCTTCTGGCAGCAGGAGTGAAAAGAGAGGAGCAGAGCACTGGGACCCGTTTGACAAAAACCGGCCTCCCACGGGAAAGTCTTTCTCCACGTGCAGACATGCTCCCAGGTGCCTGTGGCAATGGGAAGGAAATGCCATACACTGACCTGGAAGAGACCACAGGGCCCAGGCACTGCCTGAACACTTCCCTCAACCCGGCGGTTTTGCTAGCAGGAGTTCAACCCCAACGAACACAACCCGGAGAACCCTGGGGCAAAAACGGCTTCCGACGAACAATAGGTGCTTGCTGTGGAACACCTATCCCAAGTGGGGGTAGCCAGCTCAACAAAATGCCACACACCCAGGTGTAAGAAACAACATTGCCCAGGCATGGTCTAAGCCCCTCACCTCGTCCTTGTGCTTTGGGGAGCCGGAGGGACACCCGAGGCCCACGGCCCTGAGACCCGTTTGCAAAAAGCCGGCTTCCAACGGAGACAGTTTTCCTGAGGTGTAGACCCTCTCCCAAGTGGTTGTGGCAAGGTAAAGCCAATGCCCTCCACTTCTCTGGAAGAAACCACAGTGCCCAGCCATGTTCTAAGCCCTCCCATCCTCCCTGGGCTTCTGGCAGCAGAAGTGAAAAGAGAGGAGCAGAGCACTGGGACCCGTTTGACAAAAACCGGCTTCCCACGGGAAAGTCTTTCTCCACGTGCAGACATGCTCCCAGGTGCCTGTGGCAAGGGGAAGGAAATGCCATACACTGACCTGGAAGAGACCACAGGGCCCAGGCACAGTCTGAACCCTTCCCTCAACCCTGCGGTTTTGCTAGCAGGAGTTCAAGCCCAACGAACACAGCCCGGAGACCCCTGGGGCAAAAACGGCTTCCGACGAACAATAGGTGCTTGCTGTGGAACACCTATCCCAAGTGGGGGTAGCCAGCTCAACAAAATGCCACACACCCAGGTGTAAGAAACAACATTGCCCATGCATGGTCTAAGCCCCTCACCTCGTCCCTGTGCTTTGGGGAGCCGGAGGGACACCCGAGGCCCACGGCCCTGAGACCCCTTTGCAAAAAGCCGGCTTCCCACGGAAACAGTTTTCCTGAGGTGCAGACCCTATCCCAAGTGGTTGTGGCAAGGTAAAGCAAATGCCCTCCACTTCTCTGGCACAAACCCCAGTGCCCAGCTATGTTCTAAGCCCACCCATCCTCCCTGGGCTTCTGGCAGCAGGAGTGAAAAGAGAGGAGCAGAGCACTGGGACCCGTTTGACAAAAACCGGCTTCCCACGGGAAAGTCTTTCTCCACGTGCAGACATGCTCCCAGGTGCCTGTGGCAAGGGGAAGGAAATGCCATACACTGACCTGGAAGAGACCACAGGGCCCAGGCACAGTCTGAACCCTTCCCTCAACCCGGCGGTTTTGCTAGCAGGAGTTCAAGCCCAACGAACACAGCCCGGAGACCCCTGGGGCAAAAACGGCTTCCGACGAACAATAGGTGCTTGCTGTGGAACACCTATCCCAAGTGGGGGTAGCCAGCTCAACAAAATGCCACACACCCAGGTGTAAGAAACAACATTGCCCAGGCATGGTCTAAGCCCCTCACCTCGTCCCTGTGCTTTGGGGAGCCGGAGGGACACCCGAGGCCAACGGCCCTGAGACCCCTTTGCAAAAAGCCGGCTTCCCACGGAGACAGTTTTCCTGAGGTGTAGACCCTCTCCCAAGTGGTTGTGGCAAGGTAAAGCCAATGCCCTCCACTTCTCTGGAAGAAACCACAGTGCCCAGCCATGTTCTAAGCCCTCCCATCCTCCCTGGGCTTCTGGCAGCAGAAGTGAAAAGAGAGGAGCAGAGCACTGGGACCCGTTTGACAAAAACCGGCTTCCCACGGGAAAGTCTTTCTCCACGTGCAGACATGCTCCCAGGTGCCTGTGGCAAGGGGAAGGAAATGCCATACACTGACCTGGAAGAGACCACAGGGCCCAGGCACAGTCTGAACCCTTCCCTCAACCCGGCGGTTTTGCTAGCAGGAGTTGAAGACCAACGAACACAGCCCGGAGACCCCTGGGGCAAAAACGGCTTCCGACGAACAATAGGTGCTTGCTATGGAACACCTATCCCAACTGGGGGTAGCCAGCTCAACAAAATGCCACACACCCAGGTGTAAGAAACAACATTGCCCAGGCATGGTCTAAGCCCCTCACCTCGTCCCTGTGCTTTGGGGAGCCGGAGGGACACCCGAGGCCCACGGCCCTGAGACCCCTTTGCAAAAAGCCGGCTTCCCACGGAGACAGTTTTCCTGAGGTGTAGACCCTCTCCCAAGTGGTTGTGGCAAGGTAAAGCCAATGCCCTCCACTTCTCTGGAAGAAACCACAGTGCCCAGCCATGTTCTAAGCCCTCCCATCCTCCCTGGGCTTCTGGCAGCAGGAGTGAAAAGAGAGGAGCAGAGCACTGGGACCCGTTTGACAAAAACCGGCTTCCCACGGGAAAGTCTTTCTCCACGTGCAGACATGCTCCCAGGTGCCTGTGGCAAGGGGAAGGAAATGCCATACACTTACCTGTAAGAGACCACAGGGCCCAGGCACAGTCTGAACCCTTCCCTCAACCCGGCGGTTTTGCTAGCAGGAGTTCAAGACCAACGAACACAGCCCGGAGACCCCTGGGGCAAAAACGGCTTCCGACGAACAATAGGTGCTTGCTGTGGAACACCTATCCCAAGTGGGGTAGCCAGCTCAACAAAATGCCACACACCCAGGTGTAAGAAACAACATTGCCCAGGCATGGTCTAAGCCCCTCACCTCGTCCCTGTGCTTTGGGGAGCCGGAGGGTCACCCGAGGCCCACGGCACTGAGACCCCTTTGCAAAAAGCCGGCTTCCCACGGAAACAGTTTTCCTGAGGTGCAGACCCTCTCCCAAGTGGTTGTGGCAAGGTAAAGCCAATGCCCTCCACTTCTCTGGAAGAAACCCCAGTGCCCAGCCATGTTCTAAGCCCACCCATCCTCCCTGGGCTTCTGGCAGCAGGAGTGAAAAGAGAGGAGCAGAGCACTGGGACCAGCTTGACAAAAACCGGCCTCCCACGGGAAAGTCTTTCTCCACGTGCAGACATGCTCCCAGGTGCCTGTGGCAAGGGGAAGGAAATGCCATACACTGACCTGGAAGAGACCACAGGGCCCAGGCACAGTCTGAACCCTTCCCTCAACCCGGCGGTTTTGCTAGCAGGAGTTCAACCCCAACGAACACAGCCCGGAGACCCCTGGGGCAAAACCGGCTTCCGACGAACAATAGGTGCTTGCTGTGGAACACCTATCCCAAGTGGGGGTAGCCAGCTCAACAAAATGCCACACACCCAGGTGTAAGAAACAACATTGCCCATGCATGGTCTAAGCCCCTCACCTCGTCCCTGTGCTTTGGGGAGCCGGAGGGACACCCGAGGCCCACAGCCCTGAGACCCCTTTGCAAAAAGCCGGCTTCCCACGGAAACAGTTTTCCTGAGGTGCAGACCCTATCCCAAGTGGTTGTGGCAAGGTAAAGCAAATGCCCTCCACTTCTCTGGAAGTAACCACAGTGCCCAGGCATGTTCTAAGGCCTCCCAATCTCCCTGGGCTTCTGGCAGCAGGAGTGAAAAGAGAGGAGCAGAGCACTGGGACCCGTTTGACAAAAACCGGCTTCCCACGGGAAAGTCTTTCTCCACGTGCAGACATGCTCCCAGGTGCCTGTGGCAAGGGGAAGGAAATGCCATACACTGACCTGGAAGAGACCACAGGGCCCAGGCACAGTCTGAACCCTTCCCTCAACCCGGCGGTTTTGCTAGCAGGAGTTCAAGCCCAACGAACACAGCCCGGAGACCCCTGGGGCAATAACGGCTTCCGACGAACAATAGGTGCTTGCTGTGGAACACCTATCCCAAGTGGGGGTAGCCAGCTCAACAAAATGCCACACACCCAGGTGTAAGAAACAACATTGTCCAGCCATGGTCTAAGCCCCTCACCTCGTCCCTGTGGTTTGGGGAGCCGGAGGGACACCCGAGGCCCACGGCCCTGAGATCCCTTTGCAAAAAGCCGGCTTCCCACGGAAACAGTTTTCCTGAGGTGCAGACCCTCTCACAAGTGGTTGTGGCAAGGTAAAGCAAATGCCCTCCAATTCTCTGGAAGAAACCACAGTGCCCAGCCATGTTCTAAGCCCTCTCATCCTCCCTGGGTTTCTGGCAGCAGGAGTGAAAAGAGAGGAGCAGAGCACTGGGACCCGTTTGACAAAACCGGCTTCCCACGGGAAAGTCTTTCTCCACGTGCAGACATGCTCCCAGGTGCCTGTGGCAAGGGGAAGGAAATGCCATACACTGACCTGGAAGAGACCACAGGGCCCAGGCACTGCCTGAACCCTTCCCTCAACCCGGCGGTTTTGCTAGCAGGAGTTCAACCCCAACGAACACAGCCCGGAGACCCCTGGGGCAAAAACGGCTTCCGACGAACAATAGGTGCTTGCTGTGGAACACCTATCCCAAGTGGGGTAGCCAGCTCAACAAAATGCCACACACCCAGGTGTAAGAAACAACATTGCCCAGGCATGGTCTAAGCCCCTCACCTCGTCCCTGTGCTTTGGGGAGCCGGAGGGACACCCGAGGCCCACGGCCCTGAGACCCCTTTGCAAAAAGCCGGCTTCCCACGGAGACAGTTTTCCTGAGGTGTAGACCCTCTCCCAAGTGGTTGTGGCAAGGTAAAGCCAATGCCCTCCACTTCTCTGGAAGAAACCACAGTGCCCAGCCATGTTCTAAGCCCTCCCATCCTCCCTGGGCTTCTGGCAGCAGGAGTGAAAAGAGAGGAGCAGAGCACTGGGACCCGTTTGACAAAAACCGGCTTCCCACGGGAAAGTCTTTCTCCACGTGCAGACATGCTCCCAGGTGCCTGTGGCAAGGGGAAGGAAATGCCATACACTTACCTGTAAGAGACCACAGGGCCCAGGCACAGTCTGAACCCTTCCCTCAACCCGGCGGTTTTGCTAGCAGGAGTTCAAGACCAACGAACACAGCCCGGAGACCCCTGGGGCAAAAACGGCTTCCGACGAACAATAGGTGCTTGCTGTGGAACACCTATCCCAAGTGGGGTAGCCAGCTCAACAAAATGCCACACACCCAGGTGTAAGAAACAACATTGCCCAGGCATGGTCTAAGCCCCTCACCTCGTCCCTGTGCTTTGGGGAGCCGGAGGGTCACCCGAGGCCCACGGCACTGAGACCCCTTTGCAAAAAGCCGGCTTCCCACGGAAACAGTTTTCCTGAGGTGCAGACCCTCTCCCAAGTGGTTGTGGCAAGGTAAAGCCAATGCCCTCCACTTCTCTGGAAGAAACCCCAGTGCCCAGCCATGTTCTAAGCCCACCCATCCTCCCTGGGCTTCTGGCAGCAGGAGTGAAAAGAGAGGAGCAGAGCACTGGGACCAGCTTGACAAAAACCGGCCTCCCACGGGAAAGTCTTTCTCCACGTGCAGACATGCTCCCAGGTGCCTGTGGCAAGGGGAAGGAAATGCCATACACTGACCTGGAAGAGACCACAGGGCCCAGGCACAGTCTGAACCCTTCCCTCAACCCGGCGGTTTTGCTAGCAGGAGTTCAACCCCAACGAACACAGCCCGGAGACCCCTGGGGCAATAACGGCTTCCGACGAACAATAGGTGCTTGCTGTGGAACACCTATCCCAAGTGGGGGTAGCCAGCTCAACAAAATGCCACACACCCAGGTGTAAGAAACAACATTGTCCAGCCATGGTCTAAGCCCCTCACCTCGTCCCTGTGGTTTGGGGAGCCGGAGGGACAGCCGAGGCCCACGGCCCTGAGACCCCTTTGCAAAAAGCCGGCTTCCCACGGAAACAGTTTTCCTGAGGTGCAGACCCTCTCACAAGTGGTTGTGGCAAGGTAAAGCAAATGCCCTCCAATTCTCTGGAAGAAACCACAGTGCCCAGCCATGTTCTAAGCCCTCCCATCCTCCCTGGGCTTCTGGCAGCAGGAGTGAAAAGAGAGGAGCAGAGCACTGGGACCCGTTTGACAAAACCGGCTTCCCACGGGAAAGTCTTTCTCCACGTGCAGACATGCTCCCAGGTGCCTGTGGCAAGGGGAAGGAAATGCCATAAACTGACCTGGAAGAGACCACAGGGCCCAGGCATAGTCTGAACCCTTCCCTCAACCCGGCAGTTTTGCTAGCAGGAGTTCAAGCCCAACGAACACAGCCCGGAGACCCCTGGGGCAAAAACGGCTTCCGACGAACAATAGGTGCTTGCTGTGGAACACCTATCCCAAGTGGGGGTAGCCAGCTCAACAAAATGCCACACACCCAGGTGTAAGAAACAACATTGTCCAGGCATGGTCTAAGCCCCTCACCTCGTCCCTGTGCTTTGGGGAGCCGGAGGGACACCCGAGGCCCACGGCCCTGAGACCCCTTTGCAAAAAGCCGGCTTCCCACGGAGACAGTTTTCCTGAGGTGTAGACCCTCTCCCAAGTGGTTGTGGCAAGGTAAAGCCAATTCCCTCCACTTCTCTGGAAGAAACCACAGTGCCCAGCCATGTTCTAAGCCCTCCCATCCTCCCTGGGCTTCTGGCAGGAAGAGTGAAAAGAGAGGAGCAGAGCACTGGGACCCGTTTGACAAAAACCGGCTTCCCACGGGAAAGTCTTTCTCCACGTGCAGACATGCTCCCAGGTGCCTGTGGCAAGGGGAAGGAAATGCCATACACTGACCTGGAAGAGACCACAGGGCCCAGGCACAGTCTGAACCCTTCCCTCAACCCGGCGGTTTTGCTAGCAGGAGTTCAAGCCCAACGAACACAGCCCGGAGAGCCCTGGGGCAAAAACGGCTTCTGACGAACAATAGGTGCTTGCTGTGGAACACCTACCCCAAGTGGGGGTAGCCAGCTCAACAAAATGCCACACACCCAGGTGTAAGAAACAACATTGCCCAGGCATGGTCTAAGCCCCTCACCTCGTCCCTGTGCTTTGGGGAGCCGGAAGGACACCCGAGGCCCACGGCCCTGAGACCCCTTTGCAAAAAGCCGGCTTCCCACGGAAACAGTTTTCCTGAGGTGCAGACCCTATCCCAAGTGGTTGTGGCAAGGTAAAGCCAATGCCCTCCACTTCTGTGGAAGAAACCACAGTGCCCAGCCATGTTCTAAGCCCTCCCATCCTCCCTGGGCTTCTGGCACCAGGAGTGAATAGAGAGGAGCAGAGCACTGGGAACCGTTTGACAAAAACCGGCTTCCCACGGGAGTCTTTCTCCACGTGCAGACATGCTCCCAGGTGCCTGTGGCAAGGGGAAGGAAATGCCATACACTGACCTGGAAGAGACCACAGGGCCCAGGCACAGTCTGAACCCTTCCCTCAACCCGGCGGTTTTGCTAGCAGGAGCACAACCCCAACGAACACAGCCCGGAGACTCCTGGGGCAAAAACGGCTTCCGACGAACAATAGGGGCTTGCTGTGGAACACCTAAGTGGGGGTAGGCAGCTCAACAAAATGCCACACACCCAGGTGTAAGAAACAACATTGCCCAGGCATGGTCTAAGCCCCTCACCTCGTCCCTGTGCTTTGGGGAGCCGGAGGGACACCCGAGGCCCACGGCCCTGAGACCCGTTTGCGAAAAGCCGGCTTCCCACGGAGACAGTTTTCCTGAGGTGTAGACCCTCTCCCAAGTGGTTGTGGCAAGGTAAAGCCAATGCCCTCCACTTCTCTGGAAGAAACCACAGTGCCCAGCCATGTTCTAAGCCCTCCCATCCTCCCTGGGCTTCTGGCAGCAGGAGTGAAAAGAGAGGAGCAGAGCACTGGGACCCGTTTGACAAAAACCGGCTTCCCACGGGAAAGTCTTTCTCCACGTGCAGACATGCTCCCAGGTGCCTGTGGCAAGGGGAAGGAAATGCCATACACTGACCTGGAAGAGACCACAGGGCCCAGGCACAGTCTGAACCCTTCCCTCAACCCGGCGGTTTTGCTAGCAGGAGTTGAAGACCAACGAACACAGCCCGGAGACCCCTGGGGCAAAAACGGCTTCCGACGAACAATAGGTGCTTGCTGTGGAACACCTATCCCAAGTGGGGGTAGCCAGCTCAACAAAATGCCACACACCCAGGTGTAAGAAACAACATTGCCCATGCATGGTCTAAGCCCCTCACCTCGTCCCTGTGCTTTGGGGAGCCGGAGGGACACCCGAGGCCCACGGCCCTGAGACCCCTTTGCAAAAAGCCGGCTTCCCACGGAAACAGTTTTCCTGAGGTGCAGACCCTATCCCAAGTGGTTGTGGCAAGGTAAAGCAAATGCCCTCCACTTCTCTGGAACAAACCCCAGTGCCCAGCTATGTTCTAAGCCCACCCATCCTCCCTGGGCTTCTGGCAGCAGGAGTGAAAAGAGAGGAGCAGAGCACTGGGACCCGTTTGACAAAAACCGGCTTCCCACGGGAAAGTCTTTCTCCACGTGCAGACATGCTCCCAGGTGCCTGTGGCAAGGGGAAGGAAATGCCATACACTGACCTGGAAGAGACCACAGGGCCCAGGCACAGTCTGAACCCTTCCCTCAACCCGGCGGTTTTGCTAGCAGGAGTTCAACCCCAACGAACACAGCCCGGAGACCCCTGGTGCAAAAACGGCTTCCGACGAACAATAGGTGCTTGCTGTGGAACACCTATCCCAAGTGGGGGTAGCCAGCTCAACAAAATGCCACACACCCAGGTGTAAGAAACAACATTGCCCAGGCATGGTCTAAGCCCCTCACCTCGTCCCTGTGCTTTGGGGAGCCGGAGGGACACCCGAGGCCTACGGCCCTGAGACCCCTTTGCAAAAAGCCGGCTTCCCACGGAAGCAGTTTTCCTGAGGTGCAGACCCTATCCCAAGTGGTTGTGGCAAGGTAAAGCAAATGCCCTCCACTTCTCTGGAAGTAACCACAGTTCCCAGGCATGTTCTAAGGCCTCCCAATCTCCCTGGGCTTCTGGCAGCAGGAGTGAAAAGAGAGGAGCAGAGCACTGGGACCCGTTTGACAAAAACCGGCTTCCCACGGGAAAGTCTTTCTCCACGTGCAGACATGCTCCCAGGTGCCTGTGGCAAGGGGAAGGAAATGCCATACACTGACCTGGAAGAGACCACAGGGCCCAGGCACAGTCTGAACCCTTCCCTCAACCCGGCGGTTTTGCTAGCAGGAGTTCAAGCCCAACGAACACAGCCCGGAGACCCCTGGGGCAATAACGGCTTCCGACGAACAATAGGTGCTTGCTGTGGAACACCTATCCCAAGTGGGGGTAGCCAGCTCAACAAAATGCCACACACCCAGGTGTAAGAAACAACATTGTCCAGCCATGGTCTAAGCCCCTCACCTCGTCCCTGTGGTTTGGGGAGCCGGAGGGACACCCGAGGCCCACGGCCCTGAGATCCCTTTGCAAAAAGCCGGCTTCCCACGGAAACAGTTTTCCTGAGGTGCAGACCCTCTCACAAGTGGTTGTGGCAAGGTAAAGCAAATGCCCTCCAATTCTCTGGAAGAAACCACAGTGCCCAGCCATGTTCTAAGCCCTCTCATCCTCCCTGGGCTTCTGGCAGCAGGAGTGAAAAGAGAGGAGCAGAGCACTGGGACCCGTTTGACAAAACCGGCTTCCCACGGGAAAGTCTTTCTCCACGTGCAGACATGCTCCCAGGTGCCTGTGGCAAGGGGAAGGAAATGCCATACACTGACCTGGAAGAGACCACAGGGCCCAGGCACTGCCTGAACCCTTCCCTCAACCCGGCGGTTTTGCTAGCAGGAGTTCAACCCCAACGAACACAGCCCGGAGACCCCTGGGGCAAAAACGGCTTCCGACGAACAATAGGTGCTTGCTGTGGAACACCTATCCCAAGTGGGGTAGCCAGCTCAACAAAATGCCACACACCCAGGTGTAAGAAACAACATTGCCCAGGCATGGTCTAAGCCCCTCACCTCGTCCCTGTGCTTTGGGGAGCCGGAGGGACACCCGAGGCCCACGGCCCTGAGACCCCTTTGCAAAAAGCCGGCTTCCCACGGAGACAGTTTTCCTGAGGTGTAGACCCTCTCCCAAGTGGTTGTGGCAAGGTAAAGCCAATGCCCTCCACTTCTCTGGAAGAAACCACAGTGCCCAGCCATGTTCTAAGCCCTCCCATCCTCCCTGGGCTTCTGGCAGCAGGAGTGAAAAGAGAGGAGCAGAGCACTGGTACCCGTTTGACAAAAACCGGCTTCCCACGGGAAAGTCTTTCTCCACGTGCAGACATGCTCCCAGGTGCCTGTGGCAAGGGGAAGGAAATGCCATACACTTACCTGTAAGAGACCACAGGGCCCAGGCACAGTCTGAACCCTTCCCTCAACCCGGCGGTTTTGCTAGCAGGAGTTCAAGACCAACGAACACAGCCCGGAGACCCCTGGGGCAAAAACGGCTTCCGACGAACAATAGGTGCTTGCTGTGGAACACCTATCCCAAGTGGGGTAGCCAGCTCAACAAAATGCCACACACCCAGGTGTAAGAAACAACATTGCCCAGGAATGGTCTAAGCCCCTCACCTCGTCCCTGTGCTTTGGGGAGCCGGAGGGTCACCCGAGGCCCACGGCACTGAGACCCCTTTGCAAAAAGCCGGCTTCCCACGGAAACAGTTTTCCTGAGGTGCAGACCCTCTCCCAAGTGGTTGTGGCAAGGTAAAGCCAATGCCCTCCACTTCTCTGGAAGAAACCCCAGTGCCCAGCCATGTTCTAAGCCCACCCATCCTCCCTGGGCTTCTGGCAGCAGGAGTGAAAAGAGAGGAGCAGAGCACTGGGACCAGCTTGACAAAAACCGGCCTCCCACGGGAAAGTCTTTCTCCACGTGCAGACATGCTCCCAGGTGCCTGTGGCAAGGGGAAGGAAATGCCATACACTGACCTGGAAGAGACCACAGGGCCCAGGCACAGTCTGAACCCTTCCCTCAACCCGGCGGTTTTGCTAGCAGGAGTTCAACCCCAACGAACACAGCCCGGAGACCCCTGGGGCAATAACGGCTTCCGACGAACAATAGGTGCTTGCTGTGGAACACCTATCCCAAGTGGGGGTAGCCAGCTCAACAAAATGCCACACACCCAGGTGTAAGAAACAACATTGTCCAGCCATGGTCTAAGCCCCTCACCTCGTCCCTGTGGTTTGGGGAGCCGGAGGGACAGCCGAGGCCCACGGCCCTGAGACCCCTTTGCAAAAAGCCGGCTTCCCACGGAAACAGTTTTCCTGAGGTGCAGACCCTCTCACAAGTGGTTGTGGCAAGGTAAAGCAAATGCCCTCCAATTCTCTGGAAGAAACCACAGTGCCCAGCCATGTTCTAAGCCCTCCCATCCTCCCTGGGCTTCTGGCAGCAGGAGTGAAAAGAGAGGAGCAGAGCACTGGGACCCGTTTGACAAAACCGGCTTCCCACGGGAAAGTCTTTCTCCACGTGCAGACATGCTCCCAGGTGCCTGTGGCAAGGGGAAGGAAATGCCATAAACTGACCTGGAAGAGACCACAGGGCCCAGGCATAGTCTGAACCCTTCCCTCAACCCGGCAGTTTTGCTAGCAGGAGTTCAAGCCCAACGAACACAGCCCGGAGACCCCTGGGGCAAAAACGGCTTCCGACGAACAATAGGTGCTTGCTGTGGAACACCTATCCCAAGTGGGGGTAGCCAGCTCAACAAAATGCCACACACCCAGGTGTAAGAAACAACATTGTCCAGGCATGGTCTAAGCCCCTCACCTCGTCCCTGTGCTTTGGGGAGCCGGAGGGACACCCGAGGCCCACGGCCCTGAGACCCCTTTGCAAAAAGCCGGCTTCCCACGGAGACAGTTTTCCTGAGGTGTAGACCCTCTCCCAAGTGGTTGTGGCAAGGTAAAGCCAATTCCCTCCACTTCTCTGGAAGAAACCACAGTGCCCAGCCATGTTCTAAGCCCTCCCATCCTCCCTGGGCTTCTGGCAGGAAGAGTGAAAAGAGAGGAGCAGAGCACTGGGACCCGTTTGACAAAAACCGGCTTCCCACGGGAAAGTCTTTCTCCACGTGCAGACATGCTCCCAGGTGCCTGTGGCAAGGGGAAGGAAATGCCATACACTGACCTGGAAGAGACCACAGGGCCCAGGCACAGTCTGAACCCTTCCCTCAACCCGGCGGTTTTGCTAGCAGGAGTTCAAGCCCAACGAACACAGCCCGGAGAGCCCTGGGGCAAAAACGGCTTCTGACGAACAATAGGTGCTTGCTGTGGAACACCTACCCCAAGTGGGGGTAGCCAGCTCAACAAAATGCCACACACCCAGGTGTAAGAAACAACATTGCCCAGGCATGGTCTAAGCCCCTCACCTCGTCCCTGTGCTTTGGGGAGCCGGAAGGACACCCGAGGCCCACGGCCCTGAGACCCCTTTGCAAAAAGCCGGCTTCCCACGGAAACAGTTTTCCTGAGGTGCAGACCCTATCCCAAGTGGTTGTGGCAAGGTAAAGCCAATGCCCTCCACTTCTGTGGAAGAAACCACAGTGCCCAGCCATGTTCTAAGCCCTCCCATCCTCCCTGGGCTTCTGGCACCAGGAGTGAATAGAGAGGAGCAGAGCACTGGGAACCGTTTGACAAAAACCGGCTTCCCACGGGAGTCTTTCTCCACGTGCAGACATGCTCCCAGGTGCCTGTGGCAAGGGGAAGGAAATGCCATACACTGACCTGGAAGAGACCACAGGGCCCAGGCACAGTCTGAACCCTTCCCTCAACCCGGCGGTTTTGCTAGCAGGAGCACAACCCCAACGAACACAGCCCGGAGACTCCTGGGGCAAAAACGGCTTCCGACGAACAATAGGGGCTTGCTGTGGAACACCTAAGTGGGGGTAGGCAGCTCAACAAAATGCCACACACCCAGGTGTAAGAAACAACATTGCCCAGGCATGGTCTAAGCCCCTCACCTCGTCCCTGTGCTTTGGGGAGCCGGAGGGACACCCGAGGCCCACGGCCCTGAGACCCCTTTGCAAAAAGCCGGCTTCCCACGGAAAAAGTTTTCCTGAGGTGCAGACCCTATCCCAAGTGGTTGTGGCAAGGTAAAGCCAATGCCCTCCACTTCTCTGGAAGAAACCACAGTGCCCAGCCATGTTCTAAGCCCTCCCATCCTCCCTGGGCTTCTGGCAGCAGGAGTGAAAAGAGAGGAGCAGAGCACTGGGACCCGTTTGACAAAAACCGGCTTCCCACGGGAAAGCCTTTCTCCACGTGCAGACATGCTCCCAGGTGCCTGTGGCAAGGGGAAGGAAATGCCATACACTGACCTGGAAGAGACCACAGGGCCCAGGCACAGTCTGAACCCTTCCCTCAACCCGGCGGTTTTGCTAGCAGGAGTTCAAGCCCAACGAACACAGCCCGGAGACCCCTGGGGCAAAAACGGCTTCCGACGAACAATAGGTGCTTGCTGTGGAACACCTATCCCAAGTGGGGGTAGCCAGCTCAACAAAATGCCACACACCCAGGTGTAAGAAACAACATTGCCCAGGCATGGTCTAAGCCCCTCACCTCGTCCCTGTGCTTTGGGGAGCCGGAGGGACACCCGAGGCCCACGGCCCTGAGACCCCTTTGCAAAAAGCCGGCTTCCCACGGAGACAGTTTTCCTGAGGTGTAGACCCTCTCCCAAGTGGTTGTGGCAAGGTAAAGCCAATGCCCTCCACTTCTCTGGAAGAAACCACAGTGCCCAGCCATGTTCTAAGCCCTCCCATCCTCCCTGGGCTTCTGGCAGCAGGAGTGAAAAGAGAGGAGCAGAGCACTGGGACCCGTTTGACAAAAACCGGCTTCCCACGGGAAAGCCTTTCTCCACGTGCAGACATGCTCCCAGGTGCCTGTGGCAAGGGGAAGGAAATGCCATACACTGACCTGGAAGAGACCACAGGGCCCAGGCACAGTCTGAACCCTTCCCTCAACCCGGCGGTTTTGCTAGCAGGAGTTCAAGCCCAACGAACACAGCCCGGAGACTCCTGGGGCAAAAACGGCTTCCGACGAACAATAGGGGCTTGCTGTGGAACACCTATCCTAAGTGGGGGTAGGCAGCTCAACAAAATGCCACACACCCAGGTGTAAGAAACAACATTGCCCAGGCATGGTCTAAGCCCCTCACCTCGTCCCTGTGCTTTGGGGAGCCGGAGGGACACCCGAGGCCCACGGCCCTGAGACCCCTTTGCAAAAAGCCGGCTTCCCACGGAAACAGTTTTCCTGAGGTGCAGACCCTATCCCAAGTGGTTGTGGCAAGGTAAAGCAAATGCCCTCCACTTCTCTGGAAGAAACCACAGTGCCCAGCCATGTTCTAAGCCCTCCCATCCTCCCTGGGCTTCTGGCAGCAGGAGTGAAAAGAGAGGAGCAGAGCACTGGGACCCGTTTGACAAAAACCGGCTTCCCACGGGAAAGTCTTTCTCCACGAGCAGACATGCTCCCAGGTGCCTGTGGCAAGGGGAAGGAAATGCCATACACTGACCTGGTAGAGACCACAGGGCCCAGGCACAGTCTGAACCCTTCCCTCAACCCGGCGGTTTTGCTAGCAGGAGTTCAAGGCCAACGAACACAGCCCGGAGACCCCTGGGGCAAAAACGGCTTCCGACGAACAATAGGTGCTTGCTGTGAAACACCTATCCCAAGTGGGGTTAGCCAGCTCAACAAAATGCCACACACCCAGGTGTAAGAAACAACATTGCCCAGGCATGGTCTAAGCCCCTCACCTCGTCCCTGTGCTTTGGGGAGCCGGAGGGACACCCGAGGCCCACGGCCCTGAGACCCCTTTTTAAAAAGCCGGCTTCCCACGGAAACAGTTTTCCTGAGGTGCAGACCCTATCCCAAGTGGTTGTGGCAAGGTAAAGCCAATGCCCTCCAATTCTCTGGAAGAAACCACAGTGCCCAGCCTTGTTCTAAGCCCTCCCATCCTCCCTGGGCTTCTGGCAGCAGGAGTGAAAAGAGAGGAGCAGAGCACTGGGACCCGTTTGACAAAACCGGCTTCCCACGGGAAAGTCTTTCTCCACGTGCAGACATGCTCCCAGGTGCCTGTGGCAAGGGGAAGGAAATGCCATACACTGACCTGGAAGAGACCACAGGGCCCAGGCATAGTCTGAACCCTTCCCTCAACCCGGCGGTTTTGCTAGCAGGAGTTCAAGCCCAACGAACACAGCCCGGAGACCCCTGGGGCAAAAACGGCTTCTGACGAACAATAGGTGCTTGCTGTGGAACACCTACCCCAAGTGGGGGTAGCCAGCTCAACAAAATGCCACACACCCAGGTGTAAGAAACAACATTGCCCAGGCATGGTCTAAGCCCCTCACCTCGTCCCTGTGCTTTGGGGAGCCGGAGGGACACCCGAGGCCCACGGCCCTGAGACCCCTTTGCAAAAAGCCGGCTTCCCACGGAAACAGTTTTCCTGAGGTGCAGACCCTATCCCAAGTGGTTGTGGCAAGGTAAAGCCAATGCCCTCCACTTCTCTGGAAGAAACCCCAGTGCCCAGCCATGTTCTAAGCCCACCCATCCTCCCTGGGCTTCTGGCAGCAGGAGTGAAAAGAGAGGAGCAGAGCACTGGGACCCGTTTGAAAAAAACCGGCCTCCCACGGGAAAGTCTTTCTCCACGTGCAGACATGCTCCCAGGTGCCTGTGGCAATGGGAAGGAAATGCCATACACTGACCTGGAAGAGACCACAGGGCCCAGGCACTGCCTGAACACTTCCCTCAACCCGGCGGTTTTGCTAGCAGGAGTTCAAGCCCAACGAACACAACCCGGAGACCCCTGGGGCAAAAACGGCTTCCGAAGAACAATAGGTGCTTGCTGTGGAACACCTATCCCAAGTGGGGGTAGCCAGCTCGACAAAATGCCACACACCCAGGTGTAAGAAACAACATTGTCCAGCCATGGTCTAAGCCCCTCACCTCGTCCCTGTGCTTTGGGGCCCGGAGGGACACCCGAGGCCCACGGCCCTGAGACCCCTTTGCAAAAAGCCGGCTTCCCACCGAGACAGTTTTCCTGAGGTGTAGACCCTCTCCCAAGTGGTTGTGGCAAGGTAAAGCCAATGCCCTCCACTTCTCTGGAAGACACCACAGTGCCCAGCCATGTTCTAAGCCCTCCCATCCTCCCTGGGCTTCTGGCAGCAGGAGTGAAAAGAGAGGAGCAGAGCACTGGGACCCGTTTGACAAAAACCGGCTTCCCACGGGAAAGTCTTTCTCCACGTGCAGACATGCTCCCAGGTGCCTGTGGCAAGGGGAAGGAAATGCCATACACTGACCTGGAAGAGACCACAGGGCCCAGGCACAGTCTGAACCCTTCCCTCAACCCGGCGGTTTTGCTAGCAGGAGTTGAAGACCAACGAACACAGCCCGGAGACCCCTGGGGCAAAAACGGCTTCCGACGAACAATAGGTGCTTGCTGTGGAACACCTATCCCAAGTGGGGGTAGCCAGCTCAACAAAATGCCACACACCCAGGTGTAAGAAACAACATTGCCCATGCATGGTCTAAGCCCCTCTCCTCGTCCCTGTGCTTTGGGGAGCCGGAGGGACACCCGAGGCCCACGGCCCTGAGACCCCTTTGCAAAAAGCCGGCTTCCCACGGAAACAGTTTTCCTGAGGTGCAGACCCTATCCCAAGTGGTTGTGGCAAGGTAAAGCAAATGCCCTCCACTTCTCTGGAACAAACCCCAGTGCCCAGCTATGTTCTAAGCCCTCCCATCCTCCCTGGGCTTCTGGCAGCAGGAGTGAAAAGAGAGGAGCAGAGCACTGGGACCCGTTTGACAAAAAGCGGCTTCCCACGGGAAAGTCTATCTCCACGTGCAGACATGCTCCCAGGTGCCTGTGGCAAGGGGAAGGAAATGCCATACACTGACCTGGAAGAGACCACAGGGCCCAGGCACAGTCTGAACCCTTCCCTCAACCCGGCGGTTTTGCTAGCAGGAGTTCAACCCCAACGAACACAGCCCGGAGACCCCTGGGGCAAAAACGGCTTCCGACGAACAATAGGTGCTTGCTGTGGAACACCTATCCCAAGTGGGGGTAGCCAGCTCAACAAAATGCCACACACCCAGGTGTAAGAAACAACATTGCCCAGGCATGGTCTAAGCCCCTCACCTCGTCCCTGTGCTTTGGGGAGCCGGAGGGACACCCGAGGCCTACGGCCCTGAGACCCCTTTGCAAAAAGCCGGCTTCCCACGGAAGCAGTTTTCCTGAGGTGCAGACCCTATCCCAAGTGGTTGTGGCAAGGTAAAGCAAATGCCCTCCACTTCTCTGGAAGAAACCCCAGTGCCCAGCCATGTTCTAAGCCCACCCATCCTCCCTGGGCTTATGGCAGCAGGAGTGAAAAGAGAGGAGCAGAGCACTGGGACCCGTTTGACAAAAACCGGCCTCCCACGGGAAAGTCTTTCTCCACGTGCAGACATGCTCCCAGGTGCCTGTGGCAATGGGAAGGAAATGCCATACACTGACCTGGAAGAGACCACAGGGCCCAGGCACAGTCTGAACCCTTCCCTCAACCCGGCGGTTTTGCTAGCAGGAGTTCAAGCCCAACGAACACAGCCCGGAGACCCCTGGGGCAATAACGGCTTCCGACGAACAATAGGTGCTTGCTGTGGAACACCTATCCCAAGTGGGGGTAGCCAGCTCAACAAAATGCCACACACCCAGGTGTAAGAAACAACATTGTCCAGCCATGGTCTAAGCCCCTCACCTCGTCCCTGTGGTTTGGGGAGCCGGAGGGACAGCCGAGGCCCACGGCCCTGAGACCCCTTTGCAAAAAGCCGGCTTCCCACGGAAACAGTTTTCCTGAGGTGCAGACCCTATCCCAAGTGGTTGTGGCAAGGTAAAGCAAATGCCCTCCACTTCTCTGGAAGAAACCCCAGTGCCCAGCCATGTTCTAAGCCCACCCATCCTCCCTGGGCTTCTGGCAGCAGGAGTGAAAAGAGAGGAGCAGAGCACTGGGACCAGCTTGACAAAAACCGGCCTCCCACGGGAAAGTCTTTCTCCACGTGCAGACATGCTCCCAGGTGCCTGTGGCAAGGGGAAGGAAATGCCATACACTGACCTGGAAGAGACCACAGGGCCCAGGCACAGTCTGAACCCTTCCCTCAACCCGGCGGTTTTGCTAGCAGGAGTTCCAGCCCAACGAACACAGCCCGGAGAGCCATGGGGCAAAAACGGCTTCCGACGAACAATAGGTGCTTGCTGTGGAACACCTATCCCAAGTGGGGGTAGCCAGCTCAACAAAATGCCACACACCCAGGTGTAAGAAACAACATTGCCCAGGCATGGTCTAAGCCCCTCACCTCGTCCCTGTGCTTTGGGGAGCCGGAGGGACACCCGATGCCCACGGCACTGAGACCCCTTTGCAAAAAGCCGGCTTCCCACGGAAGCAGTTTTCCTGAGGTGCAGACCCTATCCCAAGTGGTTGTGGCAAGGTAAAGCAAATGCCCTCCACTTCTCTGGAAGTAACCACAGTGCCCAGGCATGTTCTAAGGCCTCCCATCCTCCCTGGGCTTCTGGCAGCAGGAGTGAAAAGAGAGGAGCAGAGCACTGGGACCCGTTTGACAAAAACCGGCCTCCCACGGGAAAGTCTTTCTCCACGTGCAGACATGCTCCCAGGTGCCTGTGGCAATGGGAAGGAAATGCCATACACTGACCTGGAAGAGACCACAGGGCCCAGGCACAGTCTGAACCCTTCCCTCAACCCGGCGGTTTTGCTAGCAGGAGTTCAAGCCCAACGAACACAGCCCGGAGACCCCTGGGGCAATAACGGCTTCCGACGAACAATAGGTGCTTGCTGTGGAACACCTATCCCAAGTGGGGGTAGCCAGCTCAACAAAATGCCACACACCCAGGTGTAAGAAACAACATTGTCCAGCCATGGTCTAAGCCCCTCACCTCGTCCCTGTGGTTTGGGGAGCCGGAGGGACAGCCGAGGCCCACGGCCCTGAGACCCCTTTGCAAAAAGCCGGCTTCCCACAGAAACAGTTTTCCTGAGGTGCAGACCCTCTCACAAGTGGTTGTGGCAAGGTAAAGCAAATGCCCTCCAATTCTCTGGAAGAAACCACAGTGCCCAGCCATGTTCTAAACCCTCCCATCCTCCCTGGGCTTCTGGCAGCAGGAGTGAAAAGAGAGGTGCAGAGCACTGGGACCCGTTTGACAAAACCGGCTTCCCACGGGAAAGTCTTTCTCCACGTGCAGACATGCTCCCAGGTGCCTGTGGCAAGGGGAAGGAAATGCCATACACTGACCTGGAAGAGACCACAGGGCCCAGGCATAGTCTGAACCCTTCCCTCAACCCGGCGGTTTTGCTACCAGGAGTTCAACCCCAACGAACACAGCCCGGAGACCCCTGGGGCAAAAACGGCTTCCGACGAACAATAGGTGCTTGCTGTGGAACACCTATCCCAAGTGGGGTAGCCAGCTCAACAAAATGCCACACACCCAGGTGTAACAAACAACATTGCCCAGGCATGGTCTAAGCCCCTCACCTCGTCCCTGTGCTTTGGGGAGCCGGAGGGTCACCCGAGGCCCACGGCCCTGAGACCCCTTTGCAAAAAGCCGGCTTCCCACGGAAACAGTTTTCCTGAGGTGCAGACCCTATCCGAAGTGGTTGTGGCAAGGTAAAGCAAATGCCCTCCACTTCTCTGGAAGAAACCCCAGTGCCCAGCCATGTTCTAAGCCCACCCATCCTCCCTGGGCTTCTGGCAGCAGGAGTGAAAAGAGAGGAGCAGAGCACTGGGACCAGCTTGACAAAAACCGGCCTCCCACGGGAAAGTCTTTCTCCACGTGCAGACATGCTCCCAGGTGCCTGTGGCAAGGGGAAGGAAATGCCATACACTGACCTGGAAGAGACCACAGGGCCCAGGCATAGTCTGAACCCTTCCCTCAACCCGGCGGTTTTGCTAGCAGGAGTTCAAGCCCAACGAACACAGCCCGGAGACCCCTGGGGCAAAAACGACTTCTGACGAACAATAGGTGCTTGCTGTGGAACACCTTCCCCAAGTGGGGGTAGCCAGCTCAACAAAATGCCACACACCCAGGTGTAAGAAACAACATTGCCCAGGCATGGTCTAAGCCCCTCACCTCGTCCCTGTGCTTTGGGGAGCCGGAGGGACACCCGAGGCCCACGGCCCTGAGACCCCTTTGCAAAAAGCCGGCTTCCCACGGAAACAGTTTTCCTGAGGTGCAGACCCTATCCCAAGTGGTTGTGGCAAGGTAAAGCCAATGCCCTCCACTTCTCTGGAAGAAACCCCAGTGCCCAGCCATGTTCTAAGCCCACCCATCCTCCCTGGGCTTCTGGCAGCAGGAGTGAAAAGAGAGGAGCAGAGCACTGGGACCCGTTTGAAAAAAACCGGCCTCCCACGGGAAAGTCGTTCTCCACGTGCAGACATGCTCCCAGGTGCCTGTGGCAATGGGAAGGAAATGCCATACACTGACCTGGAAGAGACCACAGGGCCCAGGCACTGCCTGAACACTTCCCTCAACCCGGCGGTTTTGCTAGCAGGAGTTCAAGCCCAACGAACACAACCCGAAGACCCCTGGGGCAAAAACGGCTTCCGAAGAACAATAGGTGCTTGCTGTGGAACACCTATCCCAAGTGGGGGTAGCCAGCTCAACAAAATGCCACACACCCAGGTGTAAGAAACAACATTGCCCAGGCATGGTCTAAGCCCCTCACCTCGTCCCTGTGCTTTGGGGAGCCGGAGGGACACCCGAGGCCCACGGCCCTGAGACCCCTTTGCAAAAAGCCGGCTTCCCACGGAGACAGTTTTCCTGAGGTGTAGACCCTCTCCCAAGTGGTTGTGGCAAGGTAAAGCCAATGCCCTCCACTTCTCTGGAAGAAACCACAGTGCCCAGCCATGTTCTAAGCCCTCCCATCCTCCCTGGGCTTCTGGCAGCAGGAGTGAAAAGAGAGGAGCAGAGCACTGGGACCCGTTTGACAAAAACCGGCTTCCCACGGGAAAGTCTTTCTCCACGTGCAGACATGCTCCCAGGTGCCTGTGGCAAGGGGAAGGAAATGCCATACACTGACCTGGAAGAGACCACAGGGCCCAGGCACAGTCTGAACCCTTCCCTCAACCCGGCGGTTTTGCTAGCAGGAGTTGAAGACCAACGAACACAGCCCGGAGACCCCTGGGGCAAAAACGGCTTCCGACGAACAATAGGTGCTTGCTGTGGAACACCTATCCCAAGTGGGGGTAGCCAGCTCAACAAAATGCCACACACCCAGGTGTAAGAAACAACATTGCCCATGCATGGTCTAAGCCCCTCACCTCGTCCCTGTGCTTTGGGGAGCCGGAGGGACACCCGAGGCCCACGGCCCTGAGACCCCTTTGCAAAAAGCCGGCTTCCCACGGAAACAGTTTTCCTGAGGTGCAGACCCTATCCCAAGTGGTTGTGGCAAGGTAAAGCAAATGCCCTCCACTTCTCTGGAACAAACCCCAGTGCCCAGCTATGTTCTAAGCCCACCCATCCTCCCTGGGCTTCTGGCAGCAGGAGTGAAAAGAGAGGAGCAGAGCACTGGGACCCGTTTGACAAAAAGCGGCTTCCCACGGGAAAGTCTTTCTCCACGTGCAGACATGCTCCCAGGTGCCTGTGGCAAGGGGAAGGAAATGCCATACACTGACCTGGAAGAGACCACAGGGCCCAGGCACAGTCTGAACCCTTCCCTCAACCCGGCGGTTTTGCTAGCAGGAGTTCAACCCCAACGAACACAGCCCGGAGACCCCTGGTGCAAAAACGGCTTCCGACGAACAATAGGTGCTTGCTGTGGAACACCTATCCCAAGTGGGGGTAGCCAGCTCAACAAAATGCCACACACCCAGGTGTAAGAAACAACATTGCCCAGGCATGGTCTAAGCCCCTCACCTCGTCCCTGTGCTTTGGGGAGCCGGAGGGACACCCGAGGCCTACGGCCCTGAGACCCCTTTGCAAAAAGCCGGCTTCCCACGGAAGCAGTTTTCCTGAGGTGCAGACCCTATCCCAAGTGGTTGTGGCAAGGTAAAGCAAATGCCCTCCACTTCTCTGGAAGAAACCCCAGTGCCCAGCCATGTTCTAAGCCCACCCATCTTCCCTGGGCTTCTGGCAGCAGGAGTGAAAAGAGAGGAGCAGAGCACTGGGACCCGTTTGACAAAAACCGGCCTCCCACGGGAAAGTCTTTCTCCACGTGCAGACATGCTCCCAGGTGACTGTGGCAATGGGAAGGAAATGCCATACACTGACCTGGAAGAGACCACAGGGCCCAGGCACAGTCTGAACCCTTCCCTCAACCCGGCGGTTTTGCTAGCAGGAGTTCAAGCCCAACGAACACAGCCCGGAGACCCCTGGGGCAATAACGGCTTCCGACGAACAATAGGTGCTTGCTGTGGAACACCTATCCCAAGTGGGGGTAGCCAGCTCAACAAAATGCCACACACCCAGGTGTAAGAAACAACATTGTCCAGCCATGGTCTAAGCCCCTCACCTCGTCCCTGTGGTTTGGGGAGCCGGAGGGACAGCCGAGGCCCACGGCCCTGAGACCCCTTTGCAAAAAGCCGGCTTCCCACGGAAACAGTTTTCCTGAGGTGCAGACCCTCTCACAAGTGGTTGTGGCAAGGTAAAGCAAATGCCCTCCAATTCTCTGGAAGAAACCACAGTGCCCAGCCATGTTCTAAGCCCTCCCATCCTCCCTGGGCTTCTGGCAGCAGGAGTGAAAAGAGAGGTGCAGAGCACTGGGACCCGTTTGACAAAACCGGCTTCCCACGGGAAAGTCTTTCTCCACGTGCAGACATGCTCCCAGGTGCCTGTGGCAAGGGGAAGGAAATGCCATACACTGACCTGGAAGAGACCACAGGGCCCAGGCATAGTCTGAACCCTTCCCTCAACCCGGCGGTTTTGCTACCAGGAGTTCAACCCCAACGAACACAGCCCGGAGACCCCTGGGGCAAAAACGGCTTCCGACGAACAATAGGTTCTTGCTGTGGAACACCTATCCCAAGTGGGGTAGCCAGCTCAACAAAATGCCACACACCCAGGTGTAACAAACAACATTGCCCAGGCATGGTCTAAGCCCCTCACCTCGTCCCTGTGCTTTGGGGAGCCGGAGGGTCACCCGAGGCCCACGGCCCTGAGACCCCTTTGCAAAAAGCCGGCTTCCCACGGAAACAGTTTTCCTGAGGTGCAGACCCTATCCCAAGTGGTTGTGGCAAGGTAAAGCAAATGCCCTCCACTTCTCTGGAAGAAACCCCAGTGCCCAGCCATGTTCTAAGCCCACCCATCCTCCCTGGGCTTCTGGCAGCAGGAGTGAAAAGAGAGGAGCAGAGCACTGGGACCAGCTTGACAAAAACCGGCCTCCCACGGGAAAGTCTTTCTCCACGTGCAGACATGCTCCCAGGTGCCTGTGGCAAGGGGAAGGAAATGCCATACACTGACCTGGAAGAGACCACAGGGCCCAGGCACAGTCTGAACCCTTCCCTCAACCCGGCGGTTTTGCTAGCAGGAGTTCCAGCCCAACGAACACAGCCCGGAGAGCCATGGGGCAAAAACGGCTTCCGACGAACAATAGGTGCTTGCTGTGGAACACCTATCCCAAGTGGGGGTAGCCAGCTCAACAAAATGCCACACACCCAGGTGTAAGAAACAACATTGCCCAGGCATGGTCTAAGCCCCTCACCTCGTCCCTGTGCTTTGGGGAGCCGGAGGGACACCCGATGCCCACGGCACTGAGACACCTTTGCAAAAAGCCGGCTTCCCACGGAAGCAGTTTTCCTGAGGTGCAGACCCTATCCCAAGTGGTTGTGGCAAGGTAAAGCAAATGCCCTCCACTTCTCTGGAAGTAACCACAGTGCCCAGGCATGTTCTAAGGCCTCCCATCCTCCCTGGGCTTCTGGCAGCAGGAGTGAAAAGAGAGGAGCAGAGCACTGGGACCCGTTTGACAAAAACCGGCCTCCCACGGGAAAGTCTTTCTCCACGTGCAGACATGCTCCCAGGTGCCTGTGGCAATGGGAAGGAAATGCCATACACTGACCTGGAAGAGACCACAGGGCCCAGGCACAGTCTGAACCCTTCCCTCAACCCGGCGGTTTTGCTAGCAGGAGTTCAAGCCCAACGAACACAGCCCGGAGACCCCTGGGGCAATAACGGCTTCCGACGAACAATAGGTGCTTGCTGTGGAACACCTATCCCAAGTGGGGGTAGCCAGCTCAACAAAATGCCCCACACCCAGGTGTAAGAAACAACATTGTCCAGCCATGGTCTAAGCCCCTCACCTCGTCCCTGTGGTTTGGGGAGCCGGAGGGACAGCCGAGGCCCACGGCCCTGAGACCCCTTTGCAAAAAGCCGGCTTCCCACGGAAACAGTTTTCCTGAGGTGCAGACCCTCTCACAAGTGGTTGTGGCAAGGTAAAGCAAATGCCCTCCAATTCTCTGGAAGAAACCACAGTGCCCAGCCATGTTCTAAGCCCTCCCATCCTCCCTGGGCTTCTGGCAGCAGGAGTGAAAAGAGAGGTGCAGAGCACTGGGACCCGTTTGACAAAACCGGCTTCCCACGGGAAAGTCTTTCTCCACGTGCAGATATGCTCCCAGGTGCCTGTGGCAAGGGGAAGGAAATGCCATACACTGACCTGGAAGAGACCACAGGGCCCAGGCATAGTCTGAACCCTTCCCTCAACCCGGCGGTTTTGCTACCAGGAGTTCAACCCCAACGAACACAGCCCGGAGACCCCTGGGGCAAAAACGGCTTCCGACGAACAATAGGTGCTTGCTGTGGAACACCTATCCCAAGTGGGGTAGCCAGCTCAACAAAATGCCACACACCCAGGTGTAACAAACAACATTGCCCAGGCATGGTCTAAGCCCCTCACCTCGTCCCTGTGCTTTGGGGAGCCGGAGGGTCACCCGAGGCCCACGGCCCTGAGACCCCTTTGCAAAAAGCCGGCTTCCCACGGAAACAGTTTTCCTGAGGTGCAGACCCTATCCCAAGTGGTTGTGGCAAGGTAAAGCAAATGCCCTCCACTTCTCTGGAAGAAACCCCAGTGCCCAGCCATGTTCTAAGCCCACCCATCCTCCCTGGGCTTCTGGCAGCAGGAGTGAAAAGAGAGGAGCAGAGCACTGGGACCAGCTTGACAAAAACCGGCCTCCCACGGGAAAGTCTTTCTCCACGTGCAGACATGCTCCCAGGTGCCTGTGGCAAGGGGAAGGAAATGCCATACACTGACCTGGAAGAGACCACAGGGCCCAGGCACAGTCTGAACCCTTCCCTCAACCCGGCGGTTTTGCTAGCAGGAGTTCCAGCCCAACGAACACAGCCCGGAGAGCCATGGGGCAAAAACGGCTTCCGACGAACAATAGGTGCTTGCTGTGGAACACCTATCCCAAGTGGGGGTAGCCAGCTCAACAAAATGCCACACACCCAGGTGTAAGAAACAACATTGCCCAGGCATGGTCTAAGCCCCTCACCTCGTCCCTGTGCTTTGGGGAGCCGGAGGGACACCCGATGCCCACGGCACTGAGACCCCTTTGCAAAAAGCCGGCTTCCCACGGAAGCAGTTTTCCTGAGGTGCAGACCCTATCCCAAGTGGTTGTGGCAAGGTAAAGCAAATGCCCTCCACTTCTCTGGAAGTAACCACAGTGCCCAGGCATGTTCTAAGGCCTCCCATCCTCCCTGGGCTTCTGGCAGCAGGAGTGAAAAGAGAGGAGCAGAGCACTGGGACCCGTTTGACAAAAACCGGCCTCCCACGGGAAAGTCTTTCTCCACGTGCAGACATGCTCCCAGGTGCCTGTGGCAATGGGAAGGAAATGCCATACACTGACCTGGAAGAGACCACAGGGCCCAGGCACTGCCTGAACACTTCCCTCAACCCGGCGGTTTTGCTAGCAGGAGTTCAAGCCCAACGAACACTACCCGGAGACCCCTGGGGCAAAAACGGCTTTTGACGAACAATAGGTGCTTGCTGTGAAACACCTATCCCAAGTGGGGGTAGCCAGCTCAACAAAATGCCACACACCCAGGTGTAAGAAACAACATTGCCCAGGCATGGTCTAAGCCCCTCACCTCGTCCCTGTGCTTTGGGGAGCCGGAGGGACACCCGAGGCCCACGGCCCTGAGACCCCTTTGCAAAAAGCCGGCTTCCCACGGAAGCAGTTTTCCTGAGGTGCAGACCCTATCCCAAGTGGTTGTGGCAAGGTAAAGCCAATGCCCTCCACTTCTCTGGAAGAAACCACAGTGCCCAGCCATGTTCTATGCCCAGCCATGTTCTAAGCCCTCCCATCCTCCCTGGGCTTCTGGCAGCAGGAGTGAAAAGAGAGGAGCAGAGCACTGGGACCCGTTTGACAAAAACCGGCTTCCCACGGGAAAGTCTTTCTCCACGTGCAGACATGCTCCCAGGTGCCTGTGGCAAGGGGAAGGACATGCCATACACTGACCTGGAAGAGACCACAGGGCCCAGGCACAGTCTGAACCCTTCCCTCAACCCGGCGGTTTTGCTACCAGGAGTTCAAGCCCAACGAACACAGCCCGGAGACCCCTGGGGCAAAAACGGCTTCCGACGAACAATAGGTGCTTGCTGTGGAACACCTATCCCAAGTGGGGGTAGCCAGCTCAACAAAATGCCACACACCCAGGTGTAAGAAATAACATTGCCCAGGCATGGTCTAAGCCCCTCACCTCGTCCCTGTGCTTTGGGGAGCCGGAGGGACACCCGAGGCCCACGGCCCTGAGACCCCTTTGCAAAAAGCCGGCTTCCCACGGAGACAGTTTTCCTGAGGTGTAGACCCTCTCCCAAGTGGTTGTGGCAAGGTAAAGCCAATGCCCTCCACTTCTGTGGAAGAAACCACAGTGCCCAGCCATGTTCTAAGCCCTCCCATCCTCCCTGTGCTTCTGGCAGCAGGAGTGAAAAGAGAGGAGCAGAGCACTGGGACCCGTTTGACAAAAACCGGCTTCCCACGGGAAAGTCTTTCTCCACGTGCAGACATGCTCCCAGGTGCCTGTGGCAAGGGGAAGGAAATGCCATACACTGACCTGGAAGAGACCACAGGGCCCAGGCACAGTCTGAACCCTTCCCTAAACCCGGCGGTTTTGCTAGCAGGAGTTCAAGCCCAACGAACACAGCCCGGAGACCCCTGGGGCAAAAACGGCTTCTGACGAACAATAGGTGCTTGCTGTGGAATACCTACCCCAAGTGGGGGTAGCCAGCTCAACAAAATGCCACACACCCAGGTGTAAGAAACAACATTGCCCAGGCATGGTCTAAGCCCCTCACCTCGTCCCTGTGCTTTGGGGAGCCGGAAGGACACCCGAGGCCCACGGCCCTGAGACCCCTTTGCAAAAAGCCGGCTTCCCACGGAAACAGTTTTCCTGAGGTGCAGACCCTATCCCAAGTGGTTGTGGCAAGGTAAAGCAAATGCCCTCCACTTCTCTGGAAGAAACCACAGTGCCCAGCCATGTTCTAAGCCCTCCCATCCTCCCTGGGCTTCTGGCAGCAGGAGTGAATAGAGCGGAGCAGAGCACTGGGACCCGTTTGACAAAAACCGGCTTCCCACGGGAAAGTCTTTCTCCACGTGCAGACATGCTCCCAGGTGCCTGTGGCAAGGGGAAGGAAATGCCATACACTGACCTGGAAGAGACCACAGGGCCCAGGCACAGTCTGAACCCTTCCCTCAACCCGGCGGTTTTGCTAGCAGGAGTTCAAGCCCAACGAACACAGCCCGGAGAGCCCTGGGGCAAAAACGGCTTGTGACGAACAATAGGTGCTTGCTGTGGAACACCTACCCCAAGTGGGGGTAGCCAGCTCAACAAAATGCCACACACCCAGGTGTAAGAAACAACATTGCCCAGGCATGGTCTAAGCCCCTCACCTCGTCCCTGTGCTTTGGGGAGCCGGAAGGACACCCGAGGCCCACGGCCCTGAGACCCCTTTGCAAAAAGCCGGCTTCCCACGGAAACAGTTTTCCTGAGGTGCAGACCCTCTCACAAGTGGTTGTGGCAAGGTAAAGCAAATGCCCTCCAATTCTCTGGAAGAAACCACAGTGCCCAGCCATGTTCTAAGCCCTCCCATCCTCCCTGGGCTTCTGGCAGCAGGAGTGAAAAGAGAGGAGCAGAGCACTGGGACCCGTTTGACAAAACCGGCTTCCCACGGGAAAGTCTTTCTCCACGTGCAGACATGCTCCCAGGTGCCTGTGGCAAGGGGAAGGAAATGCCATACACTGACCTGGAAGAGACCACAGGGCCCAGGCATAGTCTGAACCCTTCCCTCAACCCGGCGGTTTTGCTAGCAGGAGTTCAAGCCCAACGAACACAGCCCGGAGACCCCTGGGGCAAAAACGGCTTCTGACGAACAATAGGTGCTTGCTGTGGAACACCTATCCCAAGTGGGGGTAGCCAGCTCAACAAAATGCCACACACCCAGGTGTAAGAAACAACATTGCCCATGCATGGTCTAAGCCCCTCACCTCGTCCCTGTGCTTTGGGGAGCCGGAGGGACACCCGAGGCCCACGGCCCTGAGACCCCTTTGCAAAAAGCCGGCTTCCCACGGAAACAGTTTTCCTGAGGTGCAGACCCTATCCCAAGTGGTTGTGGCAAGGTAAAGCAAATGCCCTCCACTTCTCTGGCACAAACCCCAGTGCCCAGCTATGTTCTAAGCCCACCCATCCTCCCTGGGCTTCTGGCAGCAGGAGTGAAAAGAGAGGAGCAGAGCACTGGGACCCGTTTGACAAAAACCGGCTTCCCACGGGAAAGTCTTTCTCCACGTGCAGACATGCTCCCAGGTGCCTGTGGCAAGGGGAAGGAAATGCCATACACTGACCTGGAAGAGACCACAGGGCCCAGGCACAGTCTGAACCCTTCCCTCAACCCGGCGGTTTTGCTAGCAGGAGTTCAAGCCCAACGAACACAGCCCGGAGACCCCTGGGGCAAAAACGGCTTCCGACGAACAATAGGTGCTTGCTGTGGAACACCTATCCCAAGTGGGGGTAGCCAGCTCAACAAAATGCCACACACCCAGGTGTAAGAAACAACATTGCCCAGGCATGGTCTAAGCCCCTCACCTCGTCCCTGTGCTTTGGGGAACCGGAGGGACACCCGAGGCCAACGGCCCTGAGACCCCTTTGCAAAAAGCCGGCTTCCCACGGAGACAGTTTTCCTGAGGTGTAGACCCTCACCCAAGTGGTTGTGGCAAGGTAAAGCCAATGCCCTCCACTTCTCTGGAAGAAACCACAGTGCCCAGCCATGTTCTAAGCCCTCCCATCCTCCCTGGGCTTCTGGCAGCAGAAGTGAAAAGAGAGGAGCAGAGCACTGGGACCCGTTTGACAAAAACCGGCTTCCCACGGGAAAGTCTTTCTCCACGTGCAGACATGCTCCCAGGTGCCTGTGGCAAGGGGAAGGAAATGCCATACACTGACCTGGAAGAGACCACAGGGCCCAGGCACAGTCTGAACCCTTCCCTCAACACGGCGGTTTTGCTAGCAGGGGTTGAAGACCAACGAACACAGCCCGGAGACCCCTGGGGCAAAAACGGCTTCCGACGAACAATAGGTGCTTGCTATGGAACACCTATCCCAAGTGGGGGTAGCCAGCTCAACAAAATGCCACACACCCAGGTGTAAGAAACAACATTGCCCAGGCATGGTCTAAGCCCCTCACCTCGTCCCTGTGCTTTGGGGAGCCGGAGGGACACCCGAGGCCCACGGCCCTGAGACCCCTTTGCAAAAAGCCGGCTTCCCACGGAAACAGTTTTCCTGAGGTGCAGACCCTATCCCAAGTGGTTGTGGCAAGGTAAAGCAAATGCCCTCCACTTCTCTGGAACAAACCCCAGTGCCCAGCTATGTTCTAAGCCCACCCATCCTCCCTGGGCTTCTGGCAGCAGGAGTGAAAAGAGAGGAGCAGAGCACTGGGACCCGTTTGACAAAAACCGGCTTCCCACGGGAAAGTCTTTCTCCACGTGCAGACATGCTCCCAGGTGCCTGTGGCAAGGGGAAGGAAATGCCATACACTGACCTGGAAGAGACCACAGCGCCCAGGCACTGCCTGAACCCTTCCCTCAACCAGGCGGTTTTGCTAGCAGGAGTTCAAGCCCAACGAACACAGCCCGGAGACCCCTGGGGCAAAAACGGCTTCCGACGAACAATAGGTGCTTGCTGTGGAACACCTATCCCAAGTGGGGGAAACCAGCTCAACAAAATGCCACACACCCAGGTGTAAGAAACAACATTGCCCAGGCATGGTCTAAGCCCCTCACCTCGTCCCTGTGCTTTGGGGAGCCGGAGGGACACCCGAGGCCAACGGCCCTGAGACCCCTTTGCAAAAAGCCGGCTTCCCACGGAGACAGTTTTCCTGAGGTGTAGACCCTCTCCCAAGTGGTTGTGGCAAGGTAAAGCCAATGCCCTCCACTTCTGTGGAAGAAACCACAGTGCCCAGCCATGTTCTAAGCCCTCCCATCCTCCCTGGGCTTCTGGCAGCAGGAGTGAAAAGAGAGGAGCAGAGCACTGGGACCCGTTTGACAAAAACCGGCTTCCCACGGGAAAGTCTTTCTCCACGTGCAGACATGCTCCCAGGTGCCTGTGGCAAGGGGAAGGAAATGCCATACACTGACCTGGAAGAGACCACAGGGCCCAGGCACAGTCTGAACCCTTCCCTCAACCCGGCGGTTTTACTAGCAGGAGTTCAAGCCCAACGAACACAGCCCGGAGAGCCCTGGGGCAAAAACGGCTTCGGACGAACAATAGGTGCTTGCTGTGGAACACCTACCCCAAGTGGGGGTAGCCAGCTCAACAAAATGCCACACACCCAGGTGTAAGAAACAACATTGCCCAGGCATGGTCTAAGCCCCTCACCTCGTCCCTGTGCTTTGGGGAGCCGGAAGGACACCCGAGGCCCAGGGCCCTGAGACCCCTTTGCAAAAAGCCGGCTTCCCACGGAAACAGTTTTCCTGAGGTGCAGACCCTATCCCAAGTGGTTGTGGCAAGGTAAAGCAAATGCCCTCCACTTCTCTGGAACAAACCCCAGTGCCCAGCTATGTTCTAAGCCCACCCATCCTCCCTGGGCTTCTGGCAGCAGGAGTGAAAAGAGAGGAGCAGAGCACTGAGACCCGTTTGACAAAAACCGGCCTCCCACGGGAAAGTCTTTCTCCACGTGCAGACATGCTCCCAGGTGCCTGTGGCAATGGGAAGGAAATGCCATACACTGACCTGGAAGAGACCACAGGGCCCAGGCACTGCCTGAACACTTCCCTCAACCCGGCGGTTTTGCTAGCAGGAGTTCAACCCCAACGAACACAACCCGGAGAACCCTGGGGCAAAAACGGCTTCCGACGAACAATAGGTGCTTGCTGTGGAACACCTATCCCAAGTGGGGGTAGCCAGCTCAACAAAATGCCACACACCCAGGTGTAAGAAACAACATTGCCCAGGCATGGTCTAAGCCCCTCACCTCGTCCCTGTGCTTTGGGGAGCCGGAGGGACACCCGAGGCCCACGGCCCTGAGACCCGTTTGCAAAAAGCCGGCTTCCAACGGAGACAGTTTTCCTGAGGTGTAGACCCTCTCCCAAGTGGTTGTGGCAAGGAAAAGCCAATTCCCTCCACTTCTCTGGAAGAAACCACAGTGCCCAGCCATGTTCTAAGCCCTCCCATCCTCCCTGGGCTTCTGGCAGCAGAAGTGAAAAGAGAGGAGCAGAGCACTGGGACCCGTTTGACAAAAACCGGCTTCCCACGGGAAAGTCTTTCTCCACGTGCAGACATGCTCCCAGGTGCCTGTGGCAAGGGGAAGGAAATGCCATACACTGACCTGGAAGAGACCACAGGGCCCAGGCACAGTCTGAACCCTTCCCTCAACCCTGCGGTTTTGCTAGCAGGAGTTCAAGCCCAACGAACACAGCCCGGAGACCCCTGGGGCAAAAACGGCTTCCGACGAACAATAGGTGCTTGCTGTGGAACACCTATCCCAAGTGGGGGTAGCCAGCTCAACAAAATGCCACACACCCAGGTGTAAGAAACAACATTGCCCATGCATGGTCTAAGCCCCTCACCTCGTCCCTGTGCTTTGGGGAGCCGGAGGGACACCCGAGGCCCACGGCCCTGAGACCCCTTTGCAAAAAGCCGGCTTCCCACGGAAACAGTTTTCCTGAGGTGCAGACCCTATCCCAAGTGGTTGTGGCAAGGTAAAGCAAATGCCCTCCACTTCTCTGGCACAAACCCCAGTGCCCAGCTATGTTCTAAGCCCACCCATCCTCCCTGGGCTTCTGGCAGCAGGAGTGAAAAGAGAGGAGCAGAGCACTGGGACCCGTTTGACAAAAACCGGCTTCCCACGGGAAAGTCTTTCTCCACGTGCAGACATGCTCCCAGGTGCCTGTGGCAAGGGGAAGGAAATGCCATACACTGACCTGGAAGAGACCACAGGGCCCAGGCACAGTCTGAACCCTTCCCTCAACCCGGCGGTTTTGCTAGCAGGAGTTCAAGCCCAACGAACACAGCCCGGAGACCCCTGGGGCAAAAACGGCTTCCGACGAACAATAGGTGCTTGCTGTGGAACACCTATCCCAAGTGGGGGTAGCCAGCTCAACAAAATGCCACACACCCAGGTGTAAGAAACAACATTGCCCAGGCATGGTCTAAGCCCCTCACCTCGTCCCTGTGCTTTGGGGAGCCGGAGGGACACCCGAGGCCAACGGCCCTGAGACCCCTTTGCAAAAAGCCGGCTTCCCACGGAGACAGTTTTCCTGAGGTGTAGACCCTCTCCCAAGTGGTTGTGGCAAGGTAAAGCCAATGCCCTCCACTTCTCTGGAAGAAACCACAGTGCCCAGCCATGTTCTAAGCCCTCCCATCCTCCCTGGGCTTCTGGCAGCAGAAGTGAAAAGAGAGGAGCAGAGCACTGGGACCCGTTTGACAAAAACCGGCTTCCCACGGGAAAGTCTTTCTCCACGTGCAGACATGCTCCCAGGTGCCTGTGGCAAGGGGAAGGAAATGCCATACACTGACCTGGAAGAGACCACAGGGCCCAGGCACAGTCTGAACCCTTCCCTCAACCCGGCGGTTTTGCTAGCAGGAGTTGAAGACCAACGAACACAGCCCGGAGACCCCTGGGGCAAAAACGGCTTCCGACGAACAATAGGGGCTTGCTATGGAACACCTATCCCAACTGGGGGTAGCCAGCTCAACAAAATGCCACACACCCAGGTGTAAGAAACAACATTGCCCAGGCATGGTCTAAGCCCCTCACCTCGTCCCTGTGCTTTGGGGAGCCGGAGGGACACCCGAGGCCCACGGCCCTGAGACCCCTTTGAAAAAGCCGGCTTCCCACGGAAACAGTTTTCCTGAGGTGCAGACCCTATCCCAAGTGGTTGTGGCAAGGTAAAGCAAATGCCCTCCACTTCTCTGGAACAAACCCCAGTGCCCAGCTATGTTCTAAGCCCACCCATCCTCCCTGGGCTTCTGGCAGCAGGAGTGAAAAGAGAGGAGCAGAGCACTGGGACCCGTTTGACAAAAACCGGCTTCCCACGGGAAAGTCTTTCTCCACGTGCAGACATGCTCCCAGGTGCCTGTGGCAAGGGGAAGGAAATGCCATACACTGACCTGGAAGAGACCACAGCGCCCAGGCACTGCCTGAACCCTTCCCTCCACCAGGCGGTTTTGCTAACAGGGGTTCAAGCCCAACGAACACAGCCCGGAGACCCCTGGGGCAAAAAAGGCTTCCGACGAACAATAGGTGCTTGCTGTGGAACACCTATCCCAAGTGGGGGAAACCAGCTCAACAAAATGCCACACACCCAGGTGTAAGAAACAACATTGCCCAGGCATGGTCTAAGCCCCTCACCTCGTCCCTGTGCTTTGGGGAGCCGGAGGGACACCCGAGGCCAACGGCCCTGAGACCCCTTTGCAAAAAGCCGGCTTCCCACGGAGACAGTTTTCCTGAGGTGTAGACCCTCTCCCAAGTGGTTGTGGCAAGGTAAAGCCAATGCCCTCCACTTCTGTGGAAGAAACCACAGTGCCCAGCCATGTTCTAAGCCCTCCCATCCTCCCTGGGCTTCTGGCAGCAGGAGTGAAAAGAGAGGAGCAGAGCACTGGGACCCGTTTGACAAAAACCGGCTTCCCACGGGAAAGTCTTTCTCCACGTGCAGACATGCTCCCAGGTGCCTGTGGCAAGGGGAAGGAAATGCCATACACTGACCTGGAAGAGACCACAGGGCCCAGGCACAGTCTGAACCCTTCCCTCAACCCGGCGGTTTTGCTAGCAGGAGTTCAAGCCCAACGAACACAGCCCGGAGAGCCCTGGGGCAAAAACGGCTTCGGACGAACAATAGGTGCTTGCTGTGGAACACCTACCCCAAGTGGGGGTAGCCAGCTCAACAAAATGCCACACACCCAGGTGTAAGAAACAACATTGCCCAGGCATGGTCTAAGCCCCTCACCTCGTCCCTGTGCTTTGGGGAGCCGGAAGGACACCCGAGGCCCAGGGCCCTGAGACCCCTTTGCAAAAAGCCGGCTTCCCACGGAAACAGTTTTCCTGAGGTGCAGACCCTATCCCAAGTGGTTGTGGCAAGGTAAAGCAAATGCCCTCCACTTCTCTGGAACAAACCCCAGTGCCCAGCTATGTTCTAAGCCCACCCATCCTCCCTGGGCTTCTGGCAGCAGGAGTGAAAAGAGAGGAGCAGAGCACTGGGACCCGTTTGACAAAAACCGGCCTCCCACGGGAAAGTCTTTCTCCACGTGCAGACATGCTCCCAGGTGCCTGTGGCAATGGGAAGGAAATGCCATACACTGACCTGGAAGAGACCACAGGGCCCAGGCACTGCCTGAACACTTCCCTCAACCCGGCGGTTTTGCTAGCAGGAGTTCAACCCCAACGAACACAACCCGGAGAACCCTGGGGCAAAAACGGCTTCCGACGAACAATAGGTGCTTGCTGTGGAACACCTATCCCAAGTGGGGGTAGCCAGCTCAACAAAATGCCACACACCCAGGTGTAAGAAACAACATTGCCCAGGCATGGTCTAAGCCCCTCACCTCGTCCCTGTGCTTTGGGGAGCCGGAGGGACACCCGAGGCCCACGGCCCTGAGACCCGTTTGCAAAAAGCCGGCTTCCAACGGAGACAGTTTTCCTGAGGTGTAGACCCTCTCCCAAGTGGTTGTGGCAAGGAAAAGCCAATTCCCTCCACTTCTCTGGAAGAAACCACAGTGCCCAGCCATGTTCTAAGCCCTCCCATCCTCCCTGGGCTTCTGGCAGCAGAAGTGAAAAGAGAGGAGCAGAGCACTGGGACCCGTTTGACAAAAACCGGCTTCCCACGGGAAAGTCTTTCTCCACGTGCAGACATGCTCCCAGGTGCCTGTGGCAAGGGGAAGGAAATGCCATACACTGACCTGGAAGAGACCACAGGGCCCAGGCACAGTCTGAACCCTTCCCTCAACCCTGCGGTTTTGCTAGCAGGAGTTCAAGCCCAACGAACACAGCCCGGAGACCCCTGGGGCAAAAACGGCTTCCGACGAACAATAGGTGCTTGCTGTGGAACACCTATCCCAAGTGGGGGTAGCCAGCTCAACAAAATGCCACACACCCAGGTGTAAGAAACAACATTGCCCATGCATGGTCTAAGCCCCTCACCTCGTCCCTGTGCTTTGGGGAGCCGGAGGGACACCCGAGGCCCACGGCCCTGAGACCCCTTTGCAAAAAGCCGGCTTCCCACGGAAACAGTTTTCCTGAGGTGCAGACCCTATCCCAAGTGGTTGTGGCAAGGTAAAGCAAATGCCCTCCACTTCTCTGGCACAAACCCCAGTGCCCAGCTATGTTCTAAGCCCACCCATCCTCCCTGGGCTTCTGGCAGCAGGAGTGAAAAGAGAGGAGCAGAGCACTGGGACCCGTTTGACAAAAACCGGCTTCCCACGGGAAAGTCTTTCTCCACGTGCAGACATGCTCCCAGGTGCCTGTGGCAAGGGGAAGGAAATGCCATACACTGACCTGGAAGAGACCACAGGGCCCAGGCACAGTCTGAACCCTTCCCTCAACCCGGCGGTTTTGCTAGCAGGAGTTCAAGCCCAACGAACACAGCCCGGAGACCCCTGGGGCAAAAACGGCTTCCGACGAACAATAGGTGCTTGCTGTGGAACACCTATCCCAAGTGGGGGTAGCCAGCTCAACAAAATGCCACACACCCAGGTGTAAGAAACAACATTGCCCAGGCATGGTCTAAGCCCCTCACCTCGTCCCTGTGCTTTGGGGAGCCGGAGGGACACCCGAGGCCAACGGCCCTGAGACCCCTTTGCAAAAAGCCGGCTTCCCACGGAGACAGTTTTCCTGAGGTGTAGACCCTCTCCCAAGTGGTTGTGGCAAGGTAAAGCCAATGCCCTCCACTTCTCTGGAAGAAACCACAGTGCCCAGCCATGTTCTAAGCCCTCCCATCCTCCCTGGGCTTCTGGCAGCAGAAGTGAAAAGAGAGGAGCAGAGCACTGGGACCCGTTTGACAAAAACCGGCTTCCCACGGGAAAGTCTTTCTCCACGTGCAGACATGCTCCCAGGTGCCTGTGGCAAGGGGAAGGAAATGCCATACACTGACCTGGAAGAGACCACAGGGCCCAGGCACAGTCTGAACCCTTCCCTCAACCCGGCGGTTTTGCTAGCAGGAGTTGAAGACCAACGAACACAGCCCGGAGACCCCTGGGGCAAAAACGGCTTCCGACGAACAATAGGTGCTTGCTATGGAACACCTATCCCAACTGGGGGTAGCCAGCTCAACAAAATGCCACACACCCAGGTGTAAGAAACAACATTGCCCAGGCATGGTCTAAGCCCCTCACCTCGTCCCTGTGCTTTGGGGAGCCGGAGGGACACCCGAGGCCCACGGCCCTGAGACCCCTTTGCAAAAAGCCGGCTTCCCACGGAAACAGTTTTCCTGAGGTGCAGACCCTATCCCAAGTGGTTGTGGCAAGGTAAAGCAAATGCCCTCCACTTCTCTGGAACAAACCCCAGTGCCCAGCTATGTTCTAAGCCCACCCATCCTCCCTGGGCTTCTGGCAGCAGGAGTGAAAAGAGAGGAGCAGAGCACTGGGACCCGTTTGACAAAAACCGGCTTCCCACGGGAAAGTCTTTCTCCACGTGCAGACATGCTCCCAGGTGCCTGTGGCAAGGGGAAGGAAATGCCATACACTGACCTGGAAGAGACCACAGCGCCCAGGCACTGCCTGAACCCTTCCCTCCACCAGGCGGTTTTGCTAACAGGGGTTCAAGCCCAACGAACACAGCCCGGAGACCCCTGGGGCAAAAAAGGCTTCCGACGAACAATAGGTGCTTGCTGTGGAACACCTATCCCAAGTGGGGGAAACCAGCTCAACAAAATGCCACACACCCAGGTGTAAGAAACAACATTGCCCAGGCATGGTCTAAGCCCCTCACCTCGTCCCTGTGCTTTGGGGAGCCGGAGGGACACCCGAGGCCAACGGCCCTGAGACCCCTTTGCAAAAAGCCGGCTTCCCACGGAGACAGTTTTCCTGAGGTGTAGACCCTCTCCCAAGTGGTTGTGGCAAGGTAAAGCCAATGCCCTCCACTTCTCTGGAAGAAACCACAGTGCCCAGCCATGTTCTAAGCCCTCCCATTCTCCCTGGGCTTCTGGCAGCAGGAGTGAATAGAGAGGAGCAGAGCACTGGGACCCGTTTGACAAAAACCGGCTTCCCACGGGAAAGTCTTTCTCCACGTGCAGACATGCTCCCAGGTGCCTGTGGCAAGGGGAAGGAAATGCCATACACTGACCTGGAAGAGACCACAGGGCCCAGGCACAGTCTGAACCCTTCCCTCAACCCGGCGGTTTTGCTAGCAGGAGTTCAAGCCCAACGAACACAGCCCGGAGAGCCCTGGGGCAAAAACGGCTTCGGACGAACAATAGGTGCTTGCTGTGGAACACCTACCCCAAGTGGGGGTAGCCAGCTCAACAAAATGCCACACACCCAGGTGTAAGAAACAACATTGCCCAGGCATGGTCTAAGCCCCTCACCTCGTCCCTGTGCTTTGGGGAGCCGGAAGGACACCCGAGGCCCAGGGCCCTGAGACCCCTTTGCAAAAAGCCGGCTTCCCACGGAAACAGTTTTCCTGAGGTGCAGACCCTATCCCAAGTGGTTGTGGCAAGGTAAAGCAAATGCCCTCCACTTCTCTGGAACAAACCCCAGTGCCCAGCTATGTTCTAAGCCCACCCATCCTCCCTGGGCTTCTGGCAGCAGGAGTGAAAAGAGAGGAGCAGAGCACTGGGACCCGTTTGACAAAAACCGGCCTCCCACGGGAAAGTCTTTCTCCACGTGCAGACATGCTCCCAGGTGCCTGTGGCAATGGGAAGGAAATGCCATACACTGACCTGGAAGAGACCACAGGGCCCAGGCACTGCCTGAACACTTCCCTCAACCCGGCGGTTTTGCTAGCAGGAGTTCAACCCCAACGAACACAACCCGGAGAACCCTGGGGCAAAAACGGCTTCCGACGAACAATAGGTGCTTGCTGTGGAACACCTATCCCAAGTGGGGGTAGCCAGCTCAACAAAATGCCACACACCCAGGTGTAAGAAACAACATTGCCCAGGCATGGTCTAAGCCCCTCACCTCGTCCTTGTGCTTTGGGGAGCCGGAGGGACACCCGAGGCCCACGGCCCTGAGACCCGTTTGCAAAAAGCCGGCTTCCAACGGAGACAGTTTTCCTGAGGTGTAGACCCTCTCCCAAGTGGTTGTGGCAAGGTAAAGCCAATGCCCTCCACTTCTCTGGAAGAAACCACAGTGCCCAGCCATGTTCTAAGCCCTCCCATCCTCCCTGGGCTTCTGGCAGCAGAAGTGAAAAGAGAGGAGCAGAGCACTGGGACCCGTTTGACAAAAACCGGCTTCCCACGGGAAAGTCTTTCTCCACGTGCAGACATGCTCCCAGGTGCCTGTGGCAAGGGGAAGGAAATGCCATACACTGACCTGGAAGAGACCACAGGGCCCAGGCACTGCCTGAACACTTCCCTCAACCCGGCGGTTTTGCTAGCAGGAGTTCAACCCCAACGAACACAACCCGGAGAACCCTGGGGCAAAAACGGCTTCCGACGAACAATAGGTGCTTGCTGTGGAACACCTATCCCAAGTGGGGGTAGCCAGCTCAACAAAATGCCACACACCCAGGTGTAAGAAACAACATTGCCCAGGCATGGTCTAAGCCCCTCACCTCGTCCTTGTGCTTTGGGGAGCCGGAGGGACACCCGAGGCCCACGGCCCTGAGACCCGTTTGCAAAAAGCCGGCTTCCAACGGAGACAGTTTTCCTGAGGTGTAGACCCTCTCCCAAGTGGTTGTGGCAAGGTAAAGCCAATGCCCTCCACTTCTCTGGAAGAAACCACAGTGCCCAGCCATGTTCTAAGCCCTCCCATCCTCCCTGGGCTTCTGGCAGCAGAAGTGAAAAGAGAGGAGCAGAGCACTGGGACCCGTTTGACAAAAACCGGCTTCCCACGGGAAAGTCTTTCTCCACGTGCAGACATGCTCCCAGGTGCCTGTGGCAAGGGGAAGGAAATGCCATACACTGACCTGGAAGAGACCACAGGGCCCAGGCACAGTCTGAACCCTTCCCTCAACCCGGCGGTTTTGCTAGCAGGAGTTCAAGCCCAACGAACACAGCCCGGAGACCCCTGGGGCAAAAACGGCTTCCGACGAACAATAGGTGCTTGCTGTGGAACACCTATCCCAAGTGGGGGTAGCCAGCTCAACAAAATGCCACACACCCAGGTGTAAGAAACAACATTGCCCATGCATGGTCTAAGCCCCTCACCTCGTCCCTGTGCTTTGGGGAGCCGGAGGGACACCCGAGGCCCACGGCCCTGAGACCCCTTTGCAAAAAGCCGGCTTCCCACGGAAACAGTTTTCCTGAGGTGCAGACCCTATCCCAAGTGGTTGTGGCAAGGTAAAGCAAATGCCCTCCACTTCTCTGGCACAAACCCCAGTGCCCAGCTATGTTCTAAGCCCACCCATCCTCCCTGGGCTTCTGGCAGCAGGAGTGAAAAGAGAGGAGCAGAGCACTGGGACCCGTTTGACAAAAACCGGCTTCCCACGGGAAAGTCTTTCTCCACGTGCAGACATGCTCCCAGGTGCCTGTGGCAAGGGGAAGGAAATGCCATACACTGACCTGGAAGAGACCACAGGGCCCAGGCACAGTCTGAACCCTTCCCTCAACCCGGCGGTTTTGCTAGCAGGAGTTCAAGCCCAACGAACACAGCCCGGAGACCCCTGGGGCAAAAACGGCTTCCGACGAACAATAGGTGCTTGCTGTGGAACACCTATCCCAAGTGGGGGTATCCAGCTCAACAAAATGCCACACACCCAGGTGTAAGAAACAACATTGCCCAGGCATGGTCTAAGCCCCTCACCTCGTCCCTGTGCTTTGGGGAGCCGGAGGGACACCCGAGGCCAACGGCCCTGAGACCCCTTTGCAAAAAGCCGGCTTCCCACGGAGACAGTTTTCCTGAGGTGTAGACCCTCTCCCAAGTGGTTGTGGCAAGGTAAAGCCAATGCCCTCCACTTCTCTGGAAGAAACCACAGTGCCCAGCCATGTTCTAAGCCCTCCCATTCTCCCTGGGCTTCTGGCAGCAGGAGTGAATAGAGAGGAGCAGAGCACTGGGACCCGTTTGACAAAAACCGGCTTCCCACGGGAAAGTCTTTCTCCACGTGCAGACATGCTCCCAGGTGCCTGTGGCAAGGGGAAGGAAATGCCATACACTGACCTGGAAGAGACCACAGGGCCCAGGCACAGTCTGAACCCTTCCCTCAACCCGGCGGTTTTGCTAGCAGGAGTTCAAGCCCAACGAACACACCCCGGAGAGCCCTGGGGCAAAAACGGCTTCGGATGAACAATAGGTGCTTGCTGTGGAACACCTACCCCAAGTGGGGGTAGCCAGCTCAACAAAATGCCACACACCCAGGTGTAAGAAACAACATTGCCCAGGCATGGTCTAAGCCCCTCACCTCGTCCCTGTGCTTTGGGGAGCCGGAAGGACACCCGAGGCCCAGGGCCCTGAGACCCCTTTGCAAAAAGCCGGCTTCCCACGGAAACAGTTTTCCTGAGGTGCAGACCCTATCCCAAGTGGTTGTGGCAAGGTAAAGCAAATGCCCTCCACTTCTCTGGAACAAACCCCAGTGCCCAGCTATGTTCTAAGCCCACCCATCCTCCCTGGGCTTCTGGCAGCAGGAGTGAAAAGAGAGGAGCAGAGCACTGGGACCCGTTTGACAAAAACCGGCCTCCCACGGGAAAGTCTTTCTCCACGTGCAGACATGCTCCCAGGTGCCTGTGGCAATGGGAAGGAAATGCCATACACTGACCTGGAAGAGACCACAGGGCCCAGGCACTGCCTGAACACTTCCCTCAACCCGGCGGTTTTGCTAGCAGGAGTTCAACCCCAACGAACACAACCCGGAGAACCCTGGGGCAAAAACGGCTTCCGACGAACAATAGGTGCTTGCTGTGGAACACCTATCCCAAGTGGGGGTAGCCAGCTCAACAAAATGCCACACACCCAGGTGTAAGAAACAACATTGCCCAGGCATGGTCTAAGCCCCTCACCTCGTCCTTGTGCTTTGGGGAGCCGGAGGGACACCCGAGGCCCACGGCCCTGAGACCCGTTTGCAAAAAGCCGGCTTCCAACGGAGACAGTTTTCCTGAGGTGTAGACCCTCTCCCAAGTGGTTGTGGCAAGGTAAAGCCAATGCCCTCCACTTCTCTGGAAGAAACCACAGTGCCCAGCCATGTTCTAAGCCCTCCCATCCTCCCTGGGCTTCTGGCAGCAGAAGTGAAAAGAGAGGAGCAGAGCACTGGGACCCGTTTGACAAAAACCGGCTTCCCACGGGAAAGTCTTTCTCCACGTGCAGACATGCTCCCAGGTGCCTGTGGCAAGGGGAAGGAAATGCCATACACTGACCTGGAAGAGACCACAGGGCCCAGGCACTGCCTGAACACTTCCCTCAACCCGGCGGTTTTGCTAGCAGGAGTTCAACCCCAACGAACACAACCCGGAGAACCCTGGGGCAAAAACGGCTTCCGACGAACAATAGGTGCTTGCTGTGGAACACCTATCCCTAGTGGGGGTAGCCAGCTCAACAAAATGCCACACACCCAGGTGTAAGAAACAACATTGCCCAGGCATGGTCTAAGCCCCTCACCTCGTCCTTGTGCTTTGGGGAGCCGGAGGGACACCCGAGGCCCACGGCCCTGAGACCCGTTTGCAAAAAGCCGGCTTCCAACGGAGACAGTTTTCCTGAGGTGTAGACCCTCTCCCAAGTGGTTGTGGCAAGGTAAAGCCAATGCCCTCCACTTCTCTGGAAGAAACCACAGTGCCCAGCCATGTTCTAAGCCCTCCCATCCTCCCTGGGCTTCTGGCAGCAGAAGTGAAAAGAGAGGAGCAGAGCACTGGGACCCGTTTGACAAAAACCGGCTTCCCACGGGAAAGTCTTTCTCCACGTGCAGACATGCTCCCAGGTGCCTGTGGCAAGGGGAAGGAAATGCCATACACTGACCTGGAAGAGACCACAGGGCCCAGGCACAGTCTGAACCCTTCCCTCAACCCGGCGGTTTTGCTAGCAGGAGTTCAAGCCCAACGAACACAGCCCGGAGACCCCTGGGGCAAAAACGGCTTCCGACGAACAATAGGTGCTTGCTGTGGAACACCTATCCCAAGTGGGGGTAGCCAGCTCAACAAAATGCCACACACCCAGGTGTAAGAAACAACATTGCCCATGCATGGTCTAAGCCCCTCACCTCGTCCCTGTGCTTTGGGGAGCCGGAGGGACACCCGAGGCCCACGGCCCTGAGACCCCTTTGCAAAAAGCCGGCTTCCCACGGAAACAGTTTTCCTGAGGTGCAGACCCTATCCCAAGTGGTTGTGGCAAGGTAAAGCAAATGCCCTCCACTTCTCTGGCACAAACCCCAGTGCCCAGCTATGTTCTAAGCCCACCCATCCTCCCTGGGCTTCTGGCAGCAGGAGTGAAAAGAGAGGAGCAGAGCACTGGGACCCGTTTGACAAAAACCGGCTTCCCACGGGAAAGTCTTTCTCCACGTGCAGACATGCTCCCAGGTGCCTGTGGCAAGGGGAAGGAAATGCCATACACTGACCTGGAAGAGACCACAGGGCCCAGGCACAGTCTGAACCCTTCCCTCAACCCGGCGGTTTTGCTAGCAGGAGTTCAAGCCCAACGAACACAGCCCGGAGACCCCTGGGGCAAAAACGGCTTCCGACGAACAATAGGTGCTTGCTGTGGAACACCTATCCCAAGTGGGGGTATCCAGCTCAACAAAATGCCACACACCCAGGTGTAAGAAACAACATTGCCCAGGCATGGTCTAAGCCCCTCACCTCGTCCCTGTGCTTTGGGGAGCCGGAGGGACACCCGAGGCCAACGGCCCTGAGACCCCTTTGCAAAAAGCCGGCTTCCCACGGAGACAGTTTTCCTGAGGTGTAGACCCTCTCCCAAGTGGTTGTGGCAAGGTAAAGCCAATGCCCTCCACTTCTCTGGAAGAAACCACAGTGCCCAGCCATGTTCTAAGCCCTCCCATCCTCCCTGGGCTTCTGGCAGCAGAAGTGAAAAGAGAGGAGCAGAGCACTGGGACCCGTTTGACAAAAACCGGCTTCCCACGGGAAAGTCTTTCTCCACGTGCAGACATGCTCCCAGGTGCCTGTGGCAAGGGGAAGGAAATGCCATACACTGACCTGGAAGAGACCACAGGGCCCAGGCACAGTCTGAACCCTTCCCTCAACCCGGCGGTTTTGCTAGCAGGAGTTGAAGACCAACGAACACAGCCCGGAGACCCCTGGGGCAAAAACGGCTTCCGACGAACAATAGGTGCTTGCTATGGAACACCTATCCCAAGTGGGGGTAGCCAGCTCAACAAAATGCCACACACCCAGGTGTAAGAAACAACATTGCCCAGGCATGGTCTAAGCCCCTCACCTCGTCCCTGTGCTTTGGGGAGCCGGAGGGACACCCGAGGCCCACGGCCCTGAGACCCCTTTGCAAAAAGCCGGCTTCCCACGGAAACAGTTTTCCTGAGGTGCAGACCCTATCCCAAGTGGTTGTGGCAAGGTAAAGCAAATGCCCTCCACTTCTCTGGAACAAACCCCAGTGCCCAGCTATGTTCTAAGCCCACCCATCCTCCCTGGGCTTCTGGCAGCAGGAGTGAAAAGAGAGGAGCAGAGCACTGGGACCCGTTTGACAAAAACCGGCTTCCCACGGGAAAGTCTTTCTCCACGTGCAGACATGCTCCCAGGTGCCTGTGGCAAGGGGAAGGAAATGCCATACACTGACCTGGAAGAGACCACAGCGCCCAGGCACTGCCTGAACCCTTCCCTCAACCAGGCGGTTTTGCTAGCAGGAGTTCAAGCCCAACGAACACAGCCCGGAGACCCCTGGGGCAAAAAAGGCTTCCGACGAACAATAGGTGCTTGCTGTGGAACACCTATCCCAAGTGGGGGAAACCAGCTCAACAAAATGCCACACACCCAGGTGTAAGAAACAACATTGCCCAGGCATGGTCTAAGCCCCTCACCTCGTCCCTGTGCTTTGGGGAGCCGGAGGGACACCCGAGGCCAACGGCCCTGAGACCCCTTTGCAAAAAGCCGGCTTCCCACGGAGACAGTTTTCCTGAGGTGTAGACCCTCTCCCAAGTGGTTGTGGCAAGGTAAAGCCAATGCCCTCCACTTCTGTGGAAGAAACCACAGTGCCCAGCCATGTTCTAAGCCCTCCCATCCTCCCTGGGCTTCTGGCAGCAGGAGTGAAAAGAGAGGAGCAGAGCACTGGGACCCGATTGACAAAAACCGGCTTCCCACGGGAAAGTCTTTCTCCACGTGCAGACATGCTCCCAGGTGCCTGTGGCAAGGGGAAGGAAATGCCATACACTGACCTGGAAGAGACCACAGGGCCCAGGCACAGTCTGAACCCTTCCCTCAACCCGGCGGTTTTGCTAGCAGGAGTTCAAGCCCAACGAACACAGCCCGGAGAGCCCTGGGGCAAAAACGGCTTTGGACGAACAATAGGTGCTTGCTGTGGAACACCTATCCCAAGTGGGGGTAGCCAGCTCAACAAAATGCCACACACCCAGGTGTAAGAAACAACATTGCCCAGGCATGGTCTAAGCCCCTCACCTCGTCCCTGTGCTTTGGGGAGCCGGAAGGACACCCGAGGCCCAGGGCCCTGAGACCCCTTTGCAAAAAGCCGGCTTCCCACGGAAACAGTTTTCCTGAGGTGCAGACCCTATCCCAAGTGGTTGTGGCAAGGTAAAGCAAATGCCCTCCACTTCTCTGGAACAAACCCCAGTGCCCAGCTATGTTCTAAGCCCACCCATCCTCCCTGGGCTTCTAGCAGCAGGAGTGAAAAGAGAGGAGCAGAGCACTGGGACCCGTTTGACAAAAACCGGCTTCCCACGGGAAAGTCTTTCTCCACGTGCAGACATGCTCCCAGGTGCCTGTGGCAAGGGGAAGGAAATGCCATACACTGACCTGGAAGAGACCACAGGGCCCAGGCACAGTCTGAACCCTTCCCTCAACCCGGCGGTTTTGCTAGCAGGAGTTCAAGCCCAACGAACACAGCCCGGAGAGCCCTGGGGCAAAAACGGCTTCGGACGAACAATAGGTGCTTGCTGTGGAACACCTACCCCAAGTGGGGGTAGCCAGCTCAACAAAATGCCACACACCCAGGTGTAAGAAACAACATTGCCCAGGCATGGTCTAAGCCCCTCACCTCGTCCCTGTGCTTTGGGGAGCCGGAAGGACACCCGAGGCCCAGGGCCCTGAGACCCCTTTGCAAAAAGCCGGCTTCCCACGGAAACAGTTTTCCTGAGGTGCAGACCCTATCCCAAGTGGTTGTGGCAAGGTAAAGCAAATGCCCTCCACTTCTCTGGAAGAAACCACAGTGCCCAGCCATGTTCTAAGCCCTCCCATTCTCCCTGGGCTTCTGGCAGCAGGAGTGAATAGAGAGGAGCAGAGCACTGGGACCCGTTTGACAAAAACCGGCTTCCCACGGGAAAGTCTTTCTCCACGTGCAGACATGCTCCCAGGTGCCTGTGGCAAGGGGAAGGAAATGCCATACACTGACCTGGAAGAGACCACAGGGCCCAGGCACAGTGTGAACCCTTCCCTCAACCCGGCGGTTTTGCTAGCAGGAGCACAACCCCAACGAACACAGCCCGGAGACTCCTGGGGAAAAAACGGCTTCCGACGAACAATAGGGGCTTGCTGTGGAACACCTATCCTAAGTGGGGGTAGCCAGCTCAACAAAATGCCACACACCCAGGTGTAAGAAACAACATTGCCCAGGCATGGTCTAAGCCCCTCACCTCGTCCCTGTGCTTTGGGGAGCCGGAGGGACACCCGAGGCCCACGGCCCTGAGACCCCTTTGCAAAAAGCCGGCTTCCCACGGAAACAGTTTTCCTGAGGTGCAGACCCTATCCCAAGTGGTTGTGGGAAGGTAAAGCAAATGCCCTCCACTTCTCTGGAAGAAACCACAGTGCCCAGCCATGTTCTAAGCCCTCCCATCCTCCCTGGGCTTCTGGCAGCAGAAGTGAAAAGAGAGGAGCAGAGCACTGGGACCCGTTTGACAAAAACCGGCTTCCCACGGGAAAGTCTTTCTCCACGTGCAGACATGCTCCCAGGTGCCTGTGGCAAGGGGAAGGAAATGCCATACACTGACCTGGAAGAGACCACAGGGCCCAGGCACAGTCTGAACCCTTCCCTCAACCCGGCGGTTTTGCTAGCAGGAGTTCAAGCCCAACGAACACAGCCCGGAGACCCCTGGGGCAAAAACGGCTTCCGACGAACAATAGGTGCTTGCTGTGGAACACCTATCCCAAGTGGGGGTAGCCAGCTCAACAAAATGCCACACACCCAGGTGTAAGAAACAACATTGCCCATGCATGGTCTAAGCCCCTCACCTCGTCCCTGTGCTTTGGGGAGCCGGAGGGACACCCGAGGCCCACGGCCCTGAGACCCCTTTGCAAAAAGCCGGCTTCCCACGGAAACAGTTTTCCTGAGGTGCAGACCCTATCCCAAGTGGTTGTGGCAAGGTAAAGCAAATGCCCTCCACTTCTCTGGCACAAACCCCAGTGCCCAGCTATGTTCTAAGCCCACCCATCCTCCCTGGGCTTCTGGCAGCAGGAGTGAAAAGAGAGGAGCAGAGCACTGGGACCCGTTTGACAAAAACCGGCTTCCCACGGGAAAGTCTTTCTCCACGTGCAGACATGCTCCCAGGTGCCTGTGGCAAGGGGAAGGAAATGCCATACACTGACCTGGAAGAGACCACAGGGCCCAGGCACAGTCTGAACCCTTCCCTCAACCCGGCGGTTTTGCTAGCAGGAGTTCAAGCCCAACGAACACAGCCCGGAGACCCCTGGGGCAAAAACGGCTTCCGACGAACAATAGGTGCTTGCTGTGGAACACCTATCCCAAGTGGGGGTAGCCAGCTCAACAAAATGCCACACACCCAGGTGTAAGAAACAACATTGCCCAGGCATGGTCTAAGCCCCTCACCTCGTCCCTGTGCTTTGGGGAGCCGGAGGGACACCCGAGGCCCACGGCCCTGAGACCCCTTTGCAAAAAGCCGGCTTCCCACGGAAACAGTTTTCCTGAGGTGCAGACCCTATCCCAAGTGGTTGTGGCAAGGTAAAGCAAATGCCCTCCACTTCTCTGGAACAAACCCCAGTGCCCAGCTATGTTCTAAGCCCACCCATCCTCCCTGGGCTTCTGGCAGCAGGAGTGAAAAGAGAGGAGCAGAGCACTGGGACCCGTTTGACAAAAACCGGCTTCCCACGGGAAAGTCTTTCTCCACGTGCAGACATGCTCCCAGGTGCCTGTGGCAAGGGGAAGGAAATGCCATACACTGACCTGGAAGAGACCACAGCGCCCAGGCACTGCCTGAACCCTTCCCTCAACCAGGCGGTTTTGCTAGCAGGAGTTCAAGCCCAACGAACACAGCCCGGAGACCCCTGGGGCAAAAACGGCTTCCGACGAACAATAGGTGCTTGCTGTGGAACACCTATCCCAAGTGGGGGAAACCAGCTCAACAAAATGCCACACACCCAGGTGTAAGAAACAACATTGCCCAGGCATGGTCTAAGCCCCTCACCTCGTCCCTGTGCTTTGGGGAGCCGGAGGGACACCCGAGGCCAACGGCCCTGAGACCCCTTTGCAAAAAGCCGGCTTCCCACGGAGACAGTTTTCCTGAGGTGTAGACCCTCTCCCAAGTGGTTGTGGCAAGGTAAAGCCAATGCCCTCCACTTCTGTGGAAGAAACCACAGTGCCCAGCCATGTTCTAAGCCCTCCCATCCTCCCTGGGCTTCTGGCAGCAGGAGTGAAAAGAGAGGAGCAGAGCACTGGGACCCGTTTGACAAAAACCGGCTTCCCACGGGAAAGTCTTTCTCCACGTGCAGACATGCTCCCAGGTGCCTGTGGCAAGGGGAAGGAAATGCCATACACTGACCTGGAAGAGACCACAGGGCCCAGGCACAGTCTGAACCCTTCCCTCAACCCGGCGGTTTTGCTAGCAGGAGTTCAAGCCCAACGAACACAGCCCGGAGACCCCTGGGGCAAAAACGGCTTCCGACGAACAATAGGTGCTTGCTGTGGAACACCTACCCCAAGTGGGGGTAGCCAGCTCAACAAAATGCCACACACCCAGGTGTAAGAAACAACATTGCCCAGGCATGGTCTAAGCCCCTCACCTCGTCCCTGTGCTTTGGGGAGCCGGAAGGACACCCGAGGCCCAGGGCCCTGAGACCCCTTTGCAAAAAGCCGGCTTCCCACGGAAACAGTTTTCCTGAGGTGCAGACCCTATCCCAAGTGGTTGTGGCAAGGTAAAGCAAATGCCCTCCACTTCTCTGGAACAAACCCCAGTGCCCAGCTATGTTCTAAGCCCACCCATCCTCCCTGGGCTTCTGGCAGCAGGAGTGAAAAGAGAGGAGCAGAGCACTGGGACCCGTTTGACAAAAACCGGCCTCCCACGGGAAAGTCTTTCTCCACGTGCAGACATGCTCCCAGGTGCCTGTGGCAATGGGAAGGAAATGCCATACACTGACCTGGAAGAGACCACAGGGCCCAGGCACTGCCTGAACACTTCCCTCAACCCGGCGGTTTTGCTAGCAGGAGTTCAACCCCAACGAACACAACCCGGAGAACCCTGGGGCAAAAACGGCTTCCGACGAACAATAGGTGCTTGCTGTGGAACACCTATCCCAAGTGGGGGTAGCCAGCTCAACAAAATGCCACACACCCAGGTGTAAGAAACAACATTGCCCAGGCATGGTCTAAGCCCCTCACCTCGTCCTTGTGCTTTGGGGAGCCGGAGGGACACCCGAGGCCCACGGCCCTGAGACCCGTTTGCAAAAAGCCGGCTTCCAACGGAGACAGTTTTCCTGAGGTGTAGACCCTCTCCCAAGTGGTTGTGGCAAGGTAAAGCCAATGCCCTCCACTTCTCTGGAAGAAACCACAGTGCCCAGCCATGTTCTAAGCCCTCCCATCCTCCCTGGGCTTCTGGCAGCAGAAGTGAAAAGAGAGGAGCAGAGCACTGGGACCCGTTTGACAAAAACCGGCTTCCCACGGGAAAGTCTTTCTCCACGTGCAGACATGCTCCCAGGTGCCTGTGGCAAGGGGAAGGAAATGCCATACACTGACCTGGAAGAGACCACAGGGCCCAGGCACAGTCTGAACCCTTCCCTCAACCCGGCGGTTTTGCTAGCAGGAGTTCAAGCCCAACGAACACAGCCCGGAGACCCCTGGGGCAAAAACGGCTTCCGACGAACAATAGGTGCTTGCTGTGGAACACCTATCCCAAGTGGGGGTAGCCAGCTCAACAAAATGCCACACACCCAGGTGTAAGAAACAACATTGCCCATGCATGGTCTAAGCCCCTCACCTCGTCCCTGTGCTTTGGGGAGCCGGAGGGACACCCGAGGCCCACGGCCCTGAGACCCCTTTGCAAAAAGCCGGCTTCCCACGGAAACAGTTTTCCTGAGGTGCAGACCCTATCCCAAGTGGTTGTGGCAAGGTAAAGCAAATGCCCTCCACTTCTCTGGCACAAACCCCAGTGCCCAGCTATGTTCTAAGCCCACCCATCCTCCCTGGGCTTCTGGCAGCAGGAGTGAAAAGAGAGGAGCAGAGCACTGGGACCCGTTTGACAAAAACCGGCTTCCCACGGGAAAGTCTTTCTCCACGTGCAGACATGCTCCCAGGTGCCTGTGGCAAGGGGAAGGAAATGCCATACACTGACCTGGAAGAGACCACAGGGCCCAGGCACAGTCTGAACCCTTCCCTCAACCCGGCGGTTTTGCTAGCAGGAGTTGAAGACCAACGAACACAGCCCGGAGACCCCTGGGGCAAAAACGGCTTCCGACGAACAATAGGTGCTTGCTATGGAACACCTATCCCAAGTGGGGGTAGCCAGCTCAACAAAATGCCACACACCCAGGTGTAAGAAACAACATTGCCCAGGCATGGTCTAAGCCCCTCACCTCGTCCCTGTGCTTTGGGGAGCCGGAGGGACACCCGAGGCCCACGGCCCTGAGACCCCTTTGCAAAAAGCCGGCTTCCCACGGAAACAGTTTTCCTGAGGTGCAGACCCTATCCCAAGTGGTTGTGGCAAGGTAAAGCAAATGCCCTCCACTTCTCTGGAACAAACCCCAGTGCCCAGCTATGTTCTAAGCCCACCCATCCTCCCTGGGCTTCTGGCAGCAGGAGTGAAAAGAGAGGAGCAGAGCACTGGGACCCGTTTGACAAAAACCGGCTTCCCACGGGAAAGTCTTTCTCCACGTGCAGACATGCTCCCAGGTGCCTGTGGCAAGGGGAAGGAAATGCCATACACTGACCTGGAAGAGACCACAGGGCCCAGGCACAGTCTGAACCCTTCCCTCAACCCGGCGGTTTTGCTAGCAGGAGTTGAAGACCAACGAACACAGCCTGGAGACCCCTGGGGCAAAAACGGCTTCCGACGAACAATAGGTGCTTGCTGTGGAACACCTATCCCAAGTGGGGGTAGCCAGCTCAACAAAATGCCACACACCCAGGTGTAAGAAACAACATTGCCCATGCATGGTCTAAGCCCCTCACCTCGTCCCTGTGCTTTGGGGAGCCGGAGGGACACCCGAGGCCCACGGCCCTGAGACCCCTTTGCAAAAAGCCGGCTTCCCACGGAAACAGTTTTCCTGAGGTGCAGACCCTATCCCAAGTGGTTGTGGCAAGGTAAAGCAAATGCCCTCCACTTCTCTGGCACAAACCCCAGTGCCCAGCTATGTTCTAAGCCCACCCATCCTCCCTGGGCTTCTGGCAGCAGGAGTGAAAAGAGAGGAGCAGAGCACTGGGACCCGTTTGACAAAAACCGGCTTCCCACGGGAAAGTCTTTCTCCACGTGCAGACATGCTCCCAGGTGCCTGTGGCAAGGGGAAGGAAATGCCATACACTGACCTGGAAGAGACCACAGGGCCCAGGCACAGTCTGAACCCTTCCCTCAACCCGGCGGTTTTGCTAGCAGGAGTTCAAGCCCAACGAACACAGCCCGGAGACCCCTGGGGCAAAAACGGCTTCCGACGAACAATAGGTGCTTGCTGTGGAACACCTATCCCAAGTGGGGGTAGCCAGCTCAACAAAATGCCACACACCCAGGTGTAAGAAACAACATTGCCCATGCATGGTCTAAGCCCCTCACCTCGTCCCTGTGCTTTGGGGAGCCGGAGGGACACCCGAGGCCCACGGCCCTGAGACCCCTTTGCAAAAAGCCGGCTTCCCACGGAAACAGTTTTCCTGAGGTGCAGACCCTATCCCAAGTGGTTGTGGCAAGGTAAAGCAAATGCCCTCCACTTCTCTGGAACAAACCCCAGTGCCCAGCTATGTTCTAAGCCCACCCATCCTCCCTGGGCTTCTGGCAGCAGGAGTGAAAAGAGAGGAGCAGAGCACTGGGACCCGTTTGACAAAAACCGGCTTCCCACGGGAAAGTCTTTCTCCACGTGCAGACATGCTCCCAGGTGCCTGTGGCAAGGGGAAGGAAATGCCATACACTGACCTGGAAGAGACCACAGCGCCCAGGCACTGCCTGAACCCTCCCCTCAACCAGGCGGTTTTGCTAGCAGGAGTTCAAGCCCAACGAACACAGCCCGGAGACCCCTGGGGCAAAAACGGCTTCCGACGAACAATAGGTGCTTGCTGTGGAACACCTATCCCAAGTGGGGGAAACCAGCTCAACAAAATGCCACACACCCAGGTGTAAGAAACAACATTGCCCAGGCATGGTCTAAGCCCCTCACCTCGTCCCTGTGCTTTGGGGAGCCGGAGGGACACCCGAGGCCAACGGCCCTGAGACCCCTTTGCAAAAAGCCGGCTTCCCACGGAGACAGTTTTCCTGAGGTGTAGACCCTCTCCCAAGTGGTTGTGGCAAGGTAAAGCCAATGCCCTCCACTTCTGTGGAAGAAACCACAGTGCCCAGCCATGTTCTAAGCCCTCCCATCCTCCCTGGGCTTCTGGCAGCAGGAGTGAAAAGAGAGGAGCAGAGCACTGGGACCCGTTTGACAAAAACCGGCTTCCCACGGGAAAGTCTTTCTCCACGTGCAGACATGCTCCCAGGTGCCTGTGGCAAGGGGAAGGAAATGCCATACACTGACCTGGAAGAGACCACAGGGCCCAGGCACAGTCTGAACCCTTCCCTCAACCCGGCGGTTTTGCTAGCAGGAGTTCAAGCCCAACGAACACAGCCCGGAGACCCCTGGGGCAAAAACGGCTTCCGACGAACAATAGGTGCTTGCTGTGGAACACCTACCCCAAGTGGGGGTAGCCAGCTCAACAAAATGCCACACACCCAGGTGTAAGAAACAACATTGCCCAGGCATGGTCTAAGCCCCTCACCTCGTCCCTGTGCTTTGGGGAGCCGGAAGGACACCCGAGGCCCACGGCCCTGAGACCCCTTTGCAAAAAGCCGGCTTCCCACGGAAACAGTTTTCCTGAGGTGCAGACCCTATCCCAAGTGGTTGTGGCAAGGTAAAGCAAATGCCCTCCACTTCTCTGGAAGAAACCACAGTGCCCAGCCATGTTCTAAGCCCTCCCATCCTCCCTGGGCTTCTGGCAGCAGGAGTGAAAAGAGAGGAGCAGAGCACTGGGACCCGTTTGACAAAAACCGGCTTCCCACGGGAAAGTCTTTCTCCACGAGCAGACATGCTCCCAGGTGCCTGTGGCAAGGGGAAGGAAATGCCATACACTGATCTGGTAGAGACCACAGGGCCCATGCACAGTCTGAACCCTTCCCTCAACCCGGCGGTTTGCTAGCAGGAGTTCAAGCCCAACGAACACAGCCCGGAGAGCCCTGGGGCAAAAACGGCTTCCGACGAACAATAGGGGCTTGCTGTGGAACACCTATCCTAAGTGGGGGTAGGCAGCTCAACAAAATGCCACACACACAGGTGTAAGAAACAACATTGCCCAGCCATGGTCTAAGCCCCTCACCTCGTCCCTGTGCTTTGGGGAGCCGGAGGGACACCCGAGGCCCACGGCCCTGAGACCCCTTTGCAAAAAGCCGGCTTCCCACGGAAACAGTTTTCCTGAGGTGCAGACCCTATCCCAAGTGGTTGTGGCAAGGTAAAGCCAATGCCCTCCACTTCTCTGGAAGAAACCACAGTGCCCAGCCATGTTCTATGCCCAGCCATGTTCTAAGCCCTCCCATCCTCCCTGGGCTTCTGGCAGCAGGAGTGAAAAGAGAGGAGCAGAGCACTGGGACCCGTTTGACAAAAACCGGCTTCCCACGGGAAAGTCTTTCTCCACGTGCAGACATGCTCCCAGGTGCCTGTGGCAAGGGGAAGGACATGCCATACACTGACCTGGAAGAGACCACAGGGCCCAGGCACAGTCTGAACCCTTCCCTCAACCCGGCGGTTTTGCTAGCAGGAGTTCAAGCCCAACGAACACAGCCCGGAGACCCGTGGGGCAAAAACGGCTTCCGACGAACAATAGGTGCTTGCTGTGGAACACCTATCCCAAGTGGGGGTAGCCAGCTCAACAAAATGCCACACACCCAGGTGTAAGAAATAACATTGCCCAGGCATGGTCTAAGCCCCTCACCTCGTCCCTGTGCTTTGGGGAGCCGGAGGGACACCCGAGGCCCACGGCCCTGAGACCCCTTTGCAAAAAGCCGGCTTCCCACGGAGACAGTTTTCCTGAGGTGTAGACCCTCTCCCAAGTGGTTGTGGCAAGGTAAAGCCAATGCCCTCCACTTCTGTGGAAGAAACCACAGTGCCCAGCCATGTTCTAAGCCCTCCCATCCTCCCTGTGCTTCTGGCAGCAGGAGTGAAAAGAGAGGAGCAGAGCACTGGGACCCGTTTGACAAAAACCGGCTTCCCACGGGAAAGTCTTTCTCCACGTGCAGACATGCTCCCAGGTGCCTGTGGCAAGTGGAAGGAAATGCCATACACTGACCTGGAAGAGACCACAGGGCCCAGGCACAGTCTGAACCCTTCCCTAAACCCGGCGGTTTTGCTAGCAGGAGTTCAAGCCCAACGAACACAGCCCGGAGAGCCCTGGGGCAAAAACGGCTTCTGACGAACAATAGGTGCTTGCTGTGGAACACCTACCCCAAGTGGGGGTAGCCAGCTCAACAAAATGCCACACACCCAGGTGTAAGAAACAACATTGCCCAGGCATGGTCTAAGCCCCTCACCTCGTCCCTGTGCTTTGGGGAGCCGGAAGGACACCCGAGGCCCACGGCCCTGAGACCCCTTTGCAAAAAGCCGGCTTCCCACGGAAACAGTTTTCCTGAGGTGCAGACCCTATCCCAAGTGGTTGTGGCAAGGTAAAGCAAATGCCCTCCACTTCTCTGGAAGAAACCACAGTGCCCAGCCATGTTCTAAGCCCTCCCATTCTCCCTGGGCTTCTGGCAGCAGGAGTGAATAGAGCGGAGCAGAGCACTGGGACCCGTTTGACAAAAACCGGCTTCCCACGGGAAAGTCTTTCTCCACGTGCAGACATGCTCCCAGGTGCCTGTGGCAAGGGGAAGGAAATGCCATACACTGACCTGGAAGAGACCACAGGGCCCAGGCACAGTCTGAACCCTTCCCTCAACCCGGCGGTTTTGCTAGCAGGAGTTCAAGCCCAACGAACACAGCCCGGAGAGCCCTGGGGCAAAAACGGCTTGTGACGAACAATAGGTGCTTGCTGTGGAACACCTACCCCAAGTGGGGGTAGCCAGCTCAACAAAATGCCACACACCCAGGTGTAAGAAACAACATTGCCCAGGCATGGTCTAAGCCCCTCACCTCGTCCCTGTGCTTTGGGGAGCCGGAAGGACACCCGAGGCCCACGGCCCTGAGACCCCTTTGCAAAAAGCCGGCTTCCCACGGAAACAGTTTTCCTGAGGTGCAGACCCTCTCACAAGTGGTTGTGGCAAGGTAAAGCAAATGCCCTCCAATTCTCTGGAAGAAACCACAGTGCCCAGCCATGTTCTAAGCCCTCCCATCCTCCCTGGGCTTCTGGCAGCAGGAGTGAAAAGAGAGGAGCAGAGCACTGGGACCCGTTTGACAAAACCGGCTTCCCACGGGAAAGTCTTTCTCCACGTGCAGACATGCTCCCAGGTGCCTGTGGCAAGGGGAAGGAAATGCCATACACTGACCTGGAAGAGACCACAGGGCCCAGGCATAGTCTGAACCCTTCCCTCAACCCGGCGGTTTTGCTAGCAGGAGTTCAAGCCCAACGAACACAGCCCGGAGACCCCTGGGGCAAAAACGGCTTCTGACGAACAATAGGTGCTTGCTGTGGAACACCTATCCCAAGTGGGGGTAGCCAGCTCAACAAAATGCCACACACCCAGGTGTAAGAAACAACATTGCCCAGGCATGGTCTAAGCCCCTCACCTCGTCCCTGTGCTTTGGGGAGCCGGAGGGACACCCGAGGCCCACGGCCCTGAGACCCCTTTGCAAAAAGCCGGCTTCCCACGGAAACAGTTTTCCTGAGGTGCAGACCCTATCCCAAGTGGTTGTGGCAAGGTAAAGCAAATGCCCTCCACTTCTCTGGAAGAAACCCCAGTGCCCAGCCATGTTCTAAGCCCACCCATCCTCCCTGGGCTTCTGGCAGCAGGAGTGAAAAGAGAGGAGCAGAGCACTGGGACCCGTTTGACAAAAACCGGCCTCCCACGGGAAAGTCTTTCTCCACGTGCAGACATGCTCCCAGGTGCCTGTGGCAATGGGAAGGAAATGCCATACACTGACCTGGAAGAGACCACAGGGCCCAGGCACTGCCTGAACACTTCCCTCAACCCGGCGGTTTTGCTAGCAGGAGTTCAAGCCCAACGAACACAGCCCGGAGACCCCTGGGGCAAAAACGGCTTCCGACGAACAATAGGTGCTTGCTGTGGAACACCTACCCCAAGTGGGGGTAGCCAGCTCAACAAAATGCCACACACCCAGGTGTAAGAAACAACATTGCCCAGGCATGGTCTAAGCCCCTCACCTCGTCCCTGTGCTTTGGGGAGCCGGAAGGACACCCGAGGCCCACGGCCCTGAGACCCCTTTGCAAAAAGCCGGCTTCCCACGGAAACAGTTTTCCTGAGGTGCAGACCCTATCCCAAGTGGTTGTGGCAAGGTAAAGCAAATGCCCTCCACTTCTCTGGAAGAAACCACAGTGCCCAGCCATGTTCTAAGCCCTCCCATCCTCCCTGGGCTTCTGGCAGCAGGAGTGAAAAGAGAGGAGCAGAGCACTGGGACCCGTTTGACAAAAACCGGCTTCCCACGGGAAAGTCTTTCTCCACGAGCAGACATGCTCCCAGGTGCCTGTGGCAAGGGGAAGGAAATGCCATACACTGATCTGGTAGAGACCACAGGGCCCATGCACAGTCTGAACCCTTCCCTCAACCCGGCGGTTTGCTAGCAGGAGTTCAAGCCCAACGAACACAGCCCGGAGAGCCCTGGGGCAAAAACGGCTTCCGACGAACAATAGGGGCTTGCTGTGGAACACCTATCCTAAGTGGGGGTAGGCAGCTCAACAAAATGCCACACACACAGGTGTAAGAAACAACATTGCCCAGCCATGGTCTAAGCCCCTCACCTCGTCCCTGTGCTTTGGGGAGCCGGAGGGACACCCGAGGCCCACGGCCCTGAGACCCCTTTGCAAAAAGCCGGCTTCCCACGGAAACAGTTTTCCTGAGGTGCAGACCCTATCCCAAGTGGTTGTGGCAAGGTAAAGCCAATGCCCTCCACTTCTCTGGAAGAAACCACAGTGCCCAGCCATGTTCTATGCCCAGCCATGTTCTAAGGCCTCCCAATCTCCCTGGGCTTCTGGCAGCAGGAGTGAAAAGAGAGGAGCAGAGCACTGGGACCCGTTTGACAAAAACCGGCTTCCCACGGGAAAGTCTTTCTCCACGTGCAGACATGCTCCCAGGTGCCTGTGGCAAGGGGAAGGAAATGCCATACACTGACCTGGAAGAGACCACAGGGCCCAGGCACAGTCTGAACCCTTCCCTCAACCCGGCGGTTTTGCTAGCAGGAGTTCAAGCCCAACGAACACAGCCCGGAGACCCCTGGGGCAAAAACGGCTTCCGACGAACAATAGGTGCTTGCTGTGGAACACCTACCCCAAGTGGGGGTAGCCAGCTCAACAAAATGCCACACACCCAGGTGTAAGAAATAACATTGCCCAGGCATGGTCTAAGCCCCTCACCTCGTCCCTGTGCTTTGGGGAGCCGGAGGGACACCCGAGGCCCACGGCCCTGAGACCCCTTTGCAAAAAGCCGGCTTCCCACGGAGACAGTTTTCCTGAGGTGTAGACCCTCTCCCAAGTGGTTGTGGCAAGGTAAAGCCAATGCCCTCCACTTCTGTGGAAGAAACCACAGTGCCCAGCCATGTTCTAAGCCCTCCCATCCTCCCTGTGCTTCTGGCAGCAGGAGTGAAAAGAGAGGAGCAGAGCACTGGGACCCGTTTGACAAAAACCGGCTTCCCACGGGAAAGTCTTTCTCCACGTGCAGACATGCTCCCAGGTGCCTGTGGCAAGTGGAAGGAAATGCCATACACTGACCTGGAAGAGACCACAGGGCCCAGGCACAGTCTGAACCCTTCCCTAAACCCGGCGGTTTTGCTAGCAGGAGTTCAAGCCCAACGAACACAGCCCGGAGAGCCCTGGGGCAAAAACGGCTTCTGTCGAACAATAGGTGCTTGCTGTGGAACACCTACCCCAAGTGGGGGTAGCCAGCTCAACAAAATGCCACACACCCAGGTGTAAGAAACAACATTGCCCAGGCATGGTCTAAGCCCCTCACCTCGTCCCTGTGCTTTGGGGAGCCGGAAGGACACCCGAGGCCCACGGCCCTGAGACCCCTTTGCAAAAAGCCGGCTTCCCACGGAAACAGTTTTCCTGAGGTGCAGACCCTATCCCAAGTGGTTGTGGCAAGGTAAAGCAAATGCCCTCCACTTCTCTGGAAGAAACCACAGTGCCCAGCCATGTTCTAAGCCCTCCCATTCTCCCTGGGCTTCTGGCAGCAGGAGTGAATAGAGCGGAGCAGAGCACTGGGACCCGTTTGACAAAAACCGGCTTCCCACGGGAAAGTCTTTCTCCACGTGCAGACATGCTCCCAGGTGCCTGTGGCAAGGGGAAGGAAATGCCATACACTGACCTGGAAGAGACCACAGGGCCCAGGCACAGTCTGAACCCTTCCCTCAACCCGGCGGTTTTGCTAGCAGGAGTTCAAGCCCAACGAACACAGCCCGGAGAGCCCTGGGGCAAAAACGGCTTGTGACGAACAATAGGTGCTTGCTGTGGAACACCTACCCCAAGTGGGGGTAGCCAGCTCAACAAAATGCCACACACCCAGGTGTAAGAAACAACATTGCCCAGGCATGGTCTAAGCCCCTCACCTCGTCCCTGTGCTTTGGGGAGCCGGAAGGACACCCGAGGCCCACGGCCCTGAGACCCCTTTGCAAAAAGCCGGCTTCCCACGGAAACAGTTTTCCTGAGGTGCAGACCCTCTCACAAGTGGTTGTGGCAAGGTAAAGCAAATGCCCTCCAATTCTCTGGAAGAAACCACAGTGCCCAGCCATGTTCTAAGCCCTCCCATCCTCCCTGGGCTTCTGGCAGCAGGAGTGAAAAGAGAGGAGCAGAGCACTGGGACCCGTTTGACAAAACCGGCTTCCCACGGGAAAGTCTTTCTCCACGTGCAGACATGCTCCCAGGTGCCTGTGGCAAGGGGAAGGAAATGCCATACACTGACCTGGAAGAGACCACAGGGCCCAGGCATAGTCTGAACCCTTCCCTCAACCCGGCGGTTTTGCTAGCAGGAGTTCAAGCCCAACGAACACAGCCCGGAGACCCCTGGGGCAAAAACGGCTTCTGACGAACAATAGGTGCTTGCTGTGGAACACCTATCCCAAGTGGGGGTAGCCAGCTCAACAAAATGCCACACACCCAGGTGTAAGAAACAACATTGCCCAGGCATGGTCTAAGCCCCTCACCTCGTCCCTGTGCTTTGGGGAGCCGGAGGGACACCCGAGGCCCACGGCCCTGAGACCCCTTTGCAAAAAGCCGGCTTCCCACGGAAACAGTTTTCCTGAGGTGCAGACCCTATCCCAAGTGGTTGTGGCAAGGTAAAGCCAATGCCCTCCACTTCTCTGGAAGAAACCACAGTGCCCAGCCATGTTCTATGCCCAGCCATGTTCTAAGCCCTCCCATCCTCCCTGGGCTTCTGGCAGCAGGAGTGAAAAGAGAGGAGCAGAGCACTGGGACCCGTTTGACAAAAACCGGCTTCCCACGGGAAAGTCTTTCTCCACGTGCAGACATGCTCCCAGGTGCCTGTGGCAAGGGGAAGGACATGCCATACACTGACCTGGAAGAGACCACAGGGCCCAGGCACAGTCTGAACCCTTCCCTCAACCCGGCGGTTTTGCTAGCAGGAGTTCAAGCCCAACGAACACAGCCCGGAGACCCCTGGGGCAAAAACGGCTTCCGACGAACAATAGGTGCTTGCTGTGGAACACCTATCCCAAGTGGGGGTAGCCAGCTCAACAAAATGCCACACACCCAGGTGTAAGAAATAACATTGCCCAGGCATGGTCTAAGCCCCTCACCTCGTCCCTGTGCTTTGGGGAGCCGGAGGGACACCCGAGGCCCACGGCCCTGAGACCCCTTTGCAAAAAGCCGGCTTCCCACGGAGACAGTTTTCCTGAGGTGTAGACCCTCTCCCAAGTGGTTGTGGCAAGGTAAAGCCAATGCCCTCCACTTCTGTGGAAGAAACCACAGTGCCCAGCCATGTTCTAAGCCCTCCCATCCTCCCTGTGCTTCTGGCAGCAGGAGTGAAAAGAGAGGAGCAGAGCACTGGGACCCGTTTGACAAAAACCGGCTTCCCACGGGAAAGTCTTTCTCCACGTGCAGACATGCTCCCAGGTGCCTGTGGCAAGTGGAAGGAAATGCCATACACTGACCTGGAAGAGACCACAGGGCCCAGGCACAGTCTGAACCCTTCCCTAAACCCGGCGGTTTTGCTAGCAGGAGTTCAAGCCCAACGAACACAGCCCGGAGAGCCCTGGGGCAAAAACGGCTTCTGACGAACAATAGGTGCTTGCTGTGGAACACCTACCCCAAGTGGGGGTAGCCAGCTCAACAAAATGCCACACACCCAGGTGTAAGAAACAACATTGCCCAGGCATGGTCTAAGCCCCTCACCTCGTCCCTGTGCTTTGGGGAGCCGGAAGGACACCCGAGGCCCACGGCCCTGAGACCCCTTTGCAAAAAGCCGGCTTCCCACGGAAACAGTTTTCCTGAGGTGCAGACCCTATCCCAAGTGGTTGTGGCAAGGTAAAGCAAATGCCCTCCACTTCTCTGGAAGAAACCACAGTGCCCAGCCATGTTCTAAGCCCTCCCATTCTCCCTGGGCTTCTGGCAGCAGGAGTGAATAGAGCGGAGCAGAGCACTGGGACCCGTTTGACAAAAACCGGCTTCCCACGGGAAAGTCTTTCTCCACGTGCAGACATGCTCCCAGGTGCCTGTGGCAAGGGGAAGGAAATGCCATACACTGACCTGGAAGAGACCACAGGGCCCAGGCACAGTCTGAACCCTTCCCTCAACCCGGCGGTTTTGCTAGCAGGAGTTCAAGCCCAACGAACACAGCCCGGAGAGCCCTGGGGCAAAAACGGCTTGTGACGAACAATAGGTGCTTGCTGTGGAACACCTACCCCAAGTGGGGGTAGCCAGCTCAACAAAATGCCACACACCCAGGTGTAAGAAACAACATTGCCCAGGCATGGTCTAAGCCCCTCACCTCGTCCCTGTGCTTTGGGGAGCCGGAAGGACACCCGAGGCCCACGGCCCTGAGACCCCTTTGCAAAAAGCCGGCTTCCCACGGAAACAGTTTTCCTGAGGTGCAGACCCTCTCACAAGTGGTTGTGGCAAGGTAAAGCAAATGCCCTCCAATTCTCTGGAAGAAACCACAGTGCCCAGCCATGTTCTAAGCCCTCCCATCCTCCCTGGGCTTCTGGCAGCAGGAGTGAAAAGAGAGGAGCAGAGCACTGGGACCCGTTTGACAAAACCGGCTTCCCACGGGAAAGTCTTTCTCCACGTGCAGACATGCTCCCAGGTGCCTGTGGCAAGGGGAAGGAAATGCCATACACTGACCTGGAAGAGACCACAGGGCCCAGGCATAGTCTGAACCCTTCCCTCAACCCGGCGGTTTTGCTAGCAGGAGTTCAAGCCCAACGAACACAGCCCGGAGACCCCTGGGGCAAAAACGGCTTCTGACGAACAATAGGTGCTTGCTGTGGAACAGCTATCCCAAGTGGGGGTAGCCAGCTCAACAAAATGCCACACACCCAGGTGTAAGAAACAACATTGCCCAGGCATGGTCTAAGCCCCTCACCTCGTCCCTGTGCTTTGGGGAGCCGGAGGGACACCCGAGGCCCACGGCCCTGAGACCCCTTTGCAAAAAGCCGGCTTCCCACGGAAACAGTTTTCCTGAGGTGCAGACCCTATCCCAAGTGGTTGTGGCAAGGTAAAGCAAATGCCCTCCACTTCTCTGGAAGAAACCCCAGTGCCCAGCCATGTTCTAAGCCCACCCATCCTCCCTGGGCTTCTGGCAGCAGGAGTGAAAAGAGAGGAGCAGAGCACTGGGACCCGTTTGACAAAAACCGGCCTCCCACGGGAAAGTCTTTCTCCACGTGCAGACATGCTCCCAGGTGCCTGTGGCAATGGGAAGGAAATGCCATACACTGACCTGGAAGAGACCACAGGGCCCAGGCACTGCCTGAACACTTCCCTCAACCCGGCGGTTTTGCTAGCAGGAGTTCAAGCCCAACGAACACAGCCCGGAGACCCCTGGGGCAAAAACGGCTTCCGACGAACAATAGGTGCTTGCTGTGGAACACCTACCCCAAGTGGGGGTAGCCAGCTCAACAAAATGCCACACACCCAGGTGTAAGAAACAACATTGCCCAGGCATGGTCTAAGCCCCTCACCTCGTCCCTGTGCTTTGGGGAGCCGGAAGGACACCCGAGGCCCACGGCCCTGAGACCCCTTTGCAAAAAGCCGGCTTCCCACGGAAACAGTTTTCCTGAGGTGCAGACCCTATCCCAAGTGGTTGTGGCAAGGTAAAGCAAATGCCCTCCACTTCTCTGGAAGAAACCACAGTGCCCAGCCATGTTCTAAGCCCTCCCATCCTCCCTGGGCTTCTGGCAGCAGGAGTGAAAAGAGAGGAGCAGAGCACTGGGACCCGTTTGACAAAAACCGGCTTCCCACGGGAAAGTCTTTCTCCACGAGCAGACATGCTCCCAGGTGCCTGTGGCAAGGGGAAGGAAATGCCATACACTGATCTGGTAGAGACCACAGGGCCCATGCACAGTCTGAACCCTTCCCTCAACCCGGCGGTTTGCTAGCAGGAGTTCAAGCCCAACGAACACAGCCCGGAGAGCCCTGGGGCAAAAACGGCTTCCGACGAACAATAGGGGCTTGCTGTGGAACACCTATCCTAAGTGGGGGTAGGCAGCTCAACAAAATGCCACACACACAGGTGTAAGAAACAACATTGCCCAGCCATGGTCTAAGCCCCTCACCTCGTCCCTGTGCTTTGGGGAGCCGGAGGGACACCCGAGGCCCACGGCCCTGAGACCCCTTTGCAAAAAGCCGGCTTCCCACGGAAACAGTTTTCCTGAGGTGCAGACCCTATCCCAAGTGGTTGTGGCAAGGTAAAGCCAATGCCCTCCACTTCTCTGGAAGAAACCACAGTGCCCAGCCATGTTCTATGCCCAGCCATGTTCTAAGCCCTCCCATCCTCCCTGGGCTTCTGGCAGCAGGAGTGAAAAGAGAGGAGCAGAGCACTGGGACCCGTTTGACAAAAACCGGCTTCCCACGGGAAAGTCTTTCTCCACGTGCAGACATGCTCCCAGGTGCCTGTGGCAAGGGGAAGGACATGCCATACACTGACCTGGAAGAGACCACAGGGCCCAGGCACAGTCTGAACCCTTCCCTCAACCCGGCGGTTTTGCTAGCAGGAGTTCAAGCCCAACGAACACAGCCCGGAGACCCCTGGGGCAAAAACGGCTTCCGACGAACAATAGGTGCTTGCTGTGGAACACCTATCCCAAGTGGGGGTAGCCAGCTCAACAAAATGCCACACACCCAGGTGTAAGAAATAACATTGCCCAGGCATGGTCTAAGCCCCTCACCTCGTCCCTGTGCTTTGGGGAGCCGGAGGGACACCCGAGGCCCACGGCCCTGAGACCCCTTTGCAAAAAGCCGGCTTCCCACGGAGACAGTTTTCCTGAGGTGTAGACCCTCTCCCAAGTGGTTGTGGCAAGGTAAAGCCAATGCCCTCCACTTCTGTGGAAGAAACCACAGTGCCCAGCCATGTTCTAAGCCCTCCCATCCTCCCTGTGCTTCTGGCAGCAGGAGTGAAAAGAGAGGAGCAGAGCACTGGGACCCGTTTGACAAAAACCGGCTTCCCACGGGAAAGTCTTTCTCCACGTGCAGACATGCTCCCAGGTGCCTGTGGCAAGTGGAAGGAAATGCCATACACTGACCTGGAAGAGACCACAGGGCCCAGGCACAGTCTGAACCCTTCCCTAAACCCGGCGGTTTTGCTAGCAGGAGTTCAAGCCCAACGAACACAGCCCGGAGAGCCCTGGGGCAAAAACGGCTTCTGACGAACAATAGGTGCTTGCTGTGGAACACCTACCCCAAGTGGGGGTAGCCAGCTCAACAAAATGCCACACACCCAGGTGTAAGAAACAACATTGCCCAGGCATGGTCTAAGCCCCTCACCTCGTCCCTGTGCTTTGGGGAGCCGGAAGGACACCCGAGGCCCACGGCCCTGAGACCCCTTTGCAAAAAGCCGGCTTCCCACGGAAACAGTTTTCCTGAGGTGCAGACCCTATCCCAAGTGGTTGTGGCAAGGTAAAGCAAATGCCCTCCACTTCTCTGGAAGAAACCACAGTGCCCAGCCATGTTCTAAGCCCTCCCATTCTCCCTGGGCTTCTGGCAGCAGGAGTGAATAGAGCGGAGCAGAGCACTGGGACCCGTTTGACAAAAACCGGCTTCCCACGGGAAAGTCTTTCTCCACGTGCAGACATGCTCCCAGGTGCCTGTGGCAAGGGGAAGGAAATGCCATACACTGACCTGGAAGAGACCACAGGGCCCAGGCACAGTCTGAACCCTTCCCTCAACCCGGCGGTTTTGCTAGCAGGAGTTCAAGCCCAACGAACACAGCCCGGAGAGCCCTGGGGCAAAAACGGCTTGTGACGAACAATAGGTGCTTGCTGTGGAACACCTACCCCAAGTGGGGGTAGCCAGCTCAACAAAATGCCACACACCCAGGTGTAAGAAACAACATTGCCCAGGCATGGTCTAAGCCCCTCACCTCGTCCCTGTGCTTTGGGGAGCCGGAAGGACACCCGAGGCCCACGGCCCTGAGACCCCTTTGCAAAAAGCCGGCTTCCCACGGAAACAGTTTTCCTGAGGTGCAGACCCTCTCACAAGTGGTTGTGGCAAGGTAAAGCAAATGCCCTCCAATTCTCTGGAAGAAACCACAGTGCCCAGCCATGTTCTAAGCCCTCCCATCCTCCCTGGGCTTCTGGCAGCAGGAGTGAAAAGAGAGGAGCAGAGCACTGGGACCCGTTTGACAAAACCGGCTTCCCACGGGAAAGTCTTTCTCCACGTGCAGACATGCTCCCAGGTGCCTGTGGCAAGGGGAAGGAAATGCCATACACTGACCTGGAAGAGACCACAGGGCCCAGGCATAGTCTGAACCCTTCCCTCAACCCGGCGGTTTTGCTAGCAGGAGTTCAAGCCCAACGAACACAGCCCGGAGACCCCTGGGGCAAAAACGGCTTCTGACGAACAATAGGTGCTTGCTGTGGAACACCTATCCCAAGTGGGGGTAGCCAGCTCAACAAAATGCCACACACCCAGGTGTAAGAAACAACATTGCCCAGGCATGGTCTAAGCCCCTCACCTCGTCCCTGTGCTTTGGGGAGCCGGAGGGACACCCGAGGCCCACGGCCCTGAGACCCCTTTGCAAAAAGCCGGCTTCCCACGGAAACAGTTTTCCTGAGGTGCAGACCCTATCCCAAGTGGTTGTGGCAAGGTAAAGCAAATGCCCTCCACTTCTCTGGAAGAAACCCCAGTGCCCAGCCATGTTCTAAGCCCACCCATCCTCCCTGGGCTTCTGGCAGCAGGAGTGAAAAGAGAGGAGCAGAGCACTGGGACCCGTTTGACAAAAACCGGCCTCCCACGGGAAAGTCTTTCTCCACGTGCAGACATGCTCCCAGGTGCCTGTGGCAATGGGAAGGAAATGCCATACACTGACCTGGAAGAGACCACAGGGCCCAGGCACTGCCTGAACACTTCCCTCAACCCGGCGGTTTTGCTAGCAGGAGTTCAACCCCAACGAACACAACCCGGAGAACCCTGGGGCAAAAACGGCTTCCGACGAACAATAGGTGCTTGCTGTGGAACACCTATCCCAAGTGGGGGTAGCCAGCTCAACAAAATGCCACACACCCAGGTGTAAGAAACAACATTGCCCAGGCATGGTCTAAGCCCCTCACCTCGTCCTTGTGCTTTGGGGAGCCGGAGGGACACCCGAGGCCCACGGCCCTGAGACCCGTTTGCAAAAAGCCGGCTTCCAACGGAGACAGTTTTCCTGAGGTGTAGACCCTCTCCCAAGTGGTTGTGGCAAGGTAAAGCCAATGCCCTCCACTTCTCTGGAAGAAACCACAGTGCCCAGCCATGTTCTAAGCCCTCCCATCCTCCCTGGGCTTCTGGCAGCAGAAGTGAAAAGAGAGGAGCAGAGCACTGGGACCCGTTTGACAAAAACCGGCTTCCCACGGGAAAGTCTTTCTCCACGTGCAGACATGCTCCCAGGTGCCTGTGGCAAGGGGAAGGAAATGCCATACACTGACCTGGAAGAGACCACAGGGCCCAGGCACAGTCTGAACCCTTCCCTCAACCCGGCGGTTTTGCTAGCAGGAGTTGAAGACCAACGAACACAGCCCGGAGACCCCTGGGGCAAAAACGGCTTCCGACGAACAATAGGTGCTTGCTGTGGAACACCTATCCCAAGTGGGGGTAGCCAGCTCAACAAAATGCCACACACCCAGGTGTAAGAAACAACATTGCCCATGCATGGTCTAAGCCCCTCACCTCGTCCCTGTGCTTTGGGGAGCCGGAGGGACACCCGAGGCCCACGGCCCTGAGACCCCTTTGCAAAAAGCCGGCTTCCCACGGAAACAGTTTTCCTGAGGTGCAGACCCTATCCCAAGTGGTTGTGGCAAGGTAAAGCAAATGCCCTCCACTTCTCTGGCACAAACCCCAGTGCCCAGCTATGTTCTAAGCCCACCCATCCTCCCTGGGCTTCTGGCAGCAGGAGTGAAAAGAGAGGAGCAGAGCACTGGGACCCGTTTGACAAAAACCGGCTTCCCACGGGAAAGTCTTTCTCCACGTGCAGACATGCTCCCAGGTGCCTGTGGCAAGGGGAAGGAAATGCCATACACTGACCTGGAAGAGACCACAGGGCCCAGGCACAGTCTGAACCCTTCCCTCAACCCGGCGGTTTTGCTAGCAGGAGTTCAAGCCCAACGAACACAGCCCGGAGACCCCTGGGGCAAAAACGGCTTCCGACGAACAATAGGTGCTTGCTGTGGAACACCTATCCCAAGTGGGGGTAGCCAGCTCAACAAAATGCCACACACCCAGGTGTAAGAAACAACATTGCCCAGGCATGGTCTAAGCCCCTCACCTCGTCCCTGTGCTTTGGGGAGCCGGAGGGACACCCGAGGCCAACGGCCCTGAGACCCCTTTGCAAAAAGCCGGCTTCCCACGGAGACAGTTTTCCTGAGGTGTAGACCCTCTCCCAAGTGGTTGTGGCAAGGTAAAGCCAATGCCCTCCACTTCTCTGGAAGAAACCACAGTGCCCAGCCATGTTCTAAGCCCTCCCATCCTCCCTGGGCTTCTGGCAGCAGAAGTGAAAAGAGAGGAGCAGAGCACTGGGACCCGTTTGACAAAAACCGGCTTCCCACGGGAAAGTCTTTCTCCACGTGCAGACATGCTCCCAGGTGCCTGTGGCAAGGGGAAGGAAATGCCATACACTGACCTGGAAGAGACCACAGGGCCCAGGCACAGTCTGAACCCTTCCCTCAACCCGGCGGTTTTGCTAGCAGGGGTTGAAGACCAAGGAACACAGCCCGGAGACCCCTGGGGCAAAAACGGCTTCCGACGAACAATAGGTGCTTGCTGTGGAACACCTATCCCAAGTGGGGGTAGCCAGCTCAACAAAATGCCACACACCCAGGTGTAAGAAACAACATTGCCCAGGCATGGTCTAAGCCCCTCACCTCGTCCCTGTGCTTTGGGGAGCCGGAGGGACACCCGAGGCCCACGGCCCTGAGACCCCTTTGCAAAAAGCCGGCTTCCCACGGAAACAGTTTTCCTGAGGTGCAGACCCTATCCCAAGTGGTTGTGGCAAGGTAAAGCAAATGCCCTCCACTTCTCTGGAACAAACCCCAGTGCCCAGCTATGTTCTAAGCCCACCCATCCTCCCTGGGCTTCTGGCAGCAGGAGTGAAAAGAGAGGAGCAGAGCACTGGGACCCGTTTGACAAAAACCGGCTTCCCACGGGAAAGTCTTTCTCCACGTGCAGACATGCTCCCAGGTGCCTGTGGCAAGGGGAAGGAAATGCCATACACTGACCTGGAAGAGACCACAGCGCCCAGGCACTGCCTGAACCCTTCCCTCAACCAGGCGGTTTTGCTAGCAGGAGTTCAAGCCCAACGAACACAGCCCGGAGACCCCTGGGGCAAAAACGGCTTCCGACGAACAATAGGTGCTTGCTGTGGAACACCTATCCCAAGTGGGGGAAACCAGCTCAACAAAATGCCACACACCCAGGTGTAAGAAACAACATTGCCCAGGCATGGTCTAAGCCCCTCACCTCGTCCTTGTGCTTTGGGGAGCCGGAGGGACACCCGAGGCCCACGGCCCTGAGACCCGTTTGCAAAAAGCCGGCTTCCAACGGAGACAGTTTTCCTGAGGTGTAGACCCTCTCCCAAGTGGTTGTGGCAAGGTAAAGCCAATGCCCTCCACTTCTCTGGAAGAAACCACAGTGCCCAGCCATGTTCTAAGCCCTCCCATCCTCCCTGGGCTTCTGGCAGCAGAAGTGAAAAGAGAGGAGCAGAGCACTGGGACCCGTTTGACAAAAACCGGCTTCCCACGGGAAAGTCTTTCTCCACGTGCAGACATGCTCCCAGGTGCCTGTGGCAAGGGGAAGGAAATGCCATACACTGACCTGGAAGAGACCACAGGGCCCAGGCACAGTCTGAACCCTTCCCTCAACCCGGCGGTTTTGCTAGCAGGAGTTCAAGCCCAACGAACACAGCCCCCAGACCCCTGGGGCAAAAACGGCTTCCGACGAACAATAGGTGCTTGCTGTGGAACACCTATCCCAAGTGGGGGTAGCCAGCTCAACAAAATGCCACACACCCAGGTGTAAGAAACAACATTGCCCATGCATGGTCTAAGCCCCTCACCTCGTCCCTGTGCTTTGGGGAGCCGGAGGGACACCCGAGGCCCACGGCCCTGAGACCCCTTTGCAAAAAGCCGGCTTCCCACGGAAACAGTTTTCCTGAGGTGCAGACCCTATCCCAAGTGGTTGTGGCAAGGTAAAGCAAATGCCCTCCACTTCTCTGGCACAAACCCCAGTGCCCAGCTATGTTCTAAGCCCACCCATCCTCCCTGGGCTTCTGGCAGCAGGAGTGAAAAGAGAGGAGCAGAGCACTGGGACCCGTTTGACAAAAACCGGCTTCCCACGGGAAAGTCTTTCTCCACGTGCAGACATGCTCCCAGGTGCCTGTGGCAAGGGGAAGGAAATGCCATACACTGACCTGGAAGAGACCACAGGGCCCAGGCACAGTCTGAACCCTTCCCTCAACCCGGCGGTTTTGCTAGCAGGAGTTCAAGCCCAACGAACACAGCCCGGAGACCCCTGGGGCAAAAACGGCTTCCGACGAACAATAGGTGCTTGCTGTGGAACACCTATCCCAAGTGGGGGTAGCCAGCTCAACAAAATGCCACACACCCAGGTGTAAGAAACAACATTGCCCAGGCATGGTCTAAGCCCCTCACCTCGTCCCTGTGCTTTGGGGAGCCGGAGGGACACCCGAGGCCAACGGCCCTGAGACCCCTTTGCAAAAAGCCGGCTTCCCACGGAGACAGTTTTCCTGAGGTGTAGACCCTCTCCCAAGTGGTTGTGGCAAGGTAAAGCCAATGCCCTCCACTTCTCTGGAAGAAACCACAGTGCCCAGCCATGTTCTAAGCCCTCCCATCCTCCCTGGGCTTCTGGCAGCAGAAGTGAAAAGAGAGGAGCAGAGCACTGGGACCCGTTTGACAAAAACCGGCTTCCCACGGGAAAGTCTTTCTCCACGTGCAGACATGCTCCCAGGTGCCTGTGGCAAGGGGAAGGAAATGCCATACACTGACCTGGAAGAGACCACAGGGCCCAGGCACAGTCTGAACCCTTCCCTCAACCCGGCGGTTTTGCTAGCAGGAGTTGAAGACCAACGAACACAGCCCGGAGACCCCTGGGGCAAAAACGGCTTCCGACGAACAATAGGTGCTTGCTATGGAACACCTATCCCAAGTGGGGGTAGCCAGCTCAACAAAATGCCACACACCCAGGTGTAAGAAACAACATTGCCCAGGCATGGTCTAAGCCCCTCACCTCGTCCCTGTGCTTTGGGGAGCCGGAGGGACACCCGAGGCCCACGGCCCTGAGACCCCTTTGCAAAAAGCCGGCTTCCCACGGAAACAGTTTTCCTGAGGTGCAGACCCTATCCCAAGTGGTTGTGGCAAGGTAAAGCAAATGCCCTCCACTTCTCTGGAACAAACCCCAGTGCCCAGCTATGTTCTAAGCCCACCCATCCTCCCTGGGCTTCTGGCAGCAGGAGTGAAAAGAGAGGAGCAGAGCACTGGGACCCGTTTGACAAAAACCGGCTTCCCACGGGAAAGTCTTTCTCCACGTGCAGACATGCTCCCAGGTGCCTGTGGCAAGGGGAAGGAAATGCCATACACTGACCTGGAAGAGACCACAGCGCCCAGGCACTGCCTGAACCCTTCCCTCAACCAGGCGGTTTTGCTAGCAGGAGTTCAAGCCCAACGAACACAGCCCGGAGACCCCTGGGGCAAAAAAGGCTTCCGACGAACAATAGGTGCTTGCTGTGGAACACCTATCCCAAGTGGGGGAAACCAGCTCAACAAAATGCCACACACCCAGGTGTAAGAAACTACATTGCCCAGGCATGGTCTAAGCCCCTCACCTCGTCCCTGTGCTTTTGGGAGCCGGAGGGACACCCGAGGCCAACGGCCCTGAGACCCCTTTGCAAAAAGCCGGCTTCCCACGGAGACAGTTTTCCTGAGGTGTAGACCCTCTCCCAAGTGGTTGTGGCAAGGTAAAGCCAATGCCCTCCACTTCTGTGGAAGAAACCACAGTGCCCAGCCATATTCTAAGCCCTCCCATCCTCCCTGGGCTTCTGGCAGCAGGAGTGAAAAGAGAGGAGCAGAGCACTGGGACCCGTTTGACAAAAACCGGCTTCCCACGGGAAAGTCTTTCTCCACGTGCAGACATGCTCCCAGGTGCCTGTGGCAAGGGGAAGGAAATGCCATACACTGACCTGGAAGAGACCACAGGGCCCAGGCACAGTCTGAACCCTTCCCTCAACCCGGCGGTTTTGCTAGCAGGAGTTCAAGCCCAACGAACACAGCCCGGAGAGCCCTGGGGCAAAAACGGCTTCGGACGAACAATAGGTGCTTGCTGTGGAACACCTATCCCAAGTGGGGGTAGCCAGCTCAACAAAATGCCACACACCCAGGTGTAAGAAACAACATTGCCCAGGCATGGTCTAAGCCCCTCACCTCGTCCCTGTGCTTTGGGGAGCCGGAAGGACACCCGAGGCCCAGGGCCCTGAGACCCCTTTGCAAAAAGCCGGCTTCCCACGGAAACAGTTTTCCTGAGGTGCAGACCCTATCCCAAGTGGTTGTGGCAAGGTAAAGCAAATGCCCTCCACTTCTCTGGAAGAAACCACAGTGCCCAGCCATGTTCTAAGCCCTCCCATTCTCCCTGGGCTTCTGGCAGCAGGAGTGAATAGAGAGGAGCAGAGCACTGGGACCCGTTTCACAAAAACCGGCTTCCCACGGGAAAGTCTTTCTCCACGTGCAGACATGCTCCCAGGTGCCTGTGGCAAGGGGAAGGAAATGCCATACACTGACCTGGAAGAGACCACAGGGCCCAGGCACAGTCTGAACCCTTCCCTCAACCCGGCGGTTTTGCTAGCAGGAGTTCAAGCCCAACGAACACAGCCCGGAGAGCCCTGGGGCAAAAACGGCTTCGGACGAACAATAGGTGCTTGCTGTGGAACACCTACCCCAAGTGGGGGTAGCCAGCTCAACAAAATGCCACACACCCAGGTGTAAGAAACAACATTGCCCAGGCATGGTCTAAGCCCCTCACCTCGTCCCTGTGCTTTGGGGAGCCGGAAGGACACCCGAGGCCCAGGGCCCTGAGACCCCTTTGCAAAAAGCCGGCTTCCCACGGAAACAGTTTTCCTGAGGTGCAGACCCTATCCCAAGTGGTTGTGGCAAGGTAAAGCAAATGCCCTCCACTTCTCTGGAACAAACCCCAGTGCCCAGCTATGTTCTAAGCCCACCCATCCTCCCTGGGCTTCTGGCAGCAGGAGTGAAAAGAGAGGAGCAGAGCACTGGGACCCGTTTGACAAAAACCGGCCTCCCACGGGAAAGTCTTTCTCCACGTGCAGACATGCTCCCAGGTGCCTGTGGCAATGGGAAGGAAATGCCATACACTGACCTGGAAGAGACCACAGGGCCCAGGCACTGCCTGAACACTTCCCTCAACCCGGCGGTTTTGCTAGCAGGAGTTCAACCCCAACGAACACAACCCGGAGAACCCTGGGGCAAAAACGGCTTCCGACGAACAATAGGTGCTTGCTGTGGAACACCTATCCCAAGTGGGGGTAGCCAGCTCAACAAAATGCCACACACCCAGGTGTAAGAAACTACATTGCCCAGGCATGGTCTAAGCCCCTCACCTCGTCCTTGTGCTTTGGGGAGCCGGAGGGACACCCGAGGCCCACGGCCCTGAGACCCGTTTGCAAAAAGCCGGCTTCCAACGGAGACAGTTTTCCTGAGGTGTAGACCCTCTCCCAAGTGGTTGTGGCAAGGTAAAGCCAATGCCCTCCACTTCTCTGGAAGAAACCACAGTGCCCAGCCATGTTCTAAGCCCTCCCATCCTCCCTGGGCTTCTGGCAGCAGAAGTGAAAAGAGAGGAGCAGAGCACTGGGACCCGTTTGACAAAAACCGGCTTCCCACGGGAAAGTCTTTCTCCACGTGCAGACATGCTCCCAGGTGCCTGTGGCAAGGGGAAGGAAATGCCATACACTGACCTGGAAGAGACCACAGGGCCCAGGCACTGCCTGAACACTTCCCTCAACCCGGCGGTTTTGCTAGCAGGAGTTCAACCCCAACGAACACAACCCGGAGAACCCTGGGGCAAAAACGGCTTCCGACGAACAATAGGTGCTTGCTGTGGAACACCTATCCCAAGTGGGGGTAGCCAGCTCAACAAAATGCCACACACCCAGGTGTAAGAAACTACATTGCCCAGGCATGGTCTAAGCCCCTCACCTCGTCCTTGTGCTTTGGGGAGCCGGAGGGACACCCGAGGCCCACGGCCCTGAGACCCGTTTGCAAAAAGCCGGCTTCCAACGGAGACAGTTTTCCTGAGGTGTAGACCCTCTCCCAAGTGGTTGTGGCAAGGTAAAGCCAATGCCCTCCACTTCTCTGGAAGAAACCACAGTGCCCAGCCATGTTCTAAGCCCTCCCATCCTCCCTGGGCTTCTGGCAGCAGAAGTGAAAAGAGAGGAGCAGAGCACTGGGACCCGTTTGACAAAAACCGGCTTCCCACGGGAAAGTCTTTCTCCACGTGCAGACATGCTCCCAGGTGCCTGTGGCAAGGGGAAGGAAATGCCATACACTGACCTGGAAGAGACCACAGGGCCCAGGCACAGTCTGAACCCTTCCCTCAACCCGGCGGTTTTGCTAGCAGGAGTTCAAGCCCAACGAACACAGCCCGGAGACCCCTGGGGCAAAAACGGCTTCCGACGAACAATAGGTGCTTGCTGTGGAACACCTATCCCAAGTGGGGGTAGCCAGCTCAACAAAATGCCACACACCCAGGTGTAAGAAACAACATTGCCCATGCATGGTCTAAGCCCCTCACCTCGTCCCTGTGCTTTGGGGAGCCGGAGGGACACCCGAGGCCCACGGCCCTGAGACCCCTTTGCAAAAAGCCGGCTTCCCACGGAAACAGTTTTCCTGAGGTGCAGACCCTATCCCAAGTGGTTGTGGCAAGGTAAAGCAAATGCCCTCCACTTCTCTGGCACAAACCCCAGTGCCCAGCTATGTTCTAAGCCCACCCATCCTCCCTGGGCTTCTGGCAGCAGGAGTGAAAAGAGAGGAGCAGAGCACTGGGACCCGTTTGACAAAAACCGGCTTCCCACGGGAAAGTCTTTCTCCACGTGCAGACATGCTCCCAGGTGCCTGTGGCAAGGGGAAGGAAATGCCATACACTGACCTGGAAGAGACCACAGGGCCCAGGCACAGTCTGAACCCTTCCCTCAACCCGGCGGTTTTGCTAGCAGGAGTTCAAGCCCAACGAACACAGCCCGGAGACCCCTGGGGCAAAAACGGCTTCCGACGAACAATAGGTGCTTGCTGTGGAACACCTATCCCAAGTGGGGGTAGCCAGCTCAACAAAATGCCACACACCCAGGTGTAAGAAACAACATTGCCCAGGCATGGTCTAAGCCCCTCACCTCGTCCCTGTGCTTTGGGGAGCCGGAGGGACACCCGAGGCCAACGGCCCTGAGACCCCTTTGCAAAAAGCCGGCTTCCCACGGAGACAGTTTTCCTGAGGTGTAGACCCTCTCCCAAGTGGTTGTGGCAAGGTAAAGCCAATGCCCTCCACTTCTCTGGAAGAAACCACAGTGCCCAGCCATGTTCTAAGCCCTCCCATCCTCCCTGGGCTTCTGGCAGCAGAAGTGAAAAGAGAGGAGCAGAGCACTGGGACCCGTTTGACAAAAACCGGCTTCCCACGGGAAAGTCTTTCTCCACGTGCAGACATGCTCCCAGGTGCCTGTGGCAAGGGGAAGGAAATGCCATACACTGACCTGGAAGAGACCACAGGGCCCAGGCACAGTCTGAACCCTTCCCTCAACCCGGCGGTTTTGCTAGCAGGAGTTGAAGACCAACGAACACAGCCCGGAGACCCCTGGGGCAAAAACGGCTTCCGACGAACAATAGGTGCTTGCTATGGAACACCTATCCCAAGTGGGGGTAGCCAGCTCAACAAAATGCCACACACCCAGGTGTAAGAAACAACATTGCCCAGGCATGGTCTAAGCCCCTCACCTCGTCCCTGTGCTTTGGGGAGCCGGAGGGACACCCGAGGCCCACGGCCCTGAGACCCCTTTGCAAAAAGCCGGCTTCCCACGGAAACAGTTTTCCTGAGGTGCAGACCCTATCCCAAGTGGTTGTGGCAAGGTAAAGCAAATGCCCTCCACTTCTCTGGAACAAACCCCAGTGCCCAGCTATGTTCTAAGCCCACCCATCCTCCCTGGGCTTCTGGCAGCAGGAGTGAAAAGAGAGGAGCAGAGCACTGGGACCCGTTTGACAAAAACCGGCTTCCCACGGGAAAGTCTTTCTCCACGTGCAGACATGCTCCCAGGTGCCTGTGGCAAGGGGAAGGAAATGCCATACACTGACCTGGAAGAGACCACAGCGCCCAGGCACTGCCTGAACCCTTCCCTCAACCAGGCGGTTTTGCTAGCAGGAGTTCAAGCCCAACGAACACAGCCCGGAGACCCCTGGGGCAAAAAAGGTTTCCGACGAACAATAGGTGCTTGCTGTGGAACACCTATCCCAAGTGGGGGAAACCAGCTCAACAAAATGCCACACACCCAGGTGTAAGAAACAACATTGCCCAGGCATGGTCTAAGCCCCTCACCTCGTCCCTGTGCTTTGGGGAGCCGGAGGGACACCCGAGGCCCACGGCCCTGAGACCCCTTTGCAAAAAGCCGGCTTCCCACGGAGACAGTTTTCCTGAGGTGTAGACCCTCTCCCAAGTGGTTGTGGCAAGGTAAAGCCAATGCCCTCCACTTCTGTGGAAGAAACCACAGTGCCCAGCCATGTTCTAAGCCCTCCCATCCTCCCTGGGCTTCTGGCAGCAGGAGTGAAAAGAGAGGAGCAGAGCACTGGGACCCGTTTGACAAAAACCGGCTTCCCACGGGAAAGTCTTTCTCCACGTGCAGACATGCTCCCAGGTGCCTGTGGCAAGGGGAAGGAAATGCCATACACTGACCTGGAAGAGACCACAGGGCCCAGGCACAGTCTGAACCCTTCCCTCAACCCGGCGGTTTTGCTAGCAGGAGTTCAAGCCCAACGAACACAGCCCGGAGACCCCTGGGGCAAAAACGGCTTCGGACGAACAATAGGTGCTTGCTGTGGAACACCTATCCCAAGTGGGGGTAGCCAGCTCAACAAAATGCCACACACCCAGGTGTAAGAAACAACATTGCCCAGGCATGGTCTAAGCCCCTCACCTCGTCCCTGTGCTTTGGGGAGCCGGAAGGACACCCGAGGCCCAGGGCCCTGAGACCCCTTTGCAAAAAGCCGGCTTCCCACGGAAACAGTTTTCCTGAGGTGCAGACCCTATCCCAAGTGGTTGTGGCAAGGTAAAGCAAATGCCCTCCACTTCTCTGGAACAAACCCCAGTGCCCAGCTATGTTCTAAGCCCACCCATCCTCCCTGGGCTTCTGGCAGCAGGAGTGAAAAGAGAGGAGCAGAGCACTGGGACCCGTTTGACAAAAACCGGCTTCCCACGGGAAAGTCTTTCTCCACGTGCAGACATGCTCCCAGGTGCCTGTGGCAAGGGGAAGGAAATGCCATACACTGACCTGGAAGAGACCACAGGGCCCAGGCACAGTCTGAACCCTTCCCTCAACCCGGCGGTTTTGCTAGCAGGAGTTCAAGCCCAACGAACACAGCCCGGAGAGCCCTGGGGCAAAAACGGCTTCGGACGAACAATAGGTGCTTGCTGTGGAACACCTACCCCAAGTGGGGGTAGCCAGCTCAACAAAATGCCACACACCCAGGTGTAAGAAACAACATTGCCCAGGCATGGTCTAAGCCCCTCACCTCGTCCCTGTGCTTTGGGGAGCCGGAAGGACACCCGAGGCCCAGGGCCCTGAGACCCCTTTGCAAAAAGCCGGCTTCCCACGGAAACAGTTTTCCTGAGGTGCAGACCCTATCCCAAGTGGTTGTGGCAAGGTAAAGCAAATGCCCTCCACTTCTCTGGAAGAAACCACAGTGCCCAGCCATGTTCTAAGCCCTCCCATTCTCCCTGGGCTTCTGGCAGCAGGAGTGAATAGAGAGGAGCAGAGCACTGGGACCCGTTTGACAAAAACCGGCTTCCCACGGGAAAGTCTTTCTCCACGTGCAGACATGCTCCCAGGTGCCTGTGGCAAGGGGAAGGAAATGCCATACACTGACCTGGAAGAGACCACAGGGCCCAGGCACAGTCTGAACCCTTCCCTCAACCCGGCGGTTTTGCTAGCAGGAGCACAACCCCAACGAACACAGCCCGGAGACTCCTGGGGAAAAAACGGCTTCCGACGAACAATAGGGGCTTGCTGTGGAACACCTATCCTAAGTGGGGGTAGCCAGCTCAACAAAATGCCACACACCCAGGTGTAAGAAACAACATTGCCCAGGCATGGTCTAAGCCCCTCACCTCGTCCCTGTGCTTTGGGGAGCCGGAGGGACACCCGAGGCCCACGGCCCTGAGACCCCTTTGCAAAAAGCCGGCTTCCCACGGAAACAGTTTTCCTGAGGTGCAGACCCTATCCCAAGTGGTTGTGGGAAGGTAAAGCAAATGCCCTCCACTTCTCTGGAAGAAACCACAGTGCCCAGCCATGTTCTAAGCCCTCCCATCCTCCCTGGGCTTCTGGCAGCAGGAGTGAAAAGAGAGGAGCAGAGCACTGGGACCCGTTTGACAAAAACCGGCTTCCCACGGGAAAGTCTTTCTCCACGTGCAGACATGCTCCCAGGTGCCTGTGGCAAGGGGAAGGAAATGCCATACACTGACCTGGAAGAGACCACAGGGCCCAGGCACAGTCTGAACCCTTCCCTCAACCCGGCGGTTTTGCTAGCAGGAGTTCAAGCCCAACGAACACAGCCCGGAGACCCCTGGGGCAAAAACGGCTTCCGACGAACAATAGGTGCTTGCTGTGGAACACCTATCCCAAGTGGGGGTAGCCAGCTCAACAAAATGCCACACACTCAGGTGTAAGAAATAACATTGCCCAGGCATGGTCTAAGCCCCTCACCTCGTCCCTGTGCTTTGGGGAGCCGGAGGGACACCCGAGGCCCACGGCCCTGAGACCCCTTTGCAAAAAGCCGGCTTCCCACGGAGACAGTTTTCCTGAGGTGTAGACCCTCTCCCAAGTGGTTGTGGCAAGGTAAAGCCAATGCCCTCCACTTCTGTGGAAGAAACCACAGTGCCCAGCCATGTTCTAAGCCCTCCCATCCTCCCTGTGCTTCTGTCAGCAGGAGTGAAAAGAGAGGAGCAGAGCACTGGGACCCGTTTGACAAAAACCGGCTTCCCACGGGAAAGTCTTTCTCCACGTGCAGACATGCTCCCAGGTGCCTGTGGCAAGGGGAAGGAAATGCCATACACTGACCTGGAAGAGACCACAGGGCCCAGGCACAGTCTGAACCCTTCCCTCAACCCGGCGGTTTTGCTAGCATGAGTTGAAGACCAACGAACACAGCCCGGAGACCCCTGGGGCAAAAACGGCTTCCGACGAACAATAGGTGCTTGCTGTGGAACACCTATCCCAAGTGGGGGTAGCCAGCTCAACAAAATGCCACACACCCAGGTGTAAGAAACAACATTGCCCATGCATGGTCTAAGCCCCTCACCTCGTCCCTGTGCTTTGGGGAGCCGGAGGGACACCCGAGGCCCACGGCCCTGAGACCCCTTTGCAAAAAGCCGGCTTCCCACGGAAACAGTTTTCCTGAGGTGCAGACCCTATCCCAAGTGGTTGTGGCAAGGTAAAGCAAATGCCCTCCACTTCTCTGGAACAAACCCCAGTGCCCAGCTATGTTCTAAGCCCACCCATCCTCCCTGGGCTTCTGGCAGCAGGAGTGAAAAGAGAGGAGCAGAGCACTGGGACCCGTTTGACAAAAACCGGCTTCCCACGGGAAAGTCTTTCTCCACGTGCAGACATGCTCCCAGGTGCCTGTGGCAAGGGGAAGGAAATGCCATACACTGACCTGGAAGAGACCACAGGGCCCAGGCACAGTCTGAACCCTTCCCTCAAGCCGGCGGTTTTGCTAGCAGGAGTTCAAGCCCAACGAACACAGCCCGGAGACCCCTGGGGCAAAAACGGCTTCCGACGAACAATAGGTGCTTGCTGTGGAACACCTATCCCAAGTGGGGGTAGCCAGCTCAACAAAATGCCACACACCCAGGTGTAAGAAACAACATTGCCCATGCATGGTCTAAGCCCCTCACCTCGTCCCTGTGCTTTGGGGAGCCGGAGGGACACCCGAGGCCCACGGCCCTGAGACCCCTTTGCAAAAAGCCGGCTTCCCACGGAAACAGTTTTCCTGAGGTGCAGACCCTATCCCAAGTGGTTGTGGCAAGGTAAAGCAAATGCCCTCCACTTCTCTGGAACAAACCCCAGTGCCCAGCTATGTTCTAAGCCCACCCATCCTCCCTGGGCTTCTGGCAGCAGGAGTGAAAAGAGAGGAGCAGAGCACTGGGACCCGTTTGACAAAAACCGGCTTCCCACGGGAAAGTCTTTCTCCACGTGCAGACATGCTCCCAGGTGCCTGTGGCAAGGGGAAGGAAATGCCATACACTGACCTGGAAGAGACCACAGCGCCCAGGCACTGCCTGAACCCTTCCCTCAACCAGGCGGTTTTGCTAGCAGGAGTTCAAGCCCAACGAACACAGCCCGGAGACCCCTGGGGCAAAAACGGCTTCCGACGAACAATAGGTGCTTGCTGTGGAACACCTATCCCAAGTGGGGAAAACCAGCTCAACAAAATGCCACACACCCAGGTGTAAGAAACAACATTGCCCAGGCATGGTCTAAGCCCCTCACCTCGTCCCTGTGCTTTGGGGAGCCGGAGGGACACCCGAGGCCCACGGCCCTGAGACCCCTTTGCAAAAAGCCGGCTTCCCACGGAAACAGTTTTCCTGAGGTGCAGACCCTATCCCAAGTGGTTGTGGCAAGGTAAAGCAAATGCCCTCCACTTCTCTGGAACAAACCCCAGTGCCCAGCTATGTTCTAAGCCCACCCATCCTCCCTGGGCTTCTGGCAGCAGGAGTGAAAAGAGAGGAGCAGAGCACTGGGACCCGTTTGACAAAAACCGGCTTCCCACGGGAAAGTCTTTCTCCACGTGCAGACATGCTCCCAGGTGCCTGTGGCAAGGGGAAGGAAATGCCATACACTGACCTGGAAGAGACCACAGGGCCCAGGCACAGTCTGAACCCTTCCCTCAACCCGGCGGTTTTGCTAGCAGGAGTTCAAGCCCAACGAACACAGCCCGGAGACCCCTGGGGCAAAAACGGCTTCCGACGAACAATAGGTGCTTGCTGTGGAACACCTATCCCAAGTGGGGGTAGCCAGCTCAACAAAATGCCACACACCCAGGTGTAAGAAACAACATTGCCCATGCATGGTCTAAGCCCCTCACCTCTTCCCTGTGCTTTGGGGAGCCGGAGGGACACCCGAGGCCCACGGCCCTGAGACCCCTTTGCAAAAAGCCGGCTTCCCACGGAAACAGTTTTCCTGAGGTGCAGACCCTATCCCAAGTGGTTGTGGCAAGGTAAAGCAAATGCCCTCCACTTCTCTGGAACAAACCCCAGTGCCCAGCTATGTTCTAAGCCCACCCATCCTCCCTGGGCTTCTGGCAGCAGGAGTGAAAAGAGAGGAGCAGAGCACTGGGACCCGTTTGACAAAAACCGGCTTCCCACGGGAAAGTCTTTCTCCACGTGCAGACATGCTCCCAGGTGCCTGTGGCAAGGGGAAGGAAATGCCATACACTGACCTGGAAGAGACCACAGCGCCCAGGCACTGCCTGAACCCTTCCCTCAACCAGGCGGTTTTGCTAGCAGGAGTTCAAGCCCAACGAACACAGCCCGGAGACCCCTGGGGCAAAAACGGCTTCCGACGAACAATAGGTGCTTGCTGTGGAACACCTATCCCAAGTGGGGGAAACCAGCTCAACAAAATGCCACACACCCAGGTGTAAGAAACAACATTGCCCAGGCATGGTCTAAGCCCCTCACCTCGTCCCTGTGCTTTGGGGAGCCGGAGGGACACCCGAGGCCCACGGCCCTGAGACCCCTTTGCAAAAAGCCGGCTTCCCACGGAAACAGTTTTCCTGACGTGCAGACCCTATCCCAAGTGGTTGTGGCAAGGTAAAGCAAATGCCCTCCACTTCTCTGGAAGAAACCACAGTGCCCAGCCATGTTCTAAGCCCTCCCATCCTCCCTGGGCTTCTGGCAGCAGGAGTGAAAAGAGAGGAGCAGAGCACTGGGACCCGTTTGAAAAAAACCGGCTTCCCACGGGAAAGTCTTTCTCCACGTGCAGACATGCTCCCAGGTGCCTGTGGCAAGGGGAAGGAAATGCCATACACTGACCTGGAAGAGACCACAGGGCCCAGGCACAGTCTGAACCCTTCCCTCAACCCGGCGGTTTTGCTAGCAGGAGTTCAAGCCCAACGAACACAGCCCGGAGACCCCTGGGGCAAAAACGGCTTCCGACGAACAATAGGTGCTTGCTGTGGAACACCTATCCCAAGTGGGGGTAGCCAGCTCAACAAAATGCCACACACCCAGGTGTAAGAAATAACATTGCCCAGGCATGGTCTAAGCCCCTCACCTCGTCCCTGTGCTTTGGGGAGCCGGAGGGACACCCGAGGCCCACGGCCCTGAGACCCCTTTGCAAAAAGCCGGCTTCCCACGGAGACAGTTTTCCTGAGGTGTAGACCCTCTCCCAAGTGGTTGTGGCAAGGTAAAGCCAATGCCCTCCACTTCTGTGGAAGAAACCACAGTGCCCAGCCATGTTCTAAGCCCTCCCATCCTCCCTGTGCTTCTGGCAGCAGGAGTGAAAAGAGAGGAGCAGAGCACTGGGACCCGTTTGACAAAAACCGGCTTCCCACGGGAAAGTCTTTCTCCACGTGCAGACATGCTCCCAGGTGCCTGTGGCAAGGGGAAGGAAATGCCATACACTGACCTGGAAGAGACCACAGGGCCCAGGCACAGTCTGAACCCTTCCCTAAACCCGGCGGTTTTGCTAGCAGGAGTTCAAGCCCAACGAACACAGCCCGGAGAGCCCTGGGGCAAAAACGGCTTCTGACGAACAATAGGTGCTTGCTGTGGAACACCTACCCCAAGTGGGGGTAGCCAGCTCAACAAAATGCCACACACCCAGGTGTAAGAAACAACATTGCCCAGGCATGGTCTAAGCCCCTCACCTCGTCCCTGTGCTTTGGGGAGCCGGAAGGACACCCGAGGCCCACGGCCTTGAGACCCCTTTGCAAAAAGCCGGCTTCCCACGGAAACAGTTTTCCTGAGGTGCAGACCCTATCCCAAGTGGTTGTGGCAAGGTAAAGCAAATGCCCTCCACTTCTCTGGAAGAAACCACAGTGCCCAGCCATGTTCTAAGCCCTCCCATTCTCCCTGGGCTTCTGGCAGCAGGAGTGAATAGAGCGGAGCAGAGCACTGGGACCCGTTTGACAAAAACCGGCTTCCCACGGGAAAGTCTTTCTCCACGTGCAGACATGCTCCCAGGTGCCTGTGGCAAGGGGAAGGAAATGCCATACACTGACCTGGAAGAGACCACAGGGCCCAGGCACAGTCTGAACCCTTCCCTCAACCCGGCGGTTTTGCTAGCAGGAGTTCAAGCCCAACGAACACAGCCCGGAGAGCCCTGGGGGAAAAACGGCTTGTGACGAACAATAGGTGCTTGCTGTGGAACACCTACCCCTAGTGGGGGTAGCCAGCTCAACAAAATGCCACACACCCAGGTGTAAGAAACAACATTGCCCAGGCATGGTCTAAGCCCCTCACCTCGTCCCTGTGCTTTGGGGAGCCGGAAGGACACCCGAGGCCCACGGCCCTGAGACCCCTTTGCAAAAAGCCGGCTTCCCACGGAAACAGTTTTCCTGAGGTGCAGACCCTATCCCAAGTGGTTGTGGCAAGGTAAAGCAAATGCCCTCCACTTCTCTGGAAGAAACCACAGTGCCCAGCCATGTTCTAAGCCCTCCCATTCTCCCTGGGCTTCTGGCAGCAGGAGTGAATAGAGAGGAGCAGAGCACTGGGACCCGTTTGACAAAAACCGGCTTCCCACGGGAAAGTCTTTCTCCACGTGCAGACATGCTCCCAGGTGCCTGTGGCAAGGGGAAGGAAATGCCATACACTGACCTGGAAGAGACCACAGGGCCCAGGCACAGTCTGAACCCTTCCCTCAACCCGGCGGTTTTGCTAGCAGGAGCACAACCCCAACGAACACAGCCCGGAGACTCCTGGGGCAAAAACGGCTTCCGACGAACAATAGGGGCTTGCTGTGGAACACCTAAGTGGGGGTAGGCAGCTCAACAAAATGCCACACACCCAGGTGTAAGAAACAACATTGCCCAGGCATGGTCTAAGCCCCTCACCTCGTCCCTGTGCTTTGGGGAGCCGGAGGGACACCCGAGGCCCACGGCCCTGAGACCCCTTTGCAAAAAGCCGGCTTCCCACGCAAAGAGTTTTCCTGAGGTGCAGACCCTATCCCAAGTGGTTGTGGCAAGGTAAAGCCAATGCCCTCCACTTCTCTGGAAGAAACCACAGTGCCCAGCCATGTTCTAAGCCCTCCCATCCTCCCTGGGCTTCTGGCAGCAGGAGTGAAAAGAGAGGAGCAGAGCACTGGGACCCGTTTGACAAAAACCGGCTTCCCACGGGAAAGCCTTTCTCCACGTGCAGACATGCTCCCAGGTGCCTGTGGCAAGGGGAAGGAAATGCCATACACTGACCTGGAAGAGACCACAGGGCCCAGGCACAGTCTGAACCCTTCCCTCAACCCGGCGTTTTTGCTAGCAGGAGTTCAAGCCCAAGGAACACAGCCCGGAGACCCCTGGGGCAAAAACGGCTTCCGACGAACAATAGGTGCTTGCTGTGGAACACCTACCCCAAGTGGGGGTAGCCAGCTCAACAAAATGCCACACACCCAGGTGTAAGAAACAACATTGCCCAGGCATGGTCTAAGCCCCTCACCTCGTCCCTGTGCTTTGGGGAGCCGGAGGGACACCCGAGGCCCACGGCCCTGAGACCCCTTTGCAAAAAGCCGGCTTCCCACGGAGACAGTTTTCCTGAGGTGTAGACCCTCTCCCAAGTGGTTGTGGCAAGGTAAAGCCAATGCCCTCCACTTCTGTGGAAGAAACCACAGTGCCCAGCCATGTTCTAAGCCCTCCCATCCTCCCTGGGCTTCTGGCAGCAGGAGTGAAAAGAGAGGAGCAGAGCACTGGGACCCGTTTGACAAAAAGCGGCTTCCCACGGGAAAGTCTTTCTCCACGTGCAGACATGCTCCCAGGTGCCTGTGGCAAGGGGAAGGAAATGCCATACACTGACCTGGAAGAGACCACAGGGCCCAGGCACAGTCTGAACCCTTCCCTCAACCCGGCGGTTTTGCTAGCAGGAGTTCAAGCCCAACGAACACAGCCCGGAGAGCCCTGGGGCAAAAACGGCTTAATAGGTGCTTGCTGTGGAACACCTACCCCAAGTGGGGGTAGCCAGCTCAACAAAATGCCACACACCCAGGTGTAAGAAACAACATTGCCCAGGCATGGTCTAAGCCCCTCACCTCGTCCCTGTGCTTTGGGGAGCCGGAAGGACACCCGAGGCCCACGGCCCTGAGACCCCTTTGCAAAAAGCCGGCTTCCCACGGAAACAGTTTTCCTGAGGTGCAGACCCTATAACAAGTGGTTGTGGCAAGGTAAAGCAAATGCCCTCCACTTCTCTGGAAGAAACCACAGTGCCCAGCCATGTTCTAAGCCCTCCCATCCTCCCTGGGCTTCTGGCAGCAGGAGTGAAAAGAGAGGAGCAGAGCACTGGGACCCGTTTGACAAAAACCGGCTTCCCACGGGAAAGTCTTTCTCCACGTGCAGACATGCTCCCAGGTGCCTGTGGCAAGGGGAAGGAAATGCCATACACTGATCTGGTAGAGACCACAGGGCCCATGCACAGTCTGAACCCTTCCCTCAACCCGGCGGTTTTGCTAGCAGGAGTTCAAGCCCAACGAACACAGCCCGGAGAGCCCTGGGGCAAAAACGGCTTCCGACGAACAATAGGGGCTTGCTGTGGAACACCTATCCTAAGTGGGGGTAGGCAGCTCAACAAAATGCCACACACACAGGTGTAAGAAACAACATTGCCCAGCCATGGTCTAAGCCCCTCACCTCGTCCCTGTGCTTTGGGGAGCCGGAGGGACACCCGAGGCCCACGGCCCTGAGACCCCTTTGCAAAAAGCCGGCTTCCCACGGAAACAGTTTTCCTGAGGTGCAGACCCTATCCCAAGTGGTTGTGGCAAGGTAAAGCCAATGCCCTCCACTTCTCTGGAAGAAACCACAGTGCCCAGCCATGTTCTATGCCCAGCCATGTTCTAAGCCCTCCCATCCTCCCTGGGCTTCTGGCAGCAGGAGTGAAAAGAGAGGAGCAGAGCACTGGGACCCGTTTGACAAAAACCGGCTTCCCACGGGAAAGTCTTTCTCCACGTGCAGACATGCTCCCAGGTGCCTGTGGCAAGGGGAAGGACATGCCATACACTGACCTGGAAGAGACCACAGGGCCCAGGCACAGTCTGAACCCTTCCCTCAACCCGGCGGTTTTGCTAGCAGGAGTTCAAGCCCAACGAACACAGCCCGGAGACCCCTGGGGCAAAAACGGCTTCCGACGAACAATAGGTGCTTGCTGTGGAACACCTATCCCAAGTGGGGGTAGCCAGCTCAACAAAATGCCACACACCCAGGTGTAAGAAACAACATTGCCCAGGCATGGTCTAAGCCCCTCACCTCGTCCCTGTGCTTTGGGGAGCCGGAGGGACACCCGAGGCCCACGGCCCTGAGACCCCTTTGCAAAAAGCCGGCTTCCCACGGAGACAGTTTTCCTGAGGTGTAGACCCTCTCCCAAGTGGTTGTGGCAAGGTAAAGCCAATGCCCTCCACTTCTGTGGAAGAAACCACAGTGCCCAGCCGTGTTCTAAGCCCTCCCATCCTCCCTGGGCTTCTGGCAGCAGGAGTGAAAAGAGAGGAGCAGAGCACTGGGACCCGTTTGACAAAAACCGGCTTCCCACGGGAAAGTCTTTCTCCACGTGCAGACATGCTCCCAGGTGCCTGTGGCAAGGGGAAGGAAATGCCATACACTGACCTGGAAGAGACCACAGGGCCTAGGCACAGTCTGAACCCTTCCCTCAACCCGGCGGTTTTGCTAGCAGGAGTTCAACCCCAACGAACACAGCCCGGAGACCCCTGGGGCAATAACGGCTTCCGACGAACAATAGGTGCTTGCTGTGGAACACCTATCCCAAGTGGGGGTAGCCAGCTCAACAAAATGCCACACACCCAGGTGTAAGAAACAACATTGCCCAGGCATGGTCTAAGCCCCTCACCTCGTCCCTGTGCTTTGGGGAGCCGGAGGGACACCCGAGGCCCACGGCCCTGAGACCCCTTTGCAAAAAGCCGGCTTCCCACGGAGACAGTTTTCCTGAGGTGTAGACCCTCTCCCAAGTGGTTGTGGCAAGGTAAAGCCAATTCCCTCCACTTCTCTGGAAGAAACCACAGTGCCCAGCCATGTTCTAAGCCCTCCCATCCTCCCTGGGCTTCTGGCAGGAAGAGTGAAAAGAGAGGAGCAGAGCACTGGGACCCGTTTGACAAAAACCGGCTTCCCACGGGAAAGTCTTTCTCCACGTGCAGACATGCTCCCAGGTGCCTGTGGCAAGGGGAAAGAAATGCCATACACTGACCTGGAAGAGACCACAGGGCCCAGGCACAGTCTGAACCCTTCCCTCAACCCGGCGGTTTTGCTAGCAGGAGTTCAACCCCAACGAACACAGCCCGGAGACCCCTGGGGCAATAACGGCTTCCGACGAACAATAGGTGCTTGCTGTGGAACACCTATCCCAAGTGGGGGTAGCCAGCTCAACAAAATGCCACACACCCAGGTGTAAGAAACAACATTGTCCAGCCATGGTCTAAGCCCCTCACCTCGTCCCTGTGGTTTGGGGTGCCGGAGGGACAGCCGAGGCCCACGGCCCTAAGACCCCTTTGCAAAAAGCCGGCTTCCCACGGAAACAGTTTTCCTGAGGTGCAGACCCTCTCACAAGTGGTTGTGGCAAGGTAAAGCAAATGCCCTCCAATTCTCTGGAAGAAACCACAGTGCCCAGCCATGTTCTAAGCCCTCCCATCCTCCCTGGGCTTCTGGCAGCAGGAGTGAAAAGAGAGGAGCAGAGCACTGGGACCCGTTTGACAAAACCGGCTTCCCACGGGAAAGTCTTTCTCCACGTGCAGACATGCTCCCAGGTGCCTGTGGCAAGGGGAAGGAAATGCCATACACTGACCTGGAAGAGACCACAGGGCCCAGGCATAGTCTGAACCCTTCCCTCAACCCGGCGGTTTTGCTAGCAGGAGTTCAAGCCCAACGAACACAGCCCGGAGACCCCTGGGGCAAAAACGGCTTCTGACGAACAATAGGTGCTTGCTGTGGAACACCTACCCCAAGTGGGGGTAGCCAGCTCAACAAAATGCCACACACCCAGGTGTAAGAAACAACATTGCCCAGGCATGGTCTAAGCCCCTCACCTCGTCCCTGTGCTTTGGGGAGCCGGAGGGACACCCGAGGCCCACGGCCCTGAGACCCCTTTGCAAAAAGCCGGCTTCCCACGGAAACAGTTTTCCTGAGGTGCAGACCCTATCCCAAGTGGTTGTGGCAAGGTAAAGCAAATGCCCTCCACTTCTCTGGAAGAAACCCCAGTGCCCAGCCATGTTCTAAGCCCACCCATCCTCCCTGGGCTTCTGGCAGCAGGAGTGAAAAGAGAGGAGCAGAGCACTGGGACCCGTTTGACAAAAACCGGCCTCCCACGGGAAAGTCTTTCTCCACGTGCAGACATGCTCCCAGGTGCCTGTGGCAATGGGAAGGAAATGCCATACACTGACCTGGAAGAGACCACAGGGCCCAGGCACTGCCTGAACACTTCCCTCAACCCGGCGGTTTTGCTAGCAGGAGTTCAACCCCAACGAACACAACCCGGAGACCCGTGGGGCAAAAACGGCTTCCGACGAACAATAGGTGCTTGCTGTGGAACACCTATCCCAAGTGGGGGTAGCCAGCTCAACAAAATGCCACACACCCAGGTGTAAGAAACTACATTGCCCAGGCATGGTCTAAGCCCCTCACCTCGTCCCTGTGCTTTGGGGAGCCGGAGGGACACCCGAGGCCCACGGCCCTGAGACCCGTTTGCAAAAAGCCGGCTTCCCACGGAGACAGTTTTCCTGAGGTGTAGACCCTCTCCCAAGTGGTTGTGGCAAGGTAAAGCCAATGCCCTCCACTTCTCTGGAAGAAACCACAGTGCCCAGCCATGTTCTAAGCCCTCCCATCCTCCCTGGGCTTCTGGCAGCAGGAGTGAAAAGAGAGGAGCAGAGCACTGGGACCCGTTTGACAAAACCGGCTTCCCACGGGAAAGTCTTTCTCCACGTGCAGACATGCTCCCAGGTGCCTGTGGCAAGGGGAAGGAAATGCCATACACTGACCTGGAAGAGACCACAGGGCCCAGGCATAGTCTGAACCCTTCCCTCAACCCGGCGGTTTTGCTAGCAGGAGTTCAAGCCCAACGAACACAGCCCGGAGACCCCTGGGGCAAAAACGGCTTCTGACGAACAATAGGTGCTTGCTGTGGAACACCTACCCCAAGTGGGGGTAGCCAGCTCAACAAAATGCCACACACCCAGGTGTAAGAAACAACATTGCCCAGGCATGGTCTAAGCCCCTCACCTCGTCCCTGTGCTTTGGGGAGCCGGAGGGACACCCGAGGCCCACGGCCCTGAGACCCGTTTGCAAAAAGCCGGCTTCCCACGGAGACAGTTTTCCTGAGGTGTAGACCCTCTCCCAAGTGGTTGTGGCAAGGTAAAGCCAATGCCCTCCACTTCTCTGGAAGAAACCACAGTGCCCAGCCATGTTCTAAGCCCTCCCATCCTCCCTGGGCTTCTGGCAGCAGGAGTGAAAAGAGAGGAGCAGAGCACTGGGACCCGTTTGACAAAAACCGGCTTCCCACGGGAAAGTCTTTCTCCACGTGCAGACATGCTCCCAGGTGCCTGTGGCAAGGGGAAGGAAATGCCATACACTGACCTGGAAGAGACCACAGGGCCCAGGCACAGTCTGAACCCTTCCCTCAACCCGGCGGTTTTGCTAGCAGGAGTTGAAGACCAACGAACACAGCCCGGAGACCCCTGGGGCAAAAACGGCTTCCGACGAACAATAGGTGCTTGCTGTGGAACACCTATCCCAAGTGGGGGTAGCCAGCTCAACAAAATGCCACACACCCAGGTGTAAGAAACAACATTGCCCATGCATGGTCTAAGCCCCTCACCTCGTCCCTGTGCTTTGGGGAGCCGGAGGGACACCCGAGGCCCACGGCCCTGAGACCCCTTTGCAAAAAGCCGGCTTCCCACGGAAACAGTTTTCCTGAGGTGCAGACCCTATCCCAAGTGGTTGTGGCAAGGTAAAGCAAATGCCCTCCACTTCTCTGGAACAAACCCCAGTGCCCAGCTATGTTCTAAACCCACCCATCCTCCCTGGGCTTCTGGCAGCAGGAGTGAAAAGAGAGGAGCAGAGCACTGGGACCCGTTTGACAAAAACCGGCTTCCCACGGGAAAGTCTTTCTCCACGTGCAGACATGCTCCCAGGTGCCTGTGCCAAGGGGAAGGAAATGCCATACACTGACCTGGAAGAGACCACAGGGCCCAGGCACAGTCTGAACCCTTCCCTCAACCCGGCGGTTTTGCTAGCAGGAGTTCAAGCCCAACGAACACAGCCCGGAGACCCCTGGGGCAATAACGGCTTCCGACGAACAATAGGTGCTTGCTGTGGAACACCTATCCCAAGTGGGGATAGCCAGCTCAAGAAAATGCCACACACCCAGGTGTAAGAAACAACATTGTCCAGCCATGGTCTAAGCCCCTCACCTCGTCCCTGTGGTTTGGGGAGCCGGAGGGACAGCCGAGGCCCACGGCCCTGAGACCCCTTTGCAAAAAGCCGGCTTCCCACGGAAACAGTTTTCCTGAGGTGCAGACCCTCTCACAAGTGGTTGTGGCAAGGTAAAGCAAATGCCCTCCAATTCTCTGGAAGAAACCACAGTGCCCAGCCATGTTCTAAGCCCTCCCATCCTCCCTGGGCTTCTGGCAGCAGGAGTGAAAAGAGAGGAGCAGAGCACTGGGACCCGTTTGACAAAACCGGCTTCCCACGGGAAAGTCTTTCTCCACGTGCAGACATGCTCCCAGGTGCCTGTGGCAAGGGGAAGGAAATGCCATACACTGACCTGGAAGAGACCACAGGGCCCAGGCACAGTCTGAACCCTTCCCTCAACCCGGCGGTTTTGCTAGCAGGAGTTCAACCCCAACGAACACAGCCCGGAGACCCCTGGTGCAAAAACGGCTTCCGACGAACAATAGGTGCTTGCTGTGGAACACCTATCCCAAGTGGGGGTAGCCAGCTCAACAAAATGCCACACACCCAGGTGTAAGAAACAACATTGCCCAGGCATGGTCTAAGCCCCTCACCTCGTCCCTGTGCTTTGGGGAGCCGGAGGGACACCCGAGGCCTACGGCCCTGAGACCCCTTTGCAAAAAGCCGGCTTCCCACGGAAGCAGTTTTCCTGAGGTGCAGACCCTATCCCAAGTGGTTGTGGCAAGGTAAAGCAAATGCCCTCCACTTCTCTGGAAGTAACCACAGTGCCCAGGCATGTTCTAAGGCCTCCCAATCTCCCTGGGCTTCTGGCAGCAGGAGTGAAAAGAGAGGAGCAGAGCACTGGGACCCGTTTGACAAAAACCGGCTTCCCACGGGAAAGTCTTTCTCCACGTGCAGACATGCTCCCAGGTGCCTGTGGCAAGGGGAAGGAAATGCCATACACTGACCTGGAAGAGACCACAGGGCCCAGGCACAGTCTGAACCCTTCCCTCAACTCGGCGGTTTTGCTAGCAGGAGTTCAAGCCCAACGAACACAGCCCGGAGCCCCCTGGGGCAATAACGGCTTCCGACGAACAATAGGTGCTTGCTGTGGAACACCTATCCCAAGTGGGGGTAGCCAGCTCAACAAAATGCCACACACCCAGGTGTAAGAAACAATATTGTCCAGCCATGGTCTAAGCCCCTCACCTCGTCCCTGTGCTTTGGGGAGCCGGAGGGACACCCGAGGCCCACGGCCCTGAGATCCCTTTGCAAAAAGCCGGCTTCCCACGGAAACAGTTTTCCTGAGGTGCAGACCCTCTCCCAAGTGGTTGTGGCAAGGTAAAGCAAATGCCCTCCAATTCTCTGGAAGAAACCACAGTGCCCAGCCATGTTCTAAGCCCTCTCATCCTCCCTGGGCTTCTGGCAGCAGGAGTGAAAAGAGAGGAGCAGAGCACTGGGACCCGTTTGACAAAACCGGCTTCCCACGGGAAAGTCTTTCTCCACGTGCAGACATGCTCCCAGGTGCCTGTGGCAAGGGGAAGGAAATGCCATACACTGACCTGGAAGAGACCACAGGGCCCAGGCACTGCCTGAACCCTTCCCTCAACCCGGCGGTTTTGCTAGCAGGAGTTCAACCCCAACGAACACAGCCCGGAGACCCCTGGGGCAAAAACGGCTTCCGACGAACAATAGGTGCTTGCTGTGGAACACCTATCCCAACTGGGGTAGCCAGCTCAACAAAATGCCACACACCCAGGTGTAAGAAACAACATTGCCCAGGCATGGTCTAAGCCCCTCACCTCGTCCCTGTGCTTTGGGGAGCCGGAGGGACACCCGAGGCCCACGGCCCTGAGACCCCTTTGCAAAAAGCCGGCTTCCCACGGAGACAGTTTTCCTGAGGTGTAGACCCTCTCCCAAGTGGTTGTGGCAAGGTAAAGCCAATGCCCTCCACTTCTCTGGAAGAAACCCCAGTGCCCAGCCATGTTCTAAGCCCTCCCATCCTCCCTGGGCTTCTGGCAGCAGGAGTGAAAAGAGAGGAGCAGAGCACTGGGACCCGTTTGACAAAAACCGGCTTCCCACGGGAAAGTCTTTCTCCACGTGCAGACATGCTCCCAGGTGCCTGTGGCAAGGGGAAGGAAATGCCATACACTTACCTGTAAGAGACCACAGGGCCCAGGCACAGTCTGAACCCTTCCCTCAACCCGGCGGTTTTGCTAGCAGGAGTTCAAGACCAACGAACACAGCCCGGAGACCCCTGGGGCAAAAACGGCTTCCGACGAACAATAGGTGCTTGCTGTGGAACACCTATCCCAAGTGGGGTAGCCAGCTCAACAAAATGCCACACACCCAGGTGTAAGAAACAACATTGCCCATGCATGGTCTAAGCCCCTCATCTCGTCCCTGTGCTTTGGGGAGCCGGAGGGTCACCCGAGGCCCACGGCACTGAGACCCCTTTGCAAAAAGCCGGCTTCCCACGGAAACAGTTTTCCTGAGGTGCAGACCCTCTCCCAAGTGGTTGTGGCAAGGTAAAGCCAATGCCCTCCACTTCTCTGGAAGAAACCCCAGTGCCCAGCCATGTTCTAAGCCCACCCATCCTCCCTGGGCTTCTGGCAGCAGGAGTGAAAAGAGAGGAGCAGAGCACTGGGACCAGCTTGACAAAAACCGGCCTCCCACGGGAAAGTCTTTCTCCACGTGCAGACATGCTCCCAGGTGCCTGTGGCAAGGGGAAGGAAATGCCATACACTGACCTGGAAGAGACCACAGGGCCCAGGCACAGTCTGAACCCTTCCCTCAACCCGGCAGTTTTGCTAGCAGGAGTTCAAGCCCAACGAACACAGCCCGGAGACCCCTGGGGCAAAAACGGCTTCCGACGAACAATAGGTGCTTGCTGTGGAACACCTATCCCAAGTGGGGGTAGCCAGCTCAACAAAATGCCACACACCCAGGTGTAAGAAACAACATTGTCCAGGCATGGTCTAAGCCCCTCACCTCGTCCCTGTGCTTTGGGGAGCCGGAGGGACACCCGAGGCCCACGGCCCTGAGACCCCTTTGCAAAAAGCCGGCTTCCCACGGAGACAGTTTTCCTGAGGTGTAGACCCTCTCCCAAGTGGTTGTGGCAAGGTAAAGCCAATGCCCTCCACTTCTGTGGAAGAAACCACAGTGCCCAGCCATGTTCTAAGCCCTCCCATCCTCCCTGGGCTTCTGGCAGCAGGAGTGAAAAGAGAGGAGCAGAGCACTGGGACCCGTTTGACAAAAACCGGCTTCCCACGGGAAAGTCTTTCTCCACGTGCAGACATGCTCCCAGGTGCCTGTGGCAAGGGGAAGGAAATGCCATACACTGACCTGGAAGAGACCACAGGGCCCAGGCACAGTCTGAACCCTTCCCTCAACCCGGCGGTTTTGCTAGCAGGAGTTCAAGCCCAACGAACACAGCCCGGAGAGCCCTGGGGCAAAAACGGCTTCTGACGAACAATAGGTGCTTGCTGTGGAACACCTACCCCAAGTGGGGGTAGCCAGCTCAACAAAATGCCACACACCCAGGTGTAAGAAACAACATTGCCCAGGCATGGTCTAAGCCCCTCACCTCGTCCCTGTGCTTTGGGGAGCCGGAAGGACACCCGAGGCCCACGGCTCTGAGACCCCTTTGCAAAAAGCCGGCTTCCCACGGAAACAGTTTTCCTGAGGTGCAGACCCTATCCCAAGTGGTTGTGGCAAGGTAAAGCCAATGCCCTCCACTTCTGTGGAAGAAACCACAGTGCCCAGCCATGTTCTAAGCCCTCCCATCCTCCCTGGGCTTCTGGCACCAGGAGTGAATAGAGAGGAGCAGAGCACTGGGACCCGTTTGACAAAAACCGGCTTCCCACGGGAAAGTCTTTCTCCACGTGCAGACATGCTCCCAGGTGCCTGTGGCAAGGGGAAGGAAATGCCATACACTGACCTGGAAGAGACCACAGGGCCCAGGCACAGTCTGAACCCTTCCCTCAACCCGGCGGTTTTGCTAGCAGGAGTTCAAGCCCAACGAACACAGCCCGGAGACCCCTGGGGCAAAAACGGCTTCCGACGAACAATAGTGCTTGCTGTGGAACATCTATCCCAAGTGGGGGTAGCCAGCTCAACAAAATGCCACACACCCAGGTGCAAGAAACACCATTGCCCAGGAATGGTCTAAGCCCCTCACCTCGTCCCTGTGCTTTGGGGAGCCGGAAGGACACCCGAGGCCCACGGCCCTGAGACCCCTTTGCAAAAAGCCGGCTTCCCACGGAAACAGTTTTCCTGAGGTACAGACCCTATCCCAAGTGGCTGTGGCAAGGTAAAGCAAATGCCCTCCACTTCTCTGGAAGAAACCACAGTGCCCAGCCATGTTCTAAGCCCTCCCATCCTCCCTGGGCTTCGGGCAGCAGGAGTGAAAAGAGAGGAGCAGAGCACTGGGACCCGTTTGACAAAAACCGGCTTCCCACGGGAAAGTCTTTCTCCACGTGCAGACATGCTCCCAGGTGCCTGTGGCAAGGGGAAGGAAATGCCATACACTGACCTGGAAGAGACCACAGGGCCCAGGCACAGTCTGAACCCTTCCCTCAACCCGGCGGTTTTGCTAGCAGGAGTTCAAGCCCAACGAACACAGCCCGGAGAGCCCTGGGGCAAAAACGGCTTCCGACGAACAATAGTGCTTGCTGTGGAACATCTATCCCAAGTGGGGGTAGCCAGCTCAACAAAATGCCACACACCCAGGTGCAAGAAACAACATTGCCCAGGAATGGTCTAAGCCCCTGACCTCGTCCCTGTGCTTTGGGGAGCCGGAGGGACACCCGAGGCCCACGGCCCTGAGACCCCTTTGCAAAAAGCCGGCTTCCCACGGAGACAGTTTTCCTGAGGTGTAGACCCTCTCCCAAGTGGTTGTGGCAAGGTAAAGCCAATGCCCTCCACTTCTCAGGTAGAAACCACAGTGCCCAGCCATGTTCTATGCCCTCCCATCCTCCCTGGGCTTCTGGCAGCAGGAGTGAAAAGAGAGGAGCAGAGCACTGGGACCCGTTTGACAAAAACCGGCTTCCCACGGGAAAGTCTTTCTCCACGTGCAGACATGCTCCCAGGTGCCTGTGGCAAGGGGAAGGAAATGCCATACACTGACCTGGAAGAGACCACAGGGCCCAGGCACAGTCTGAACCCTTCCCTCAACCCGGCGGTTTTGCTAGCAGGAGTTCAAGCCCAACGAACACAGCCCGGAGACCCCTGGGGCAAAAACGGCTTCCGACGAACAATAGGTGCTTGCTGTGGAACACCTATCCCAAGTGGGGGTAGCCAGCTCAACAAAATGCCACACACCCAGGTGTAAGAAACAACATTGCCCAGGCATGGTCTAAGCCCCTCACCTCGTCCCTGTGCTTTGGGGAGCCGGAGGGACACACGAGGCCCATGGCCCTGAGACCCCTTTGCAAAAAGCCGGCTTCCCACGGAGACAGTTTTCCTGAGGTGTAGACCCTCTCCCAAGTGGTTGTGGCAAGGTAAAGCCAATGCCCTCCACTTCTCTGGAAGAAACCACAGTGCCCAGCCATGTTCTAAGCCCTCCCATCCTCCCTGGGCTTCTGGCAGCAGGAGTGAAAAGTGGGAGCAGAGCACTGGGACCTGTTTGACAAAAACCGGCTTCCCACGGGAAAGTCTTTCTCCACGTGCAGACATGCTCCCAGGTGCCTGTGGCAAGGGGAAGGAAATGCCATACACTGACCTGGAAGAGACCACAGGGCCCATGCACAGTCTGAACCCTTCCCTCAACCCGGCGGTTTTGCTAGCAGGAGTTCTAGCCCAACGAACACAGCCCGGAGACCCCTGGGGCAAAAACGGCTTCCGACGAACAATAGGTGCTTGCTGTGGAACACCTATCCCAAGTGGGGGTAGACAGCTCAACAAAATGCCACACACCCAGGTGTAAGAACCAACATTGCGCAGGCATGGTCTAAGCCCCTCACCTCGTCCCTGTGCTTTGGGGAGCCGGAGGGACACCCGAGGCCCACGGCCCTGAGACCCCTTTGCAAAAAGCCGGCTTCCCACGGAAACAGTTTTCCTGAGGTGCAGACCCTCTCACAAGTGGTTGTGGCAAGGTAAAGCAAATGCCCTCCACTTCTCTGGAAGAAACCACAGTGCCCAGCCATGTTCTAAGCCCTCCCATCCTCCCTGGGCTTCTGGCAGCAGGAGTGAAAAGAGAGGAGCAGAGCACTGGGACCGGTTTGACAAAAACCGGCTTCCACGGGAAAGTCTTTCTCCACGTGCAGACATGCTCCCAGGTGCCTGTGGCAAGGGGAAGGAAATGCCATACACTGACCTGGAAGAGACCACAGGGCCCAGGCACAGTCTGAACCCTTCCCTCAACCCGGCGGTTTTGCTAGCAGGAGTTCAAGCCCAACGAACACAGCCCGGAGACCCCTGGGGCAAAAACGGCTTCCGACGAACAATGGGTGCTTGCTGTGGAACACCTATCCCAAGTGGGGGTAGCCAGCTCAACAAAATGCCACACACCCAGGTGTAAGAAACAACATTGCCCAGGCATGGTCTAAGCCCCTCACCTCGTCCCTGTGCTTTGGGGAGCCGGAGGGACACCCGAGGCCCACGGCCCTGAGACCCCTTTGCAAAAAGCATGCTTCCCACGGAAACAGTTTTCCTGAGGTACAGACCCTATCCCAAGTGGTTGTGGCAAGGTAAAGCCAATGCCCTCCACTTCTCTGGAAGAAACCACAGTGCCCAGCCATGTTCTAAGCCCTCCCATCCTCCGTGGGCTTCTGGCAGCAGGAGTGAAAAGAGAGGAGCAGAGCAATGGGACCCGTTTGAGAAAAACCGGCTTCCCACGGGAAAGTCTTTCTCCACGTGCAGACATGCTCCCAGGTGCCTGTGGCAAGGGGAAGGAAATGCCATACACTGACCTGGAAGAGACCACAGGGCCCAGGCACAGTCTGAACCCTTCCCTCAACCCGGCGGTTTTGCTAGCAGGAGTTCAACCCCAACGAACACAGCCCGGAGACCCCTGGGGCAATAACGGCTTCCGACGAACAATGGGTGCTTGCTGTGGAACACCTATCCCAAGTGGGGGTAGCCAGCTCAACAAAATGCCACACACCCAGGTTTAAGAAACAACATTGCCCAGGCATGGTCTAAGCCCCTCACCTCGTCCCTGTGCTTTGGGGAGCCGGAGGGACACCCGAGGCCCACGGCCCTGAGACCCCTTTGCAAAAAGCCGGCTTCCCACGGAAACAGTTTTCCTGAGGTGCAGACCCTCTCCCAAGTGGTTGTGGCAAGGTAAAGCCAATGCCCTCCACTTCTGTGGAAGAAACCACAGTGCCCAGCCATGTTCTAAGCCCTCCCATCCTCCCTGGGCTTCTGGCAGCAGGAGTGAAAAGAGAGGAGCAGAGCACTGGGACCCGTTTGACAAAAACCGGCTTCCCACGGGAAAGTCTTTCTCCACGTGCAGACATGCTCCCAGGTGCCTGTGGCAAGGGGAAGGAAATGCCATACACTGACCTGGAAGAGACCACAGGGCCCAGGCACAGTCTGAACCCTTCCCTCAACCCGGCGGTTTTGCTAGCAGGAGTTCAAGCCCAACGAACACAGCCCGGAGACCCCTGGGGCAAAAACGGCTTCCGACGAACAATGGGTGCTTGCTGTGGAACACCTATCCCAAGTGGGGGTAGCCAGCTCAACAAAATGCCACACACCCAGGTGTAAGAAACAACATTGCCCAGGCATGGTCTAAGCCCCTCACCTCGTCCCTGTGCTTTGGGGAGCCGGAGGGACACCCGAGGCCCACGGCCCTGAGACCCCTTTGCAAAAAGCAGGCTTCCCACGGAAACAGTTTTCCTGAGGTGCAGACCCTATCCCAAGTGGTTGTGGCAAGGTAAAGCCAATGCCCTCCACTTCTCTGGAAGAAACCACAGTGCCCAGCCATGTTCTAAGCCCTCCCATCCTCCCTGGGCTTCTGGCAGCAGGAGTGAAAAGAGAGGAGCAGAGCACTGGGACCCGTTTGACAAAAACCGGCTTCCACGGGAAAGTCTTTCTCCACGTGCAGACATGCTCCCAGGTGCCTGTGGCAAGGGGAAGGAAATGCCATACACTGACCTGGAAGAGACCACAGGGCCCAGGCACAGTCTGAACCCTTCCCTCAACCCGGCGGTTTTGCTAGCAGGAGTTCAAGCCCAACGAACACAGCCCGGAGACCCCTGGGGCAAAAACGGCTTCCAACGAACAATAGGTGCTTGCTGTGGAACACCTATCCCAAGTGGGGGTAGCCAGCTCAACAAAATGCCACACACCCAGGTGTAAGAAACAACATTGCCCAGGCATGGTCTAAGCCCCTCACCTCGTCCCTGTGCTTTGGGGAGCCGGAGGGACACACGAGGCCCATGGCCCTGAGACCCCTTTGCAAAAAGCCGGCATCCCACGGAGACAGTTTTCCTGAGGTGTAGACCCTCTCCCAAGTGGTTGTGGCAAGGTAAAGCCAATGCCCTCCACTTCTCTGGAAGAAACCACAGTGCCCAGCCATGTTCTAAGCCCTCCCATCCTCCCTGGGCTTCGGGCAGCAGGAGTGAAAAGAGAGGAGCAGAGCACTGGGACCCGTTTGACAAAAACCGGCTTCCCACGGGAAAGTCTTTCTCCACGTGCAGACATGCTCCCAGGTGCCTGTGGCAAGGGGAAGGAAATGCCATACACTGACCTGGAAGAGACCACAGGGCCCAGGCACAGTCTGAACCCTTCCCTCAACCCGGCGGTTTTGCTAGCAGGAGTTCTAGCCCAACGAACACAGCCCGGAGACCCCTGGGGCAAAAACGGCTTCCGACGAACAATAGGTGCTTGCTGTGGAACACCTATCCCAAGTGGGGGTAGCCAGCTCAACAAAATGCCACACACCCAGGTGTAAAAACCAACATTGCCCAGGCATGGTCTAAGCCCCTCACCTCGTCCCTGTGCTTTGGGGAGCCGGAGGGACACCCGAGGCCCACGGCCCTGAGACCCCTTTGCAAAAAGCCGGTTTCCCACGGAAACAGTTTTCCTGAGGTGCAGACCCTCTCACAAGTGGTTGTGGCAAGGTAAAGCAAATGCCCTCCACTTCTCTGGAAGAAACCACAGTGCCCAGCCATGTTCTAAGCCCTCCCATCCTCCCTGGGCTTCTGGCAGCAGGAGTGAAAAGAGAGGAGCAGAGCACTGGGACCCGTTTGACAAAAACCGGCTTCCCACGGGAAAGTCTTTCTCCACGTGCAGACATGCTCCCAGGTGCCTGTGGCAAGGGGAAGGAAATGCCATACACTGACCTGGAAGAGACCACAGGGCCCAGGCACAGTCTGAACCCTTCCCTCAACCCGGCGGTTTTGCTAGCAGGAGTTGAAGACCAACGAACACAGCCCGGAGACCCCTGGGGCAAAAACGGCTTCCGACGAACAATAGGTGCTTGCTGTGGAACACCTATCCCAAGTGGGGGTAGCCAGCTCAACAAAATGCCACACACCCAGGTGTAAGAAACAACATTGCCCATGCATGGTCTAAGCCCCTCACCTCGTCCCTGTGCTTTGGGGAGCCGGAGGGACACCCGAGGCCCACGGCCCTGAGACCCCTTTGCAAAAAGCCGGCTTCCCACGGAAACAGTTTTCCTGAGGTGCAGACCCTATCCCAAGTGGTTGTGGCAAGGTAAAGCAAATGCCCTCCACTTCTCTGGAACAAACCCCAGTGCCCAGCTATGTTCTAAACCCACCCATCCTCCCTGGGCTTCTGGCAGCAGGAGTGAAAAGAGAGGAGCAGAGCACTGGGACCCGTTTGACAAAAACCGGCTTCCCACGGGAAAGTCTTTCTCCACGTGCAGACATGCTCCCAGGTGCCTGTGGCAAGGGGAAGGAAATGCCATACACTGACCTGGAAGAGACCACAGGGCCCAGGCACAGTCTGAACCCTTCCCTCAACCCGGCGGTTTTGCTAGCAGGAGTTCAAGCCCAACGAACACAGCCCGGAGACCCCTGGGGCAAAAACGGCTTCCGACGAACAATAGGTGCTTGCTGTGGAACACCTATCCCAAGTGGGGGTAGCCAGCTCAACAAAATGCCACACACCCAGGTGTAAGAAACAACATTGCCCAGGCATGGTCTAAGCCCCTCACCTCGTCCCTGTGCTTTGGGGAGCCGGAGGGACACCCGAGGCCTACGGCCCTGAGACCCCTTTGCAAAAAGCCGGCTTCCCACGGAAGCAGTTTTCCTGAGGTGCAGACTCTACCCCAAGAGGTTGTGGCAAGGTAAAGCAAATGCCCTCCACTTCTCTGGAAGTAACCACAGTGCCCAGCCATGTTCTAAGGCCTCCCAATCTCCCTGGGCTTCTGGCAGCAGGAGTGAAAAGAGAGGAGCAGAGCACTGGGACCCGTTTGACAAAAACCGGCTTCCCACGGGAAAGTCTTTCTCCACGTGCAGACATGCTCCCAGGTGCCTGTGGCAAGGGGAAGGAAATGCCATACACTGACCTGGAAGAGACCACAGGGCCCAGGCACAGTCTGAACCCTTCCCTCAACCCGGCGGTTTTGCTAGCAGGAGTTCAAGCCCAACGAACACAGCCCGGAGACCCCTGGGGCAATAACGGCTTCCGACGAACAATAGGTGCTTGCTGTGGAACACCTATCCCAAGTGGGGGTAGCCAGCTCAACAAAATGCCACACACCCAGGTGTAAGAAACAACATTGTCCAGCCATGGTCTAAGCCCCTCACCTCGTCCCTGTGGTTTGGGGAGCCGGAGGGACACCCGAGGCCCACGGCCCTGAGATCCCTTTGCAAAAAGCCGGCTTCCCACGGAAACAGTTTTCCTGAGGTGCAGACCCTCTCCCAAGTGGTTGTGGCAAGGTAAAGCAAATGCCCTCCAATTCTCTGGAAGAAACCACAGTGCCCAGCCATGTTCTAAGCCCTCTCATCCTCCCTGGGCTTCTGGCAGCAGGAGTGAAAAGAGAGGAGCAGAGCACTGGGACCCGTTTGACAAAACCGGCTTCCCACGGGAAAGTCTTTCTCCACGTGCAGACATGCTCCCAGGTGCCTGTGGCAAGGGGAAGGAAATGCCATACACTGACCTGGAAGAGACCACAGGGCCCAGGCACTGCCTGAACCCTTCCCTCAACCCGGCGGTTTTGCTAGCAGGAGTTCAACCCCAACGAACACAGCCCGGAGACCCCTGGGGCAAAAACGGCTTCCGACGAACAATAGGTGCTTGCTGTGGAACACCTATCCCAACTGGGGTAGCCAGCTCAACAAAATGCCACACACCCAGGTGTAAGAAACAACATTGCCCAGGCATGGTCTAAGCCCCTCACCTCGTCCCTGTGCTTTGGGGAGCCGGAGGGACACCCGAGGCCCACGGCCCTGAGACCCCTTTGCAAAAAGCCGGCTTCCCACGGAGACAGTTTTCCTGAGGTGTAGACCCTCTCCCAAGTGGTTGTGGCAAGGTAAAGCCAATGCCCTCCACTTCTCTGGAAGAAACCACAGTGCCCAGCCATGTTCTAAGCCCTCCCATCCTCCCTGGGCTTCTGGCAGCAGGAGTGAAAAGAGAGGAGCAGAGCACTGGGACCCGTTTGACAAAAACCGGCTTCCCACGGGAAAGTCTTTCTCCACGTGCAGACATGCTCCCAGGTGCCTGTGGCAAGGGGAAGGAAATGCCATACACTTACCTGTAAGAGACCACAGGGCCCAGGCACAGTCTGAACCCTTCCCTCAACCCGGCGGTTTTGCTAGCAGGAGTTCAAGACCAACGAACACAGCCCGGAGACCCCTGGGGCAAAAACGGCTTCCGACGAACAATAGGTGCTTGCTGTGGAACACCTATCCCAAGTGGGGTAGCCAGCTCAACAAAATGCCACACACCCAGGTGTAAGAAACAACATTGCCCAGGCATGGTCTAAGCCCCTCACCTCGTCCCTGTGCTTTGGGGAGCCGGAGGGTCACCCGAGGCCCACGGCACTGAGACCCCTTTGCAAAAAGCCGGCTTCCCACGGAAACAGTTTTCCTGAGGTGCAGACCCTCTCCCAAGTGGTTGTGGCAAGGTAAAGCCAATGCCCTCCACTTCTCTGGAAGAAACCCCAGTGCCCAGCCATGTTCTAAGCCCACCCATCCTCCCTGGGCTTCTGGCAGCAGGAGTGAAAAGAGAGGAGCAGAGCACTGGGACCAGCTTGACAAAAACCGGCCTCCCACGGGAAAGTCTTTCTCCACGTGCAGACATGCTCCCAGGTGCCTGTGGCAAGGGGAAGGAAATGCCATACACTGACCTGGAAGAGACCACAGGGCCCAGGCACAGTCTGAACCCTTCCCTCAACCCGGCAGTTTTGCTAGCAGGAGTTCAAGCCCAACGAACACAGCCCGGAGACCCCTGGGGCAAAAACGGCTTCCGACGAACAATAGGTGCTTGCTGTGGAACACCTATCCCAAGTGGGGGTAGCCAGCTCAACAAAATGCCACACACCCAGGTGTAAGAAACAACATTGTCCAGGCATGGTCTAAGCCCCTCACCTCGTCCCTGTGCTTTGGGGAGCCGGAGGGACACCCGAGGCCCACGGCCCTGAGACCCCTTTGCAAAAAGCCGGCTTCCCACGGAGACAGTTTTCCTGAGGTGTAGACCCTCTCCCAAGTGGTTGTGGCAAGGTAAAGCCAATGCCCTCCACTTCTGTGGAAGAAACCACAGTGCCCAGCCATGTTCTAAGCCCTCCCATCCTCCCTGGGCTTCTGGCAGCAGGAGTGAAAAGAGAGGAGCAGAGCACTGGGACCCGTTTGACAAAAACCGGCTTCCCACGGGAAAGTCTTTCTCCACGTGCAGACATGCTCCCAGGTGCCTGTGGCAAGGGGAAGGAAATGCCATACACTGACCTGGAAGAGACCACAGGGCCCAGGCACAGTCTGAACCCTTCCCTCAACCCGGCGGTTTTGCTAGCAGGAGTTCAAGCCCAACGAACACAGCCCGGAGAGCCCTGGGGCAAAAACGGCTTCTGACGAACAATAGGTGCTTGCTGTGGAACACCTACCCCAAGTGGGGGTAGCCAGCTCAACAAAATGCCACACACCCAGGTGTAAGAAACAACATTGCCCAGGCATGGTCTAAGCCCCTCACCTCGTCCCTGTGCTTTGGGGAGCCGGAAGGACACCCGAGGCCCACGGCTCTGAGACCCCTTTGCAAAAAGCCGGCTTCCCACGGAAACAGTTTTCCTGAGGTGCAGACCCTATCCCAAGTGGTTGTGGCAAGGTAAAGCCAATGCCCTCCACTTCTGTGGAAGAAACAACAGTGCCCAGCCATGTTCTAAGCCCTCCCATCCTCCCTGGGCTTCTGGCACCAGGAGTGAATAGAGAGGAGCAGAGCACTGGGACCCGTTTGACAAAAACCGGCTTCCCACGGGAAAGTCTTTCTCCACGTGCAGACATGCTCCCAGGTGCCTGTGGCAAGGGGAAGGAAATGCCATACACTGACCTGGAAGAGACCACAGGGCCCAGGCACAGTCTGAACCCTTCCCTCAACCCGGCGGTTTTGCTAGCAGGAGTTCAAGCCCAACGAACACAGCCCGGAGACCCCTGGGGCAAAAACGGCTTCCGACGAACAATAGTGCTTGCTGTGGAACATCTATCCCAAGTGGGGGTAGCCAGCTCAACAAAATGCCACACACCCAGGTGCAAGAAACACCATTGCCCAGGAATGGTCTAAGCCCCTCACCTCGTCCCTGTGCTTTGGGGAGCCGGAAGGACACCCGAGGCCCACGGCCCTGAGACCCCTTTGCAAAAAGCCGGCTTCCCACGGAAACAGTTTTCCTGAGGTACAGACCCTATCCCAAGTGGCTGTGGCAAGGTAAAGCAAATGCCCTCCACTTCTCTGGAAGAAACCACAGTGCCCAGCCATGTTCTAAGCCCTCCCATCCTCCCTGGGCTTCGGGCAGCAGGAGTGAAAAGAGAGGAGCAGAGCACTGGGACCCGTTTGACAAAAACCGGCTTCCCACGGGAAAGTCTTTCTCCACGTGCAGACATGCTCCCAGGTGCCTGTGGCAAGGGGAAGGAAATGCCATACACTGACCTGGAAGAGACCACAGGGCCCAGGCACAGTCTGAACCCTTCCCTCAACCCGGCGGTTTTGCTAGCAGGAGTTCAAGCCCAACGAACACAGCCCGGAGACCCCTGGGGCAAAAACGGCTTCCGACGAACAATAGTGCTTGCTGTGGAACATCTATCCCAAGTGGGGGTAGCCAGCTCAACAAAATGCCACACACCCAGGTGCAAGAAACAACATTGCCCAGGAATGGTCTAAGCCCCTGACCTCGTCCCTGTGCTTTGGGGAGCCGGAGGGACACCCGAGGCCCACGGCCCTGAGACCCCTTTGCAAAAAGCCGGCTTCCCACGGAGACAGTTTTCCTGAGGTGTAGACCCTCTCCCAAGTGGTTGTGGCAAGGTAAAGCCAATGCCCTCCACTTCTCAGGTAGAAACCACAGTGCCCAGCCATGTTCTATGCCCTCCCATCCTCCCTGGGCTTCTGGCAGCAGGAGTGAAAAGAGAGGAGCAGAGCACTGGGACCCGTTTGACAAAAACCGGCTTCCCACGGGAAAGTCTTTCTCCACGTGCAGACATGCTCCCAGGTGCCTGTGGCAAGGGGAAGGAAATGCCATACACTGACCTGGAAGAGACCACAGGGCCCAGGCACAGTCTGAACCCTTCCCTCAACCCGGCGGTTTTGCTAGCAGGAGTTCAAGCCCAACGAACACAGCCCGGAGACCCCTGGGGCAAAAACGGCTTCCGACGAACAATAGGTGCTTGCTGTGGAACACCTATCCCAAGTGGGGGTAGCCAGCTCAACAAAATGCCACACACCCAGGTGTAAGAAACAACATTGCCCAGGCATGGTCTAAGCCCCTCACCTCGTCCCTGTGCTTTGGGGAGCCGGAGGGACACACGAGGCCCATGGCCCTGAGACCCCTTTGCAAAAAGCCGGCTTCCCACGGAGACAGTTTTCCTGAGGTGTAGACCCTCTCCCAAGTGGTTGTGGCAAGGTAAAGCCAATGCCCTCCACTTCTCTGGAAGAAACCACAGTGCCCAGCCATGTTCTAAGCCCTCCCATCCTCCCTGGGCTTCTGGCAGCAGGAGTGAAAAGTGGGAGCAGAGCACTGGGACCCGTTTGACAAAAACCGGCTTCCCACGGGAAAGTCTTTCTCCACGTGCAGACATGCTCCCAGGTGCCTGTGGCAAGGGGAAGGAAATGCCATACACTGACCTGGAAGAGACCACAGGGCCCATGCACAGTCTGAACCCTTCCCTCAACCCGGCGGTTTTGCTAGCAGGAGTTCTAGCCCAACGAACACAGCCCGGAGACCCCTGGGGCAAAAACGGCTTCCGACGAACAATAGGTGCTTGCTGTGGAACACCTATCCCAAGTGGGGGTAGACAGCTCAACAAAATGCCACACACCCAGGTGTAAGAACCAACATTGCGCAGGCATGGTCTAAGCCCCTCACCTCGTCCCTGTGCTTTGGGGAGCCGGAGGGACACCCGAGGCCCACGGCCCTGAGACCCCTTTGCAAAAAGCCGGCTTCCCACGGAAACAGTTTTCCTGAGGTGCAGACCCTCTCACAAGTGGTTGTGGCAAGGTAAAGCAAATGCCCTCCACTTCTCTGGAAGAAACCACAGTGCCCAGCCATGTTCTAAGCCCTCCCATCCTCCCTGGGCTTCTGGCAGCAGGAGTGAAAAGAGAGGAGCAGAGCACTGGGACCGGTTTGACAAAAACCGGCTTCCACGGGAAAGTCTTTCTCCACGTGCAGACATGCTCCCAGGTGCCTGTGGCAAGGGGAAGGAAATGCCATACACTGACCTGGAAGAGACCTCAGGGCCCAGGCACAGTCTGAACCCTTCCCTCAACCCGGCGGTTTTGCTAGCAGGAGTTCAAGCCCAACGAACACAGCCCGGAGACCCCTGGGGCAAAAACGGCTTCCGACGAACAATGGGTGCTTGCTGTGGAACACCTATCCCAAGTGGGGGTAGCCAGCTCAACAAAATGCCACACACCCAGGTGTAAGAAACAACATTGCCCAGGCATGGTCTAAGCCCCTCACCTCGTCCCTGTGCTTTGGGGAGCCGGAGGGACACCCGAGGCCCACGGCCCTGAGACCCCTTTGCAAAAAGCAGGCTTCCCACGGAAACAGTTTTCCTGAGGTGCAGACCCTATCCCAAGTGGTTGTGGCAAGGTAAAGCCAATGCCCTCCACTTCTCTGGAAGAAACCACAGTGCCCAGCCATGTTCTAAGCCCTCCCATCCTCCCTGGGCTTCTGGCAGCAGGAGTGAAAAGAGAGGAGCAGAGCACTGGGACCCGTTTGACAAAAACCGGCTTCCCACGGGAAAGTCTTTCTCCACGTGCAGACATGCTCCCAGGTGCCTGTGGCAAGGGGAAGGAAATGCCATACACTGACCTGGAAGAGACCACAGGGCCCAGGCACAGTCTGAACCCTTCCCTCAACCCGGCGGTTTTGCTAGCAGGAGTTCAAGCCCAACGAACACAGCCCGGAGACCCCTGGGGCAAAAACGGCTTCCGACGAACAATGGGTGCTTGCTGTGGAACACCTATCCCAAGTGGGGGTAGCCAGCTCAACAAAATGCCACACACCCAGGTGTAAGAAACAACATTGCCCAGGCATGGTCTAAGCCCCTCACCTCGTCCCTGTGCTTTGGGGAGCCGGAGGGACACCCGAGGCCCACGGCCCTGAGACCCCTTTGCAAAAAGCATGCTTCCCACGGAAACAGTTTTCCTGAGGTACAGACCCTATCCCAAGTGGTTGTGGCAAGGTAAAGCCAATGCCCTCCACTTCTCTGGAAGAAACCACAGTGCCCAGCCATGTTCTAAGCCCTCCCATCCTCCGTGGGCTTCTGGCAGCAGGAGTGAAAAGAGAGGAGCAGAGCAATGGGACCCGTTTGAGAAAAACCGGCTTCCCACGGGAAAGTCTTTCTCCACGTGCAGACATGCTCCCAGGTGCCTGTGGCAAGGGGAAGGAAATGCCATACACTGACCTGGAAGAGACCACAGGGCCCAGGCACAGTCTGAACCCTTCCCTCAACCCGGCGGTTTTGCTAGCAGGAGTTCAACCCCAACGAACACAGCCCGGAGACCCCTGGGGCAAAAACGGCTTCCGACGAACAATGGGTGCTTGCTGTGGAACACCTATCCCAAGTGGGGGTAGCCAGCTCAACAAAATGCCACACACCCAGGTTTAAGAAACAACATTGCCCAGGCATGGTCTAAGCCCCTCACCTCGTCCCTGTGCTTTGGGGAGCCGGAGGGACACCCGAGGCCCACGGCCCTGAGACCCCTTTGCAAAAAGCCGGCTTCCCACGGAAACAGTTTTCCTGAGGTGCAGACCCTATCCCAAGTGGTTGTGGCAAGGTAAAGCCAATGCCCTCCACTTCTCTGGAAGAAACCACAGTGCCCAGCCATGTTCTAAGCCCTCCCATCCTCCCTGGGCTTCTGGCAGCAGGAGTGAAAAGAGAGGAGCAGAGCACTGGGACCCGTTTGACAAAAACCGGCTTCCCACGGGAAAGTCTTTCTCCACGTGCAGACATGCTCCCAGGTGCCTGTGGCAAGGGGAAGGAAATGCCATACACTGACCTGGAAGAGACCACAGGGCCCAGGCACAGTCTGAACCCTTCCCTCAACCCGGCGGTTTTGCTAGCAGGAGTTCAAGCCCAACGAACACAGCCCGGAGACCCCTGGGGCAAAAACGGCTTCCGACGAACAATGGGTGCTTGCTGTGGAACACCTATCCCAAGTGGGGGTAGCCAGCTCAACAAAATGCCACACACCCAGGTGTAAGAAACAACATTGCCCAGGCATGGTCTAAGCCCCTCACCTCGTCCCTGTGCTTTGGGGAGCCGGAGGGACACCCGAGGCCCACGGCCCTGAGACCCCTTTGCAAAAAGCAGGCTTCCCACGGAAACAGTTTTCCTGAGGTGCAGACCCTATCCCAAGTGGTTGTGGCAAGGTAAAGCCAATGCCCTCCACTTCTCTGGAAGAAACCACAGTGCCCAGCCATGTTCTAAGCCCTCCCATCCTCCCTGGGCTTCTGGCAGCAGGAGTGAAAAGAGAGGAGCAGAGCACTGGGACCCGTTTGACAAAAACCGGCTTCCACGGGAAAGTCTTTCTCCACGTGCAGACATGCTCCCAGGTGCCTGTGGCAAGGGGAAGGAAATGCCATACACTGACCTGGAAGAGACCACAGGGCCCAGGCACAGTCTGAACCCTTCCCTCAACCCGGCGGTTTTGCTAGCAGGAGTTCAAGCCCAACGAACACAGCCCGGAGACCCCTGGGGCAAAAACGGCTTCCAACGAACAATAGGTGCTTGCTGTGGAACACCTATCCCAAGTGGGGGTAGCCAGCTCAACAAAATGCCACACACCCAGGTGTAAGAAACAACATTGCCCAGGCATGGTCTAAGCCCCTCACCTCGTCCCTGTGCTTTGGGGAGCCGGAGGGACACACGAGGCCCATGGCCCTGAGACCCCTTTGCAAAAAGCCGGCATCCCACGGAGACAGTTTTCCTGAGGTGTAGACCCTCTCCCAAGTGGTTGTGGCAAGGTAAAGCCAATGCCCTCCACTTCTCTGGAAGAAACCACAGTGCCCAGCCATGTTCTAAGCCCTCCCATCCTCCCTGGGCTTCGGGCAGCAGGAGTGAAAAGAGAGGAGCAGAGCACTGGGACACGTTTGACAAAAACCGGCTTCCCACGGGAAAGTCTTTCTCCACGTGCAGACATGCTCCCAGGTGCCTGTGGCAAGGGGAAGGAAATGCCATACACTGACCTGGAAGAGACCACAGGGCCCAGGCACAGTCTGAACCCTTCCCTCAACCCGGCGGTTTTGCTAGCAGGAGTTCTAGCCCAACGAACACAGCCCGGAGACCCCTGGGGCAAAAACGGCTTCCGACGAACAATAGGTGCTTGCTGTGGAACACCTATCCCAAGTGGGGGTAGCCAGCTCAACAAAATGCCACACACCCAGGTGTAAAAACCAACATTGCGCAGGCATGGTCTAAGCCCCTCACCTCGTCCCTGTGCTTTGGGGAGCCGGAGGGACACCCGAGGCCCACGGCCCTGAGACCCCTTTGCAAAAAGCCGGTTTCCCACGGAAACAGTTTTCCTGAGGTGCAGACCCTCTCACAAGTGGTTGTGGCAAGGTAAAGCAAATGCCCTCCACTTCTCTGGAAGAAACCACAGTGCCCAGCCATGTTCTAAGCCCTCCCATCCTCCCTGGGCTTCTGGCAGCAGGAGTGAAAAGAGAGGAGCAGAGCACTGGGACCCGTTTGACAAAAACCGGCTTCCACGGGAAAGTCTTTCTCCACGTGCAGACATGCTCCCAGGTGCCTGTGGCAAGGGGAAGGAAATGCCATACACTGACCTGGAAGAGACCACAGGGCCCAGGCACAGTCTGAACCCTTCCCTCAACCCGGCGGTTTTGCTAGCAGGAGTTCAACCCCAACGAACACAGCCCGGAGACCCCTGGGGCAAAAACGGCTTCCTACGAACAATGGGTGCTTGCTGTGGAACACCTATCCCAAGTGGGGGTAGCCAGCTCAACAAAATGCCACACACCCAGGTGTAAGAAACAACATTGCCCAGGCATGGTCTAAGCCCCTCACCTCGTCCCTGTGCTTTGGGGAGCCGGAGGGACACACGAGGCCCATGGCCCTGAGACCCCTTTGCAAAAAGCCGGCATCCCACGGAGACAGTTTTCCTGAGGTGTAGACCCTCTCCCAAGTGGTTGTGGCAAGGTAAAGCCAATGCCCTCCACTTCTCTGGAAGAAACCACAGTGCCCAGCCATGTTCTAAGCCCTCCCATCCTCCCTGGGCTTCGGGCAGCAGGAGTGAAAAGAGAGGAGCAGAGCACTGGGACCCGTTTGACAAAAACCGGCTTCCCACGGGAAAGTCTTTCTCCACGTGCAGACATGCTCCCAGGTGCCTGTGGCAAGGGGAAGGAAATGCCATACACTGACCTGGAAGAGACCACAGGGCCCAGGCACAGTCTGAACCCTTCCCTCAACCCGGCGGTTTTGCTAGCAGGAGTTCTAGCCCAACGAACACAGCCCGGAGACCCCTGGGGCAAAAACGGCTTCCGACGAACAATAGGTGCTTGCTGTGGAACACCTATCCCAAGTGGGGGTAGCCAGCTCAACAAAATGCCACACACCCAGGTGTAAAAACCAACATTGCGCAGGCATGGTCTAAGCCCCTCACCTCGTCCCTGTGCTTTGGGGAGCCGGAGGGACACCCGAGGCCCACGGCCCTGAGACCCCTTTGCAAAAAGCCGGTTTCCCACGGAAACAGTTTTCCTGAGGTGCAGACCCTCTCACAAGTGGTTGTGGCAAGGTAAAGCAAATGCCCTCCACTTCTCTGGAAGAAACCACAGTGCCCAGCCATGTTCTAAGCCCTCCCATCCTCCCTGGGCTTCTGGCAGCAGGAGTGAAAAGAGAGGAGCAGAGCACTGGGACCCGTTTGACAAAAACCGGCTTCCACGGGAAAGTCTTTCTCCACGTGCAGACATGCTCCCAGGTGCCTGTGGCAAGGGGAAGGAAATGCCATACACTGACCTGGAAGAGACCACAGGGCCCAGGCACAGTCTGAACCCTTCCCTCAACCCGGCGGTTTTGCTAGCAGGAGTTCAACCCCAACGAACACAGCCCGGAGACCCCTGGGGCAAAAACGGCTTCCTACGAACAATGGGTGCTTGCTGTGGAACACCTATCCCAAGTGGGGGTAGCCAGCTCAACAAAATGCCACACACCCAGGTGTAAGAAACAACATTGCCCAGGCATGGTCTAAGCCCCTCACCTCGTCCCTGTGCTTTGGGGAGCCGGAGGGACACCCGAGGCCCACGGCCCTGAGACCCCTTTGCAAAAAGCCGGCTTCCCACGGAAACAGTTTTCCTGAGGTGCAGACCCTATCCCAAGTGGTTGTGGCAAGGTAAAGCAAATGCCCTCCACTTCTCTGGAAGAAACCACAGTGCCCAGCCATGTTCTAAGCCCTCCCATCCTCCCTGGGCTTCTGGCAGCAGGAGTGAAAAGAGAGGAGCAGAGCACTGGGACCCGTTTGACAAAAACCGGCTTCCCATGGGAAAGTCTTTCTCCACGTGCAGACATGCTCCCAGGTGCCTGTGGCAAGGGGAAGGAAATGCCATACACTGACCTGGAAGAGACCACAGGGCCCAGGCACAGTCTGAACCCTTCCCTCAACCCGGCGGTTTTGCTAGCAGGAGTTCAACCCCAACGAACACAGCCCGGAGACCCCTGGGGCAAAAACGGCTTCCGACGAACAATAGGTGCTTGCTGTGGAACACCTATCCCAAGTGGGGGTAGCCAGCTCAACAAAATGCCACACACCCAGATGTAAGAAACAACATTGCCCAGCCATAGTCTAAGCCCCTCACCTCGTCCCTGTGCTTTGGGGAGCCGGAGGGACACCCGAGGCCCACGGCCCTGAGACCCCTTTGCAAAAAGCCGGCTTCCCACGGAGACAGTTTTCCTGAGGTGTAGACCCTCTCCCAAGTGGTTGTGGCAAGGTAAAGCCAATGCCCTCCACTTCTCTGGAAGAAACCACAGTGCCCAGCCATGTTCTAAGCCCTCCCATCCTCCCTGGGCTTCTGGCAGCAGGAGTGAAAAGAGAGGAGCAGAGCACTGGGACCGTTTGACAAAAACCGGCTTCCCACGGGAAAGTCTTTCTCCGCGTGCAGACATGCTCCCAGGTGCCTGTGGCAAGGGGAAGGAAATGCCATACACTGACCTGGAAGAGACCACAGGGCCCAGGCACAGTCTGAACCCTTCCCTCAACCCGGCGGTTTTGCTAGCAGGAGTTCAAGCCCAACGAACACAGCCCGGAGACCCCTGGGGCAAAAACGGCTTCCAACGAACAACAGGTGCTTGCTGTGGAACACCTATCCCAAGTGGGGGTAGCCAGCTCAACAAAATGCCACACACCCAGGTGTAAGAAACAACATTGCGCAGGCATGGTCTAAGCCCCTCACCTCGTCCCTGTGCTTTGGGGAGCCGGAGGGACACCCGAGGCCCACGGCCCTGAGACCCCTTTGCAAAAAGCCGGCTTCCCACGGAAACAGTTTTCCTGAGGTGCAGACCCTCTCACAAGTGGTTGTGGCAAGGTAAAGCAAATGCCCTCCACTTCTCTGGAAGAAACCACAGTGCCCAGCCATGTTCTAAGCCCTCCCATCCTCCCTGGGCTTCTGGCAGCAGGAGTGAAAAGAGAGGAGCAGAGCACTGGGACCCGTTTGACAAAACCGGCTTCCCACGGGAAAGTCTTTCTCCACGTGCAGACATGCTCCCAGGTGCCTGTGGCAAGGGGAAGGAAATGCCATACACTGACCTGGAAGAGACCACAGGGCCCAGGCACAGTCTGAACCCTTCCCTCAACCCGGCGGTTTTGCTAGCAGGAGTTCAAGCCCAACGAACACAGCCCGGAGACCCTTGGGGCAAAAACGGCTTCCGACGAACAATAGGTGCTTGCTGTGGAACACCTACCCCAAGTGGGGGTAGCCAGCTCAACAAAATGCCACACACCCAGGTGTAAGAAACAACATTGCCCAGGCATGGTCTAAGCCCCTCACCTCGTCCCTGTGCTTTGGGGAGCCGGAGGGACACCCGAGGCCCACGGCCCTGAGACCCCTTTGCAAAAAGCCGGCTTCCCACGGAAACAGTTTTCCTGAGGTGTAGACCCTACCCCAAGTGGTTGTGGCAAGGTAAAGCCAATGCCCTCCACTTCTCTGGAAGAAACCACAGTGCCCAGCCATGTTCTAAGCCCTCCCATCCTCCCTGGGCTTCTGGCAGCAGGAGTGAAAAGAGAGGAGCAGAGCACTGGGACCCGTTTGACAAAATCCGGCTTCCCACGGGAAAGTCTTTCTCCACGTGCAGACATGCTCCCAGGTGCCTGTGGCAAGGGGAAGGAAATGCCATACACTGACCTGGAAGAGACCACAGGGCCCAGGCACAGTCTGAACCCTTCCCTCAACCCGGCGGTTTTGCTATCAGGAGTTCTAGCCCAACGAACACAGCCCGGAGACCCCTGGGGCAAAAACGGCTTCCGACGAACAATAGGTGCTTGCTGTGGAACACCTATCCCAAGTGGGGGTAGCCAGCTCAACAAAATGCCACACACCCAGGTGTAAGAAAAAACATTGCCGAGGCATGGTCTCTCCCCTCACCTCGTCCCTGTGCTTTGGGGAGCCGGAGGGACACCCGAGGCCCACGGCCCTGAGACCCCTTTGCAAAAAGCCGGCTTCCCACGGAAACAGTTTTCCTGAGGTGCAGACCCTCTCACAAGTGGTTGTGGCAAGGTAAAGCAAATGCCCTCCACTTCTCTGGAAGAAACCACAGTGCCCAGCCATGTTCTAAGCCCTCCCATCCTCCCTGGGCTTCTGGCAGCAGGAGTGAAAAGAGAGGAGCAGAGCACTGGGACCCGTTTGACAAAAACCGGCTTCCACGGGAAAGTCTTTCTCCACGTGCAGACATGCTCCCAGGTGCCTGTGGCAAGGGGAAGGAAATGCCATACACTGACCTGGAAGAGACCACAGGGCCCAGGCACAGTCTGAACAATTCCCTCAACCGGGCGGTTTTGCTAGCAGGAGTTCAAGCCCAACGAACACAGCCCGGACACCCCTGGGGCAAAAACGGCTTCCGACGAACAATGGGTGCTTGCTGTGGAACACCTATCCCAAGTGGGGGTAGCCAGCTCAACAAAATGCCACACACCCAGGTGTAAGAAACAACATTGCCCAGGCATGGTCTAAGCCCCTCAGCTCGTCCCTGTGCTTTGGGGAGCCGGAGGGACACCCGAAGCCCACGGCCCTGAGACCCCTTTGCAAAAAGCCGGCTTCCCACGGAAACAGTTTTCCTGAGGTGCAGACCCTCTCACAAGTGGTTGTGGCAAGGTAAAGCCAATGCCCTCCACTTCTCTGGAAGAAACCCCAGTGCCCAGCCATGTTCTAAGCCCTCCCATCCTCCCTGGGCTTCTGGCAGCAGGAGTGAAAAGAGAGGAGCAGAGCACTGGGACCCGTTTGACAAAAACCGGCTTCCCACGGTAAAGTCTTTCTCCACGTGCAGACATGCTCCCAGGTGCCTGTGGCAAGGGGAAGGAAATGCCATACACTGACCTGGAAGAGACCACAGGGCCCAGGCACAGTCTGAACCCTTCCCTCAACCCGGCGGTTTTGCTAGCAGGAGTTCAACCCCAACGAACACAGCCCGGAGACCCATGGGGCAAAAACGGCTTCCGACGAACAATAGGTGCTTGCTGTGGAACACCTATCCCAAGTGGGGGTAGCCAGCTCAACAAAATGCCACACACCCAGGTGTAAGAAACAGCATTGCCCAGGCATGGTCTAAGCCCCTCACCTCGTCCCTGTGCTTTGGGGAGCCGGAGGGACACCCGAGGCCCACGGCCCTGAGACCCCTTTGCAAAAAGCCGGCTTCCCACGGAAACAGTTTTCCTGAGGTGTAGACCCTACCCCAAGTGGTTGTGGCAAGGTAAAGCCTATGCCCTCCACTTCTCTGGAAGAAACCACAGTGCCCAGCCATGTTCTAAGCCCTCCCATCCTCCCTGGGCTTCTGGCAGCAGGAGTGAAAAGAGAGGAGCAGAGCACTGGGACCCGTTTGACAAAAACCGGCTTCCCACGGGAAAGTCTTTCTCCACGTGCAGACATGCTCCCAGGTGCCTGTGGCAAGGGGAAGGAAATGCCATACACTGACCTGGAAGAGACCACAGGGCCCAGGCACAGTCTGAACCCTTCCCTCAACCCGGCGGTTTTGCTAGCAGGAATTCAAGCCCAACGAACACAGCCCGGAGACCCCTGGGTCAAAAACGGCTTCCGACGAACAATAGGTGCTTGCTGTGGAACACCTATCCCAAGTGGGGGTAGCCAGCTCAACAAAATGCCACACACCCAGGTGTAAGAAACAACATTGCCCAGGCATGGTCTAAGCCCCTCACCTCGTCCCTGTGCTTTGGGGAGCCGGAGGGACACCCGAGGCCCACGGCCCTGAGACCCCTTTGCAAAAAGCCGGCTTCCCTCGGAAACAGTTTTCCTGAGGTGCAGACCCTCTCACAAGTGGTTGTGGCAAGGTAAAGCCAATGCCCTCCACTTCTCTGGAAGAAACCCCAGTGCCCAGCCATGTTCTAAGCCCTCCCATCCTTCCTGGGCTTCTGGCAGCAGGAGTGAAAAGAGAGGAGCAGAGCACTGGGACCCGTTTGACAAAAACCGGCTTCCCACGGGAAAGTCTTTCTCCACGTGCAGACATGCTCCCAGGTGCCTGTGGAAAGGGGAAGGAAATGCCATACACTGACCTGGAAGAGACCACAGGGCCCAGGCACAGTCTGAACCCATCCCTCAACCCGGCGGTTTTGCTAGCAGGAGTTCAAGCCCAACGAACACAGCCCGGAGACCCCTGGGGCAAAAACGGCTTCCGACGAACAATAGGTGCTTGCTGTGGAACACCTATCCCAAGTGGGGGTAGCCAGCTCAACAAAATGCCACATACCCAGGTGTAAGAAACAACATTGCCCAGGCATGGTCTAAGCCCCTCACCTCGTCCCTGTGCTTTGGGGAGCCGGAGGGACACCCGAGGCCCACGGCCCTGAGACCCCTTTGCAAAAAGCCGGCTTCCCACGGAAACAGTTTTCCTGAGGTGCAGACCCTATCCCAAGTGGTTGTGGCAAGGTAAAGCCAATGCCCTCCACTTCTCTGGAAGAAACCACAGTGCCCAGCCATGTTCTAAGCCCTCCCATCCTCCCTGGGCTTCTGGCAGCAGGAGTGAAAAGAGAGGAGCAGAGCACTGGGACCCGTTTGACAAAAACCGGCTTATCACGGGAAAGTCTTTCTCCACGTGCAGACATGCTCCCAGGTGCCTGTGGCAAGGGGAAGGAAATGCCATACACTGACCTGGAAGAGACCACAGGGCCCATGCACAGTCTGAACCCTTCCCTCAACCCGGCGGTTTTGCTAGCAGGAGTTCTAGACCAAGGAACACAGCCCGGAAACCCCTGGGGCAAAAACGGCTTCCGAAGAACAATAGGTGCTTGCTGTGGAACACCTATCCCAAGTGGGGGTAGCCAGCTCAACAAAATGCCACACCCCCAGGTGTAAGAAACAACATTGCCCAGGCATGGTCTAAGCCCCTCACCTCGTCCCTGTGCTTTGGGGAGCCGGAGGGACACCCGAGGCCCACGGCCCTGAGACCCCTTTGCAAAAAGCCGGCTTCCCACGGAAACAGTTTTCCTGAGGTGCAGACCCTCTCACAAGTTCTTGTGGCAAGGTAAAGCCAATGCCCTCCTCTTCTCTGGAAGAAACCACAGTGCCCAGCCATGTTCTAAGCCCTCCCATCCTCCCTGGGCTTCTGGCAGCAGGAGTGAAAAGTGAGGAGCAGAGCACTGGGACCCGTTTGACAAAAACCGGCTTCCACGGGAATGTCTTTCTCCACGTGCAGACATGCTCCCAGGTGCCTGTGGCAAGGGGAAGGAAATGCCATACACTGACCTGGAAGAGACCACAGGGCCCAGGCACAGTCTGAACCCTTCCCTCAACCCGGCGGTTTTGCTAGCAGGAGTTCAAGCCCAACGAACACAGCCCGGACACCCCTGGGGCAAAAACGGCTTCCGACGAACAATGGGTGCTTGCTGTGGAACACCTATCCCAAGTGGGGGTAGCCAGCTCAACAAAATGCCACACACCCAGGTGTAAGAAACAACATTGCCCAGGCATGGTCTAAGCCCCTCACCTCGTCCCTGTGCTTTGGGGAGCCGGAGGGACACGCGAAGCCCACGGCCCTGAGACCCCTTTGCAAAAAGCCGGCTTCCCACGGAAACAGTTTTCCTGAGGTGCAGACCCTCTCACAAGTGGTTGTGGCAAGGTAAAGCCAATGCCCTCCACTTCTCTGGAAGAAACCCCAGTGCCCAGCCATGTTCTAAGCCCTCCCATCCTCCCTGGGCTTCTGGCAGCAGGAGTGAAAAGAGAGGAGCAGAGCACTGGGACCCGTTAGACAAAAACCGGCTTCCCACGGGAAAGTCTTTCTCCACGTGCAGACATGCTCCCAGGTGCCTGTGGCAAGGGGAAGGAAATGCCATACACTGACCTGGAAGAGACCACAAGGCCCAGGCACAGTCTGAACCCTTCCCTCAACCCGGCGGTTTTGCTAGCAGGAGTTCTAGCCCAACGAACACAGCCCGGAGACCCCTGGGTCAAAAACGGCTTCCGACGAACAATAGGTGCTTGCTGTGGAACACCTATCCCAAGTGGGGGTAGCCAGCTCAACAAAATGCCACACACCCAGGTGTAAGAAACAACATTGCCCAGGCATGGTCTAAGCCCCTCACCTCGTCCCTGTGCTTTGGGGAGCCGGAGGGACACCCGAGGCCCACGGCCCTGAGACCCCTTTGCAAAAAGCCGGCTTCCCACGGAAACAGTTTTCCTTAGGTGCAGACCCTCTCACAAGTGGTTGTGGCAAGGTAAAGCAAATGCCCTCCACTTCTCTGGAAGAAACCACAGTGCCCAGCCATGTTCTAAGCCCTCCCATCCTCCCTGGGCTTCTGGCAGCAGGAGTGAAAAGAGAGGAGCAGAGCACTGGGACCCGTTTGACAAAAACCGGCTTCCCACGGGAAAGTCTTTCTCCACGTGCAGACATGCTCCCAGGTGCCTGAGGCAAGGGGAAGGAAATGCCATACACTGACCTGGAAGAGACCACAGGGCCCAGGCACAGTCTGAACCCTTCCCTCAACCCGGCGGTTTTGCTAGCAGGAGTTCAAGCCCAACGAACACAGCCAGGAGACCCCTGGGGCAAAAACGGCTTCCGACGAACAATAGGTGCTTGCTGTGGAACACCTATCCCAAGTGGGGGTAGCCAGCTCAACAAAATGCCACACACCCAGGTGTAAGAAACAACATTGCCCAGGCATGTTCTAAGCCCCTCACCTGGTCCCTGTGCTTTGGGGAGCCGGAGGGACACCCGAGGCCCACGGCCCTGAGACCCCTTTGCAAAAAGCCGGCTTCCCACGGAAACAGTTTTCCTGAGGTGCAGACCCTATCCCAAATGGTTGTGGCAAGGTAAAGCAAATGCCCTCCACTTCTCTGGAAGAAACCACAGTGCCCAGCCATGTTCTAAGCCCTCCCATCCTCCCTGGGCTTCTGGCAGCAGGAGTGAAAAGAGAGGAGCAGAGCACTGGGACCCGTTTGACAAAAACCGGCTTCCCACGGGAAAGTCTTTCTCCACGTGCAGACATGCTCCCAGGTGCCTGTGGCAAGGGGAAGGAAATGCCATACACTGACCTGGAAGAGACCACAGGGCCCAGGCACAGTCTGAACCCTTCCCTCAACCCGGCGGTTTTGCTAGCAGGAGTTCAAGCCCAACGAACACAGCCCGGAGACCCCTGGGGCAAAAACGGCTTCCGACGAACAATAGGTGCTTGCTGTGGAACACCTATCCCAAGTGGGGGTAGCCAGGTCAACAAAATGCCACACACCCAGGTGTAAGAAACAACATTGCCCAGGCATGGTCTAAGCCCCTCACCTCGTCCCTGTGCTTTGGGGAGCCGGAGGGACACCCGAGGCCCACGGCCCTGAGACCCCTTTACAAAAAGCCGGCTTCCCACGGAAACAGTTTTCCTGAGGTGCAGACCCTCTCCCAAGTGGTTGTGGCAAGGTAAAGCCAATGCCCTCCACTTCTCTGGAAGAAACCACAGTGCCCAGCCATGTTCTAAGCCCTCCCATCCTCCCTGGGCTTCTGGCAGCAGGAGTGAAAAGAGAGGAGCAGAGCACTGGGACCCGTTTGACAAAAACCGGCTTCCCACGGGAAAGTCTTTCTCCACGTGCAGACATGCTGCAAGGTGCCTGTGGCAAGGGGAAGGAAATGCCATACACTGACCTGGAAGAGACCACAGGGCCCAGGCACAGTCTGAACCCTTCCCTCAACCCGGCGGTTTTGCTAGCAGGAGTTCAACCCCAACGAACACAGCCCGGAGACCCATGGGGCAAAAACGGCTTCCGACGAACAATAGGTGCTTGCTGTGGAACACCTATCCCAAGTGGGGGTAGCCAGCTCAACAAAATGCCACACACCCAGGTGTAAGAAACAACATTGCCCAGGCATGGTCTAAGCCCCTCACCTCGTCCCTGTGCTTTGGGGAGCCGGAGGGACACCCGAGGCCCACGGCCCTGAGACCCCTTTGCAAAAAGCCGGCTTCCCACGGAAACAGTTTTCCTGAGGTACAGACCCTATCCCAAGTGGCTGTGGCAAGGTAAAGCCAATGCCCTCCACTTCTCTGGAAGAAACCACAGTGCCCAGCCATGTTCTAAGCCCTCCCATCCTCCCTGGGCTTCTGGCAGCAGGAGTGAAAAGAGAGGAGCAGAGCACTGGGACCCGTTTGACAAAAACCGGCTTCCCACGGGAAAGTCTTTCTCCACGTGCAGACATGCTCCCAGGTGCCTGTGGCAAGGGGAAGGAAATGCCATACACTGACCTGGAAGAGACCACAGGGCCCAGGCACAGTCTGAACCCTTCCCTCAACCTGGCGGTTTTGCTAGCAGGAGTTCTAGCCCAACGAACACAGCCCGGAGACCCCTGGGTCAAAAACGGCTTCCGACGAACAATAGGTGCTTGCTGTGGAACACCTATCCCAAATGGGGGTAGCCAGCTCAACAAAATGCCACACACCCAGGTGCAAGAAACAACATTGCCCAGGCATGGTCTAAGCCCCTCACCTCGTCCCTGTGCTTTGGGGAGCCGGAGGGACACCCGAGGCCCAGGGCCTAGAAACCCCTTTGCAAAAAGCCGGCTTCCCACGGAAACAGTTTTCCTGAGGTACAGACCCTATCCCAAGGGTTGTGGCAAGGTAAAGCAAATGCCCTCCACTTCTCTGGAAGAAACCAAAGTGCCCAGCCATGTTCTAAGCCCTCCCATCCTCCCTGGGCTTCTGGCAGCAGGAGTGAAAAGAGAGGAGCAGAGCACTGGGACCCGTTTGACAAAAACCGGCTTCCCACGGGAAAGTCTTTCTCCACATGCAGACATGCTCCCAGGTGCCTGAGGCAAGGGGAAGGAAATGCCATACACTGACCTGGAAGAGACCACAGGGCCCAGGCACAGTCTGAACCCTTCCCTCAACCCGGCGGTTTTGCTAGCAGGAGTTCAACCCCAACGAACACAGCCCGGACACCCCTGGGGCAAAAACGGCTTCCGACGAACAATAGGTGCTTGCTGTGGAACACCTATCCCAAGTGGGGGTAGCCAGCTCAACAAAATGCCACACACCCAGGTGTAAGAAACAACATTGCCCAGGCATGTTCTAAGCCCCTCACCTGGTCCCTGTGCTTTGGGGAGCCGGAGGGACACCCGAGGCCCACGGCCCTGAGACCCCTTTGCAAAAAGCCGGCTTCCCACGGAAACAGTTTTCCTGAGGTGCAGACCCTATCCCAAGTGGTTGTGGCAAGGTAAAGCAAATGCCCTCCACTTCTCTGGAAGAAACCACAGTGCCCAGCCATGTTCTAAGCCCTCCCATCCTCCCTGGGCTTCTGGCAGCAGGAGTGAAAAGAGAGGAGCAGAGCACTGGGACCCGTTTGACAAAAACCGGCTTCCCACGGGAAAGTCTTTCTCCACGTGCAGACATGCTCCCAGGTGCCTGTGGCAAAGGGAAGGAAATGCCATACACTGACCTGGAAGAGACCACAGGGCCCAGGCACAGTCTGAACCCTTCCCTCAACCCGGCGGTTTTGCTAGCAGGAGTTCTAGCCCAACGAACACAGCCCGGAGACCCCTGGGGCAAAAACGGCTTCCGACGAACAATAGGTGCTTGCTGTGGAACACCTATCCCAAGTGGGGGTAGCCAGCTCAACAAAATGCCACACACCCAGGTGTAAGAAACAACATTGCCCAGGCATGGTCTAAGCCCCTCACCTCGTCCCTGTGCTTTGGGGAGCCGGAGGGACACCCGAGGCCCACGGCCCTGAGACCCCTTTGCAAAAAGCCGGCTTCCCACGGAAACAGTTTTCCTTAGGTGCAGACCCTCTCACAAGTGGTTGTGGCAAGGTAAAGCCAATGCCCTCCACTTCTCTGGAAGAAACCCCAGTGCCCAGCCATGTTCTAAGCCCTCCCATCCTCCCTGGGCTTCTGGCAGCAGGAGTGAAAAGAGAGGAGCAGAGCACTGGGACCCGTTTGACAAAAACCGGCTTCCCACGGGAAAGTCTTTCTCCACGTGCAGAGATGCTCCCAGGTGCCTGTGGCAAGGGGAAGGAAATGCCATACACTGACCTGGAAGAGACCACAGGGCCCAGGCACAGTCTGAACCCATCCCTCAACCCGGCGGTTTTGCTAGCAGGAGTTCAAGCCCAACGAACACAGCCCGGAGACCCCTGGGGCAAAAACGGCTTCCGACGAACAATAGGTGCTTGCTGTGGAACACCTATCCCAAGTGGGGGTAGCCAGCTCAACAAAATGCCACACACCCAGGTGTAAGAAACAACATTGCCCAGGCATGGTCTAAGCCCCTCACCTCGTCCCTGTGCTTTGGGGAGCCGGAGGGACACCCGAGGCCCACGGCCCTGAGACCCCTTTGCAAAAAGCCGGCTTCCCACGGAAACAGTTTTCCTGAGGTGCAGACCCTATTCCAAGTGGTTGTGGCAAGGTAAAGCCAATGCCCTCCACTTCTCTGGAAGAAACCCCAGTGCCCAGCCATGTTCTAAGCCCTCCCATCCTCCCTGGGCTTCTGGCAGCAGGAGTGAAAAGAGAGGAGCAGAGCACTGGGACCCGTTTGACAAAAACCGGCTTCCCACGGGAAAGTCTTTCTCCACGTGCAGACATGCTCCCAGGTGCCTGTGGCAAGGGGAAGGAAATGCCATACACTGACCTGGAAGAGACCACAGGGCCCAGGCACAGTCTGAACCCTTCCCTCAACCCGGAGGTTTTGCTAGCAGGAGTTCAAGCCCAACGAACACAGCCCGGATACCCCTGGGGCAAAAACGGCTTTTGACGAACAATGGGTGCTTGCTGTGGAACACCTATCCCAAGTCGGGGTAGCCAGCTCAACAAAATGCCACACCCCCAGGTGTAAGAAACAACATTGCCCAGGCATGGTCTAAGCCCCTCACCTCGTCCCTGTGCTTTGGGGAGCCGGAGGGACACCCAAGGCCCACGGCCCTGAGACCCCTTTGCAAAAAGCCGGCTTCCCACGGAAACAGTTTTCCTGAGGTGCAGACCCTATCCCAAGTGGTTGTGGCAAGGTAAAGCCAATGCCCTCCACTTCTCTGGAAGAAACCACAGTGCCCAGCCATGTTCTAAGGCCTCCCATCCTCCCTGGGCTTCTGGCAGCAGGAGTGAAAAGTGAGGAGCAGAGCACTGGGACCCGTTTGACAAAAACATGCTTCCACGGGAAAGTCTTTCTCCACGTGCAGACATGCTCCCAGGTGCCTGTGGCAAGGGGAAGGAAATGCCATACACTGACCTGGAAGAGACCACAGGGCCCAGGCACAGTCTGAACCCTTCCCTCAACCCGGCGGTTTTGCTAGCAGGAGTTCAAGCCCAACGAACACAGCCCGGACACCCCTGGGGCAAAAACGGCTGCCGACGAACAATGGGTGCTTGCTGTGGAACACCTATCCCAAGTGGTGGTAGCCAGCTCAACAAAATGCCACACACCCAGGTGTAAGAAACAACATTGCGCAGGCATGGTCTAAGCCCCTCACCTCGTCCCTGTGCTTTGGGGAGCCGGAGGGACACGCGAAGCCAACGGCCCTGAGACCCCTTTGCAAAAAGCCGGCTTCCCATGGAAACAGTTTTCCTGAGGTGCAGACCCTCTCACAAGTGGTTGTGGCAAGGTAAAGCCAATGTCCTCCACTTCTCTGGAAGAAACCACAGTGCCCAGGCATGTTCTAAGCCCTCCCATCCTCCCTGGGCTTCTGGCAGCAGGAGTGAAAAGAGAGGAGCAGAGCACTGGGACCCGTTTGACAAAAACCGGCTTCCCACGGGAAAGTCTTTCTCCACGTGCAGACATGCTCCCAGGTGCCTGTGGCAAGGGGAAGGAAATGCCATACACTGACCTGGAAGAGACCACAGGGCCCAGGCACAGTCTGAACCCTTCCCTCAACCCGGCGGTTTTGCTAGCAGGAGTTCTAGCCCAACGAACACAGCCCGGAGACCCCTGGGGCAAAAACGGCTTCCGACGAACAATAGGTGCTTGCTGTGGAACACCTATCCCAAGTGGGGGTAGCCAGCTCAACAAAATGCCACACACCCAGGTGTAAGAAACAACATTGCCCAGGCATGGTCTAAGCCCCTCACCTCGTCCCTGTGCTTTGGGGAGCCGGAGGGACACCCGAGGCCCACGGCCCTGAGACCCCTTTGCAAAAAGCCGGCTTCCCACGGAAACAGTTTTCCTGAGGTGCAGACCCTCTCACAAGTGGTTGTGGCAAGGTAAAGCAAATGCCCTCCACTTCTCTGGAAGAAACCACAGTGCCCAGCCATATTCTAAGCCCTCCCATCCTCCCTGGGCTTCTGGCAGCAGGAGTGAAAAGAGAGGAGCAGAGCACTGGGACCCGTTTGACAAAAACTGGCTTCCTACGGGAAAGCCTTTCTCCACGTGCAGACATGCTCCCAGGTGCCTGTGGCAAGGGGAAGGAAATGCCATACACTGACCTGGAAGAGACCACAAGGCCCAGGCACAGTCTGAACCCTTCCCTCAACCCGGCGGTTTTGGTAGCAGGAGTTCAAGCCCAACGAACACAGCCCGGAGACCCCTGGGGCAAAAACGGCTTCCGACGAACAATAGGTGCTTGCTGTGGAACACCTATCCCAAGTGGGGGTAGCCAGCTCAACAAAATGCCACACACCCAGGTGTAAGAAACAACATTGCCCAGGCATGGTCTAAGCCCCTCACCTCGTCCCTGTGCTTTGGGGAGCCGGAGGGACACCCGAGGCCCACGGCCCTGAGACCCCTTTGCAAAAAGCCGGCTTCCCACGGAAACAGTTTTCCTTAGGTGCAGACCCTCTCACAAGTGGTTGTGGCAAGGTAAAGCAAATGCCCTCCACTTCTCTGGAAGAAACCACAGTGCCCAGCCATGTTCTAAGCCCTCCCATCCTCCCTGGGCTTCTGGCAGCAGGAGTGAAAAGAGAGGAGCAGAGCACTGGGACCCGTTTGACAAAAACTGGCTTCCCACGGGAAAGCCTTTCTCCACGTGCAGACATGCTCCCAGGTGCCTGTGGCAAGGGGAAGGAAATGCCATACACTGACCTGGAAGAGACCACAGGGCCCAGGCACAGTCTGAACCCATCCCTCAACCCGGCGGTTTTGGTAGCAGGAGTTCAAGCCCAACGAACACAGCCCGGAGACCCCTGGGGCAAAAACGGCTTCCGACGAACAATAGGTGCTTGCTGTGGAACACCTATCCCAAGTGGGGGTAGCCAGCTCAACAAAATGCCACACACCCAGGTGTAAGAAACAACATTGCCCAGGCATGGTCTAAGCCCCTCACCTCGTCCCTGTGCTTTGGGGAGCCGGAGGGACACCCGAGGCCCACGGCCCTGAGACCCCTTTGCAAAAAGCCGGCTTCCCACGGAAACAGTTTTCCTGAGGTGCAGACCCTATCCCAAGTGGTTGTGGCAAGGTAAAGCCAATGCCCTCCACTTCTCTGGAAGAAACCCCAGTGCCCAGCCATGTTCTAAGCCCTCCCATCCTCCCTGGGCTTCTGGCAGCAGGAGTGAAAAGAGAGGAGCAGAGCACTGGGACCCGTTTGACAAAAACCGGCTTCCCACGGGAAAGTCTTTCTCCACGTGCAGACATGCTCCCAGGTGCCTGTGGCAAGGGGAAGGAAATGCCATACACTGACCTGGAAGAGACCACAGGGCCCAGGCACAGTCTGAACCCTTCCCTCAACCCGGAGGTTTTGCTAGCAGGAGTTCAAGCCCAACGAACACAGCCCGGATACCCCTGGGGCAAAAACGGCTTTTGACGAACAATGGGTGCTTGCTGTGGAACACCTATCCCAAGTGGGGGTAGCCAGCTCAACAAAATGCCACACACCCAGGTGTAAGAAACAACATTGCCCAGGCATGGTCTAAGCCCCTCACCTCGTCCCTGTGCTTTGGGGAGCCGGAGGGACACGCGAAGCCCACGGCCCTGAGACCCCTTTGCAAAAAGCCGGCTTCCCACGGAAACAGTTTTCCTGAGGTGCAGACCCTCTCACAAGTGGTTGTGGCAAGGTAAAGCCAATGCCCTCCACTTCTCTGGAAGAAACCACAGTGCCCAGCCATGTTCTAAGCCCTCCCATCCTCCCTGGGCTTCTGGCAGCAGGAGTGAAAAGAGAGGAGCAGAGCACTGGGACCCGTTTGACAAAAACCGGCTTCCCACGGGAAAGTCTTTCTCCACGTGCAGACATGCTCCCAGGTGCCTGTGGCAAGGGGAAGGAAATGCCATACACTGACCTGGAAGAGACCACAGGGCCCAGGCACAGTCTGAACCCTTCCCTCAACCCGGCGGTTTTGCTAGCAGGAGTTCTAGCCCAACGAACACAGCCCGGAGACCCCTGGGGCAAAAACGGCTTCCGACGAACAATAGGTGCTTGCTGTGGAACACCTATCCCAAGTGGGGGTAGCCAGGTCAACAAAATGCCACACACCCAGGTGTAAGAAACAACATTGCCCAGGCATGGTCTAAGCCCCTCACCTCGTCCCTGTGCTTTGGGGAGCCGGAGGGACACCCGAGGCCCACGGCCCTGAGACCCCTTTGCAAAAAGCCGGCTTCCCACGGAAACAGTTTTCCTTAGGTGCAGACCCTCTCACAAGTGGTTGTGGCAAGGTAAAGCAAATGCCCTCCACTTCTCTGGAAGAAACCACAGTGCCCAGCCATGTTCTAAGCCCTCCCATCCTCCCTGGGCTTCTGGCAGCAGGAGTGAAAAGAGAGGAGCAGAGCACTGGGACCCGTTTGACAAAAACTGGCTTCCCACGGAAAAGCCTTTCTCCACGTGCAGACATGCTCCCAGGTGCCTGTGGCAAGGGGAAGGAAATGCCATACACTGACCTGGAAGAGACCACAGGGCCCAGGTACAGTCTGAACCCTTCCCTCAACCCGGCGGTTTTGCTAGCAGGAGTTCAAGCCCAACGAACACAGCCCGGAGACCCCTGGGGCAAAAACGGCTTCCGACGAACAATAGGTGCTTGCTGTGGAACACCTATCCCAAGTGGGGGTAGCCAGCTCAACAAAATGCCACACACCCAGGTGTAAGAAACAACATTGCCCAGGAATGGTCTAAGCCCCTCACCTCGTCCCTGTGCTTTGGGGAGCCGGAGGGACACTCGAGGCCCACGGCCCTGAGACCCCTTTGCAAAAAGCCGGCTTCCCACGGAAACAGTTTTCCTGAGGTGTAGACCCTATCCCAAGTGGTTGTGGCAAGGTAAAGCCAATGCCCTCCACTTCTCTGGAAGAAACCACAGTGGCCAGCCATGTTCTAAGCCCTCCCATCCTCCCTGGGCTTCTGGCAGCAGGAGTGAAAAGAGAGGAGCAGAGCACTGGGACCCGTTTGACAAAAACCGGCTTCCCACGGGAAAGTCTTTCTCCACGTGCAGACATGCTCCCAGGTCTCTGGCAAGGGGAAGGAAATGCCATACACTGACCTGGAAGAGACCACAGGGCCCATGCACAGTCTGAACACTTCCCTCAACCCGGCGGTTTTGCTAGCAGGAGTTCTAGCCCAACGAACACAGCCCGGAGACCCCTGGGGCAAAAACGGCTTCCGACGAACAATAGGTGCTTGCTGTGGAACACCTATCCCAAGTGGGGGTAGCCAGCTCAACAAAATGCCACACACCCAGGTGTAAGAAACAACATTGCCCAGGCATGGTCTAAGCCCCTCACCTCGTCCCTGTGCTTTGGGGAGCCGGAGGGACACCCGAGGCCCACGGCCCTGAGACCCCTTTGCAAAAAGCCGGCTTCCCACGGAAACAGTTTTCCTGAGGTGCAGACCCTCTCACAAGTGGTTGTGGCAAGGTAAAGCCAATGCCCTCCACTTCTCTGGAAGAAACCACAGTGCCCAGCCATGTTCTAAGCCCTCCCATCCTCCCTGGGCTTCTGGCAGCAGGAGTGAAAAGAGAGGAGCAGAGCACTGGGACCCGTTTGACAAAAACCGGCTTCCACGGGAAAGTCTTTCTCCACGTGCAGACATGCTCCCAGGTGCCTGTGGCAAGGGGAAGGAAATGCCATACACTGACCTGGAAGAGACCACAGGGCCCAGGCACAGTCTGAACCCTTCCCTCAACCCGGCGGTTTTGCTAGCAGGAGTTCAAGCCCAACGAACACAGCCCAGAGACCCCTGGGGCAAAAACGGCTTCCGACGAACAATGGGTGCTTGCTGTGGAACACCTATCCCAAGTGGGGGTAGCCAGCTCAACAAAATGCCACACACCCAGGTGTAAGAAACAACATTGCCCAGGCATGGTCTAAGCCCCTCACCTCGTCCCTGTGCTTTGGGGAGCCGGAGGGACACCCGAGGCCCACGGCCCTGAGACCCCTTTGCAAAAAGCATGCTTCCCACGGAAACAGTTTTCCTGAGGTGTAAACCCTCTCACAAGTGGTTGTGGCAAGGTAAAGCCAATGCCCTCCACTTCTCTGGAAGAAACCACAGTGCCCAGCCATGTTCTAAGCCCTCCCATCCTCCCTGGGCTTCTGGCAGCAGGAGTGAAAAGAGAGGAGCAGAGCACTGGGACCCGTTTGACAAAAACCGGCTTCCACGGGAAAGTCTTTCTCCACGTGCAGACATGCTCCCAGGTGCCTGTGGCAAGGGGAAGGAAATGCCATACACTGACCTGGAAGAGACCACAGGGCCCAGGCACAGTCTGAACCCTTCCCTCAACCCGGCGGTTTTGCTAGCAGGAGTTCAAGCCCAACGAACACAGCCCGGAGACCCCTGGGGCAAAAACGGCTTCCGACGAACAATGGGTGCTTGCTGTGGAACACCTATCCCAAGTGGGGGTAGCCAGCTCAACAAAATGCCACACACCCAGGTGTAAGAAACAACATTGCCCAGGCATGGTCTAAGCCCCTCACCTCGTCCCTGTGCTTTGGGGAGCCGGAGGGACACCCGAGGCCCATGGCCCTGAGACCCCTTTGCAAAAAGCCGGCTTCCCACGGAAACAGTTTTCCTGAGGTGCAGACCCTCTCACAAGTGGTTGTGGCAAGGTAAAGCAAATGCCCTCCACTTCTCTGGAAGAAACCACAGTGCCCAGCCATGTTCTAAGCCCTCCCATCCTCCCTGGGCTTCTGGCAGCAGGAGTGAAAAGAGAGGAGCAGAGCACTGGGACCCGTTTGACAAAAACCGGCTTCCACGGGAAAGTCTTTCTCCACGTGAAGACATGCTCCCAGGTGCCTGTGGCAAGGGGAAGGAAATGCCATACACTGACCTGGAAGAGACCACAGGGCCCAGGCACAGTCTGAACCCTTCCCTCAACCCGGCGGTTTTGCTAGCAGGAGTTCAAGCCCAACGAACACAGCCCGGAGACCCCTGGGGCAAAAACGGCTTCCGACGAACAATGGGTGCTTGCTGTGGAACACCTATCCCAAGTGGGGGTAGCCAGCTCAACAAAATGCCACACACCCAGGTGTAAGAAACAACATTGCCCAGGCATGGTCTAAGCCCCTCACCTCGTCCCTGTGCTTTGGGGAGCCGGAGGGACACCCGAGGCCCACGGCCCTGAGACCCCTTTGCAAAAAGCATGCTTCCCACGGAAACAGTTTTCCTGAGGTGCAGACCCTATCCCAAGTGGTTGTGGCAAGGTAAAGCCAATGCCCTCCACTTCTCTGGAAGAAACCACAGTGCCCAGGCATGTTCTAAGGCCTCCCATCCTCCCTGGGCTTCTGGCAGCAGGAGTGAAAAGAGAGGAGCAGAGCACTGGGACCCGTTTGACAAAAACCGGCTTCCCACGGGAAAGTCTTTCTCCACGTGCAGACATGCTCCCAGGTGCCTGTGGCAAGGGGAAGGAAATGCCATACACTGACCTGGAAGAGACCACAGGGCCCAGGCACAGTCTGAACCCTTCCCTCAACCCGGCGGTTTTGCTAGCAGGAGTTCAAGCCCAACGAACACAGCCCGGAGACCCCTGGGGCAAAAACGGCTTCCGACGAACAATAGGTGCTTGCTGTGGAACACCTATCCCAAGTGGGGGTAGCCAGCTCAACAAAATGCCACACACCCAGGTGTAAGAAACAACATTGCCCAGCCATGGTCTAAGCCCCTCACCTCGTCCCTGTGCTTTGGGGAGCCGGAGGGACACACGAGGCCCATGGCCCTGAGACCCCTTTGCAAAAAGCCGGCATCCCACGGAGACAGTTTTCCTGAGGTGTAGACCCTCTCCCAAGTGGTTGTGGCAAGGTAAAACCAATGCCCTCCACTTCTCTGGAAGAAACCACAGTGCCCAGCCATGTTCTAAGCCCTCCCATCCTCCCTGGGCTTCTGGCAGCAGGAGTGAAAAGTGAGGAGCAGAGCACTGGGACCCGTTTGACAAAAACCGGCTTCCACGGGAAAGTCTTTCTCCACGTGCAGACATGCTCCCAGGTGCCTGTGGCAAGGGGAAGGAAATGCCATACACTGACCTGGAAGAGACCACAGGGCCCAGGCACAGTCTGAACCCTTCCCTCAACCCGGCGGTTTTGCTAGCAGGAGTTCAAGCCCAACGAACACAGCCCGGAGACCCCTGGGGCAAAAACGGCTTCCGACGAACAATGGGTGCTTGCTGTGGAACACCTATCCCAAGTGGGGGTAGCCAGCTCAACAAAATGCCACACACCCAGGTGTAAGAACCAACATTGCGCAGGCATGGTCTAAGCCCCTCACCTCGTCCCTGTGCTTCGGGGAGCCGGAGGGACACACGAGGCCCATGGCCCTGAGACCCCTTTGCAAAAAGCCGGCTTCCCACGGAAACAGTTTTCCTGAGGTGCAGACCCTCTCACAAGTGGTTGTGGCAAGGTAAAGCCAATGCCCTCCACTTCTCTGGAAGAAACCACAGTGCCCAGCCATGTTCTAAGGCCTCCCATCCTCCCTGGGCTTCTGGCAGCAGGAGTGAAAAGAGAGGAGCAGAGCACTGGGACCCGTTTGACAAAAACCGGCTTCCACGGGAAAGTCTTTCTCCACGTGCAGACATGCTCCCAGGTGCCTGTGGCAAGGGGAAGGAAATGCCATACACTGACCTGGAAGAGACCACAGGGCCCAGGCACAGTCTGAACCCTTCCCTCAACCCGGCGGTTTTGCTAGCAGGAGTTCAAGCACAACGAACACAGCCCAGAGACCCCTGGGGCAAAAACGGCTTCCGACGAACAATGGGTGCTTGCTGTGGAACACCTATCCCAAGTGGGGGTAGCCAGCTCAACAAAATGCCACACCCCCAGGTGTAAGAAACAACATTGCCCAGGCATGGTCTAAGCCCCTCACCTCGTCCCTGTGCTTTGGGGAGCCGGAGGGACACCCGAGGCCCACGGCCCTGAGACCCCTTTGCAAAAAGCCGGCTTCCCACGGAAACAGTTTTCCTTAGGTGCAGACCCTCTCACAAGTGGTTGTGGCAAGGTAAAGCCAATGCCCTCCACTTCTCTGGAAGAAACCCCAGTGCCCAGCCATGTTCTAAGCCCTCCCATCCTCCCTGGGCTTCTGGCAGCAGGAGTGAAAAGAGAGGAGCAGAGCACTGGGACCCGTTTGACAAAAACCGGCTTCCAACGGGAAAGTCTTTCTCCACGTGCAGACATGCTCCCAGGTGCCTGTGGCAAGGGGAAGGAAATGCCATACACTGACCTGGAAGAGACCACAGGGCCCAGGCACAGTCTGAACCCATCCCTCAACCCGGCGGTTTTGCTAGCAGGAGTTCAAGCCCAACGAACACAGCCCGGAGACCCCTGGGGCAAAAACGGCTTCCGACGAACAATAGGTGCTTGCTGTGGAACACCTATCCCAAGTGGGGGTAGCCAGGTCACCAAAATGCCACACACCCAGGTGTAAGAAACAACATTGCCCAGGCATGGTCTAAGCCCCTCACCTCGTCCCTGTGCTTTGGGGAGCCGGAGGGACACCCGAGGCCCACGGCCCTGAGACCCCTTTGCAAAAAGCCGGCTTCCCACGGAAACAGTTTTCCTGAGGTGCAGACCCTATCCCAAGTGGTTGTGGCAAGGTAAAGCCAATGCCCTCCACTTCTCTGGAAGAAACCACAGTGCCCAGCCATGTTCTAAGCCCTCCCATCCTCCCTGGGCTTCTGGCAGCAGGAGTGAAAAGTGAGGAGCAGAGCACTGGGACCCGTTTGACAAAAACATGCTTCCACGGGAAAGTCTTTCTCCACGTGCAGACATGCTCCCAGGTGCCTGTGGCAAGGGGAAGGAAATGCCATACACTGACCTGGAAGAGACCACAGGGCCCAGGCACAGTCTGAACCCTTCCCTCAACCCGGCGGTTTTGCTAGCAGGAGTTCAAGCCCAACGAACACAGCCCGGACACCCCTGGGGCAAAAACGGCTTCCGACGAACAATGGGTGCTTGCTGTGGAACACCTATCCCAAGTGGGGGTAGCCAGCTCAACAAAATGCCACACACCCAGGTGTAAGAAACAACATTGCCCAGGCATGGTCTAAGCCCCTCACCTCGTCCCTGTGCTTTGGGGAGCCGGAGGGACACGCGAAGCCAACGGCCCTGAGACCCCTTTGCAAAAAGCCGGCTTCCCACGGAAACAGTTTTCCTGAGGTGCAGACCCTCTCACAAGTGGTTGTGGCAAGGTAAAGCCAATGCCCTCCACTTCTCTGGAAGAAACCACAGTGCCCAGCCATGTTCTAAGCCCTCCCATCCTCCCTGGGCTTCTGGCAGCAGGAGTGAAAAGTGAGGAGCAGAGCACTGGGACCCGTTTGACAAAAACATGCTTCCACGGGAAAGTCTTTCTCCACGTGCAGACATTCTCCCAGGTGCCTGTGGCAAGGGGAAGGAAATGCCATACACTGACCTGGAAGAGACCACAGGGCCCAGGCACAGTCTGAACCCTTCCCTCAACCCGGCGGTTTTGCTAGCAGGAGTTCAAGCCCAACGAACACAGCCCGGACACCCCTGGGGCAAAAACGGCTTCCGACGAACAATGGGTGCTTGCTGTGGAACACCTATCCCAAGTGGGGGTAGCCAGCTCAACAAAATGCCACACACCCAGGTGTAAGAAACAACATTGCCCAGGCATGGTCGAAGCCCCTCACCTCGTCCCTGTGCTTTGGGGAGCCGGAGGGACACGCGAAGCCAACGGCCCTGAGACCCCTTTGCAAAAAGCCGGCTTCCCACGGAAACAGTTTTCCTGAGGTGCAGACCCTCTCACAAGTGGTTGTGGCAAGGTAAAGCCAATGTCCTCCACTTCTCTGGAAGAAACCACAGTGCCCAGCCATGTTCTAAGCCCTCCCATCCTCCCTGGGCTTCTGGCAGCAGGAGTGAAAAGAGAGGAGCAGAGCACTGGGACCCGTTTGACAAAAACCGGCTTCCCACGGGAAAGTCTTTCTCCACGTGCAGACATGCTCCCAGGTGCCTGTGGCAAGGGGAAGGAAATGCCATACACTGACCTGGAAGAGACCACAGGGCCCAGGCACAGTCTGAACCCTTCCCTCAACCCGGCGGTTTTGCTAGCAGGAGTTGAAGACCAACGAACACAGCCCGGAGACCCCTGGGGCAAAAACGGCTTCCGACGAACAATAGGTGCTTGCTGTGGAACACCTATCCCAAGTGGGGGTAGCCAGCTCAACAAAATGCCACACACCCAGGTGTAAGAAACAACATTGCCCAGGCATGGTCTAAGCCCCTCACCTCGTCCCTGTGCTTTGGGGAGCCGGAGGGACACCCGAGGCCCACGGCCCTGAGACCCCTTTGCAAAAAGCCGGCTTCCCACGGAAACAGTTTTCCTGAGGTGCAGACCCTCTCACAAGTGGTTGTGGCAAGGTAAAGCAAATGCCCTCCACTTCTCTGGAAGAAACCACAGTGCCCAGCCATATTCTAAGCCCTCCCATCCTCCCTTGGCTTCTGGCAGCAGGAGTGAAAAGAGAGGAGCAGAGCACTGGGACCCGTTTGACAAAAACTGGCTTCCCACGGGAAAGCCTTTCTCCACGTGCAGACATGCTCCCAGGTGCCTGTGGCAAGGGGAAGGAAATGCCATACACTGACCTGGAAGAGACCACAGGGCCCAGGCACAGTCTGAACCCTTCCCTCAACCCGGCGGTTTTGCTAGCAGGAGTTCAAGCCCAACGAACACAGCCCGGAGACCCCTGGGGCAAAAACGGCTTCCGACGAACAATAGGTGCTTGCTGTGGAACACCTATCCCAAGTGGGGGTAGCCAGCTCAACAAAATGCCACACACCCAGGTGTAAGAAACAACATTGCCCAGGCATGGTCTAAGCCCCTCACCTCGTCCCTGTGCTTTGGGGAGCCGGAGGGACACCCGAGGCCCACGGCCCTGAGACCCCTTTGCAAAAAGCCGGCTTCCCACGGAAACAGTTTTCCTTAGGTGCAGACCCTCTCACAAGTGGTTGTGGCAAGGTAAAGCAAATGCCCTCCACTTCTCTGGAAGAAACCACAGTGCCCAGCCATGTTCTAAGCCCTCCCATCCTCCCTGGCCTTCTGGCAGCAGGAGTGAAAAGAGAGGAGCAGAGCACTGGGACCCGTTTGACAAAAACTGGCTTCCCACGGGAAAGTCTTTCTCCACGTGCAGACATGCTCCCAGGTGCCTGTGGCAAGGGGAAGGAAATGCCATACACTGACCTGGAAGAGACCACAGGGCCCAGGCACAGTCTGAACCCATCCCTCAACCCGGCGGTTTTGGTAGCAGGAGTTCAAGCCCAACGAACACAGCCCGGAGACCCCTGGGGCAAAAACGGCTTCCGACGAACAATAGGTGCTTGCTGTGGAACACCTATCCCAAGTGGGGGTAGCCAGCTCAACAAAATGCCACACACCCAGGTGTAAGAAACAACATTGCCCAGGCATGGTCTAAGCCCCTCACCTCGTCCCTGTGCTTTGGGGAGCCGGAGGGACACCCGAGGCCCACGGCCCTGAGACCCCTTTGCAAAAAGCCGGCTTCCCACGGAAACAGTTTTCCTGAGGTGCAGACCCTATCCCAAGTGGTTGTGGCAAGGTAAAGCCAATGCCCTCCACTTCTCTGGAAGAAACCCCAGTGCCCAGCCATGTTGTAAGCCCTCCCATCCTCCCTGGGCTTCTGGCAGCAGGAGTGAAAAGAGAGGAGCAGAGCACTGGGACCCGTTTGACAAAAACCGGCTTCCCACGGGAAAGTCTTTCTCCACGTGCAGACATGCTCCCAGGTGCCTGTGGCAAGGGGAAGGAAATGCCATACACTGACCTGGAAGAGACCACAGGGCCCAGGCACAGTCTGAACCCTTCCCTCAACCCGGAGGTTTTGCTAGCAGGAGTTCAAGCCCAACGAACACAGCCCGGATACCCCTGGGGCAAAAACGGCTTTTGACGAACAATGGGTGCTTGCTGTGGAACACCTATCCCAAGTGGGGGTAGCCAGCTCAACAAAATGCCACACCCCCAGGTGTAAGAAACAACATTGCCCAGGCATGGTCTAAGCCCCTCACCTCGTCCCTGTGCTTTGGGGAGCCGGAGGGACACCCGAGGCCCACGGCCCTGAGACCCCTTTGCAAAAAGCGGGCTTCCCACGGAAACAGTTTTCCTGAGGTGCAGACCCTATCCCAAGTGGTTGTGGCAAGGTAAAGCCAATGCCCTCCACTTCTCTGGAAGAAACCACAGTGCCCAGACATGTTCTAAGCCCTCCCATCCTCCCTGGGCTTCTGGCAGCAGGAGTGAAAAGTGAGGAGCAGAGCACTGGGACCCGTTTGACAAAAACATGCTTCCACGGGAAAGTCTTTCTCCACGTGCAGACATGCTCCCAGGTGCCTGTGGCAAGGGGAAGGAAATGCCATACACTGACCTGGAAGAGACCACAGGGCCCAGGCACAGTCTGAACCCTTCCCTCAACCCGGCGGTTTTGCTAGCAGGAGTTCAAGCCCAACGAACACAGCCCGGACACCCCTGGGGCAAAAACGGCTTCCGACGAACAATGGGTGCTTGCTGTGGAACACCTATCCCAAGTGGGGGTAGCCAGCTCAACAAAATGCCACACACCCAGGTGTAAGAAACAACATTGCCCAGGCATGGTCTAAGCCCCTCACCTCGTCCCTGTGCTTTGGGGAGCCGGAGGGACACGCGACGCCAACGGCCCTGAGACCCCTTTGCAAAAAGCCGGCTTCCCACGGAAACAGTTTTCCTGAGGTGCAGACCCTCTCACAAGTGGTTGTGGCAAGGTAAAGCCAATGCCCTCCACTTCTCTGGAAGAAACCACAGTGCCCAGCCATGTTCTAAGCCCTCCCATCCTCCCTGGGCTTCTGGCAGCAGGAGTGAAAAGAGAGGAGCAGAGCACTGGGACCCGTTTGACAAAAACCGGCTTCCCACGGGAAAGTCTTTCTCCACGTGCAGACATGCTCCCAGGTGCCTGTGGCAAGGGGAAGGAAATGCCATACACTGACCTGGAAGAGACCACAGGGCCCAGGCACAGTCTGAACCCTTCCCTCAACCCGGCGGTTTTGCTAGCAGGAGTTCTAGCCCAACGAACACAGCCCGGAGACCCCTGGGGCAAAAACGGCTTCCGACGAACAATAGGTGCTTGCTGTGGAACACCTATCCCAAGTGGGGGTAGCCAGCTCAACAAAATGCCACACACCCAGGTGTAAGAAACAACATTGCCCAGGCATGGTCTAAGCCCCTCACCTCGTCCCTGTGCTTTGGGGAGCCGGAGGGACACCCGAGGCCCACGGCCCTGAGACCCCTTTGCAAAAAGCCGGCTTCCCACGGAAACAGTTTTCCTGAGGTGCAGACCCTCTCACAAGTGGTTGTGGCAAGGTAAAGCAAATGCCCTCCACTTCTCTGGAAGAACCCCAGTGCCCAGCCATATTCTAAGCCCTCCCATCCTCCCTTGGCTTCTGGTAGCAGGAGTGAAAAGAGAGGAGCAGAGCACTGGGACCCGTTTGACAAAAACTGGCTTCCTACGGGAAAGCCTTTCTCCACGTGCAGACATGCTCCCAGGTGCCTGTGGCAAGGGGAAGGAAATGCCATACACTGACCTGGAAGAGACCACAAGGCCCAGGCACAGTCTGAACCCTTCCCTCAACCCGGCGGTTTTGGTAGCAGGAGTTCAAGCCCAACGAACACAGCCCGGAGACCCCTGGGGCAAAAACGGCTTCCGACGAACAATAGGTGCTTGCTGTGGAACACCTATCCCAAGTGGGGGTAGCCAGCTCAACAAAATGCCACACACCCAGGTGTAAGAAACAACATTGCCCAGGCATGGTCTAAGCCCCTCACCTCGTCCCTGTGCTTTGGGGAGCCGGAGGGACACCCGAGGCCCACGGCCCTGAGACCCCTTTGCAAAAAGCCGGCTTCCCACGGAAACAGTTTTCCTGAGGTGCAGACCCTCTCACAAGTGGTTGTGGCAAGGTAAAAGCAAATGCCCTCCACTTCTCTGGAAGAAACCACAGTGCCCAGCCATGTTCTAAGCCCTCCCATCCTCCCTGGGCTTCTGGCAGCAGGAGTGAAAAGAGAGGAGCAGAGCACTGGGACCCGTTTGACAAAAACTGGCTTCCCACGGGAAAGCCTTTCTCCACGTGCAGACATGCTCCCAGGTGCCTGTGGCAAGGGGAAGGAAATGCCATACACTGACCTGGAAGAGACCACAGGGCCCAGGCACAGTCTGAACCCTTCCCTCAACCCGGCGGTTTTGCTAGCAGGAGTTCAAGCCCAACGAACACAGCCCGGAGACCCCTGGGGCAAAAACGGCTTCCGACGAACAATAGGTGCTTGCTGTGGAACACCTATCCCAAGTGGGGGTAGCCAGCTCAACAAAATGCCACACACCCAGGTGTAAGAAACAACATTGCCCAGGCATGGTCTAAGCCCCTCACCTCGTCCCTGTGCTTTGGGGAGCCGGAGGGACACCCGAGGCCCACGGCCCTGAGACCCCTTTGCAAAAAGCCGGCTTCCCACGGAAACACTTTTCCTTAGGTGCAGACCCTCTCACAAGTGGTTGTGGCAAGGTAAAGCCAATGCCCTCCACTTCTCTGGAAGAAACCACAGTGCCCAGCCATGTTCTAAGCCCTCCCATCCTCCCTGGGCTTCTGGCAGCAGGAGTGAAAAGAGAGGAGCAGAGCACTGGGACCCGTTTGACAAAAACTGGCTTCCCACGGGAAAGCCTTTCTCCACGTGCAGACATGCTCCCAGGTGCCTGTAGCAAGGGGAAGGAAATGCCATACACTGACCTGGAAGAGACCACAGGGCCCAGGCACAGTCTGAACCCATCCCTCAACCCGGCGGTTTTGGTAGCAGGAGTTCAAGCCCAACGAACACAGCCCGGAGACCCCTGGGTCAAAAACGGCTTCCGACGAACAATAGGTGCTTGCTGTGGAACACCTATCCCAAGTGGGGGTAGCCAGCTCAACAAAATGCCACACCCCCAGGTGTAAGAAACAACATTGCCCAGGCATGGTCTAAGCCCCTCACCTCGTCCCTGTGCTTTGGGGAGCCGGAGGGACACCCGAGACCCACGGCCCTGAGACCCCTTTGCAAAAAGCAGGCTTCCCACGGAAACAGTTTTCCTGAGGTGCAGACCCTATCCCAAGTGGTTGTGGCAAGGTAAAGCAAATGCCCTCCACTTCTCTGGAAGAAACCACAGTGCCCAGCCATGTTCTAAGCCCTCCCATCCTCCCTGGGCTTCTGGCAGCAGGAGTGAAAAGAGAGGAGCAGAGCACTGGGACCCGTTTGACAAAAACCGGCTTCCACGGGAAAGTCTTTCTCCACGTGCAGACATGCTCCCAGGTGCCTGTGGCAAGGGGAAGGAAATGCTATACACTGACCTGGAAGAGACCACAGGGCCCAGGCACAGTCTGAACCCTTCCCTCAACCCGGTGGTTTTGCTAGCAGGAGTTCAAGCCCAACGAACACAGCCCGGAGACCCCTGGGGCAAAAAAGGCTTCCGACGAACAATAGGTGCTTGCTGTGGAACACCTATCCCAAGTGGGGGTAGCCAGCTCAACAAAATGCCACACACCCAGGTGTAAGAAACAACATTGCCCAGGCATGGTCTAAGCCCCTCACCTCGTCCCTGTGCTTTGGGGAGCCGGAGGGACACCCGAGACCCACGGCCCTGAGACCCCTTTGCAAAAAGCCGGCTTCCCACGGAAACAGTTTTCCTGAGGTGCAGACCCTATCCCAAGTGGTTGTGGCAAGGTAAAGCCAATGCCCTCCACCTCTCTGGAAGAAACCACAGTGCCCAGCCATGTTCTAAGCCCTCCCATCCTCCCTGGGCTTCTGGCAGCAGGAGTGAAAAGAGAGGAGCAGAGCACTGGGACCCGTTTGACAAAAACCGGCTTCCACGGGAAAGTCTTTCTCCACGTGCAGACATGCTCCCAGGTGCCTGTGGCAAGGGGAAGGAAATGCCATACACTGACCTGGAAGAGACCACAGGGCCCAGGCACAGTCTGAACCCTTCCCTCAACCCGGCGGTTTTGCTAGCAGGAGTTCAAGCCCAACGAACACAGCCTGGAGACCCCTGGGGCAAAAACGGCTTCCGACGAACAATAGGTGCTTGCTGTGGAACACCTATCCCAAGTGGGGGTAGCCAGCTCAACAAAATGCCACACACCCAGGTGTAAGAAACAACATTGTCCAGCCATGGTCTAAGCCCCTCACCTCGTCCCTGTGCTTTGGGGAGCCGGAGGGACACCCGAGGCCCATGGACCTGAGACCCCTTTGCAAAAAGCCGGCTTCCCACGGAAACAGTTTTCCTGAGGTGCAGACCCTCTCACAAGTGGTTGTGGCAAGGTAAAGCAAATGCCCTCCACTTCTCTGGAAGAAACCACAGTGCCCAGCCATGTTCTAAGCCCTCCCATCCTCCCTGGGCTTCTGGCAGCAGGAGTGAAAAGAGAGGAGCAGAGCACTGGGACCCGTTTGACAAAACCGGCTTCCCACGGGAAAGTCTTTCTCCACGTGCAGACATGCTCCCAGGTGCCTGTGGCAAGGGGAAGGAAATGCCATACACTGACCTGGAAGAGACCACAGGGCCCAGGCACAGTCTGAACCCTTCCCTCAACCCGGCGGTTTTGCTAGCAGGAGTTCAAGCCCAACGAACACAGCCCGGAGACCCCTGGGGCAAAAACGGCTTCCGACGAACAATAGGTGCTTGCTGTGGAACACCTATCCCAAGTGGGGGTAGCCAGCTCAACAAAATGCCACACACCCAGGTGTAAGAAGCAACATTGCCCAGGCATGGTCTAAGCCCCTCACCTCGTCCCTGTGCTTTGGGGAGCCGGAGGGACACCCGAGGCCCACGGCCCTGAGACCCCTTTGCAAAAAGCAGGCTTCCCACGGAAACAGTTTTCCTGAGGTGCAGACCCTATCCCAAGTGGTTGTGGCAAGGTAAAGCCAATGCCCTCCACTTCTCTGGAAGAAACCACAGTGCCCAGCCATGTTCTAAGCCCTCCCATCCTCCCTGGGCTTCTGGCAGCAGGAGTGAAAAGAGAGGAGCAGAGCACTGGGACCCGTTTGACAAAAACCGGCTTCCCACGGGAAAGTCTTTCTCCACGTGCAGACATGCTCCCAGGTGCCTGTGGCAAGGGGAAGGAAATGCCATACACTGACCTGGAAGAGACCACAGGGCCCAGGCACAGTCTGAACCCTTCCCTCAACCCGGCGGTTTTGCTAGCAGGAGTTCAAGCCCAACGAACACATCCCGGAGACCCCTGGGGCAAAAACGGCTTCCGACGAACAATAGGTGCTTGCTGTGGAACACCTTTCCCAAGTGGGGGTAGCCAGCTCAACAAAATGCCACACACCCAGGTGTAAGAAACAACATTGTCCAGCCATGGTCTAAGCCCCTCACCTCGTCCCTGTGCTTTGGGGAGCCGGAGGGACACCCGAGGCCCATGGACCTGAGACCCCTTTGCAAAAAGCCGGCTTCCCACGGAAACAGTTTTCCTGAGGTGCAGACCCTCTCACAAGTGGTTGTGGCAAGGTAAAGCAAATGCCCTCCACTTCTCTGGAAGAAACCACAGTGCCCAGCCATGTTCTAAGCCCTCCCATCCTCCCTGGGCTTCTGGCAGCAGGAGTGAAAAGAGAGGAGCAGAGCACTGGGACCCGTTTGACAAAACCGGCTTCCCACGGGAAAGTCTTTCTCCACGTGCAGACATGCTCCCAGGTGCCTGTGGCAAGGGGAAGGAAATGCCATACACTGACCTGGAAGAGACCACAGGGCCCAGGCACAGTCTGAACCCTTCCCTCAACCCGGCGGTTTTGCTAGCAGGAGTTCAAGCCCAACGAACACAGCCCGGAGACCCCTGGGGCAAAAACGGCTTCCGACGAACAATAGGTGCTTGCTGTGGAACACCTGTCCCAAGTGGGGGTAGCCAGCTCAACAAAATGCCACACACCCAGGTGTAAGAAGCAACATTGCCCAGGCATGGTCTAAGCCCCTCACCTCGTCCCTGTGCTTTGGGGAGCCGGAGGGACACCCGAGACCCACGGCCCTGAGACCCCTTTGCAAAAAGCAGGCTTCCCACGGAAACAGTTTTCCTGAGGTGCAGACCCTATCCCAAGTGGTTGTGGCAAGGTAAAGCCAATGCCCTCCACTTCTCTGGAAGAAACCACAGTGCCCAGCCATGTTCTAAGCCCTCCCATCCTCCCTGGGCTTCTGGCAGCAGGAGTGAAAAGAGAGGAGCAGAGCACTGGGACCCGTTTGACAAAAACCGGCTTCCCACGGGAAAGTCTTTCTCCACGTGCAGACATGCTCCCAGGTGCCTGTGGCAAGGGGAAGGAAATGCCATACACTGACCTGGAAGAGACCACAGGGCCCAGGCACAGTCTGAACCCATCCCTCAACCCGGCGGTTTTGCTAGCAGGAGTTCAAGCCCAACGAACACAGCCCGGAGACCCCTGGGGCAAAAACGGCTTCCGACGAACAATAGGTGCTTGCTGTGGAACACCTATCCCAAGTGGGGGTAGCCAGCTCAACAAAATGCCACACACCCAGGTGTAAGAAACAACATTGCCCAGGCATGGTCTAAGCCCCTCACCTCGTCCCTGTGCTTTGGGGAGCCGGAGGGACACCCGAGGCCCACGGCCCTGAGACCCCTTTGCAAAAAGCAGGCTTCCCACGGAAACAGTTTTCCTGAGGTGCAGACCCTATCCCAAGTGGTTGTGGCAAGGTAAAGCCAATGCCCTCCACTTCTCTGGAAGAAACCACAGTGCCCAGCCATGTTCTAAGCCCTCCCATCCTCCCTGGGCTTCTGGCAGCAGGAGTGAAAAGAGAGGAGCAGAGCACTGGGACCCGTTTGACAAAAACCGGCTTCCCACGGGAAAGTCTTTCTCCACGTGCAGACATGCTCCCAGGTGCCTGTGGCAAGGGGAAGGAAATGCCATACACTGACCTGGAAGAGACCACAGGGCCCAGACACAGTCTGAACCCTTCCCTCAACCCGGCGGTTTTGCTAGCAGGAGTTCAAGCCCAACGAACACATCCCGGAGACCCCTGGGGCAAAAACGGCTTCCGACGAACAATAGGTGCTTGCTGTGGAACACCTTTCCCAAGTGGGGGTAGCCAGCTCAACAAAATGCCACACACCCAGGTGTAAGAAACAACATTGCCCAGGCATGGTCTAAGCCCCTCACCTCGTCCCTGTGCTTTGGGGAGCCGGAGGGACACCCGAGGCCCACGGCCCTGAGACCCCTTTGCAAAAAGCCGGCTTCCCACGGAGACAGTTTTCCTGAGGTGTAGACCCTCTCCCAAGTGGTTGTGGCAAGGTAAAGCCAATGCCCTCCACTTCTCTGGAAGAAACCACAGTGCCCAGCCATGTTCTAAGCCCTCCCATCCTCCCTGGGCTTCTGGCAGCAGGAGTGAAAAGAGAGGAGCAGAGCACTGGGACCCGTTTGACAAAAACCGGCTTCCCACGGGAAAGTCTTTCTCCACGTGCAGACATGCTCCCAGGTGCCTGTGGCAAGGGGAAGGAAATGCCATACACTGACCTGGAAGAGACCACAGGGCCCAGGCACAGTCTGAACCCTTCCCTCAACCCGGCGGTTTTGCTAGTAGGAGTTCAAGCCCAACGAACACAGCCCGGAGACCCCTGGGGCAAAAACGGCTTCCGACGAACAATGGGTGCTTGCTGTGGAACACCTATCCCAAGTGGGGGTAGCCAGCTCAACAAAATGCCACACACCCAGGTGTAAGAAACAACATTGCCCAGGCATGGTCTAAGCCCCTCACCTCGTCCCTGTGCTTTGGGGAGCCGGAGGGACACCCGAAGCCCACGGCCCTGAGACCCCTTTGCAAAAAGACGGCTTCCCACGGAAACAGTTTTCCTGAGGTGCAGACCCTATCCCAAGTGGTTGTGGCAAGGTAAAGCCAATGCCCTCCACTTCTCTGGAAGAAACCACAGTGCCCAGCCATGTTCTAAGCCCTCCCATCCTCCCTGGGCTTCTGGCAGCAGGAGTGAAAAGAGAGGAGCAGAGCACTGGGACCCGTTTGACAAAAACCGGCTTCCCACGGGAAAGTCTTTCTCCACGTGCAGACATGCTCCCAGGTGCCTGTGGCAAGGGGAAGGAAATGCCATACACTGACCTGGAAGAGACCACAGGGCCCATGCACAGTCTGAACCCTTCCCTCAACCCGGCGGTTTTGCTAGCAGGAGTTCTAGCCCAACGAACACAGCCCGGAGACCCCTGGGGCAAAAACGGCTTCCGACGAACAATAGGTGCTTGCTGTGGAACACCTATCCCAAGTGGGGGTAGCCAGCTCAACAAAATGCCACACACCCAGGTGTAAGAAACAACATTGTCCAGCCATGGTCTAAGCCCGTCACCTCGTCCCTGTGCTTTGGGGAGCCGGTGGGACACCCGAGGCCCACGGCCCTGAGACCCCTTTGCAAAAAGCCGGCTTCCCACGGAAACAGTTTTCCTGAGGTGCAGACCCTATCCCAAGTGGTTGTGGCAAGGTAAAGCCAATGCCCTCCACTTCTCTGGAAGAAACCACAGTGCCCAGCCATGTTCTAAGCCCTCCCATCCTCCCTGGGCTTCTGGCAGCAGGAGTGAAAAGAGAGGAGCAGAGCACTGGGACCCGTTTGACAAAAACCGGCTTCCCACGGGAAAGTCTTTCTCCACGTGCAGACATGCTCCCAGGTGCCTGTGCAAGGGGAAGGAAATGCCATACACTGACCTGGAAGAGACCACAGGGACCAGGCACAGTCTGAACCCTTCCCTCCACCCGGCGGTTTTCCTAGCAGGAGTTCAAGCCCAAGGAACACAGCCCGGAGACCCCTGGGGCAAAAACGGCTTCCGACGAACAATAGGTGCTTGCTGTGGAACACCTATCCCAAGTGGGGGTAGCCAGCTCAACAAAATGCCACACACCCAGGTGTAAGAAACAACATTGCCCAGGCATGGTCTAAGCCCCTCACCTCGTCCCTGTGCTTTGGGGAGCCGGAGGGACACCCGAGGCCCACGGCCCTGAGACCCCTTTGCAAAAAGCAGGCTTCCCACGGAAACAGTTTTCCTGAGGTGCAGACCCTCTCACAAGTGGTTGTGGCAAGGTAAAGCCAATGCCCTCCACTTCTCTGGAAGAAACCACAGTGCCCAGCCATGTTCTAAGCCCTCCCATCCTCCCTGGGCTTCTGGCAGCAGGAGTGAAAAGAGAGGAGCAGAGCACTGGGACCCGTTTGACAAAAACCGGCTTCCCACGGGAAAGTCTTTCTCCACGTGCAGACATACACCCAGGTGCCTGTGGCAAGGGGAAGGAAATGCCATACACTGACCTGGAAGAGACCACAGGGCCCAGGCACAGTCTGAACACTTCCCTCAACCCGGCGGTTTTGGTAGCAGGAGTTCTAGCCCAACGAACACAGCCCGGAGACCCCTGGGGCAAAAATGGCTTCCGACGAACAATAGGTGCTTGCTGTGGAACACCTATCCCAAGTGGGAGTAGCCAGCTCAACAAAATGCCACACACCCAGGTGTAAGAAACAACATTGCCCAGGCATGGTCTAAGCCCCTCACCTCGTCCCTGTGCTTTGGGGAGCCGGAGGGACACCCGAGGCCCACGGCCCTGAGACCCCTTTGCAAAAAGACGGCTTCCCACGGAAGGAGTTTTCCTGAGGTGCAGACCCTCTCACAAGTGGTTGTGGCAAGGTAAAGCAAATGCCCTCCACTTCTCTGGAAGAAATCACAGTGCCCAGCCATGTTCTAAGCCCTCCCATCCTTCCTGGGCTTCTGGCAGCAGGAGTGAAAAGAGAGGAGCAGAGCACTGGGACCCGTTTGACAAAAACCGGCTTCCCACGGGAAAGTCTTTCTCCACGTGCAGACATGCTCCCAGGTGCCTGTGGCAAGGGGAAGGAAATGCCATACACTGACCTGGAAGAGACCACAGGGCCCAGGCACAGTCTGAACCCTTCCCTCAACCCGGCGGTTTTGCTAGCAGGAGTTCAAGCCCAACGAACACAGCCCGGAGACCCCTGGGGCAAAAACGGCTTCCGACGAACAATAGGTGCTTGCTGTGGAACACCTATCCCAAGTGGGGGTAGCCAGCTCAACAAAATGCCACACACCCAGGTGTAAGAAACAACATTGCCCAGGCATGGTCTAAGCCCCTCACCTCGTCCCTGTGCTTTGGGGAGCCGGAGGGACACCCGAGGCCCACGGCCCTGAGACCCCTTTGCAAAAAGCAGGCTTCCCACGGAAACAGTTTTCCTGAGGTGCAGACCCTATCCCAAGTGGTTGTGGCAAGGTAAAGCAAATGCCCTCCACCTCTCTGGAAGAAACCACAGTGCCCAGCCATGTTCTAAGCCCTCCCATCCTCCCTGGGCTTCTGGCAGCAGGAGTGAAAAGAGAGGAGCAGAGCACTGGGACCCGTTTGACAAAAACCGGCTTCCCACGGGAAAGTCTTTCTCCACGTGCAGACATGCTCCCAGGTGCCTGTGGCAAGGGGAAGGAAATGCCATACACTGACCTGGATGAGACCACAGGGCCCAGGCACAGTCTGAACCCTTCCCTCAACCCGGCGGTTTTGCTAGCAGGAGTTCAACCCCAACGAACACAGCCCGGAGAACCCTGGGGCAAAAACGGCTTCCGACGAACAATAGGTGCTTGCTGTGGAACACCTATCCCAAGTGGGGGTAGCCAGCTCAACAAAATGCCACACACCCAGGTGTAAGAAACAACATTGCCCAGGCATGGTCTAAGCCCCTCACCTCGTCCCTGTGCTTTGGGGAGCCGGAGGGACACCCGAGGCCCACGGCCCTGAGACCCCTTTGCAAAAAGCCGGCTTCCCACGGAAACAGTTTTCCTGAGGTGCAGACCCTATCCCAAGTGGTTGTGGCAAGGTAAAGCCAATGCCCTCCACTTCTCTGGAAGAAACCACAGTGCCCAGCCATGTTCTAAGCCCTCCCATCCTCCCTGGGCTTCTGGCAGCAGGAGTGAAAAGAGAGGAGCAGAGCACTGGGACCCGTTTGACAAAAACCGGCTTCCCACGGGAAAGTCTTTCTCCACGTGCAGACATGCTCCCAGGTGCCTGTGGCAAGGGGAAGGAAATGCCATACACTGACCTGGAAGAGACCACAGGGCCCAGACACAGTCTGAACCCTTCCCTCAACCCGGCGGTTTTGCTAGCAGGAGTTCAAGCCCAACGAACACATCCCGGAGACCCCTGGGGCAAAAACGGCTTCCGACGAACAATAGGTGCTTGCTGTGGAACACCTATCCCAAGTGCGGGTAGCCAGCTCAACAAAATGCCACACACCCAGGTGTAAGAAACAACATTGCCCAGGCATGGTCTAAGCCCCTCACCTCGTCCCTGTGCTTTGGGGAGCCGGAGGGACACCCGAGGCCCTCGGCCCTGAGACCCCTTTGCAAAAAGCCGGCTTCCCACGGAGACAGTTTTCCTGAGGTGTAGACCCTATCCCAAGTGGTTGTGGCAAGGTAAAGCCAATGCCCTCCACTTCTCTGGAAAAAACCACAGTGCCCAGCCATGTTCTAAGCCCTCCCATCCTCCCTGGGCTTCTGGCAGCAGGAGTGAAAAGAGAGGAGCAGGGCACTGGGACCCGTTTGACAAAAACCGGCTTCCTCGGGAAAGTCTTTCTCCACGTGCAGACATGCTCCCAGGTGCCTGTGGCAAGGGGAAGGAAATGCCATACACTGACCTGGAAGAGACCACAGGGCCCAGGCACAGTCTGAACCCTTCCCTCAACCCGGCGGTTTTGCTAGCAGGAGTTCAAGCCCAACGAACACAGCCCGGAGACCCCTGGGGCAAAAACGGCTTCCGACGAACAATGGGTGCTTGCTGTGGAACACCTATCCCAAGTGGGGGTAGCCAGCTCAACAAAATGCCACACACCCAGGTGTAAGAAACAACATTGCCCAGGCATGGTCTAAGCCCCTCACCTCGTCCCTGTGCTTTGGGGAGCCGGAGGGACACCCGAAGCCCACGGCCCTGAGACCCCTTTGCAAAAAGCCGGCTTCCCACGGAAACAGTTTTCCTGAGGTGCAGACCCTATCCCAAGTGGTTGTGGCAAGGTAAAGCCAATGCCCTCCACTTCTCTGGAAGAAACCACAGTGCCCAGCCATGTTCTAAGCCCTCCCATCCTCCCTGGGCTTCTGGCAGCAGGAGTGAAAAGAGAGGAGCAGAGCACTGGGACCCGTTTGACAAAAACCGGCTTCCCACGGGAAAGTCTTTCTCCACGTGCAGACATGCTCCCAGGTGCCTGTGGCAAGGGGAAGGAAATGCCATACACTGACCTGGAAGAGACCACAGGGCCCAGGCACAGTCTGAACACTTCCCTCAACCCGGCGGTTTTGGTAGCAGGAGTTCTAGCCCAACGAACACAGCCCGGAGACCCCTGGGGCAAAAACGGCTTCCGACGAACAATAGGTGCTTGCTGTGGAACACCTATCCCAAGTGGGGGTAGCCAGCTCAACAAAATGCCACACACCCAGGTGTAAGAAACAACATTGCCCAGGCATGGTCTAAGCCCCTCACCTCGTCCCTGTGCTTTGGGGAGCCGGAGGGACACCCGAGGCCCACGGCCCTGAGACCCCTTTGCAAAAAGACGGCTTCCCACGGAAGGAGTTTTCCTGAGGTGCAGACCCTCTCACAAGTGGTTGTGGCAAGGTAAAGCAAATGCCCTCCACTTCTCTGGAAGAAATCACAGTGCCCAGCCATGTTCTAAGCCCTCCCATCCTTCCTGGGCTTCTGGCAGCAGGAGTGAAAAGAGAGGAGCAGAGCACTGGGACCCGTTTGACAAAAACCGGCTTCCCACGGGAAAGTCTTTCTCCACGTGCAGACATGCTCCCAGGTGCCTGTGGCAAGGGGAAGGAAATGCCATACACTGACCTGGATGAGACCACAGGGCCCAGGCACAGTCTGAACCCTTCCCTCAACCCGGCGGTTTTGCTAGCAGGAGTTCAACCCCAACGAACACAGCCCGGAGAACCCTGGGGCAAAAACGGCTTCCGACGAACAATAGGTGCTTGCTGTGGAACACCTATCCCAAGTGGGGGTAGCCAGCTCAACAAAATGCCACACACCCAGGTGTAAGAAACAACATTGCCCAGGCATGGTCTAAGCCCCTCACCTCGTCCCTGTGCTTTGGGGAGCCGGAGGGACACCCGAGGCCCACGCCCCTGAGACCCCTTTCCAAAAAGCCGGCTTCCCTCGGAAACAGTTTTCCTGAGGTGCAGACCCTATTCCATGTGGTTGTGGCAAGGTAAAGCCAATGCCCTCCACTTCTCTGGAAGAAACCACAGTGCCCAGCCATGTTCTAAGCCCTCCCATCCTCCCTGGGCTTCTGGCAGCAGGAGTGAAAAGAGAGGAGCAGAGCACTGGGACCCGTTTGACAAAAACCGGCTTCCCACGGGAAAGTCTTTCTCCACGTGCAGACATGCTCCCAGGTGCCTGTGGCAAGGGGAAGGAAATGCCATACACTGACCCGGAAGAGACCACAGGGCCCAGGCACAGTCTGAACCCTTCCCTCAACCCGGTGGTTTTGCTAGCAGGGGTTCTAGCCCAACGAACACAGCCCGGAGACCCCTGGGGCAAAAACGGCTTCCGACGAACAATAGGTGTTTGCTGTGGAACACCTATCCCAAGTGGGGGTAGCCAGCTCAACAAAATGCCACACACCCAGGTGTAAGAAACAACATTGTCCAGCCATGGTCTAAGCCCCTCACCTCGTCCCTGTGCTTTGCGGAGCCGGAGGGACACCCGAGGCCCATGGCCCTGAGACCCCTTTGCAAAAAGCCGGCTACCCACGGAAACAGTTTTCCTGAGGTGCAGACCCTCTCACAAGTGGTTGTGGCAAGGTAAAGCCAATGCCCTCCACTTCTCTGGAAGAAACCACAGTGCCCAGCCATGTTCTAAGCCCTCCCATCCTCCCTGGGCTTCTGGCAGCAGGAGTGAAAAGAGAGGAGCAGAGCACTGGGACCCGTTTGACAAAACCGGCTGCCCACGGGAAAGTCTTTCTCCACGTGCAGACATGCTCCCAGGTGCCTGTGGCAAGGGGAAGGAAATGCCATACACTGACCTGGAAGAGACCACAGGGCCCAGGCACAGTCTGAACCCTTCCCTCAACCCGGCGGTTTTGCTAGCAGGAGATCAACCCCATCGAACACAGCCCGGAGACCCCTGGGGCAAAGACGGCTTCCGACGAACAATAGCTGCTTGCTGTGGAAAACCTATACTAAGTGGGTGTAGCCAGGTCCACGAAATGCCACACACCCAGGTGTAAGAAACAACATTGCCCAGGCATGGTCTAAGCCCCTCACCTCGTCCCTGTGCTTTGGGGAGCCGGAGGGACACCCGAGGCCCACGGCCCTGAGACCCCTTTGCAAAAGGCCGGCTTCCCACGGAGACACTTTTCCTGAGGTGCAGACCCTATCCCAAGTGGTTGTGGCAAAGTAAAGCAAATGCCCTCCACTTCTCTGGAAGAAACCACAGTGCCCAGCCATGTTCTAAGCCCTCCCATCCTCCCTGGGCTTCTGGCAGCAGGAGTGAAAAGAGAGGAGCAGAGCACTGGGACCCGTTTGACAAAAACCGGCTTCCCACGGGAAAGTCTTTCTCCACGTGCAGACATGCTCCCAGGTGCCTGTGGCAAGGGGAAGGAAATGCCATACACTGACCTGGAAGAGACCACAGGGCCCAGGCACAGTCTGAACACTTCCCTCAACCCGGCGGTTTTGGTAGCAGGAGTTCTAGCCCAACGAACACAGCCCGGAGACCCCTGGGGCAAAAACGGCTTCCGACGAACAATAGGTGCTTGCTGTGGAACACCTATCCCAAGTGGGGGTAGCCAGCTCAACAAAATGCCACACACCCAGGTGTAAGAAACAACATTGCCCAGGCATGGTCTAAGCCCCTCACCTCGTCCCTGTGCTTTGGGGAGCCGGAGGGACACCCGAGGCCCACGGCCCTGAGACCCCTTTGCAAAAAGACGGCTTCCCACGGAAGGAGTTTTCCTGAGGTGCAGACCCTCTCACAAGTGGTTGTGGCAAGGTAAAGCAAATGCCCTCCACTTCTCTGGAAGAAATCACAGTGCCCAGCCATGTTCTAAGCCCTCCCATCCTTCCTGGGCTTCTGGCAGCAGGAGTGAAAAGAGAGGAGCAGAGCACTGGGACCCGTTTGACAAAAACCGGCTTCCCACGGGAAAGTCTTTCTCCACGTGCAGACATGCTCCCAGGTGCCTGTGGCAAGGGGAAGGAAATGCCATACACTGACCTGGATGAGACCACAGGGCCCAGGCACAGTCTGAACCCTTCCCTCAACCCGGCGGTTTTGCTAGCAGGAGTTCAACCCCAACGAACACAGCCCGGAGAACCCTGGGGCAAAAACGGCTTCCGACGAACAATAGGTGCTTGCTGTGGAACACCTATCCCAAGTGGGGGTAGCCAGCTCAACAAAATGCCACACACCCAGGTGTAAGAAACAACATTGCCCAGGCATGGTCTAAGCCCCTCACCTCGTCCCTGTGCTTTGGGGAGCCGGAGGGACACCCGAGGCCCACGCCCCTGAGACCCCTTTCCAAAAAGCCGGCTTCCCACGGAAACAGTTTTCCTGAGGTGCAGACCCTATTCCATGTGGTTGTGGCAAGGTAAAGCCAATGCCCTCCACTTCTCTGGAAGAAACCACAGTGCCCAGCCATGTTCTAAGCCCTCCCATCCTCCCTGGGCTTCTGGCAGCAGGAGTGAAAAGAGAGGAGCAGAGCACTGGGACCCGTTTGACAAAAACCGGCTTCCCACGGGAAAGTCTTTCTCCACGTGCAGACATGCTCCCAGGTGCCTGTGGCAAGGGGAAGGAAATGCCATACACTGACCCGGAAGAGACCACAGGGCCCAGGCACAGTCTGAACCCTTCCCTCAACCCGGTGGTTTTGCTAGCAGGGGTTCTAGCCCAACGAACACAGCCCGGAGACCCCTGGGGCAAAAACGGCTTCCGACGAACAATAGGTGTTTGCTGTGGAACACCTATCCCAAGTGGGGGTAGCCAGCTCAACAAAATGCCACACACCCAGGTGTAAGAAACAACATTGTCCAGCCATGGTCTAAGCCCCTCACCTCGTCCCTGTGCTTTGCGGAGCCGGAGGGACACCCGAGGCCCATGGCCCTGAGACCCCTTTGCAAAAAGCCGGCTACCCACGGAAACAGTTTTCCTGAGGTGCAGACCCTCTCACAAGTGGTTGTGGCAAGGTAAAGCCAATGCCCTCCACTTCTCTGGAAGAAACCACAGTGCCCAGCCATGTTCTAAGCCCTCCCATCCTCCCTGGGCTTCTGGCAGCAGGAGTGAAAAGAGAGGAGCAGAGCACTGGGACCCGTTTGACAAAACCGGCTGCCCACGGGAAAGTCTTTCTCCACGTGCAGACATGCTCCCAGGTGCCTGTGGCAAGGGGAAGGAAATGCCATACACTGACCTGGAAGAGACCACAGGGCCCAGGCACAGTCTGAACCCTTCCCTCAACCCGGCGGTTTTGCTAGCAGGAGATCAACCCCATCGAACACAGCCCGGAGACCCCTGGGGCAAAGACGGCTTCCGACGAACAATAGCTGCTTGCTGTGGAAAACCTATACTAAGTGGGTGTAGCCAGGTCCACGAAATGCCACACACCCAGGTGTAAGAAACAACATTGCCCAGGCATGGTCGAAGCCCCTCACCTCGTCCCTGTGCTTTGGGGAGCCGGAGGGACACCCGAGGCCCACGGCCCTGAGACCCCTTTGCAAAAGGCCGGCTTCCCACGGAGACACTTTTCCTGAGGTGCAGACCCTATCCCAAGTGGTTGTGGCAAAGTAAAGCAAATGCCCTCCACTTCTCTGGAAGAAACCACAGTGCCCAGCCATGTTCTAAGCCCTCCCATCCTCCCTGGCCTTCTGGCAGCAGGAGTGAAAAGAGAGGAGCAGAGCACTGGGACCTGTTTGACAAAAACCGGCTTCCCACGGGAAAGTCTTTCTCCACGTGCAGACATGCTCCCAGGTGCCTGTGGCAAGGGGAAGGAAATGTCATACACTGACCTGGAAGAGACCACAGGGCCCAGGCACAGTCTGAACCCTTCCCTCATCCCAGCGGTTTTGCTAGCAGGAGTTCAAGCCCAACGAACACAGCCCGGAGACCCCTGGGGCAAAGACATCTTCCGACGAACAATAGGTGCTTGCTGTGGAAAACCTATCCCAAGTGTGGGTAGCCAGGACAACAAAATGCCACACACCCAGGTGAAAGAAACAACATTGCCCAGGCATGGTCTAAGCCACTCACCTCGTAGCTGTGCTTTCGGGAGTCGGAGGGACACCCGAGGCCCACGGCCCTGAGACCCCATTGCAAAAAGCCGGCTTCCCATGGAAACAGTTTTCCTGAGGTGCAGACCCTCTCCCAAGTGGTTGTGGCAAGGTAAAGCAAATGCCCTCCACTTCTCTGGAAGAAACCACAGTGCCTAGCCATGTTCTAAGCCCTCCCATCCTCCCTGGGCTTCTGGCAGCAGGAGTGAAAAGAGAGGAGCAGAGCACTGGGACCCGTTTGACAAAAACCGGCTTCCCACGGGAAAGTCTTTCTCCACGTGCAGACATGCTCCCAGGTGCCTGTGGCAAGGTGAAGGAAATGCCATACACTGACCTGGAAGAGACCACAGGGCCCAGGCATAGTCTGGGCCCTTACCTCATCCCGGCGGTTTTGCTAGCAGGAGTTCAACCCCAACGAACACAGCCCGGAGACTCCTGGGGGGAAAACGGCTTCCGAATAGCAATATGCTCTTGCTGTGGAAAACCTATCCCAAGTGGGAGTAGCCAGGTCAACAATGCCACACACCGTGGTGTAAGAAACAACATTGTCCAGGCATGGTCTAAGCCCCTCACCTCGTCCATGTGGTTTGGGGAGCCGTAGGGACATCCGAGGCCCACGGGCCTGAGACCCGTTTGGCCAAAAGGCGGCCTCCCACGGAAGCAGTTTTCCTGAGATGCAGACCCTCTCACAAGTGGTTGTGGCAAGGTAAAGCAAATGCCATCCACTTCTCTGGAGAAACCACAGTGCCCAGCCATGTTCTAAACCCTCCCATACTCACTGGGCTTCTGGCAGCCGGAGTGAAATGAGAGGAGCACAGCACTGGGACCCGTTTGAGAAAAACCGGCGTCCCACGGGAAAGACTTTCTCCACGTGCAGTCATGCTTCCAAGTTCCTGTGGCAAGGGGAAGGAAATGCCATACACTGACCTGGAAGAGACCACAGGGCCCAGGCACAGTCTGAGCCCTTACCTCATCCCGGCGGTTTTGCTAGCAGGAGTTCAACCCCAACGAACACAGCCCGGAGACCCCTGGGGCAAAAACGGCTTCCGACGAGCAATATGCTCTTGCTGTGGAAAAAATATCCCAAGTGGGGGTAGCCAGGTAAAGAAAATGCCACACACCCAGGTGTAAGAAACAACATTGCCCAAGCATGGTCTAAGCCCCTCACCTCGTCCCTGTGCTTTGGGGAGCCGGAGGGACACCCGAGGCCCACGGGTTGAGACCCGTTTGGCCAAAAGCCGACTTCCCACGGAAACAGTTTTCCTGAGGTGCAGACCCTCTCCCAAGTGGTTGTGGCAAGGTAAAGCAAATGCCATCCACTTATCTGGAAGAAACCACAGTGCCCAGGCATGTTCTAAGCCCTCCCATCCTCACTGGGCTTCTGGCAGCAGGAGTGAAAAGAGAGGAGCACAGCACTGGGACCCGTTTGACAAAACCCGGCTTCCCACGGGAAATTCTTTCTCCACGTGCAGACATGCTCCCAGGTGCCTGTGGCAAGGGGAAGGAAATGCCATACACTGACCTGGAAGAGACCACAGGGCCCAGGCACAGTCTGAGCCCTTCCCTCATCCCGGCGGTTTTGCTAGCAGGAGTTCAACCCCAATGAACACAGCCCGGAGACCCCTGGGGCAAAAACGGCTTCCGACGAACAATAGGTGCTTGCTGTGGAAAACCTATCCCAAGTGGGGGTAGCCAGGTAAACAAAATGCCACACACCCAGGTGTAAGAAACAATATTGCCCAGGCATCGTCTAAGCCCCTCACATTGTCTCTGTGCTTTTGGGTTAGGGTTCGGGTTAGGGTTAGGGTTCGGGTTCGGGTTAGTGTTCGGGTTCGGGTTAGGGTTCGGGTTCGGGTTCGGTTTCGGGTTAGGTTTCGGTTTCGGGTTCTGGTTCGGGTTTGGGTTCGGGTTCGGGTTCTGGTTCGGGTTTGGGTTCGGGTTCAGGTTCGGTTTCGGGTTCGGGTTCGGGTTCTGGTTCGTGTTATGGTACGGGTTCGGGTTCGGGTTCGGGTCGGGTTCGGGTTAGTGTTAGGGTTCGGGTTCGGGTTCAGTTTAGGCTTCGGGTTAGGGTTCGGGTTAGGTTTCGGGTTCGGTTTCGGGATAGGTTTCGGGTTAGGGTTCGGGTTCGGGTACGGGTTCGGGTTCGGGTTCGGGTTCTGGTTCAGTTTAGGGTTCGGATTTGGGTTCGGGTTCACGTTAGGGTTCGGGTTCGGGTTAGGTTTCGGGTTCGGGTTAGGGTTCGGGTTAGGGTTCGGGTTCGGGTTTGGGTTTAGGGTTCGGGTTTGGGTTAGGGTTGGGGTTAGGGTTAGGGTTCGGGTTCGTTTTAGGATTCGGGTTAGGGTTCGGGTAGGGTTCGGGTGAGGGTTCGGGTTAGGATACGGGTTAAGGTTAGGGTTAGGGTTCGGGTTCAGGTTCAGGTTAGGGTTCGGGTTAGGATTAGGGTTCGGGTTCGGGTTCGGGTTAGGGTTAGGGTTAGGGTTCGCGTTAGGGTTAGGGTTAGGTTTCGGGTTTGGTTAGGTCTAGGGTTCGGGTTAGGGTTAGGGGTAGGGTTCGGGTTAGGGTTAGGGTAGGGTTAGGGTTAGGGTTCGGGTTCGGGTTAGGGTTCGGTTTAGGTTTCGGATTCGGGTTCGGGTTCTGGTTCGGGTTAGGGTTCGCGTTATTGTTAGGGTTAGCGTTAGGGTTAGGGTTGGGGTTCGGGTTAGGGTTCGGGTTCGGGTTAGGGTTAGGGTTCGGGTTTGGTTTCGGGTTAGGGTTAGGGTTAGGGTTAGGGTTCGGTTTAGGGTTAGGGGTAGGGTTAGGGTTCGGGTTAGGGTTACGGTTCGGGTTAGGTTTCGGGTTCGGGTTAGGGTTAGGGTTCGGGTTAGGCTTAGGGTTAGGGTTAGGGTGAGGGTTAGGGTTCGGTTTAGGGTTAGGTTTAGGGTTAGGGTTCGGGTTAGCGTTAGGGTTAGGGTTAGGGTTCGGGTTAGGGTTAGTGTTCCTCTTAGAGTTTGGTTTAGGGTTAGGGTTAGGGTTAGGTTTGGGTTAGGGTTAGGGTTTGGATTCGGGTTCGGGTTAGGGTTAGGTATAGGGTTCGGGTTAGGGTTACAGTTAGCGTTCGGGTTAGGGTTCGGGTTCGTGTTAGGGTTCGGTTTCGTGTTAGGGTTAGGGTTCGGGTTAGGGTTAGGGTTCGTGTGAGGTTTAGGGCTAGGGTTAGTATTAGGTTTCGGGTTACGGTTAGGGTTCAGTTTCGGGTTCGGTTTCGGGTTCAGGTTCGGGATAGGGTTAGGGTTAGGGTTAGGGTTAGGGTTAGGGTTCGGGTTAGGTTTCGGGTTAGGGTTCGGGTTGGGTTAGGGTTAGGGTGAGGATTCGGGTTCGGGTTAGGGTTCGGGTTAGGGTTAGGGTTCGTATTCGGGTTAGGGTTAGGGTTCAGGTTAGGTTAAGGGTGAGGGTTAGGGTTCGGGTTAGAGTTAGGGTTAGGGTTAGGGTTAGGGTTAGGGTTCAGGTTAAGGTTAGGGTTAGGTTTTAGGTTGGGTTAGTGTTAGGGTTCGGGTGAGTTAGGGTTAGGGTTAGGGTTAGGGTTAGGGTTAGGGTTAGGGTTCGTGTTCGGTTGAGGGTTCTGGTTCGGGTTAGGGTTCGGGTTAGGGTTAGGGTCCGGGTTCGGGTTAGGGTTAGGGTTCGGGTTAGGGTTAGGGTTCGGGTTCGTGTTTGGGTTAGGGTTCGGGTTAGGGTTCGGGTAGGGTTTGGGTTAGGGTTAGCGTTAGGGTTAGGGTTAGGGTTAGGGTTCGGGTTAGGGTTAGGGTTAGGGTTCAGCTTAGGGTTAGGTTTCGGGTTAGGGTTCGGGTTAGGGTTAGGGTTAGGGTTAGGGTTCGGGTTCGGGTTAGGGTTTGGGTTAGTTTTAGGGTTAGGGTCGGGTTAGGGTTAGGGTTTGGGTTAGGGTTATGGTTAGGGTTAGGGTTAGGGTTAGCGTTAGGGTTCGGGTTAGGGTTCAGGTTAGGGTTAGGGTTCAGGTTAGATTAGGGTTAGTGTTAGGGTTAGGGTTCGGGTTAGGGTTCCGGTTATCGTTAGGGTTAGGGTTAGGTTTCGGGTTAGGGTTAGTGTGCGGGTTCGGTTTTGGGTTAGGGATTGGGTTCGGGTAACGTTTGGGTTAGGGTTAGTGTTTGGCTTCGGGTTCGGGTTAGGTTTAGGGTTAGGGTTCGGGTTAGGGCTAGGGTTAGGGTTCAGGTTCAGGTTCCAGTTAGGGTTCGTGTTCGGGTTAGCGTTAGTGTTAGGTTTAGTGTTTGGGTTCGGGTTCGGGTTAGGGTTCGGGTTCGGGTTAAGGTTAGGTTTCAGGTTAGGGTTAGGGTTTGAATTAGGGTAGGGTTAGGGTTAGGTTCGGGTTAGGGTTATGTTTCGGGTTCGTGTTAGGGTTCGGGTTCGCATTCAGGTTAGAGTTAGGGTTAGGTATCGGATTAGGGGTCGGGTTAGGGTTCGGGGTAGGGTTTGGGGTAGGGTTACGGTTAGGGGTAGGGTTAGGGTTAGGGTTCGGGGTAGGGTTAGAGTTCGGATTAGGGTTAGGCTTCGGGTTAGGGTTACGGTTAGGGTTCGGGTTCGGGTTCGGGTTAGTTTTAGGGTTAGGGTTCAGTTTAGGGATAGGGTTAGGGTAAGGGTCGGGTTAGGGTTCGGGTTACGGTTCGGGTTTGGGTAGGGTTAGGGTTCGGGTTAGGGTTCGGGTTAGGGTTATGGTTAGGTTTCGGGTTCGGGTTAGGGTTAAGGTTAGGTTTCGGGTTAGGGTTAGGGTTTGGGTTAGGGTTAGGGTTAGGGTTAGGTTCAGGTTAGGGTTAGGTTATGGGTTCTTGTTAGGTTTCGGGTTCGCGTTCAGGTTAGGGTTAGGGTACGGGTTAGGGTTAGGTTTAGGGTTAAGGTTGAGGTTAGGGTTCGGGTTCGGGTTAGGGTTCCTCTTAGTGTTCGGTTTAGGGTTAGGGTTACGGTTAGGTTTGCGTTAGGTTTAGGGTTTGGATTCGGATTCGGGTTAGTGTTAGGGTTAGGGTTCGGGTTAGGGTTACGGTTAGTGTTCGGATTTGGTTTCGGGTTCGGGATAGGGTTAGGTTTCCGGTTACGTTTAGTGTTCAGGTTCGGGTACGGTTTTGGGTTCAGGTTCGGGTTCGGGTTAGGGTTAGGGTTAGTGTTAGGTTTCGGGTTAGGGTTAGGGTTTGGATTCGGATTCGGGTTAGGGTTAGTGTTAGGGTTAGGGTTAGGGTTCGGGTTCGGGTTAGGGTTAGGGTTAGTTTTAGGGTTAGGGTTAGGGTTAGGGTTATGGTTATGGTTAGGGTTAGGGTTAGCGTTAGGTTTCGGGTTAGGGTTCGGGTTAGGGTTCGGGTTGTGTTAGGGTTAGGGTTAGGGTTAGGGTTAGGGTTAGGGTTAGGGTTATGGTTAGGGTTAGGGTTAGTTTTAGGGTTAGGATCGGGTTAGGGTTAGGGTTTGGGTTAGGGTTAGCGTTAGGGTTCGGGTTAGGGTTCGGGTTAGGGTTCGGGTTGGATTAGGGTTAGGGTTAGGGTTCGGGTTCGGGTTCGAGTTCGGGTTAGGGTTAGGGTTAGGGTTAGGGTTAGGGTTAGGGTTCAGGTTAGGGATAGGGTTGGGGTAAGGGTCGGGTTAGGGTTCGGGTTACAGTTCGGGTTCGGGTTAGGGTTAGGTTTAGGGTTCGGTTTCTGGTTTGAGTAGGGTTACGGTTAGGGTTCGGGTTAGGGTTAGGGTGAGGTTTAGGGTTTGGGTTCGCGTTAGGTTTAGGTTTAGGTTAGGGTTAGGGTTAGGGTTAGGGTTCGGGTGAGGTTTAGGGCTCGGGTTAGGGTTAGGGTTAGGGTTAGGGTTAGGGTTAGGTTTCCGGTTAGGGTTAGGGTTCTGATTAGGATTTGCATTCGGCTTAGGGTTAGGGTTCGGGTTCAGTTTCGGCTTCAGATTTGGGTTAGAGTAGGGTGAGGTTTCAGGTTAGGGTTAGTGTTAGGGTTAGTGTTAGGGTTAGGGTTCGGGTTAGGGTTCCGGTTATGGTTAGGGTAGGGTTAGGTTTCGGGTTAGGGTTAGTGTGCGGGTTCGGTTTTGGGTTAAGGATTGGGTTCGGATAACTTTTGGGTTAGGGTTAGTGTTTGGCTTCAGGTTTGGGTTAGGTTTAGGGTTAGGGTTCGGGTTAGGGTTAGGGTAGGGTTCAGGTTCAGGTTCCAGTTAGGGTTCGTGTTCGGGTTAGCGTTAGTGTTAGGTTTAGTGTTTGGGTTCGGGTTCAGGTTAGGGTTCAGGTTCAGGTTCGGGTTAAGGTTAGGTTTCGGGTTCGGGTTAGGGTTTGGATTAGGGTAGGGTTAGGGTTAGGTTCGAGTTAGAGTTAGGTTTCGGGTTCGTGTTAGGGTTCGGGTTCGCATTCAGGTTAGAGTTAGGGTTAGGTATCGGATTAGGGTTCGGGTTACGTTTCGGGTTAGGGTACGGGGTAGGGTTACGGTTAGGGTTAGGGTTCGGGTTCGGGTTAGTGTTAGGGTTAGGGTTAGGGTTCAGTTTAGGGATAGGGTGACGGTTAGGGTTAGGGTTAGGATTAGGGTTAGGGTTCGGGTTAGGGTTACGGTTAGGGTTAGGGTTAGGGTTAGGGTTCGGGGTAGGGTTAGAGTTCGGATTAGGTTTAGGCTTCGGGTTAGGGTTACGGTTAGGGTTCGGGTTCAGGTTCGGGTTAGGTTTAGGGTTAGGGTTCAGTTTAGGGAAGGGTTAGGGTAAGGGTCGGGTTAGGGTTCGGGTTACGGTTCGGGTTTGGGTTAGGGTTAGGGTTCGGGTTAGGGTTCGGGTTAGGGTTAGGGTTCGGGTGAGGTTTAGGGTTAGGGTTAGGGTTAGGGTTACGGTTCGGGTTAGGGTTAGGGTGAGGTTAGGGTTAGGGTTAGGGTTAGGGTTAGGGTTTATGGTTAGGGTTAGGGTTAGGGTTAGGGTTAGGGTTAGGGTTAGGTTTCAGTTTAGGGATCGGGTTAGGGTTAGTGTCGGGTTAGGGTTCGGGTTACGGTTAGCCTTAGGGTTAGGGTTCTGGTTCGGGTTAGGGTTAGGTTTAGGTTTAGGGTTAGGGTTAGGGTTCGGATTCGGGTTAGGGTTCGGGTTAGGGTTAGAGTTCCTCTTAGGGTTGGGTTAGGGTTAGTGTTAGGGTTCAGGTTAGGGTTCGAGTTCGCGTTAGGGTTAGGGTTATGGTTCAGATTCAGGTTAGGGTTCGGGTTAGGGTTAGAGTTCCTCTTAGTGTTTGGGTTAGGGTTAGGTTTAGGGTTAGGTTTGGGTTAGGGTTAGGGTTTGGATTTGGGTTCGGGTTAGGGTTAGGGTTAGGGTTCGGTTTAGGGTTAGCGTTAGGGTTCGGGTTCGGGTTCGGGTCCGGGTTAGGGTTCGGGTTAGGGTTAGGGTTCTGGTTCGGGTTAGGGTTAGGGTTCGGGTGAGGTTTAGGGTTAGGGTTAGGGTTAGGGTTAGGGTTTATGGTTAGGGTTAGGGTTAGGGTTAGGGTTAGGGTTAGGGTTCAGGTTAGGGATAGGGTTGGGGTAAGGGTCGGGTTAGGGTTCGTGTTACAGTTCGGGTTCAGGTTAGGGTTAGGTTTAGGGTTCGGTTTCTGGTTATGAGTAGGGTTAGGGTTAGGGTTCGGGTGAGGTTTCGGGCTAGGGTTAGGATTAGGTTTCGGGTGTCGGTTAGGGTTCAGGTTCGGGTTCGGTTTCGGGTTCAGGTTCGGGTTCAGCTTTCGGTTAGGGTTAGGGTTAGCGTTCCGTTTCTGGTTATGGTTAGGGTTAGGGTTAGGGTTAGTGTTCGGGTTAGTGTTCGGGTTCGGGTTAGGGTTAGGGTTTGTGTTAGGTTTAGGATTAGGGTTAGGGTTAGGGTTCGGGTTAGGGATAGGGTGAGGTTTAGGGTTTGGGTTCGGGTTAGGTTTAGGTTTAGGTTAGGGTTAGGGTTAGGGTTAGGGTTAGGGTTAGGGTTCGGGTGAGGTTTAGGGCTATGGTTAGGGTTAGGTTTAGGGTTAGGGTTATGTTTCCGGTTAGGGTTAGGGTTCTGATTAGGATTTGCGTTCGGCTTAGGGTTAGGGTTCAGGTTCAGTTTCGGCTTCAGATTTGGGTTAGGTTAGGGTGAGGTTTCAGGTTAGGGTTAGGGTTAGGGTTAGGGTTAGGTTTAGGGTTCGGGTTAGGGTTAGGGTTCAGGTTAGATTAGGGTTAGTGTTAGGGTTAGGGTTCGGGTTAGGGTTCCGGTTATGGTTAGGGTAGGGTTAGGTTTCGGGTTAGGGTTAGTGTGCGGGTTCGGTTTTGGGTTAGGGATTGGGTTTGGGTAACGTTTGGGTTAGGGTTAGTGTTTGGCTTCGGGTTCGGGTTAGGTTTAGGGTTAGGGTTCGGGTTAGGGTTAGGGTTAGGGTTCAGGTTCAGGTTCCAGTTAGGGTTCGTGTTCGGGTTAGCGTTAGTGTTAGGTTTAGTGTTTGGGTTCGGGTTAGGGTTAGGGTTAGGGTTAGGGTTAGGGTTAGGTTTCGGGTTAGGGTTAGGGTTCGGGTTCGGGTTAGGGTTAGGGTTAGGGTCAGGATTAGGGTTAGGGTTAGGGTTAGGGTCGGGTTAAGGTTAGGGTTTGCGTTAGGGTTATGGTTAGGGTTAGGGTTCGGGTTTGCGTTAGGGTTCGGGTTAGGGTTCGGATTAGGGTTCGGGTTGGGTTAGGGTTAGGGTTAGGGTTCGGGTTTGGGTTAGAGTTCGGGTTAGGGTTAGGGTCAGGGTTCGGGTTAGGGTTAGGGTTAGGGTTAGGGTTATCGTTTGGGTTCGGTGTAGGGTTAGGGTTAGGGTTAGGGTTAGGGGTTATGGTTAGGGTTAGGGTTAGGGTTCGGGTGAGGTTTAGGGCTAGGTTTAGGATTAGGTTTCGGGTTACGGTTAGGGTTCAGGTTCGGGTTCAGTTGCGGATTCAGGTTCGGGTTAGGGTTAGGGTTAGTGTTCGGGTTTGGGTTCGTGTTAGGGTTAGGGTTCAGGTTTGGTTTAGGATATGGGTTCGGGTTAGGGTTAGGGTTCAATTACGGGTTCAGGTTCGGGGTAGGGTAGGGTGAGGTTTCATGTTAAGGTTAGGGTTAGGGTTAGTGTTAGGGTTCGGGTTAGGGTTCTGGTTAGGGTTAGGGTTCCTCTTACGGTTGGCGTTAGGGTTGGGGTTAGGGTTAGGTTCGGGTTAGGGTTAGGGTTCGGGTTAGGGTTCGGGTTAGGGTTAGATTTAGGGTTAGGGTTCAGGTTAGGGATAGGGTTAGGGTTAGGGTCGGGTTAGGGTTAGGGTTCGGGTTCGGGTTAGGGATCCGGTTCGGGTCCGGGTTAGGTTAGGCTTAGGGTTCGGTTTATGGTTCGGGTTAGTGTTAGTGTTAAGGTTAGTGTTAGGGTTAGGGTTACGGTTCGGGTTAGTGTTAGAGTGAGGTTTAGGGTTTGGTTTCGCGTTAGGTTTAGGGTTAGGGTTAGGGTTCGGGTTCGGTTAGGGTTAGGGTTCAGGTTAAGGTTAGGGTTAGGATTCGGATTGTGTTAGGGTTAGGGTTCGGGTGAGTTAGTGTTAGAGTTAGGGTTACGGTTCGTGTTTGGTTGAGGGTTCAGCTTCGGGTTAGGGTTAGGGTTAGGGTTAGAGTTAGGGTTAGGGTTAGGGTTAGGGTTAGGTTTCAGGTTAGGGATAGGGTTAGTGTTAGGGTAGGGTTAGGGTTAGGGTGCGGGTTATGGTTTCGGTTAGGGTTAGGGTTCTGGTTCGTGTTAGGGTTAGGGTTAGGGTTAGGGGCAGGGTTAGGGTTCAGGTGATGCTTAGGGTTAGGGTTAGGGTTAGGGTTAGGGTTAGGGTTAGGTTTCGGGTTAGGGTTAGGGTTCGGGTTCGGGTTAGGGTTAGGGTTCATGTTAAGGTTAGGGTTAGGTTTTCGTTTGGGTTAGGGTTAGGGTTAGGGTTAGGGTTAGGGGTTAGGGTTAGGGTTAGGGTTAGGGTTCGGGTTTGGGTTCGTGTTCGGGTTAGGGTTCGGGTTTGGGTTAGGATATGGGTTCGGGTTTGGGTTAGGGTTAGGGTTCAATTTCGGGTTCAGGTTCGGGTTAGGGTAGGGTGAGGTTTCATGTTAAGGTTAGGGTTAGGGTTAGTGTTAGGGTTCGGGTTATGGTTCCGGTTTGGGTTAGGGTTCCTCTTAGGGTTGGGGTTAGGGTTGGGGTTAGGGTTAGGTTCGGGTTAGGGTTAGGTTTAGGGTTAGGGTTCAGGTTAGGGATAGGGTTAGGGTTAGGGTTCGGGTTCGGGTTAGGGATCCGGTTCGGGTCCGGGTTAGGTTAGGCTTAGGGTTAGGGTTAGGGTTCGGGTTAGCGTTAGGGTTAGGGTTAGTGTTAGGTTTAGGGTTACGGTTCGGGTTAGGGTTAGAGTGAGGTTTAGGGTTTGGTTTCGGGTTAGGTTTAGGGTTAGGGTTAGGGTTCGGGTTCGGTTAGGGTTAGGGTTCAGGTTAAGGTTAGGGTTAGGATTCGGGTTGTGTTAGGGTTAGGGTTCGGGTGAGTTAGTGTTAGAGTTAGGGTTACGGTTCGTGTTTGGTTGAGGGTTCAGCTTCGGGTTAGGGTTAGGGTTAGGGTTAGAGTTAGGGTTAGGGTTAGGGTTAGGTTTCAGGTTAGGGATAGGGTTAGTGTTAGGGTAGGGTTAGGGTTAGGGTGCGGGTTATGGTTACGGTTAGGGTTAGGGTTCTGGTTCGGGTTAGGGTTAGGGTTAGGGTTAGGGGCAGGGTTAGGGTTCAGGTGATGCTTAGGGTTAGGGTTAGAGTTAGGGTTAGGGTTAGGGTTAGGGTTCTGGTTCTGGTTCGGGTTAGGGTTAGGGTTAGGGTTAGGGTTAGTTTTCGGGTTAGGGTTTGGGTTCGGGTTCGGGTTAGGGTTAGGGTTCATGTTAAGGTTAGGGTTAGGTTTTGGTTTGGGTTAGGGTTAGCATTCGGGTGAGTTTGAGTTAGGGTTAGGGTTAGGGTTCATGTTCGGTTGACGGTTCAGGTTCGGGTTAGGGTTAGGGTTTGGGTTCGGGTTAGCGTTAGGGTTAGGGTTCGGGTTAGGGTTACAGTTCGGCTTAGGGTTAGGGTGAGGTTTAGTGTTTGGGCTCGGGTTAGGTTTAGAGTTATGGTTAGGGTTAGGGTTACAGTTCGGCTTAGGGTTAGGGTGAGGTTTAGTGTTTGGGCTCGGGTTAGGTTTAGAGTTATAGTTAGGGTTCAGGTTCGGATTAGGGTTAGGGTTTTGGTTAAGGTTAGGGTTAGGTTTTGGTGTGGGTTAGGGTTAGGGTTCGTGGTCGGTTGAGGGTTCAGGTTCGGGTTAGGGTTAGGGTTAGGGTTAGGCTTCGGGTTAGGCTTCGGTTTTGGGTTAGGGGTAGGGTTAGGTTTCGGGTTCGCGTTAGTGTTTGGGTTTGGTTTCGGGTTAGGGTTAGGGTTAGGGTTAGGTTTCAGGTTAGGGATAGGGTTAGTGTTAGGGTAGGGTTAGGGTTAGGGTTAGGGTTCGGGTTATGGTTACGGTTAGGGTTAGGGTTCTGGTTCGGGTTAGGGTTAGGGTTAGGGTTAGGGGCAGGGTTAGGGTTCAGGTGATGCTTAGGGTTAGGGTTAGGGTTAGGGTTAGGGTTAGGGTTATTGTTTGGGCTCGGGTTAGGTTTAGAGTTATGGTTAGGGTTCAGGTTCGGATTAGGGTTAGGGTTTTGGTTAAGGTTAGGGTTAGGTTTTGGTGTGGGTTAGGGTTAGGGTTCGTGGTCGGTTGAGGGTTCAGGTTCGGGTTAGGGTTAGGATTAGGGTTAGGGTTCGGGTTAGGCTTCGGTTTAGGGTTAGGGGTAGGGTTAGGGTTCGGGTTAGCGTTAGTGTTTGGGTTTGGTTTCGGGTTAGGGTTAGGGTTAGGGTTAGGTTTCAGGTTAGGGATAGGGTTAGTGTTAGGTTAGGGTTAGGGTTAGGGTTCGGGTTATGGTTACGGTTAGGGTTAGGGTTCTGGTTCGGGTTAGGGTTAGGGTTAGGGTTAGGGGCAGGGTTAGGGTTCAGGTGATTCTTAGGGTTAGGGTTAGGGTTAGGGTTAGGGTAAGGGTTCATGTTCGGTTGAGGGTTCAGGTTCGGGTTAGGGTTAGGGTTTGGGTTCGGGTTAGCTTTAGGGTTAGGGTTAGGGTTAGGGTTAGAGTTCGGCTTAGGGTTAGGGTGAGGTTTAGGGTTTGGGTTCGGGTTAGGTTTAGGGTTATGGTTAGGGTTTAGGTTCGGGTTAGGGTTTAGGTTAAGTTAGGATTAGGTTTTGGTGTGGGTTAGGGTTAGGGTTCGTGTTCGGTTGAGGGTTCAGGTTCGGGTTCGGGTTAGGGTTAGGGTTAGGGTTCGGGTTAGGGTTCGGTTTAGGGTTAGGGGTAGGGTTAGGGTTCGGGTTAGCGTTAGTGTTTGGGTTTGGTTTCGGGTTAGGGTTAGTGTTAGGGTTCAGATTAGGTTTCGAGTTCGGGTTAGGGTTAGGGTTAGGGTTAGGGTTAAAGTTGAGGTTAGGGTTCGGGTTCGGGTTAGGGTTCCTCTTAGGGTTCGGTTTAGGGTTAGGGTTAGGGTTAGGTTTGGGTTAGGTTTAGGGTTTGGATTCGGATTCGGGTTAAGTTTAGGGTTAGGGTTCGGTTTAGCGTTACAGTCAGGGTTCGGGTTAGGTTTCGGGTTAGCGATAGGGTTAGGTTTCGGGTTACGATTAGGGTTCAGGTTCGGGTTCGGTTTCGGGTTCAGGTTCGGGTTCGGGTTAGGGTTAGGTTTCAGGTTAGGGATAGGGTTAGGGTTAGTGTCGGGTTACGGTTATGGTTAGGGATCGGGTTAGGGTTATGGTTAGGTTTAGGGTTCGGGTTGGGTTAGGGTTAGGCTTAGGGTTAGGGTTAGGGTTAGTGTCCGGGTTCGGTTTTGGGTTCGGGTTAGGGTTCGGGTTAGGGTTAGGGTTAGGGTTCAGGTTAGGGATAGGGTTAGGGTTAGGGTTAGCGTCAGGGTTAGGGTTAGGGTCGGGTTAGGGTTAGGGTTTGGGTTAGGGTTACGGTTAGGGTTAGGGTTCGTGTTAGCGTTAGGGTTCGGGATAGGGTTCGGGTTAGGTTTCGGGTTGGGTTAGGGTTAGTGTTAGGATTCGGGTTCGGGTTAGAGTTCGGGTTAGGGTTCGGTTAGGTTTCGGGTTTGGGTTAGGGTTAGGGTTCCGGTTAATGTTCGGGTTCGGGTTAAGGTTAGGTTTCGGGTTAGGGTTAGGGTTTGGTTTAGGGTTAGGATTTGGGTTAGGTTCGGGTTAGGGTTAGGTTTCGGTTTAGTGTTAGGGTTCGGGTTAGGGTTAGGGTTAGGGATCGGGTTACACTTCGGGTAGGGTTAGAGTTCGGGTTCAGGTTTGGGTTAGGGTTAGGGTTCGGTTTAGGGTTCAGGTTATGGTTCGGGTTCGGGTTAGGGTTAGATTTTGGGTTCGGGTTCGGGTTTGGGTTCGTGTTAGGGTTAGGGTTAGGGTTCAGGTTACGGTTAGGGTTTAAGTTAGGTTTCGGGTTAGGGTTAGTGTTAGCGTTCAGGTGAGGGTTCGAGTTCGGGTTAGTGTTAGTGTTACGATTCGGGATCCGGTTAGGGTTCGGGTTAGGGTTAGAGTTCCCCTTAGGGTTCGGGTTCGGGTTAGGGTTAGGGTTAGGTTCGGGTTAGGGTTAGGGTTTGGATTCGGGTTCAGGTTAGGGATAGGGTTCGGGTTCGGGTTAGGGTTACGTTTAGGGTTCGGGTTAGGGTTCGGGTTCGGGATAGGGTTAGATTTCAGGTTACGGTTAGGGTTAGGGTTAGAGTTAGGGTTCCGGTTAGGGTTCGGGTTAGGGGTAGGGTTTGGGTTAGGGCTAGGGTTCGGTTTAGGATTAGGGTTCATGTTAGGGTTATTGTTAGGGCTCAGGGTAGGGTTAGGGTTAGGGTTAGGTGTTATGGTTAGGGTTAGGGTTCGGGTTAGGGTCAGAGTCATGGTCAGGATCAGGGTCAGGGTCTGGGTCAGGGTATAGTGTTTGGGTTCCCTTAGGGTACGGTTCGGGTAAGAGACCACAGTGCCAAGGCACCGTCTGAGTCCTTCCCTTATCCCGGCGGTTTTGACAAAAGACATCAACCCGAACGAACCCAGCCCGGAGACGCCCTGGGGCAAAAACGGCTTCCGAGGAACAATATGCTCTTGATGTGGAAAACCTATCCCAAGTGGGGGTAGCCAGGTAAACAAAATGCCACACACCCAGGTGTAAGAGACATTGCCCAGGCATGGTATAAGCCCCTCACCTCGTCCCTGTGCTTTTGGGAGCCTGAGGGACACCCGAGGCCCACGGCCCTGAGACCCGTTTGGCAAAAAGCCGGCTTCCAACGGAAACAGTTTTCCTGAGGTGCGGACCCTATCACAAGTGGTTGTGGCAAGGTAAAGCAAATGCCATCCACTTCTCTGGAAGAAACCACAGTGCCCAGCCATGTGCTAAGCCCTCCCATCGTCACTGGGCTTCTGGCAGCAGGAGGGAAAAGAGGGGAGCACAACACTGGGACCCGTTTGAGAAAAACCGGCTTCCCACGAAAAAGTCTTTCTTCACGTGTAGACATGCTCCCAAGTCCCTTTGGCAAAGTTTAAAGAAAGCCATACACTGACCTGTAAGAGACCACAGGGCCCAGGCACCATCTGATCCCTTCCCTCATCCTGGCGGTTTTGCTAGCAGGAGTTCAACCCGAAGGAACCCAACCCGGAGACCTCCTGGGGCAAAAACGGCTTCCTAAGCGCAATATGCTCTTGCTGTGGAAAACCTATCCCAACTGTGGGTAGCCAGGTAAACAAAATGCCACACACCCAGGCGTAAGAGACAACATTGCCCAGGCATGGTCTAAGCCCCTCACATCGTCCCTGTGCTTTTGGGAACCTGAGAGACACCTGAGGCCCACGGCCCTGAGACCCGTTTGGCAAAAAGCCGGCTTCCAATGGAAATAGTTTTCCTGAGTGCGGACCCTATCACAAGTGGTTGTGGCAAGGTAAAGCAAATGCCATCCACTTCTCTGGAAGAAACCACAGTGCCCAGCCATGTGCTAAGCCCTCCCATCGTCACTGGGTTTCTGGCAGCAGGAGGGAAAAGAGAGGAGCACAGCACTGGGACCCGTTTGACAAAAACCGGCTTCCCACGAAAAAGTCTTTCTACATGTGCAGACATGCTCCCAAGTGCCTGTGGGAAGGTGAAGGAAATGCCATACACTGACCTGTAACAGACCTCAGGGTCCAGGCACCGTCTGAGCCCTTCCATCATCCCGGCGGTTTTCCTAACAGGAGTTCAACCCGAAGGAACCCAGCCCGGACACCCCTTGGGGCAAAAATGGCTTCCGAGCAGCAATATGCTCTTGCTGTGGAAAACCTATCCCAAGTGGGGGTAGCCAGGTAAACAAAATGCCACACACCCAGGTGTAAGAGACAACATTCCCCAGGCATGGTCTAAGCCCCTCACCTCATCCCTGTGCTTTTGGCAGCCTGAGGGATACCCGAGACCCACGGCCCTGAGACCCATTTGGCAAAAAGCCGGCTTCCAACGGAAACAGTTTTCCTGAGGTGCGGACCCTTTCACAAGTGGTTGTGGCAAGGTAAAGCAAATGCCATCCACTTCTCTGGAAGAAACCACAGTGCCCAGCCATGTTCTAAGCCCTCCCATCCTCACTGGGCTTCTGGCAGCAGGAGTGAAAAGAGAGGAGCACAGCACTGGACCCGTTTGACAAAAACCGGCTTCCCAGGAAAAAGTCTTTCTTCACGTGCAGACATTCTCCCAAGTGCCTGTGGCAATGTGAAGGAAGTGCCATACACTGACCTGTAAGAGACCACAGGGCCCAGGCACCATCTGAGCTCTTCCCGCATCCCGGCGGTTTTGCTAGCAGGAGTTCAATCCAAAGGAACCCAGCCCGGAGACCCCCTGGGGCAAAAAGGGCTTCCGACAAACAATATGCTCTTGCTGTTGAAAAACCTATCCCAAGTCGGGGTAGCCAGGTAAACAAAATGCCACACACCCAGGTGTAAGAGACAACATTGCCCAGGCATGGTCTAAGCCCCTCACCTCGTCCCTGTGCTTTGGGGAGCCGGAGGGACACTGGAGGCCCACGGCCCTGAGACCCGTTTGGCAAACAGCCGGTTTCCAACAGAAGCTGTTTTCCTGAGCTGCAGACCCTCCTAAGGTTTGCGTTAGCCCCCAGGAGGCCCTTAGGCCCAATCCTCTGGCTGTGTGGCACGCGGTGGGGCGGGCCGAGGGGACTGAGCTGGCGAGCAGGACCATGGGCCCACAGGTTTTGGCGTGGGGGACTTTGAAGATCCTCAGGGGCTAGGAGGGCCCTGCCCCTTCTCCTGCCCCGTATGACCGGTGGGCCCCCTAGAGGCCCAGGTGGCGTGGGGCTGCAGGGTGACTATGGCGCTGGGTCTTGGGTCCCGAAACTCCACCGCTGTGGTGCCAGGCACCTTGGGTGGGCCCCTCAGGAGCCCACCTAGAGTTAGTGTTAGCCCCAGCGAGGCCCGCAAGCCCGACCTGCTGGATGTGCAGCGAGCAGAGGGGCAGCCCAAGATGAGGGCGCTGAGGACTGGGAGCGTGGGCCCAAGCGTTTTGGCGCGGGGGGCCTTCAAAAGTCGTCAGGGGCTCAGAGTGCCCTGCACGTTCTCCGGCTCTGAATGACCGGCGGCGCCAATAATGGCCTCTGTGGCGGTGAGGCGAAGGGTGAATCCAGCGCTGGGGCTCGGGGGTCCCAATCCCCCCGGCGTTGCGGTGCCAGGCTCCTTGGGAGGGGCCCCTCCGGGCAGAACAAGGGTTAGGATTAGCCCCCAGGAGGCCGGCAGGAAGGATCCACCGGCGGTGTGGCTGGGGGTGGGGTTGTGTTGGGGGGGTGTGTGCGGCCTGAGGGGAGGGCGCTGGAGAGCAGAGCATGGCCCCAAGTGTTTTGGCGCAGGGGGCCTTCGAAGCACCCCGGGGGCTCAGAGGGCCCTACCCTTTCACCCCCGCTGAATGACCGGCGGCGCCCCTAGTGGCCTGGATGGCGGGGGGCTGCAGGGTGAGTCCACCGCTGGGGTTTGGAGGTTCCCAATCCCTGGCGTTGGGGCGCCAAGCCCCTTGGGATGGGCCCCTCGGGGACCCACCTAGGGTTTGGGTTAGCCCCCAGGAGGCCTTCAGGCCCAATCCCCTGGCTGTGTGGCTCGCAGTGGGGCGGACCGAGGGGAGGGAGCTGGCGAGCGGACCGTGGGCCCACAGGTTTGGCGCGGGGCCTTCTAAGGAGGTCGGGGGCTCCGAGGGCCCTGCCCCTTCTCCCGCCTGAATGACCAGCGGCGCCCCTAGCAGCCCGGGTGCCAGGGGGCTGCAGGGTGAGTCCGGCCCTGGGGCTAGGACGTCCAGGATCCCAGGCATGGCCGCGCAAGACCCCTTGGGAGGGGCCCCTCTGGGACAGCCCTAGGGTTAAGGCTACCCCCAGGTGGCTGGCAGGTCCGATCCGCCTGCTGTCTTTCGAGCGGAGGGGCCGGTTGAGCTGAGGGCGTTGACTAGTGGGAACATGGGCCCAAGCGCTTTGGGGCGGGGGGCCATCGAAGGTCGGCGGGGGCTCAGAGGGCCCTGCCCTTTCTCCAGCCCTGAATGAGCGGCAGCGCCCCTAGTGGCCCAGGTGGTGGAGGGGCAGCAGTGTTAGTCTTGCCCTGGGGCTCGGGGGTCCCCAATGCCCGGAGTTGCGGTGCCAGGACCCTTGGGAGGGGCCCCTCGGGGGCCCACCTAGGGTTAGGATTAGCCCCCAGGACGCCGGCAGGCAGGATCCACCGGCGGTGTGGCGAGCCGGGGGGCGGGCCGAGGGGAGGGCGCTGGAGAGCAGGAGCGTGGGCCCAAGTGTTTTGGCGCAGGGGGCCTTCGAAGCTCGCCGGGGGCTCGGAGGGCCCTACCTGTTCTCCCCCCCTGAATGACCGGCGGAGCCCGAAGCGGCCCCGGTGGCGGGGGGCTGCAGGGTGAGTCCAGCGCTGGGGTTGGAGGTTCCCAATCCCCGGCGTTGGGGCGCCAAGCACCTTGGGATGGTCCCCTTGGGGACCCTCCTAGGATTTGGGTTAGCCCCCAGGAGGCCGTCAGGCCCAATCTCCTGGCTGTGTGGCACGCGGTGGGGCGGGCCGAGGGGACGGAGCTGGCGAGCGGGACCGTGGGCCCACAGGTTTTGGCGTGGGGGCCTTCGAAGATCCTCAGGGGCTAGGAGGGCCCTGCCCCTTCTCCCGCCTGAATGACCGGCGGCGCCCCTAGCGGCCCTGGTGGCGGGGGCTTCAGGGTGTGTCCGGCCCTGGGGCTAGGACGTCCAGGATCCCGGGCGTGGCAGCGCAAGGCCCCTTGGGAGGGGCCCCTCAGGAACCATCCAGGGTTAGGGTTAGCCCCCAGGAGGCCGGCAGGTCTGATCTGCCTGCTGTGTTTCGAGCGGAGGGGCAGGTTGAGGTGAGGGCGCTGACTAGTGGGAACGTGGGCCCAAGCGCTTTGGGGCGGGGGGCCATCGAAGGTCCGCGGGGGCTCGGAGGGCCCTGCCCCTTCTCCAGGCCTGAATGAGAGACAGCGCCCCTAGTGGCCCAGGTGGTGGACGGCAGCAGTGTTAGTCTTGCCCTGGGGCTCGGGGGTCCCCAATCTCCAGCATTGCGGCCCCAGGCCCCTTGTCAGGGGCCTCTCGGGGACCGACCTAGGGTTAGGGTTAGCAAGAAGGATGCCGGCAGGCCCGAAATGCCTGCAGTGCAGCGAGTGGAGGGGCGGGCGGAGTGAGGGCGCTGGCGAGGTGGAGCCTTGGCCCAAACATTTTGGAGCGGGGGGGCCTTCGAAAGTTACCTGGGGCACAGAGGGCCCTGCCCGTTCTCACGCCCTGAATGACCGGCGGGCTCCCTAGCGACCCAGGTGGCGGGGGGCTGCAGGGTGAGTCCGGCGCTGGGTCTCCGGTCCCCAATCCCCTGCGTTGGGGCGCCAGGCCCCTGGGGAGGTGCCCCTCAGGAGCCCACCTAGAGTTAGGGTTAGCCCCCAGGAGGCTGGCAAGCCCTATCTGCTGGATGTGCCGCGAGCGGAGGGGCAGGCTGAGCTGAGGGGGCTGAGGAGTGGGAGCGTGGGCCCAAGCGTTTTGGCGCGGGGGGCCTTCCAAAGTCGTCAGGGGCTCGGAATGCCCTGCACGTTCTCCTGCTCTGAATGACCCGCGGCGCCAATAACGGCCTGGGTAGCGGTGGGGCGGAGGGTGAGTCCAGCGCTGGGGCTCGGGGGTCCCAATCCCCCGCGTTGCAGTGCCAGGCCCCTTGGGAGGGGCCCCTTGGAGGCCGAACTAGGGTTAGGATTAGCCCCCAGGGGGCCGGCAGGTAAGATCCACCGGCGGTGTGGCTAGCGGGGGGGGGGGGGGGGGAGGGGGGAGCCGGAGGGGAGGGCGCTGGAGAGCGGAGCTTGGGCCCAAGTGTTTTGGCGCGGGGGCCTTGGAAGCTCGCCGGGGGCTCGGAGGGCCCTACCCATTCCCCCCTGAATGACCGGCGGCGCCCCTAGCGGCCCGGGTGGCAGGGGGCTGCAGGGTGATTCCAGCGCTGGGGTTTGGAGGTTCCCAATCCCCAGCGTTGGGGCGCCAAGCCCCTTGGGATGGGCCCCTCAGGGACCCACCTGGGATTGCGTTAGCCCCCAGGAGGCCGTCAGGCCCAATCCCCTGGCTGTGTGGCGCGCGGTGGGGCGGGCCGAGGGGACGGAGCTGGCGAGCGGGACCTTGGGACCACAGGTTTTGGCGTGGGGGCCTTCGACGATCCTTAGGGGCTAGGAGGGCCCTGCCCCTTTTCCCGCCTGAATGACCGGCGGCGCCCCTAGCGGCCCCTGTGGCGGGGGCTGCAGGGTGTGTCGGGCCCTGTGGCTAGGAGGTACAGGATCCCCGGCGTGCCTCTCCAGGCCCCTTGGGAGGGGCCCCTCGGGGACCGACCTAGGGTTAGGGTTAGCCCCCAGGAGGCCGGCAGGTCTGATTCGCCTGCTGTTTTTTGAGCGGAGCGACAGGTTGAGGTGAGGGCGCTGACTAGTGGGAACGTGGGCCCAAGCCCTTTGGGGAGGGGGGCCATCGAAGGTCGGCGGGGGTTCGGAGGGCCCTGCCCCTTCTCCCGCCTAAATGACCGGCAGCGCCCCTGCGGCCCAGGTGCCTGGGGGCTGCGGGTAAAGTCCAGCGCTCGGTCTCGGGTCCCCAATCCCCGGCATTGGGGCGCCAGGCCCCTTGGGTGGGGCCCCTCAGGAACCCACCTAGAGTTCGGGTTAGCCCCCAGGAGTCCCGCAAGCCCGATCTGCTGGATGTGCGGCGAGCAGAGGGGCAGGCCGAGCTGAGGGCGCTGAGGACTGGGAGCGTGGGCCCAAGCGTTTTGGCGCGGGGGGGCCTTCAAAAGTTGTCAGGGGCTCGGAGTGCCCTGCACGTTCTCCCGCTCTGAATGATAGGCAGCGCCAGTAATGGCCTGGGTGGCGGTGGGGCAAAGGGTGAGTCCAGCGCTGGGGCTCGGGAGTCCCAATCCCCGGTGTTGCGGTGCTAGGCCCCTTGGGAGTGGCCCTTCGGGGCCGAACAAAGGTTAGAATTAGCCCCCAGGAGGCCGGCAGGAAGGATCCACGGGCGGTGTGGCGAGCGGGGGGGGGGTGGGCGGCCGGAGGAGAGGGCGCTGGAGAGCGGAGCGTGGCCCCAAGTGTTTTGGCGCAGGGGGCCTTCGAAGCTCCCCAGGGGCTCAGAGGGCCCTACCCGTTCTCCCCGCCTGAATGATCGGCGGCGGCTGAAGCGGCCCGGGTGGCGGGGGGCTGCAGGGTGAGTCCAGCGCTGGGGTTTGGAGGTTCCCAATCCCCGGCATTGGGGCACCAAGCCCCTTGGGATGGGCCCCTCGGGGACCCACCTAGGGTTTGGGTTAGCCCCCAGGAGGCCTTCAGGCCCAATCCCCTGGCTGTGTGGCTCGCGGTGGGGCGGACCGAGGGGAGGGAGCTGGCGAGCGGGACCGTGGGCCCACAGGTTTTGGCGCGGGGCCTTCTAAGGAGGTCGGGGGCTCCGAGGGCCCTGCCCCTTCTCCCGCCTGAATAACCGGCGGCGCCCCTAGCAGCCCGGGTGCCAGGGGGCTGCAGGGTGAGTCCGGCCCTGGGGCTAGGACGTCCAGGATCCCCGGCATGGCCGCGCAAGACCCCTTGGGAGGGGCCCCTCCGGGACAGCCCTAGGGTTAAGGTTACCCCCAGGTGGCCGGCAGGTCCGATCCGCCTGCTGTCTTTCGAGCGGAGGGGCCGGTTGAGGTGAGGGCGCTGACTAGTGGGAACATGGGCCCAAGCGCTTTGGGGCAGGGGGCCATCGAAGGTCGGCGGGGGCTCAGAGGGCCCTGCCCTTTCTCCAGCCCTGAATGAGCGGCAGCGCCCCTAGTGGCCCAGGTGGTGGAGGGGCAGCAGTGTTAGTCTTGCCCTGGGGCTCGGGGGTCCCCAATGCCCGGAGTTGCGGTGCCAGGACCCTTGGGAGGGGCCCCTCGGGGGCCCACCTAGGGTTAGGATTAGCCCCCAGGACGCCGGCAGGCAGGATCCACCGGCGGTGTGGCGAGCCGGGGGGCGGGCCGAGGGGAGGGCGCTGGAGAGGGGAGCGTGGGCCCAAGTGTTTTGGCGCAGGGGGCCTTCGAAGCTCCCCGGGGGCTCAGAGGGCCCTACCTGTTCTCCCCCCCTGAATGACCGGCAGCGCCCCTAGTGGCCCGGTTGGCGGGGGGCTGCAGGGTGAGTCCAGCGCTGGGGTTTGGAGGTTCCCAATCCCCAGCGTTGGGGTTCCAAGATCCTTGGGATGGGCCCCTCGGGGACCCACCTAGGGTTTGCCTTAGCCCCCAGGAGGCCGTCAGGCCCAATCCCCTAGCTGTGTGGCGCGCGGTGGGGCGGGCCGAGTGGACAGAGCTGGCGAGCGGGACCATGGGCCCACAGGTTTTGGCGTGGGGGCCTTCGAAGATCCTCAGGGGCTAGGAGGGCCCTGCCCCTTCTCCCGCCTGAATGACCGGCGGCGCCCCTAGCGGCCCTGGTGGCGGGGGCTTCAGGGTGTGTCCGGCCCTGGGGCTAGGACGTCCAGGATCCCGGGCGTGGCAGCGCAAGGCCCCTTGGGAGGGGCCCCTCGGGGACCAACAAGGGTTAGGGTTAGCCCCCAGGAGCCCGTCAGGCCCAATCCCCTGGCTGTGTGGCACGCGGTGGGGCGGGCCGAGGGGACGGAGCTGGCGAGCGGGACCGTGGGCCCACAGGTTTTGGCGTGGGGGACTTCGAAGATCCTCAGGGGCTAGGAGGGCCCTGCCCCTTCTCCCGCCCCGTATGACCGGTGGGCCCCCTAGAGGCCCAGGTGGCGGGGGGCTGCAGGGTGAGTCCGGCGCTGGGTCTCGGGTCCCCAACCTCCGCCGCTGTGGCGCCAGGCACCTTGTGTGGGGCCCCTCAGGAGCCCACCTAGAGTTAGTGTTAGCCCCCGGGAGGCCGGCAAGCCCGACCTGCTGGATGTGCGGCGAGCAGAGGGGTAGGCCGAGCTGAGGGCTCTGAGGAGTGGGAGCGTAGGCCCAACCGTTTTGGCGTGGGGGGGCCTTCGAAGGTTGCCTGGGGCACAGAGGGCCCTGCCCGTTCTCACGCCCTGAATGACCGGCGGGCCCCCTAGCGGCCCAGGTGGCGGGGGGCTGCGGGTAAAGTCCGGCGCTTGGTCTCGGGTCCTCAATCCCCGGCGTTGGGGCACCAGGCCCCTTGGGTGGGGCCCCTCAGGAGCCCACCTAGAGTTAGGGTTAGCCCCCAGGACTCCCGCAAGCCCGATCTGCTGGAGGTGCGGCGAACGGAGGGGCAGGCCGAGCTGAGGGCGCTGAAGAGTGGGAACGTGGGCCCAAGCGTTTTGGCGCAGGGGGCCTTCGAAAGTCATCAGGGGCTCGGAGTGCCTGCACGTTCTCCCACTCTGAATGACCGGCGGCGCCAATAACGGCCTGGGTGGCGGTGGGGCAGAGGGTGAGTCCAGCGCTGGGGCTCGGGGGTCCCAATCCCCGGCGTTGCGGTGCCAGGCCCCTTGGGAGTGGCCCCTGGGGAGCCGAACAAGGGTTCGGATTAGCCCCCAGGAGGCCGGCAGGCAGGATCCAGGGGCGGTGTGGCGAGCGGGGAGGGGGCGGCCGGAGGGGAGGGCGCTGGAGAGCGGAGCGTGGGCCCAAGTGTTTAGGCGCAGGGGCCTTCGAAGCTCCCCGGGAATTCGAAGGGCCTTACCCGTTCTCCCCCCCTTAATGACCGGCAGCGCTCCTAGTGGCCCTGGTGGCGTGGGGCTGCAGGGTGAGTCCAGCGCTAGGGTTTGGAGGTTCCCAATTCCCGGCGTTGGGGCGCCAAACCCCTTGGGATGGTCCCCTTGGGGACCCACCTAGGGTTTGCGTGAGCCCCCAGGAGGCCGTCAGGCCCAATCCCCTGGCTGTGTGGCGCGCGGAGGGGCGGGCCGAGGGGACGGAGCTGGCAAGCGGGACCGTGGGCCCACAGGTTTTGGCGTGGGGGCCTTCGAAGAGCCTCAGGGGCTAGTAGGGCCCTGCCCGTTCTCCCGCCTGAATGACCGGCGGCGCCCCTAGCGGCCCTGGTGGCGGGGGCTTCAGGGTGTGTCCGGCCCTGGGGCTAGGACGTCCAGGATCCCGGGCGTGGCTGCACAAGGCCCCTTCGGAGGGGACCCTCGGGGACTGACCTGGGGTTAGGGTTAGCCCCCAGGAGGCCGGCAGGTCCAATCCGCCTGCTGTGTTTGGAGCGGTGGGGCAGGTTGAGGTGAGGGCGCTGACTAGAGGGAACGTGGGCCCAAGCGCTTTGGGGCGGGGGGGGCCATCGAAGGTCGGCGGGTGCCGGAGGGCCCTGCCCGTTCTCCCGCCGGGAATGAGCGGCAGCGCCCCTAGTGCCCAGGTGGTGGAGGGGCAGCAGTGTTAGTCTGGCCCTGGGGCTCGGGGGTCCCCAATCCCCAGTGTTGCAGCCCCAGGCCCCTTGTCTGGGGCCTCTCGGGGACTACCTAGGGTCAGGGTTAGCAAGCAGGATGCCGGCAGGCCCGAAATGAACGCTGTGCAGCGAGTGGAGGGGCGGGCCGAATGAGGGCGCCGGCGAGCGGAAGCCTGGGGCCAAACATTTGGCGAGGGGTCCTTCGAAGGTAGCCGGGAGCTCAGAGTGCCCTGCCCGTTCTCCCGCCCTGTATGACCGGTGGGCCCCCTAGAGGCCCAGGTGGCGGGGGGCTGCAGGGTGAGTCCGGCGCTGGGTCTCTGGTCCCCAACCTCCGCCGCTGCGGCGCCGGGCCCTTGGGTGGGGCCCCTCAGGAACTCACCTAGAGTTAGTGTTAGCCCCCGGGAGGCCGGCAAGCCCGACCTGCTGGATGTGCGGCGATCAGAGGGGTAGGCCGAGCTGAGGGCGCTGAGGAGTGGGAGCAAGGGCCCAACCATTTTGGCGCAGGGGCCTTCGAAGGTCATCAGGGTCTAGGAGGGCCCTGCTCCCTCTCCCGCTTGAATGAACGGCGGCGCCCCTAGCGGCCGGAGTGGCGGGGGCCTGCAGGGTGATTCCACCGCTGGGGTTCAGTGGTTCCCAATCCCCGGCGTTGGGTTGCCAAGCCCCTTGGGAGGGTCCCATCGGGGACCAACCTAGGGTTCACGTTAGCCCCCATGCGGCCGGCAGGTGCAATCTGCTTGCTGTGTTTCCAGCGGAGGGGCGGGTTGAGGTGAGGGCGCTGACTAGTGGCAACGTGGGCCCAAGCGCCTTGGGGCGGGGGGCCATCGAATGTGGAAGGGGGCTCGGAGGGCCCTGCCTGTTCTGCCGCCCTGATGACAGGCGGCGCCAATAACGGCCCGGGTGGCGGTGGGGCGGAGGGTGAGTCCAGCGCTGGGTCTCGGGTCCCCAATCCCAGGCGTTGGGGCACCAGGCCCCTTGCGAGGGGCCCCTAAGGAGCCCACCTAGAGTTAGGGTTAGCCCCCAGGAGGCCGGCAAGCCCGATCTGCTGGATGTGCAGCGAGCGGAGGGGCAGGCCGAGCTGAGGGCGTTGAGGAGTGGGAGCGGGGGCCCAAGAGTTTGGCGTGGGGGCCTTCGAAATCCGCCAGGGGCTCGGTGTGCCCTGCACATTCTCCCGCCCTGAATGAGCAGCGGCGCCAATAAAGGCCCGGGTGGCGGTGTGGCGGAGGGTGAGTCCAGCGCTGGGGCGGGGGTCCCCAATCTCTGGCATTGCGGTGCCAGACCTCTTGGGAGGAGCCCCTTGGGGGCCGACCTAGGGTTAGGATTAGCCCCGAGGAGGCCGGCAGGCAGGATCCATGGGCGGTGTGGCGAGGGGGGGGCGGGCCGAGGGGAGGGCGCTGGTGAGTGGGAGCGTGGGCCCAAGTGTTTTGGCTCAGGCGGCCTACGAAGCTCGCCAGGGGCTTGGAGGGCCCTACCAGTTCTCGAGCCTGAATGACTGGCGGCGCCCCTAGCGGCCCGGGTGGCGGGGGGCTGCAGGGTGAGTCCAGCGCTGGGGTTCGGAGGGTCCCAATCCCCAGCGTTGGGGCGCCAAGCCCCTTGAGATGGGCCCTTCGGGGACCGACCTAGGGTTAGGATTAGCCTCCAGGAGTATGGTAGTCCGATCCGCCTGCTGTGTTTCGAGCGGAGGGGCGGGTTGAGGTGAGGGCGCTGACTAGTGGCAACGTGGGCCCAAGCGCTTGGGGAGCAGGTGCATCGAGGGTCCGGGGGGCTGGGAGGGCCCTGTATGTTCTGTTGCCCTGAATGAGCGGCAGTGCCCCTAGTGGCCCAGGTGGTGGAGGAAAGCAGTGTTAGTTTGGTCCTGGGGCTCAGGAGTCCCCAATCCCCAGCGTTGCAGCCCCAGGCCCCTTGTAATGGGCCTCTCGGGGACTGACCTAGGGTTAGGGTTAGCAAGCAGGATGCCGGCAGGCCCGAAATGCCGGCTGTGCTGTGAGTGGAGGGGCGGACGGAGTGAGGGCGCTGGCGAGCAGAAGCCTGGGCCCAAACATTTTGGCGCAGGGGGCCTTCAAAGGTCGCTGGGGGCTCAGAGTGCCCTGCCCGTTCTCCCCCCCTGATTAACCGGCGGGCCCCCTAGCGGCCCCGGGGGTGGGGGGCTGCAGGGTGAATCCGGTGCTGGGTCTCGGGTCCCCAATCCCTGGCGTTGGGGCGCCAAGCACCTTTGGATGGGCCCCTCGGGGACCCGCCTTGGGTTAGGCTTAGCCCCCAGGAGGCCATCAGGCCCAATCCCCTGGCTGTGTAGCGCGCGTTCCTTCGGGCCTGGGGAGGGAGCTGGTGAGCGGGACCGTGGGCCCACAGGTTTTGGCGCTGGGGCGGCCTTTGAAGGTCGTCAGGGGCTTGTAGGACCCTGGCCCTTCTACCGCCTGAATGACCGGCAGCGCTCCTAGCGGCCCGGGTGGCGGGTGGCTGCAGGGTGAGTCCGGCCCTGGGGTAGGACGTCCAGGATCCCGGGCATGGTGGCGCATGGCCCCTTGGGAGGGGCCCCTCGGGAACCGACCTAGGGTTAGGGTTAGCCCCCAGGAGGCCGGCCGGTCCGATCCGGCTGCTGTGTTTCGAGCGGAGGGGCGGGTTGAGGTGAGGGCGCTGACTAGTGGGAACGTGGGCCCAAGCGCTTTGGGGCAGGGGGCCATCGAATGTGGAAGGAGGCTTGGAGGGCCCTGCCTGTTCTCCCGCCAGGAATGAGCGGCAGCGCCTCTAGTGGCCCAGGTGGTGGAGGGGCAACAGTGTTAGTCCGGACCGGGGGCACTGGGTTCCCCAATCCCCAGCTTTGCATCCCCGGGCCCCTTATCAGGGGCCTCTCGGGGACTGACCTAGGGTTAGGGTTAGCAAGCAGGATGCTGGCATGCCCAAAATGCCGGCTGTGCGGCGAGTGGAGGGGTGGGCGGAGTGAGGGCGCTGCGAGCAGTAGCCTGGGCCCAAACATTTTGGCGCCTGGGGCCTTCCAAGGTCGATGGTGGCTCAGAGGGCCCTGCCCGTTCTGCCGCCGTGATGACAGGCGGCGCCAATAACGGCCCGGGTGGCGGTGGGGCGGAGGGTGAGTCCAGCGCTGGGTCTCGGGTCCCCAATCCCAGGCGTTGGGGCGCCAGGCCCCTTGTGAGGGGCCCATAAGGAGCCCACCTAGAGTTAGGGTTAGCCCCCAGGAGGCCGGCAAGCCCGATCTGCTGGATGTGCAGCGAGCGGCGGGGCAGGCCGAGCTGAGAGCGTTGAGGAGTGGGAGCGGGGCCCAAGAGTTTGGCGCGGGGGCCTTCGAAATGCGCCAGGGGCTCGGTGTGCCCTGCACATTCTCCCGCCCTGAATGACCAGCGGCGCCAATAAAGGCCCGGGTGGTGGTGTGGCGGAGGGTGAGTCCAGCGCTGGGGCGGGGGTCCCCAATCCCTGGCATTGCGGTGCCAGGCCCCTTGGGAGGGGCCCCTTGGGGGCCGACCTAGGGTTAGGATTAGCCTCCAGGAGTAAGGCAGGTCCGATCCGCCTGCTGTGTTTCGAGCGGAGGGGCGGGTTGAGGTGAGGGCGCTGACTAGTGGCAACGTGGGCCCAAGCGCTTTGGGGAGCGGGTGCATCGTCGGTCGGGGGGCTAGGAGGGCCCTGTATGTTCTGTTGCCCTGAATGAGCGGCCGCGCGCCTAGTGGCCCAGGTGGTGGAAGGCAGCAGTGTTAGTCTGGCCCTGGGGCTCGGGGGTCCCCAATCCCCAGCGTTGCAGCCCCAGGCCCCTTGTCATGGGCCTCTTGGGGACTGACCTAGGGTTAGGGTTAGCAAGCAGGATGCCGGCAGGCCCGAAATGCCGGCTGTGCTGTGAGTGTAGGGGCGGACAGAGTGAGGGCGCTGGCGAGCGGAAGCCTGGGCCCAAACATTTTGGCGCGGGGGCCTTAGAAGGTCGCTGGGGGCTCAGAGGGCCCTGCCTGTTCTCCCCCCCTGAATAACTGGCGGGCCCCCTAGCGGCCCCGGGGGTGGGGGGCTGCAGGGTGAATCCGGCGCTGGGTCTCGGGTCCCCAATCCCTGGCGTTGGGGCGCCAAGCACCTTGGGATGGGCCCCTCGGGGACCCACCTAGGTTTAGGCTTAGCCCCCAGGAGACCATCAGGCCCAATCCCCTGGCTGTGTAGGGCGCGTTGCGGCGGGCCAGGGGAGGGAGCTGGCGAGCGGGACCGTGGGCCCACAGGTTTTGGCGCTGGGGCGGCCTTCGAAGGTCTTCAGGGGCTTGTAGGACCCTGGCCCTTCTACCGCCTGAATGACCGGCGGCGCTCCTAGCGGCCCCGGGTGGCGGGTGGCTGCAGGGTGAGTCCGGCCCTGGGGTAGGACGTCCAGGATCCCGGGCATGGCGGCGCAAGGCCCTGTGGGAGGGGCCCCTCGGGAACCGACCTAGGGTTAGGGTTATCCCCCAGGAGGCCGGCAGGTCCGATCCGGCTGCTGTGTTTCGAGCGGAGGGGCGGGTTGAGGTGAGGGCGCTGACTAGTGGGAACGTGGGCCCAAGCGCTATGGGAGCTTGTGCATCGTTGGTCGGGGGAGCTGGGAGGGCCCTGTATGTTCTCCTGCCCTGAATGAGCGGCAGCGCCCCTAGTGGCCCAGGTGGTGGAGGGGGAGTAGTGTTAGTTTGGCCCTGGGGCTCGAGGGTCCCCAATCCCCAGCGTTGCAGCCCCAGGCCCCTTGTCAGGGGCCTCTCGGGGACTGACTTAGGGTTAGGGTTAGCAAGCAGGATGCCGGCAGGCCCGAAATGGTGGCTGTGCGGCGAGTGGAGGGGCGGGCAGAGTGAGGGCGCTGGCGAGCAGGACCCTGGGCCCAAACATTTTGGTGCCTGGGGCCTTCCAAGGTCGCCTGTGACTCAGAGGTCCCTGCCCGTTCTGCCGCCCTTATGACAGGCGGCGCCAATAACGGCCCGGGTGGCGGTGGGGCGGAGGGTGAGTCCAGCGCTGGGGCGGGGGTCCCCAATCTCTGGCATTGTGGTGCCAGGCCCCTTGGGAGGAGCCCCTTGGGGGCTGACCTAGGGTTAGGATTAGCCCCGAGGAGGCCGGCAGGCAGGATCCATGGGCGGTGTGGCGAGGGGGGGGCGGGCCGAGGGGAGGGCGCTGGTGAGTGGGAGCATGGGCCCAAGTGTTTTGGCGCAGGCGGCCTTCGAAGCTCGCCAGGGTCTCAGAGGGCCCTACCCGTTCTCGAGCCTGAATGACTGGCGGCGCCCCTAGCGGCCCGGGTGGCGGGGGGCTGCAGGGTGAGTCCAGCGCTGGGATTCGGAGGTTCCCAATCCCCAGCGTTGGGGCGCCAAGCCCCTTGGGAGGGGCCCTTCGGGGACCGACCTAGGGTTAGGATTAGCCCCCAGGAGGCCGGCAGGTCCAATCCGCCTGCTGTGTTTCCAGCGGAGGGGCGGGTTGAGGTGAGGGCGCTGACAAGTGGGAACGTGGGCCCCAGCGCTTTGGGGCGGGGGGGGGCCATCGAAGGTGGGCGGGGGCTCGGAGGGCCCTGCCCCTTCTCCCGCCTGAATGACGGGCGGCGCCCCTAGCAGCCCAGGTGGCGGGGGGCTACGGGTAAAGTCCAGTGCTCCGTCTCGGGTCCCCAATCCCCGTCGTTTGGGCGCCAGGCCCTTTGGGAGGGGCCCCTCAGGAGCCCACCTAGAGTTAGGGTTAGCCCCCAGGAGGCCGGCAAGCCCTATCTGCTGGATGTGCGGCGAGCGGAGGGGCAGGCCGAGCTGAGGGTGCTGAGGAGTGGGAGCGTGGGCCCAAGCGTTTTGGCGCGGGGGGCCTTCCAATGTCGTCAGGGGCTCGGAATGCCCTGCACGTTCTCCCGCTCTGAATGATCGGCGGCGCCAATAACGGCCTGGGTGGCGGTGGGGCGGAGGGTGAGTCCAGCGCTGGGGCTCGGGGGTCCCAATCCTCAGTGTTGCAGTGCCAGGCCCCTTGGGAGGGGCCCCTTGGGGGCCGAACTAGGGTTAGGATTTGCCCCCAGGAGGCCGGCAGGCAGGATCCACCGGCGCTGTGGCGAGCAGGGGGGCTGGCCGAGGGGATTTCGCTGGAGAGCGGGAGCGTGGGCCCAAGTGTTTTGGCAGAGGGGGCCTTCGAAGCTCGCCGGGGGCTCGGAGGGCCCTACCTGTTCTCCCGCCCTGAATAACCGGCGGCACCTGAAGCGGCCCGGGTGGGTGGCGGGTGGCTGCAGGGTGTCCAGCGCTGGGCTTTGGAGGTTCCCAATCCCCGGCGTTGGGGCGCCAAGCCCCTTTGGATGGGCCCCTCGGGGACCCACCTAGGGTTTGCGTTAGCCCCCAGGAGTCCGTCAGGCCCAATCCCCTGGCTGTGTGGCGCAAGGTGGGGTGGGCCGAGGGGACGGAGCTGGCGAGCAAGACCATGGGCCCACAGGTTTTGGCGTGGGGGCCTTCGAAGATCCTCAGGGGCTAGGAGGGCCCTGCCCCTTCTCCCACCTGAATGACCGGCGGCGCCCCTAGCGGCCCCGGTGGCGGGGGCTGCAGGGTGTGTCCGACCCTGGGGCTAGGACGTCCAGGATCCCTGGCGTGGCTACGCAAGGCCCCTTGGGAGGGGCCCCTCGAGGACCGACCTAGGGTTAGGGTTAGCACCCAGGAGGCCGGCAGGTCCGATCCGCCTGCTGTGTTTCGAGCGGAGGGGCAGGTTGAGGTGAGGGCGCTGACTAGTGGGAACGTGGGCCCAAGCGCTTTGGGGCGGGGGGCCGTCGAGGGCAGCGGGGGCTCAGAGGTCCCTGCCCCTTCTGCCGCCCTGAATGAGCGGCAGCGCCCCTAGTGCCCAGGTGGTGGAGGGGCAGCAGTGTTAGTCTGTCTCTGGGGCTCGGGGGTCCCCAATCCCCAATGTTGCAGCCCCAGGCCCTTTGAAAGGGGCCTCTCGGGGACTGACCTAGGGTCAGGGTTACCAAGCCGGATGCCGGCAGGCCCGAAATGCCCGCTGTGCAGCGAGTGGAGGGGCGGGCCGAATGAGGGCGCTGGCGAGCGGGAGCCTGGGCTCAAACATTTGGCGGGGGGTCCTTCGAAGGTAGCCAGGAGCTCAGAGGGCCCTGCCCGTTCTCCCGCCCTGTATGACCGGTGGGCCCCCTAGAGGCTCAGGTGGCGGGGGGCTGCAGGGTGAGTCCGGCGCTGGGTCTCGGGTCCCCAATCTCTGGCGCTGAGGCGCCGGGCCCCTTGGGTGGGGCCCCTCAGGAGGCCACCTAGACTTAGTGTTAGCCCCCGTGAGTCCGGCAAGCCCGACCTGCTGGATGTGCGGTGAGCAGAGGGGTAGGCCGAGCTGAGGGCGCTGAGGAGTGGGAGCGTGGGCCCAACCGTTTTGGCGCGGGGGCCTTCGAAGTTCATCAGGGGCTAGGAGGGCCCTGCTCCTTCTCCCGCCTGAATGACCGGCGGCGCCCCTAGCGGCCAGAGTGGCGGGGGGCTGCAGGCTGATTCCACCGCTGGGGTTCAGTGGTTCCCAATCCCCAGCGTTGGGTCGCCAAGCCCCTTGGGAGGGGCCCCTCGGGGACCCACCTAGGGTTCAGCTTAGCCCCCAGGAGGCCGGCAGGTCCAATCCGCTTGCTGTGTTTCGAGCAGAGGGGCGGGTTGAGGTGAGGGCGCTGACTAGTGGGAACGTGGGCCCAAGCGCTTTGGGGCGGGGGGGGGGGGGCCATCGAAGGTGGGCGGGGACTCGGAGGGCCCTGCCCCTTCTCCCGCCTGAATGACGGGCGGCGCCCCTAGCGGCCCAGGTGGCGGGGGGCTGCGGGTACAGTCCGGCGCTCCGTCTCGGGTCCCCAGTCCCCGGAGTTTGGGCGCCAGGCCCTTTGGGAGGTGCCCCTCAGGAGCCCACCTAGAGTTAGGGTTAGCCCCCAGGAGGCCGGCAAGCCCGATCTGCAGGATGTGCGGCGAGCGGAGGGGCAGGCCGAGCTGAGGGCGCTGAGGAGTGGGAGCGTGGGCCCAAGCGTTTTGGTGTTGGGGGCCTTCGAATGTCGTCAGGGGCTCGGAGGGCCCTACCCGTTCGACCCTGAATGACTGGCGGCGCCGCTAGCGGCCCGGGTGGCGAGGGGCTGCAGGGTGAGTCCAGTGCTGGGATTCGGAGGTTCCCAATCCCGAGCGTTGGGGCGCCAAGCCCCTTGGGATGGGCCCTTCGGAGACCGACCTAGGGTTAGGATTAGCCTCCAGGAGTATGGCAGGTCCGATCTGCCTGCTGTGTTTCGAGCGGAGGGGCGGGTTGAGGTGAGGGCGCTGACTAGTGGCAACGTGGGCCCAGGCGCTTTGGGCAGCGGGTGCGTGGACGGTCGGGGGGGTTGGGAGGGCCCTGTGAGTTCTCCTGCCCTGAATGAGCGGCAGCGCCCCTAGTGGCCCAGGTGGTGGAGGGGCAGCAGTGTTAGTTTGGCCCTGGGGCTCGGGGGTCCCCAACCCCAGCGTTGCAGCCCCAGGCCCCTTGTCAGGGGCCTCTCGGGGACTGACCTAGGGTTAGGGTTAGCAAGCAGGATGCCGGCAGGCCCGAAATGCCGGCTGTGCGGCGAGTGGAGGGGCGGGCGGAGTGAGGGCGCTGGCGAGCAGAAGCCTGGGCCCAAACATTTTGGCACGGGGGGCCTTCGAAGGTCGCTGGGGGCTCAGAGGGCCCTGCCCGTTCTCCCCCCCTGAATAACCGGCGGGCCCCCTAGCGGCCCAGGGGGTGGGGGGCTGCAGGGTGAATCCGGTGCTGGGTCTCTGGTCCCCAGTCCCTGGCGTTGGGACGCCAGGCACCTTGGGATGGGCCCCTCGGGGACCCACCTAGGGTTTGGCTTAGCCCCCAGGAGGCCATCAGGCCCAATCTCCTGGCTGTGTAGCGCGCGTTCCTTCGGGCCTGGGGAGGGAGCTGGCGAGCGGGACCGTGGGCCCACAGGTTTTGGCGCGGGGGGGCCTTCGAAGGTCGTCAGGAGCTTGTAGGGCCCTGCCTCTTCTACCGCCTGAATGACCGGCGGCGCTCCTAGCGGCCCGGGTGGCGGGTGGCTGCAGGGTGAGTCCGGCCCTGGGGTAGGACATCTAGGATCCCAGGCATGGCGGCGCATGGCCCCTTGGGAGGGGCCCCTCGGGAACCGACCAAGGGGTATGGTTAGCCCCCAGGAGGCCGGCAGGTCCGATCCGGCTGCTGTGTTTCGAGCGGAGGGGCGGGTTGAGGTGAGGGCGCTGACTAGTGGGAACGTGGGCCCAAGCGCTGTGGGGCAGGGGGCCATCGAATGTGGAAGGGGGCTTGGAGGGCCCTGCCCGTTCTCCCGCTGGAAATGAGCGACAGCACCCCTAGTGGCCCAGGTGGTGGAGGGGTAACAGTGTTAGTCCGGCCCTGGGGCACTGGGGTCCCCAATCCCCACCGTTGCATCCCCGGGCCCCTTGTCAGGGGCCTCTCGAGGACTGACCTAGGGTTAGGGTTAGCAAGCAGGATGCCGGCAGGCCCGAAATGCCGGCTGTGCGGCGAGTGGAGGGGCGGGCGGAGTGAGGGCGCTGGTGAGCCGGAGCCTGGGCCCAAACATTTTGGCGCCTGGGGCCTTCCAAGGTCGCTGGGGTCTCAGAGGGCCCTGCCCGTTCTGCCGCCCTGATGACAGGCGGCGCCAATAATGGCCCGGGTGGCGGTGGGGCGGAGGGTGAGTCCAGCGCTGGGTCTCGGATCCCCAATCCCAGGCGTTGGGGCGCCAGGCCCCTTGCGAGGGGCCCCTAAGGAGCCCACCTAGAGTTAGGGTTAGCCCCCAGGAGGCCTGCAAGCCCGATCTGCTGGATGTGCAGCGAGCGGAGGGGCAGGCCGAGCTGAGGGCGTTGAGGAGTGGGAGCGGGGGGCCCAAGAGTTTGGCGTGGGGGCCTTCGAAATGCGCCAGGGGCTCGGTGTGCCCTGCACATTCTCCCGCCCTGAATGACCAGCGGTGCCAATAAAGGCCCGGGTGGCGGTGTGGCGGAGGGTGAGTCCAGCGCTGGGGCGGGGGTCCCCAATCTCTGGCATTGTGGTGCCAGGCCCCTTGGGAGGGGCCCCTTGGGGGCCGACCTAGGGTTAGGATTAGCCCTGAGGAGGCGGGCAGGGAGGATCCATGGGAGGTGTGGTGGGGGAGGGGCGGGCCGAGGGGAGGGCGCTGGTGAGTGGGAGCGTGGGCACAAGTGTTTTGGCGCAGGGAGCCTTCGAAGCTCGCCAGAGGCTCGGAGGGCCCTACCCGTTCTCGAGCCTGAATGACTTGCGGCGCCCCTAGCGTTCCAGGTGGCGGGGGCTGCAGGGTGAGTCCAGCGCTGGGGTTCGGAGGTTCCCAATCCCCAGCGTTGGGGCGCCAAGCCCCTTGGGATGGGCCCTTCGGAGACCGACCTAGGGTTAGGATTAGCCTCCAGGAGTAAGGCAGGTCCGATCGGCCTGCTGTTATTCGAGCGGAGGGGCGGGTTGAGGTGAGGGCGCTGACTAGTGGCAACGTGGGCCCAAGCGCTTTGGGCAGCGGGTGCATGGACGGTCGGGGGGGCTGGGAGGGCCCTGTAAGTTTTCCTGCCCTGAATGAGCGGCAGCGCCCCTAGTGGCCCAGGTAGTGGAGGGGCAGCAGTGTTAGTTTGGCCCTGGGGCTCGTGGGTCCCCAATCCCCAGCGTTGCAGCCCCAGGCCCCTTGTCAGGGGCCTCTAGGGGACTGACCTAGGGTTAGGGTTAGCAAGCAGGATGCCGGCAGGCCCGAAATGCCGGCTGTGCAGCAAGTGGAGGGGCTGGCGGAGTGAGGGCGCTGGCGAGCAGAAGCCTGGGCCCAAACATTTTGGTGCAGGGGTCCTTTGAAGGTCGCTGGGGGCTCAGAGGGCCCTGCCCGTTCTCCCCCCCTGAATAACCGGCGGGCCCCCTAGCGGCCCAGGGGGTGGGGGGCTGCAGGGTGAATCTGGCGCTGGGTCTCGGGTCCCCAGTCCCTCTCGTTGGGATACCAAGCACCTTGGGATGGGCTCCTCGGGGACCCACCTATGGTTTGGGTTAGCCCCCAGGAGGCCATCAGGCCCAATCCCCTGGCTGTGTAGCGCCTGTTGCGGCGGGCCAGGGGAGGGAGCTGGCAAGCGGGACCGTGGGCCCACAGGTTTTGGCGCGGGAGGGGCCTTCGAAGGTAGTCAGGGGCTTGTAGGGCCCTGCCCCTTTTACCGCCTGAATGACCGGCAGCGCCAATAACGGCCCGGGTGGCGGTGGGGCGGAGGGTGAGTCCAGCGCTGGGTCTTGGGTCCCCAATCCCAGGCGTTGGGGCGCCAGGCCCCTTGCGAGGGGCCCCTAAGGAGCCCACCTAGAGTTAGGGTTAGCCCCCAGGAGGCCGGCAAGCCCTATCTGCTGGATGTGAGGCGAGCGGAGGGGCAGGCCGAGCTGAGGGCGCTGAGGAGTTGGAGCGTGGGCCCAAGCATTTTGGTGGGGGGGGCCTTCGAATGTCGTCATGGGCTCGGAGTGCCCTGCACGTTCTCCCGCTCTGAATGGTCGGCAGCGCCAATAACGGCCTGGGTGGCGGTGGGGCGGAGGGTGAGTCCAGCGCTGGGGCTCGGGGGTCCCAATCCCCGGGGTTGCGGTGCCAGGCCCCTTGGGAGGGGCCCCTTGGGGGCCGAACTAGGGTTAGGTTTAGCCCCCAGGAGGCCGGCAGGCAGGATCCATTGGCGCTGTGGGGAGCAGGGGGGCGGGCCGAGGGGAGGGCGCTGGAGAGCGGGAGCGTGGGCCCAAGTGTTTTGGCGCAGGGGGACTTCGAAGCTCGCCGGGGCCTCGGAGGGCCCTACCTGTTCTCCCGCCCTGAATGACCGGCGGCGCCCCAAGCGGCCCGGGTGGCGGGGGGCTGCAGGGTGAGTCCAGCGCTGGGCTTTGGAGGTTCCCAATCCCCGGCGTTGGGGCGCCAAGCCTCTTGGGATGGGCCCCTTGGGGACCCACCTAGGGTTTGCGTTAGCCCCCAGGAGGCCGTCAGGCCCAATCCCCTGGCTGTGTGGTGCGCGGTGGGGCGGGCCGAGGGGACGGAGCTGGCGAGCGGGACCGCGGGCCCACAGGTTTTGGCGCGGGGGCCTTCGAAGGAGGTCGGGGGCTCAGAGGGCCCTGCCCCTTCTCCTGCCTGAATGACCGGCGGCGCCCCTAGCAGCCCGGGTGCCAGGGGGCTGCAGGGTGAGTCCGGCCCTGCGGCTACGACATCCAGGATCCCCGGCATGGCGGCCCAAGACCTCATGGGGCTGCGGGTAAAGTCCGGCGCTCCGTCTTGGTTCCCCAATCCCCGGCGTTTGGGCGCCAGGCCCCTTGGGAGGGGCCCCCCGGGGGCCGACCTAGAGTGAGGGTTAGCCCCAGGAGGACGGCAGGCCGGATCCGCCGGGTGTGCCGCAAGCAGAGGGGCGGGCCGACATGAAGGTGCTGGCGAGCGAGCTTGGGCCCAAGCGTTTTTGCGCGGGGGGCCTTCGAAGTTTGCTGTGGGCTCAGAGGGCCCAGCCCGTTCTCCCGCCCTGAATGACCGGGGGCGCCCCTAGCAGCCCGGGTGGCGGCGGGGCGGCACGGTGAATCCGGCGCTGGAGCTCAAGGGTCCCCAATCCCTGGCGTTTTGGTGCGAAACCCCTTGGGATAGGCCCCTCAGGGGCCAACCTAGGGTTAGGGTTAGCCCCTATGAGGCCGGCAGCCCTGATCCGCCGGCTGTGCAGCGAGCGGAGGGGTGGGCTGAGGTGAGGGCTCTGGAGAGCGGGAGCGTGGGCCCAAGCGTTTTGGCGCAGGGGGGGGGGGGCCTTCGAAGGTCTTCGGGGGCTCGGAGGGCCCTGCCCGTACTCCCGCCCTGAATGACCGGCGGCGCCCCGAGCGCAGGGTGGCGGCGGGGCAGCAGCGTGATTCCAGCGCTGGGGCTCCGGGGTCCCCAATCCCCGGTGTTGCTACGCCAGACCAGTTGTGAGGTGCCCCTCGGGGACCGACCTAGGGTTAGTGTTAGCCCCAAGGAGGCCGGCAGGCACGATCCGCCAGCGGTGCGGCGAGCGGAGGGGTGGGCCGAGGTGATTGCGCTCACGAGGGGGAGCGTGGGCCCTAGCGTTTTGGCTCCAGGGGCCTTCGAAGGTCCCAGGAGGCTCGGAGGGCCCTGCCCGTTCTCCGGCCCTGAATGACCAGCGGTACCACTAGTGGCCCGGGTGGCGGTGGGGCGGCACAGAGAGCTCGGCGCTGGGGCTCGGGGGTCTTCAATCGCAGGCATTTGGGTGCCAGGCCCCTTGGGAGGGGCCCCCCGGGGGCCGACCTAGAGTGAGGGTTAGCACCAAGGAGGCCAGCAGGCCTGATCCGCCTGCTCTGCGTCGAGTGGAGGGGCGGGTCGAGGTGAGGGCACTGTCGAGGCGAGCGTGAGCCCAAGCGTTTTGGCCCAGGGGGCCTTCGAAGGTAATCGGGGGATCGGAGGACCCTGCCCGTTCTCCCGCCCTGAATGACCGGCCGCACCCCTAGCGGCCCAAGTGGCGGTGGGGCAGCAGGGTGAGTCCGGCGCTGGGGTTCGGGGGTCCCCAATCCCCGGTGTTGCGGCGCCAGGCCCCTTGAATAGGCCCCTCGAGGGCCTACCTAGGGTTAGGGTTAGCCCCCAGGAGGCCAGCATGCCTGCTTCTCCAGCTGCGCGGCGAGCGGAGGAGCGGGCCGAGGTGAGGGCGCTGGCGAGCGGGAGCGTGGGCCCAAGCGTTTTGGGGCGAGGGGCCTTCGAAGGTCGAAGGGGGCTCGGAGGGCCCTGCCCCTTCTCCCGCCCTGAATGACCGGTGGCGCCCCTAGCGGCCCAGGTGGTGGCGGGGTGGCAGTGTGAGTGCGGCAATGGGGCTCGGGGGTCCCCAATCCCTGGCGTTGCGGCACCAGATCCCTTGGGAGGGGCCCCTTGGTGGCCGATCTAGGGTTACGGTTAGCGCTCCATTCTAGTCGGCAGACAGTGACCCTAGGTATGATGAGAGGGAGGGGGTAACAGGGCATTTCATCTGATCGCCCCCCCACCCCTCTGGCCTCCTCTAGCTTCGGATGCGTCCTCTCTTCCTGGGACGAGATCGGCGGAGCCCGCGAGCAGCGGGGCATGTGAGTGAGCTTTGGCTAATGCAGAGGGCCCTTCCTTCTTCGAGAGGGCAGTGAGGGGACTGTGTTCTGGGGGCTGCTGGACCCTCATCCCACACATCTGCAATTCCTGTGAGAGGGTCCAGGTCTGAGGGCTGCTTCTGCAGAAGAGGAAAGGGGTCCTGAGGAGCCCTGGGTGGGCTGTGGGCACTGTGGGAGAGCAGAGGGGGCTGGAGGGCAGCCTCAGCCCCTAACAGAGTCATTCCCCATCCCCGCCGCCTCCCAGCCCTGTCTCTACCCCAATCCTGGGACCCAGAACAAAGGGCATGGCTTCCACACATCTGGTGGAACGTCGACACTGGGTGCTCAGCAGGTACTCAGGAGACCCAGGGAGAGCTCGGGGACTGGACGTCCCCCACCCAGTGGGAGATTAGCGTCCACGGAAGGACACCCTCTCCTGGCACCTACTGAACGAGGCAGCACGTAGGCACGGGAGGGGAAGTGGGAGGTATCGGGAGGGTCCTGGGAAGGCCAGGGATGGGACAGAGTCCCTTTGTTCCCTCCTTGGTTGGACAGTCACAGAGCACTAGTGTGCCCTGAGGGCAAACACCACGGCAGACACGCCACCCCTCCCTGCCCACATGCAGTGGAAGTCACACGGCAAGTGGGCAGGGAGACTGAGCAGGGCATCCAGCTTCCGCTTGGAGGACAAAAATGGTCACACCAGGGGTCAAGGGCTCCCACTCACAGAGGCTTTGGGTCAGCCCAAAGGTGGACATGGAGTAGGAATGGGCTCTGACAGCCGGGAGCCGGGGACCCAGGGGCCCAGGTTCCCACAGGGGTTCCCTGGGGCATCCGTGTGGGAGGTGCCCTGTCCTCTGACTCCTCTGCCCACCTGTCTGTCCCCAGGGCCATCTCCTCCATCCTGGGCACCTGGCTGGGCCACTACCCTGAAGATTTCTTCCAGCCCCCAGAATTTCCCTGCCTAAAGACACTACTGGCATACGTAGGGCTCAACGTGCCAGGCTCAGACCTGGAGCAACGTGCCTGGCTCCTCCTCTCTCGGCTGCGACACCTCGAGCCCGCTGAGCCGGAGGCTGGGGGTGAGGAGGACTGGGGGTGACTGATGGAGGGCTGTGGAGGGGAGAGAGTGGGCCACACAGAGCAAGCCTCCACAGACTGCAGTGTGGCTGGGAGCAAGGAGTGGTCTCAGATCACTGTCCCCATGGGCTACAGTTTGGGGAGACCACCCAGGGACGGGTTCTTAGACTCAAACAATATTGAGTGGTGGGCAAAGTTGCCTTCATTTGGAAGGGACATGGAAAGACAATCATGATGACCATACTTTCTCTTCTTGGAGCGACAGCAGCAGCCCCAGAGCGAGATCCGGAACCGCGCCGAAAGCTAGTCCCAGCTCCCACTGTGGTGCCTGCTGCAGCTTCAGAGCCTGAGCTGGAAAATCCCAACACTGTTGCTGGAGCTCAGCAACTCAAAAGAGCAGGGACGTCACCTGCCATGTCGGGCCCAGTGCAGCTGGTGGTCAGAGCTCTGATCCACCCTGAGGACGTGCAAGAGTCACCTGCGCCTTTGGAAAGCCAGGAGCCTCAGCAGGCCCCAGCACCAGCCATGGAGGTCCCTGAAGAACCCGTGATGACACCTCCCATTTCAGAGCCACGGCAGGATATACTCACAGCTCTGACTCCCTGTCGGGAGCTTGAAGACCCCCCTGCACCTTGTGCAGCCTCGGTGCCCGCGCACACTGCAGCACTAGCTATGGAGGTCCCTGAAGGGCCCCTGATGCCACCTGTCCTGTCAGAGCCAACGGAGGTTACACTCACAGCTCTGACGAACGGTCATGAGCTGCAAGAGCCACTGGCATCTATGGCAGCCTGGGCGCCCGCGCACGCTGCAGCACTAGCTATGGAGGTCCCTGAAGGGCCCCTGATGCCACCTGCCCTGTCAGAGCCAACGGAGGTTACACTCACAGCCCTGATGAACGGTCATGTGCTGCAAGAGCCACTGGCATCTATGGCAGCCTGGGCACCCGCGCACGCTGCAGCACTAGCTATGGAGGTCCCTGAAGGGCCCCTGATGCCCCTTGCCCTGTCAGAGCCAGTGGAGGATATACACAGAGCTCTCACTCCCTGTCAGCAGCTTCAAGAGCCACCTGCACCTTTGGCAGCCCCGGAGTCCAAGCAGGCTACAGCACCAATTATCGGGGTTGCCGGAGGGTGCTGGCAACCATTTCTCTCAGTGGAGCAACTGGCCTCGGCCCCGGAGCAGCAGTTCCTGCTCGCTGAATCCCCAAAGGATGGCTTTCCCTCCCCTGTCATTCCAGTGTTTCTAATTTTTGCGTTGTTCATGCACCTATTTCATAGCTTAATATATTCTGGTCTATAAATAAAGATAAATTGAGTTTTCATGGAATTTTACTCTGATCCTTTTAAATTGTACATCCAGGTGTCATTCGATACAGAGTGTTTCACAACCTTGTCCTTCTACAATATTTCCCTCCAGGAGACTCCCATGCCACTCGTCAGATACTGCTCATTCTCTCAGCACAGTCCCTGCAGCCACAGCTCCCCTCTCTGCCTCTGTGAGTTACTTCTTCTGGGTTTTCATGTGTGTGGGATCAGACAGTGTGGCCTTTTTCTATCTAGCTACGTAACCTATGAGTGATTCATTTATTTTTTTCAGGTTTCTTTCTCTTAACAAACAAACAAACACACAAAAACAGAAACAAAAAAACCCACCATTTTACTACAAAGGAATATTCCTGATACAATACTGCGCAGGTGAAGCCCCAAAATGAAATGTTTTCATGATCTGGGATAGGCTTCCCTTTTGTAAGTGTGACCCAAGAGCCAGAAATACCTGGGTCCATGAGACACCTGCAAAATCTTTCATTTTCCAGGATAGGCCAGGTTTCAATGATTCTAATGTGCATATTATAAAAATATTGAGACTGCATATTAAATCTTCCTCTTTATTACAAACATATCAGGTAATTAAAAGGTTCTCTAAGGTTTTAGCCAGATTACGTTTTGTTAGTAAAATAGTGATGTAAATATGAAGAAAGGAAGACATATTCCTTCTACCTTCTACCATGATAGCCCATAACGCATGGCGTCCCTCTTCCAGTCCTTTCTCTCGGAGTGTATGGGTGAGTGTGTGCGGGGGAGGGGGTTTGCCTGTGTGTGGGACAGGGTGGGGCAGGGAGGGTTTCACAGCTGGGCTCTTGTTCGGCCTGAGGTCCCCACAGTGGACAGGCACTGCTACTCCTCTCCTGTCCCCTTCTGCATTTTCAGGGGCTACACATCATTTACTCAGCAGCACCACCTGCCGAACAATTGAGACCTCTCCAATTCTTTGAGTCTCATCCTTAAAGTGAAGGGTACAATGTGCCGTAAATCTCTTTGGCTTTAGGACTGTTTCCTAAAAGCACAATTTCTGGAACACACTTTAGTCCCATTGTTGCAGTATTGGCTGCAGGGTCCTCTATCTATACTCTCTTTCTTTCCGTGGAGCCTTGCTCGGGAAAGGAGGGTCCCCGGAGACTACAGAGGAACCCTGAAATCATGAGGAAGACAAGCCAGCAGTGAGGCCATCAGGCTACCTGGGCGGGACCCATGAAGCAGGGAAGAGCCTGTCCATACCGCCCTCATGGATCCTCCCTCCACAAGCATCCCTGCCCCACCACACACACACACACACACACACACACACACACACACACACACACCCGCCCTGGAACACCCCTCATCCAGACCCCGTCCCAGGACACACCCCAGCCACTCCAGCCCCTCCTGCTCTAGAACTCAGCTTCTAAGTAGAGCAACCAGGTCCTGCTTCCAGGCCAGCAGAGGGGCGTCGGCCGGGCCACACTTGTCTGCTTGCTCCGGGTCCATCCTTTTTGGGCCCTCTCCTCCCAGGAAGGAACCAACCTCTCATGGCAGCTCAGGTCAGTGAGTCACAGACATGACCTGAATGTGTTCATCCATATGTCCACTAGGTGGCAACAGCAAGAACTGCTTGAACCTCTGTGAACAGGAGGGACCTTTACTGAGGAGGGAAGAGAAGGCTAGCTGAGGACAAAGCCGGAACTGACACCCCACACCCACCCCCCACCATGGGGTGTACGTGACATTCCTCAGGCACTCCTGGCTGCCCTAAAGGACAAAGAAAGAGTTAACCTATAGAAACCACAATCCTGCAAGACTTAAGTCTCCCTCAGTTTCCCAATGTCTTAGCAGTTTACAAGAACCAAGCATTTCTATCAATAACTTAGCTTCCTGAAGGGAAAGCAGATACAACGAAATGTCCTTATAATCTGCAGCCTCCAGGAAGTTCCCAACCGTCTTAATGTTCATGCCTTGCTAGAGGGCAAAACCACCTTCCCTAGACAATGGCAGGGCCTCTGTACCTTGTGAGTCTTCTTTAACATATGCAAGTATTATCTCAACCTCCCTTTTTCCTTACCTTCCCCCAACCCCATAGTCTATCATCAGCCAGCCCTCACAAGCCAGGGCAGCAGCTCTTTCTGCCATCTGTCCTGTCATAAACCACCAATTTTGCACCAAAGACGTCTCGAGAATTCCTTCCTGGTCGTCGGCTGCGGATTCCACCCCACTGAACCTCACCTATATTCCACAACCTCCTCATTTCCAAAGCACACTGGGTGCTCATGGAAGCTGCAGGATGGACAGAGCCTCAACCGGCGGCTTTGGCACTGGGCATAGCCCCTCCACACCACTCAGGCTCCTCCAGCAGTGACCCCCTGCCCCTGCCAGCCCCAATTCTTAATAACCCTCCAGTTCAGTTGTTGTGACAGCAGTGCCTACGCTTCCTGCTGCAGACACAAGTGAGGAGAAGGGAGAGATCCCTCTCCTTGCACGAAGTCACTTGACGGGGAGTCCACTTGATCAGAAGCTCTCCATCTGGGAGCCCTGCAAAGGACAGGAATGCTGTGACCCTCCGCCTTCCCCAAGGAGCTTTGGTGTGGGGAGCACCGCAGAAGTCTACAGAACTTGGCGCACAACAGCATCACACCTCCACGCCTACAGATGCGGGCAGCCATTTTTATTCTCACCCTCTCAAGAGGTGAGGAAAGCCCTCTGGGCACACAAGACACACAGAACAACCAGCTGACCCTGAGCCCCACCGGGCCCCCTGACGGGGGCAGTGCATCCCCGTCTAGGCAAAACCACCTGAGAATCAGCGCACTGGACCCCTGCCCCCCGAAAACGAGGTGAAAGAACAAGTGAACAGCAAGTTTACAGACCAAAGAGGACGGCCAAACTCCAGTGCTAGGGGAAAATAGCACCTAGAACTCGAGGCTTTTTCTCATGATTCATTTCTCTCTCCATTCAAAATTTTCCATTTCGTTTTTTTTTCTTTTTTCCCTTTCCAACTACCTTTTTTAATTTTAGCAACACTTCAATTTTCAATCTTTTCTTAACTTTCATTTTTTACATTGACATTTCATACATATTTTCTTCATTTTTGGATTCCTGTCGCTACATTCAATTTGATTTCTGTATAATATGAGTTTGGCTTTCTTTACAATTTTGGGATTTAGTGACTTCCAACACACAGACCAAAAGATACTCGGGACCATGTGGCTCACCCTGTTTTGTCCACCCCGTGAGATCCTAATCTCTCTCTCCCCCATCCATTCTTCTCTGGGAAAAGTGACTAGAGGGAGGGATTCACAGCAAAAAAAAAAAAAAAAAAAAAAAAAGAGCCAGAGGTAACACTCTCTGCCACTGATCTAATGCATAGGGTTTTAAGTAAGAAGTCACAGCTGGAACTCAGGATGACAATTACAAAGTTGCTAGCTGGGCTTGAAAAAAGTATAAATGACATGAGAGACTCTCATAGTGCAGAAATGAAATCGAATCAGGCCCAAATTCCAAAGGCTCTGAGATGCAGTCTACATTGGATGTGCATGCTGTAACGGCTAGGGTCAATGAGGAGAAGACAGAGTCAGTGACACCAAAGACAAGCTGATGGAAAGGAAGGAAGCTGAGGAAAAGAGAGAAAGCCAATGAATGGACCATGGGTGGAGGAGTCGAAAAATCAGTGATGCCACAAAAGGAAACAATATTGGAATTACTTCTGGCCCCGAGGGAGAAGACACAGAGGGACAGAAGATCTGTCTGTGTAGATCATAGCTGAGAACTTCCCTAATCTGGGAGGGAAACAGGCATTCAAGTCCAAGAGGTAGAGAGGACTCTTCCCCAAATCCATAAGAATAGAGGAATACCCTAACATATACTAGTGACGTTTGCAATTTCAGACAGAAAGAGAAAATCCTGAAAGCAGTTTGAGACAAGAGGATCTTCACCGACAGGGGTAAGCACGTTAGACTAGCCACATACCTATCCACAGAGTCCTGGCACACCAGAAAGGGCTGGTGTGATTGAGTCATTGTACTAAGTGAGAAAAACATGGAGCCAAGAACGCTTTACCCAGCAAGGAGTCATTCCGAATAGGAGCAGAGATAAAGAGCTTCCAGGACAGAAAGAAACTCAAAGGATTTGGCCGCTAAACCACCCTGCAAGAATAGGAAGGGGGATCCTGTAATTGAAGACAGACTCCAAGAGGAACACAGACCAGAAAGAAACAGAGACCATCTACAGAATTAGGGACGTGACAGGTAATGCAATGGACTCATCTCCATCTGCTTTTTAGATTTTTTCTTTATCATTGGTCTTAAGCAATTTTATTGGGATGTAGGTTGATAAGGAGGTTTTTTTTCATAATCCTTATGTTTGGGGTTTTTGTTGCCTGGATTCCTGAATTCTTAAAAATATGGGTGTAGAGGGTTCATACAATTCAGATAACAATCAGAATTACTTCTTCAAACAGTTTTTTTCTGTACCTCAGCCAATTTCGTATCTACCAGGCCACTTGAAATTGCTACAAAGCTCACACATACTCTAGTGTTTGTGTGCAGGGCGTGGTTTGCACCCTTCCTTTTCTCTGCTTTATTCTGGACAACTGCTATGATCATACATTCAAGTTCTCTCTCTGTGTCTCTCGCTCTCTTTTTGCTATTTAGTGTCTAACGGGAAAGAAAGCCCATCTACTACATTTTTCATCTTAGACGTGCCACTGTTCAGCTCCAGAAGTTGGGTTTTCCTTGTTTTCATATTTCCTATATCTCTGTTTCACTTCATCCTTTGTGTACATTCTTACGTATATAAAACGTCTTTCTAACAGTTGTTTGAATGTCCATGTGCAATACTTCCATCGTCTTTTTCATTTCTGGGTAGGTTTCTATTGTTTAATCTTTCTCCTCAGTACGAGGTGAACTCTTCTCCTTCTTTGCATCCTGGTAATCTTTTGTTGGAAGACAGGTATTGTGAATTTTAACTGTTAGATATTAACTATGGCTTATATTTCTACACATACTCTTGAGGATTGTTCTGATGGTGAGGTAGGTTCCTGGAAGACGATTTTATCCTTCCAGACTAGCTTTCCAAAGGTTTGTTAGGTGGTATCACAGTAGTCTTCAATGTATTTTGCTATTGTTCTGTTGGTATTCTGAGCTCTCTTTGCAATGTCCCACGAATTACGAGGTTTTCCACTCTGCCTGCTGCTGGTAGCACAGACTTTTCCTGATTGTGTGTGAAGGCTAGTGACATTTTCCTCTCTGCTTCCCCTGGGCTATGATTTTCCCCACACCACATAGGTTCCTCACACACGTGCCCTACTGAGGAATTCCATGAAAACTCAAAAGTGATCCTAGATGGCTTTCTGAGGTCCTCTTTCTCTGTGCAGCTCTCCTCAGTATTCTGTACTGTAAACCACAGCTATATTGACTTCTCCAAACTTCCATCTTTCTGTCTCCAACTCATGGAAATGGCTGAGCTTCGCCTGTATTCTTCATCCCTGACCCGTAGACTAGAAATGAAATCTCTTTAGGCAGTAAGTTAGGGAAATACAGAGTCCCCCATGTTTGTCTTCCCTCTTGCACTAGTCACTTCCCTGCATTGCCTGGAAATATATCGACAGTGTTCTTTTGCCAGGGTGCCTGGGTGGCTCAGTTGCTTAAGCCTCCTACTCGTGATCTGGACTCAGGTCACGAACTCAGGGTCTTGGGATCAAGACCAGCATTGGGCATCACACTCAGCACAGAGTCGGCTTGAGATTCTGTCTCCCCTCTCCCTCTATCCTCCCCACCCCCCACATTCTGTCTCTCAAACCAACATAGAAAATCTTTCAAATGAAATAAAATCAGTTACGTAACAGGCAGCCTCTGCAACGAGGGGAAGACCCCAGCAGGGTCCGTGCCTTGCCCAGAATCACAGGCTGGTAAGAAGGCAGAACCAGGCCTGAACCCAGCTCTCCGAGTGTCCTCAACGTTGGGGCCCTGGCTGAACCTAGTTACTCACTGGGAGCTCGGGAAGAGGTTGTGTTTTGGAACTGGCTTATACTAAGATTCAAATACTGGTCTAGCTCTGTATTTTTGTTTGTTTTGGGCATTTCTACCCTGGGAAAATAAGGAAACAGGTTTATAATTGGCTCCAAATTCACAGATTATAAGAAATATAAATTTATCTGTTAAGTTATTTTTTTAGTAAAATATTTCAAGTGAAAGAATGTTGTCATCTAAAAATGGTAAGATTTATCACTTTTATTACTTACATATTAACCAAATTAAGTCACATCTGCTTTTTAAATAGAAGTAAGTAATCTAAATATTAATATATCCTTGTTTAATCAACGTTTGACATCAGATTAAAAATAATGAATGTGAAAGATGACAATTTTTAATGATGCCTTCTCAAAATTTTTTAAGAACATGAAATATAAAGAGAATTGAGTGCTGGAAATATTCTTGAACAGAATAGAGAAATACTGAATGAAAAAAAAAGCCCCCTTCATGATAAAAATCCTCAAACTAAGTTTAGTGGAAATATATTTCAACATAATAAAGGCTATACATGAAAACCCCACTGCTAATATCATACTCAATGGTGAAAAATGGTGAGAGCTTTCCCCCTAGTTCAGGAACAAGATGAGAATGTCCACTCTCACCATTTTTATTCATTCTAGTATTGGAAGTCTTAGCCACAACAATCAGACAAGAAATAAAAAAACTTCCAGATTGGTAAGGAAGAAGTAAAACTTTCACTATTTGTAGATGGCATGATATTATGTATAGAAAACCTAAGATGCTACCAAAATACTGCTAATACTGATAAACAGATTCAGAAAGGTTGCAGGATACAAAAAAAAAAAAAAGTACAGAAATCTGTGGCATTTTTCTATACTGATAATGAAGTAGCAGAAAGAGAAATTAAGACAAAAATCCCATTTACACGTGCACCAAAAATAATAAAATACCTAAGAATAAATGTAAACAAAGTGAAAGACCTGACTGAAAATCATACAATTTTGATGAAAAAAGTCACAGACAACACAAATGGAAAGATACTCCTTTCTCATGGACTGGAAGAATAAATATTGTTAAAATGTCCATACTACCCAAAGCAATCTACATATTTAATGCAATCCCCATCAAAATAGCAACAGTATTTCTCACTAGAACAAATAATCCTAAAATTTGTATGGAACCACAAAAGATCCAGAATAACTAAAGAGATCTTGAAAAAGAATGACAACCTAGACGCATCACAATCCCAGATTTCAAGATCTACTACAAAGTTGTAGTAATCAAAACAGTATGGTACTGATACAAAAAAAGACATATAGATTAATAGAACAGAATAGACGGCCCAGAAATAAACCCTTGAGGAGCTGAGCTTTCAAAAGGGATGTTCTCCACTTCTCCCAGGACATTCAAATACCCCCTAGACCTCACTCGTCTAATTAGAGATTTTTCTTTAGGCTCTCAGGACATTGTAATTCTTAGAGAAATTCTTCTCAGAGTCTGGAAGGTAATGTTTTTGCTCATTGTACTTCTTTAATTTAGCTAGATGCCCTTGTATTTGGAAGATATTCTTATAACATCTCCAAGATTATTTTTTAATAGATTTTCTTGTCTGTTTCTTTAAATTACTTTTGCTTACATAAGGGATATCAGAGAAGATATAAATATTTTATTCTTCCAGGAGACTCTGTGTGTGTGTGTGTGTGTGTGTGTGTGTGTGTGTGTGTGTGTATTTAGGCCATATATTTAGTTCATTAAGATTTGTACAGATTTCTAGAAGAAAAATAATCACATGATCACATGATTTAGGATTACTTATAATCATAAATAGATTTTTAAATTGGAGAGGAAAACGGATAGCTAGTAAAGCATGAAACCCTGATAGGAAACATACATACTGTGTGCTGGTTAATTGGTTATAGTCACTTCATGTATTATTATGACAGCTTCTGCCTGTGAACTTAGAAGATGCTGAGCTTCTCAATAATCAAAGAAGAGAACAAGTGTTCATTCAAAATGCTGACCCAAGCAGTGCCTGCTTTTCTGTTTTTCTATCTGAAGCCATCATTTAGAATTTGTACTCTTTCAACAGTAGGAAAGTCCATAGACCTCTAAAGCATGAGTAAAATTCAAATAGGGTCAAATTCCTGAGGGCAAAGCATTATTTTTCCTCCCAGCCCTGTTACATTTGGCCATACATACTTATTTCAACCCATGCAGCAGAGAATAAGGGCTGTGATTTTCATTATGATCACTAATTCCTTAAAAGTGCATCTAGGGCCTTCCAGAGTCATGAATTCAGCAGAATAACAGAAGGTAGCATGTCAAAAGACCATATGCAGGCCCTAGGCTGTATTTGCAGTACTAGTTCTGCATAATGTTTCCAGTTGGTATGCAATCATGCATGAACTCAAGCTTAAAAAAAACAAAAAGCTAGAATTTTTCATGCAGTGCTGTTACCTTTCAATGCACACCCAATTCAGCAAACTTAAATATTATCAAATATCCTTCCATAGTGATTGCAGTCTCCAGGGCTATCTACTGGTAATGCATAGCTTGGTTTTTAGATAATAAATAATAAAACTCTTCTAACAGGTGAATTTGATAATCAGTGTGCATCCAGAAGCATTGAATGTTTCCCATTAAATGACTGTAACCTTTCAGTTTGGTTTGCACCACCATATGCTATTGGCCTTGCATTTTGTATGTTAACTTTGCAGAGCTCATGCTCACTACAAACACACTCGGGACCTCTAAATACTTGTTTCTTGTGCATACCATGAATTTGTATTCACATTTTTGGAGACAGGAGACAATGCTGATGTTTACTTGTATTTCAGAAAAATCAATCAGGTCAGCCTTGAGAGGTCACAATGACCAATACAGCTGATACACTGAGAGTTCACTAAATATTTTCTGAGACTTTGGTATCATTGTTGCAAGTATTCAGACAATTTTCTGGATCACATGCCCGTGACAGAGGGTTCCCTTACATTCACAATTCTGGAAGAAAACTCTTCATATTGCCATCCCAGAAATCCAGAAATCCTGCCAGGGAGTGAACATTTACTGTAAAATAATCTGTGCCACATTGCTCCTCTTTTTATACAGCACCATGACCCACTAAGGAATAAGAAAAATCCCTGAGCTATCTCTGTATGTTTTTAGCATTATGATTTCATACACATTTAACGGAATTAATTTAAAAAAGACAACCCTAGTTCTAAGATTAAAAAATCTTCATAAAATAGTCAAATGGAGCCAATGTGCTAAATATTTTTTTTCTGAGGGACCTTAAATTTCCAAGTCTTATACTTTAAATATGGGCTTAATTTGAGAACAGTCATTTTAAAGTTGGCCTAACTCATTTGTCCAAACTCAATTTAAAAATTCACAATTCCTGAGGAGTTAAGATGGCGGAGGAGTAGGGGACCCCTTTTTCACAGGTCCCCTGAGTCGAGCTGGATAGGTACCAGACCAGCCTAAATAACCACGGAATCAGCCTGAGACGCAGGAAGATACATCTGGATCTCTACAAATGAACATCTCCAGCACTGAGTATTGAGGTACCAAGAGGGGTGCCGTAAAACCGCGCAGATATCGGAAGATAAACGGAAGGGGGAGGGAGCCGACGCATTTGGGCGCTGGGAAGCAGCAGCCACCTGCATGGGGGAGCGGGCAGACTCACAGAGGGCACCCGCGAGAGAGCGGACTGAGACCGGTGAGCCGTGAACGCGCGCCACAAGGCATCTCCTGGAACACCGGAATCCCGGTGTGATCACGGGATCCAGACTGAGACCGGGAGCTCCCGGAGCGCGCGCGGTGCGGCTGGCGGCTGGCGGGCCACCTGCACGGGGGAGCGGGCGGACTCGCGGTCGGCACCCGCGAAACAGCAGACTGAGACCCTGAACCGGGTGCGCGCGTCACCAGGCTTCTCACGGAACTCCGGAATCGCGGTGTGCTCACCGGGCATAGACTGAGACCAGGAGACCCGGGAGCGCGCGGGGCGGCGGTGGCTGGCGGCATTAGAAACACAAAGGACAGAGAGGCGCCTGCCCTGGAAGTGAGGGCAGGGACGCCGGGTTGGTGCGCACATCCCGGGTCGCTGCAGGGTTGAGCAGCACCAACAGTAATAGAGTTAAAGTGGGCAGAACATCAGTGGAGAACGGGCCGCAATCCCTCTGTTCTGTGACAATGCAGCCTCTGCTGCTCTGACTCTCAGAAGAGGCATAGCCGACCACCAGGGAAAGCTGCCAGAGAACAAAAGCCTGGAAATACCGGCTCACAGCATGCCCATCTCCATCCCCCCTCGCGGGGGACACGGAGACTCTACCCAAACAGGGTTGCCTGAGTATCGGTGCGGCAGGCCCCTCCCCCAGAACAGAAGGCAGGCTGAAAAATCAAGAAGCCCACAACCCGGGCGCCTGGGTGGCGCAGTCATTGAGTGCCTGTCTCCGGCTTAGGGCGTGATCCCAGCGTTCCGGAAAGGAGTCCCTCGTCGGGCTCCTCCGCTGGGAGCCTGCTTCTTCCTCTCCCACTCCCCTGCTTCTGTTCCCGTTCTTGCTGACTGTCTACCTCCCTCTCTCAGATAAATAAATAAATAAAATCTTTAAAGAAGAAGCCCACATCTCTAAGATCCCTATAAAACAAGGGGCACGGCCTGGGACCCAGTCAATAATTTGGGCTCTGGACAACCCCGCAACCTCTCCTCATCAGAATGACAAGAAGAAGAAACCCCCCCCCAGCAAAGAAAAGACAGTGAGTCTGTGGCCTCTGCCACAGAAATAATGGATATGGATGTAACCAAATTATCAGAAATGGAATTCAGAGTAACGATGGTCAAATTGATGAGCAGAATTGAAAAAAGTATTAACGAAAAGGTTTCTGAGAATATAGAATCCCTAAAGTCAGAAATGAAAGCGAATTTGACAGAAATTAAAAATTCTATGAGCCAAATGCAGGCAAAACGAGAGGCTCTGATGGCCAGGGTCACAGAAGCAGAGGAACGGGTTAGTGAATTGGAGGATGGGTTAATAGAGGAAAAAATGAAAATAGAAGATGCTTTTAAAAAAATCTAAGCCCACGATTGTTGGCTACGGGAGATTACTGACTCAATGAAACGATCCAATGTTAGAATCATCAGCATCCCCGAGGGGGTGGAGAAAAACAGAGGTCTAGAAGAGATATTTGGACAAATCGTAGCTGAAAACTTCCCTAATCTAGCAAGGGAAACAAACATTCGTGTCCAAGAGGCATAGAGGACCCCTCCGAAGCTCAACCATGACAAACCTATGCCACGTCACGTCATAGTGCATTTCGCAAATATTAGATCCAAGGATACAGTATTGAAAGCGGCCAAGGCAAAGAAATTTCTCACGTACCAAGGCAAAGGCATCAAAATTACGTCAGACCTGTCTACACAGACCTGGAATGAGAGAAAGGGTTGGGGGAGCATTTTTAAAGCTCTTTCAGAGAAAAACATGCAGCCAAGGATCCTTTATCCAGCAAGGCTGTCATTCAGAATTGATGGAGAAATAAAGACATTTCAGAATCGACAGTCACTAGCCAATTTCGTAACCACGAAACCAGACCTACAGGAGATATTACGGGGGGTTCTATAAAAGTAAAAAGGCCCCAAGAGTAATACAGAACAGAAAGTCACAGCCAATACAAACAAAGACTTTACTGACAACATGGCATCATTAAAAGCATATCTCTCAGTACTCAGTCTTAATATTAATGGCTTAAATTCTCCCTTACAACACCACAGGGTTGCAGATTGGATAAAAAGAAATGACCCATCCATTTGCTGTCTACAAGAGACTCATTTCGAACCCAAAGATGCATTCAGACTGAGAGTAAGGGGATGGAGTACCATCTTTCACGCAAATGGACCTCAAAAGAAAGCTGGGGTAGCAATTCTCATATCAGATAAATTGGATTTTAAACTACAGACTGTAGTTAGAGATGCAGAAGGGCACTATATTATTCTTAAAGGAAGTATTCAACAAGTGGATATGACAATTATAAATATATATGCCCCCAACAGGGGAGCAGCAAGATACACAAGCCAACTCTTAACCAGAATAAAGAGACATATAAATAAAATACATTAATAGTAGGGGACCTCAACACTCCACTCTCAGAAATAGAAAGAACACCCTGGCAAAAACTAAGCAAAGAATCAAAGGCTTTGAATGCCATACTCGATGAGTTGGACCTCATAGATATATAGAGAACACTACACCCCAGAACCAAAGAATACTCATTCTATTCTAAAGCCCATGGAAAATTCTCAAGAATAGACCATGTTCTGGGACACAAAACAGGTCTCAGCCGACACCAAAAGATTGAAATTATCCCCTGCATATTCTCAGACCACAATGCTTTGAAATTGGAACTCAACCACAAGGAAAAATTTGGAAGAAACTCAAACACTTGGAGACTAAGAACCATCCTGCTCAGGAATGACTCGATAAACCAGGAAATCAAAAATCAAATTAAACAATTTATGGAGACCAATGAGAATGAAAATACAACAGTCCAAAACCTATGGGATACTGCAAAGGCAGTCCTAAGGAGGAAATACATAGCCATCCAAGCCTCACTCAAAAGAATAGAAAAATCTAAAATGCAGTTTTTATATTCTCACCTCAAGAAGCTGGAACAGCAACAGAGGGACAGGCCTAATCCACACACGAGGAAGCAGTTGACCAAACTTAGAGCTGAAATCAATCAAGCAGAAACCAGAAGTACAGTAGAGCAGATCAACAGGACTAGAAGCTGGTTCTTGGAGAGAATCAATAAAATTGACGGACCACTGGCAAGACTTATCCAAAAGAAAAGAGAAAGGACCCAGATTATTAAAATTATGAATGAAAAAGGAGAGGTCACGACGAACACCATTGAAATTGGAAGGATTATTAGAAATTTTTATCAACAGCTATATGCCAATAAACTAAGCAATCTGGAAGAGATGGAATCCTTCCTGGAAACCTATAAACTACCAAGATTGAAACAGGAAGAAATTGATTTCTTAAACAGGCCAATTAATGATGAAGAAATTGAGTCAGTGATAAACAACCTTCCAAATAACAGAACTCCAGGCCCGGACGGTTTTCCTGGGGAATTCTACCAAACTTTCAAAGAAGAAATAATACCTATTCTCCTAAAGCTATTTCAAAAAATAGAAACAGAAGGAAAGCTACCAAACTCATTCTATGAGGCCAATATTACCTTGATCCTCAAACCAGGCAAAGATCCCCTCAAAAAGGAGAATTACAGACCGATTTCCCTAATGAATATGGACGCCAAAATCCTCAACAAGATACTTGCTAATAGAATCCAACAGTTCATTAAAAGGATTATCCATCACGATCAAGTGGGATTCATACCTGGGATGCAAGCGTGGTTCAATATTTGCAAATCCATCAGCGTGATACATCATATCAACAAGAAAAGACTCAGGAACCATATGATCCTCTCAATCGATGCCAAAAAAGCATTTGACAAAATACAGCATCCTTTCCTGATTAAAACCCTTCAGAGTGTAGGAATAGAAGGTACATTTCTCAATCTCATAAAAGCCATCTATGAAAAGCCTACTGCAAATATTATTCTCAATGGGGAAAAGCTGGAAGCCTTTCCCTTAAGATCAGGAACACGACAAGGATGCCCACTCTCGCCACTATTATTCAACATAGTACTAGAAGTCCTTGCAACAGCAATCAGACGACAAAAAGGGATCAAAGGTATTCAAATCGGCAAAGAAGAAGTCAAAATGTCTCTCTTCGCAGATGACATGATACTCTATATGGAAAACCCAAAAGAAGCCACTCCCAAACTATTAGAAGTTATAGAGCAATTCAGTAATGTGGCAGGATAAAAAATCAATGCTGAGAAATCAGTTGCATTTCTGTACACGAATAGCGAGACCGAAGAAAGAGAAATTAGGGAATCCATCCCATTTACATTAGCACCAAAAACCATACGTTACCTTGGAATTAACTTAACCAGAGACGTAAAGGACCTATATTCTAGAAACTATAAATCCCTCTTGAAAGACATTGAGGAAGACATAAAAAGATGGAAAGATATTCCATGCTCATGGATCGGAAGAATTAACATAGTTAAAATGTCCATGCTACCCAGAGCAATCTACACTTTCAATGCTATCCCGATCAAAATACCGAGGACATTTTTCAAAGAACTGGAACAAATAGTCCTTAAATTTGTATGGAACCAGAAAAGACCCCAAATCTCCAAGGAACTGTTGAAAAGGAAAAACAAAGCTGGGGGCATCACAATGCCGGATTTTGAGCTGTACTACAAAGCTGTGGTCACAAAGACAGCATGGTACTGGCACAAAAACAGACACACAGACCAATGGAACAGAATAGAGAGCCCAGAAATGGACCCTCAGCTCTTTGGGCAACTAATACTTGATAAAGCAGGAAAAAACATCCGGTGGGAAAAAGACAGTCTCTTCAATAAATGGTGCTGGGAAAATTGGACAGCCACATGCAAAAGAATGAAACTTGACCACTCTCTCACACCATACACAAAAATAAACTCCAAATGGATGAAAGACCTCGATGTGAGACAGGAATCCATCAAAATTCTAGAGGAGAACATAGGCAGCAACCTCTACGACATCGGCCAAAGCAACCTTTTTCATGACACATCCCCAAAGGCAAGAGAAACAAAAGATACAATGAATTTATGGGACTTCATCAAGATTAAAAGTTTCTGCACAGCCAAGGAAACAGTCAGAAAAACTAAGAGGCAGCCCACGGAATGGGAGAAGATATTTGCAAATGACACTACAGATAAAGGACTGGTATCCAAGATCTACAAAGAACTTCTCAAACTCAATACACGAGAAACAAATAAACAAATCAAAAAATGGGCAGAAGATATGAACAGACACTTTTCCAATGAAGACATACAAATGGCTAACAGACACATGAAAAAATGTTCAAAATCATTAGCCATCAAGGAAATTCAAATCAAAACCACACTGAGATACCACCTTACGCCAGTTAGAATGGCAAAAATAGACAAGGCAAGAAACAACAAATGTTGGAGAGGATGTGGAGAAAGGGGATCCCTCCTACATTGTTGGTGGGAATGCAAGTTGGTACAGCCACTCTGGAAAACAGTGTGGAGGTCCCTTAGAAAGTTAAAAATTGAGCTACCCTATGATCCAGCCATTGCACTACTGGGTGTTTACCCCAAAGATACAGACGTAGTGAAGAGAAGGGCCATATGCACCCCAATGTTCATAGCAGCAATGTCCACAATAGCTAAATCGTGGAAGGAGCCGAGATGCCCTTCAACAGATGACTGGATTAAGAAGTTGTGGTCCATATATACAATGGAATATTACTCAGCTATCGGAAAGAACGAGTTCTCAACATTTGCTACAACATGGACGGCACTGGAGGAGATAATGCTAAGTGAAATAAGTCAAGCAGAGAAAGACAAGTATCATATGATTTCTCTCATCTATGGAACATAAGCACTAGGATGATCAGTAGGGGAAGAAAGAGATAAAGAAAAGGGGGGTAATCAGAAGGGGGAATGAAACATGAGAGACTATGGACTATGAGAAACAAACTGAGGGCCACAGAGGGGAGGGGGGTGGGGAAATGGGATAGGCCCGTGATGGGTAGTAAGGAGGGCACGTATTGCATGGTGCACTGGGTGTTATACACAACTAATGAATCATCGAGCCTTACATCGGAAACCGGGGATGTACTGTATGGTGACTAACATAATATAATAAAAAATCATTATAAAAAAGAAAAATAATAATAATTAAAAAAATTAAAAAAGGTAGTAAGGAGGGCACGTATTGCATGGTGCACTGGGTGTTATATGCAACTAATGAATCATCGAACTTTACATCAGAAACCAGGGATGTACTGTACGGTGACTAACATAATAAAAAACATTAAAAAAAAAATAAAAAAATAAAAATTCACAATTCCTTATCAGTCACCTTTAGGACAATTTCTCATACTCTCTTCTCTCCAAATATAACCATATTTTAACTTAATGCAAAGAAATTTCAACTTACAATTGCTATAACATCTTTAATTTCCAATGTTTTCCTTTTGGATATAATCTATATAAAGGAATGAATTTTTTATCTCTGGCTTAAATCGCAAAAACCCACAAAGATTTTGACGGAACTTTTTGGCATTCAAGACCATTTCTAGTGCTGTGCAAAGCAGTCAGTGCTTTCTGGGGAGCAACTACTTAAAATTCATATGGACATATTAGATGTAATATGTATATTTGGAATAACCATTGAAATATTTCTCTATTTAATTAGAGTAGTCTATGCTAACTCACAGGGTGGACACTGTCAGCTATTTTCAATCTACCAATTATTTCTTTGGGGGACATAGTAAAATCTCTGTTTCAGTAAATGTTTTCACTTTCTTCATGCACTAGTTTTCCCTTCTTCTTCTTCTAGCTCTGTCTCAGTGGGAAGAGAGAGCAAGAAATGCTAGCTATCATAATGCAAGCACGGCAGAAGGGGACACAAAATTTTCCCTTGCAACAAAGCAAGCTTTGATACTCAATTCCAATATTTGCTGAATGGTTATAAATGCACCCATTATCTTTTTTTCTGGTGTCCTATAGAGTATGTGCCCTCAAACAGTCAGGAAATGAAGGCATTACTGACTTTCTGTTCATGGTGCTAGGAATACAGGATTGCACTCTGTGGACAACCACTTATGTCTGCCCCCCTCAGCTCCTAGGAATCTGCAGATTTACCCCTTTCTTGATGCACTCAGTACTTCTACAGAGTCCTGGACAGGATCTTAGATGAAACTCAGACCAGCACACTATCTCTCTTCCCCTCTCCTCTGCCACATCTTGAGTCAAGATGAAGTGGTGATCACTGGTGAGGACTTCAAAAGCAAATCAAAGAACAAGGGCTATGATCAGAAAGAACGATTACCCAACATTTGCAGCAACATGGACGGAACTGGAGGAGATAATGCTAAGTGCAATAAGTCAAGCAGAGAGAGACAATTATCATATGGTTTCACTCATTTGTAGAACATAAGGAATAGCAGGGAGATCGGTAGGAGAAGGAAGGGAAGAATGAAGGGGGGTTAAACAGAGGGGGAATGAACCCCGAGAGACTATGAACTCTGGGAAACAAACTGAGGGCTTTAGAGGGGAGGGGGGTGGGGCATTGGGCTAGGCCGGTGATGGGTATTAAGGAGGGCACATATTGCATGGAGCACCGGGTGTTATACACAAACAATGAATCATGGAACAGTACATCAAAAACTAAGGATGTACTGTATGGTGATTAACATAATAAATTTAAAAAATATATTAAAAAATTAAAAAAATTAAAAATAACCCCCCCCAAAAAAACAAAAGCAAAAATAAACAAACAAAAAGAACAATGGCTATGGGCTCTAGGGACAGATGTCAGCAAGTTACAGCCAAGGATTAAATGTGACCAGTGGACATCCTCCAGAGTAGGTACTGACTATGCACAAATATTCATGACCTCCCAAAATTCATATGTTGAAGTCTTAATCCACAATACGATGATTTTTGGAGATGGGGACTTTGGGCGATAACTAGGTTTGGATGAGGGTCTAGGAGTGGTACCTCCATGATAGGATTGGTATAAGAGATTTTCATCTCTTAAGAGATGAAAAGACCTCAGTTCCTTTCCCTCTCACTCTACCATGTGAAGATTCAGCAAGAAGGCACTGTCTGTAAACCAGGAAGGATGTCCTCCCCAGACATCAAATCTGCTCACACCTTGATCTCAGATTTCCCAGCTTCTAGTTTGCTGTATAAGCCACCCAGTCTCCAGTACCTTGTTAAAGCAGCTCAAAGAGAACATCCAGGACTCTGGACTAATCCAAGGAGCCACCTACCTCCTGACATAGACGTCGAGTGGATCCATCCTATGTATCTTTGGCCCTCAAAAAATTCCTCAAAGCACAGTAGTGAGACAAGAGCATTCCAACATCTCTTCTTAAAAAAAAAAATCCTTTCTAATATTCTCTCCAACATTTTTAAAAGAATAGAGGCAGGTAGTCTTCTAAAGTTCATGAAAATTATGACAAGGTCTGCTTCAGTGAACTCATATCCTCTTTTGCAATGTGGGCATGACTGACCGTTACTAGCTTGAGGCCTCAGCCAAAACTGAGAAAAGGGATACTCATGTTAACATACACTACAACTAAGGTATCCGCAGAAAACACAGTTGTTACTCTCTAGCATGGCCATGCTCTGCTTATGAGACCACCTTTCAGCAGGTGGCTAGATTTAGAATTGCCAGTTAATAGAGTTTCTTTCAGTCTGAATTGTCTCCCTTCACTTTAAATATTGAACATTTTAAAAATACAACTCCCTATTAGATTTTAAATGATTACTGTGGAATAACTGACGTTTTTGTTGTTTTTGCTTTCTTAGGTAAAATATTTAATAGTTTGCTTTTTTTCCTCACTTCCCTTTTCTGCCCTAGGAGGGTATCTGTGTCCATGAGGCAAACTCTATGTCCGTGGCAGGAAGCTAGTGCGTCCTGGTATACACCCAGCATCTTTGCCGGGGGGGGGTGGGGTGGGGAGGGAGGGTGTTTACTCTTGAGTTACTACATTGGTATCATTTAATCCTTTGCTGTGATGTACAGGCATCTGCCCCAGGAGCTCACGGCCATACGTTCTTTTTTTTCCACATACATTTTAAGTTATTGCCAGTAGCATCTCTTCATCTTGACCCCAGGCCTTTGCTGGTTCAACCATGTGCTCATCAGGTCTGTATCCTTCAGGAGGACATCTGCGATTTTTTGAAACATTTAATATTTACCATCTTAACCATTTTTAAATGTGCGATTCAGTAGTGTTAAGTTTATTCACAGTGTTGTGAGGCAGATCGCCAGAACTTTTTCATCTTGTAAAACCAAACCAAACCAAATGAAAAACAAAACCAAAAACAAACCAAACAAAAATGCTCTATACTCCTTAGATAGCAACAGTTTCCCCTTTCCCCCCTGACCCCTAGCCTCTGGTAACTACCATTCTACCTTCTGTTTCTAGAACTGGACTACTTCAGATACCCTGGATCAGCGGATCGTCCAGTAACTGTGTCGTTGTGAACAGCCTGTTTCACTCAGCATAATGCCTTCAAGGTGCATCCATGTTGTGCATGTAATAGGCTTTCTTTTTTGAGGCTGAACAATATTCTGGTGTTATGTATACACTGCATTTTTAAAATCCATTTATCTTCTGATAGACATTTAGGTTGATTCCACCTCTTGTTTATTGTGACTAGTGCTGCAATGAATGTGGGCATGCAAATCTCTCTTCAAGATCCTGTTTTCACTTTTTGTTTTGTTTTTTCCTTTTTTTTTAATAGTAGCCATTTTATTGGGTGTGAGGTGATATCTCAGTGTGGTTTTGATTTGAATTTCTCTGATGATTAATGATGTTGAGCATTTTTTATATGCTCATTGGTCAAGTGTAAGAATTTTTTCATTGTACGACAGATACCATTGCATTGGCAAAATTCCACACTGTGTGTAATTTCCTCTAAAACCAAACCAAAACAAACTGAAATCTAACTCCAAGTTGTCAGAATTACTGGTTTACATCCCAGTTCTTTATAAATCTCTGGAATTAATTGTGTCCAAGTTTTCTTTTCCTTCAAGTTGACCACTCTCCTCAAATTGGTAGCCTCTTTCTTCACTTTGTTAGAGGCTAAGGTTTCAACTGAGATATGAAATTATGTCACAGGCTTTCCCTTGGAGTTGAATTCCTTAATTCACAAATAGAAATACGAGCGGGCACCCAAGAGGTGAGAGGAAAGAATTCTATTTCTAGAGCACTAGAATGTGGAATCTGTTAATATATGAATTGGGACAACAAACATCCTGTCAATCTCAGTTGTTGTAATATTTAAAAAAGGAATAATCAAAGTCCTACAATAACAAATAAGAATAACAAATAGCAAATATATCACAAGTTTCTTTAAATCGCTGGTAAAATATGTGGAGTGCCTTCAAAATCTTGTAAAAATCCCACAGTGTTTTATAATTTACAAAGAACCTTCACATGCAGATTGCTCGTATGATTTTTACAATAATGTTTTCAGGTAGGCAGAATGAGAAATTACATTTACAAAGTACCTATGCATATATCAATAGTGGTAACTGATATCCCCATTTTACATTTAAAATTATGACTTTTCCTAGATCTCAGAGTTTGTAAGTGAGCCCATATCATCGTATAAGTGTTTTGCTTTCTTGTCTGGTGTGCCTCACTATTTCCTCGGTCTTTCTATACATTTTTTTAGTTCTTATCATTTGTTATTCAAGTAGAAAGGTACTGCTGGGGTCACAGGGAATATAAAACTTAGTTTCATCTCACGGAAATATATATTTTTTTAAATCTGCTTTAAAATAATCAGCATTATCTGAATTATTTTTGTCTTTTTTCATTTTCCTGTTACCAACTTTTTATTAAGCAATAGGTCTGTGGTAGGCAGAGTAATGGCCCCAAGGATGCCCACATCTTAATGGGATGTATGAATACGATACTCTATATGGCAGAAGGAACTTTCAGAGATAATTAAAGTTATGGACCTTGAGATAGGAAGATTATCTTGGATTATTTGGGTGAGCCCAATATAACCACATGGGCTCTTAAATGTATAAGGAGGCAGAAGACAGAGTCAGAGGCAAATGTGGCCATTTGAGAATGGCCAGATACAACATTGATGGCTTTTAAGATGGAAAAAGAGGGCCAGGAGCCAAGGAATGTTGGTGGCCTCTAGAAACTGGAAAATGCAAGGAAATACACAACCCTATAGTCTCCAGAAAGGAATACAGCCAAACTAACATGACGATTTTAACCCAGTGAGATCCTTGCTGACTTCTAACTTATAGAACTCTAAGATAATAAATTTTTGTTGATTTGAGCCACCAAGTTTGTGGTGATTTGTTATGGTAGCAATAGAAAACTGATAGAAGGACCACTCATGTAAATTTAATTATATACAGGAATACGTAATACATACGGGAATAATTATCTATTTCTCTTTTGCAGTCAAATCTTACTTCTAGCTTCTCAGCACATCTTTTTGGTTTTTTTAGGGCTACTGTACCAATTCCCATACACTCATTTTTCCCCGTTACCTCTCTCAGGAATCTGGAAAGAATTGTATGTGCTTTGAGACACATACCCTAAATGCACAACCCATAAAGTACTAAATACTTTTTGATAAAGCTGTCTAGATGAAATATTTTACAGGTAATATGAGCTATATGAAATGCTTTCTGGAAAACACTCTAGCGAGTGGGCACCACCAGGTTAGAAGACGCTCTGGTAATCAAAACTGCTAAATGTTTACCCACCAATAAAGGAAAATATCCTCTTGGGGATTCTAGGCTTGTTACCACGGATGTTGTTTGCTAACTCTGATTGTTTTCCTACCTGCTTATAGAAACTCCGTGCTGTCACCCATCTGTTCTCTCATCAAAGCAGCTTTGTGGTGGCAGTTATTTTAGACATTTTTTTTTTATGATTTCAGATGTCTCTGCATTGAACTATACATTCTACTTGAGAACATGATGATCAGAGCTTTAATGCAGGTAGAAACACACAGCTCCTACTTTTCTCCATTTAGTAATAGGAGAGAAAGTTATAATATCTGAATTATTTAAAAATTGTTAGAAACCTTGCTTTCCCCTTTGGGATACTCATCACACCAACGGTTTCTTATTTAAAAATGTTATTCTTCATTATTAATTCCTCAATTTTATAGGTGACCTTTTAATTGCTACTTCCAACTGGCTGACACGATGTCTAGTACACAGTAGTCAGTGAATGTTGCTTGTAAATGTTTTAATGACATGCCTCTTATCACTGTCACTTATTTTAGTTTTAAAACTTAGAAAACATTCTTTTACCCTATACTGCTAAATAGTTAATCCTCGTCCTTGAAGACTATCTCCATTCTTCCACACATCACTGCCAATTGTTCCTCTGGCCTGAGAGAGATTACCATTTTCCCTTCGTTCTTGGCTCAATCCCAACTTCTCCAAGCTGGATATTACATCCTGCTTCCTTCAGAAACTTGACTCGTTCATTATATTCTTTCTTCCAAATCTTCTATCTTTCCTTCATTGCTAGATTATCCTACTCAATAAAGAAAGAAGATAATTTTTTAATTATAAAAATTTTGTCTTTCAACTTTTTACCTTACCAATTACAAACAAGCTGAAGAATAACCTGTAATGCCTCGCTTCCTCATTTTTCATTTAATCCAACTTCCAGTCACTTACAGGAAGTCCCCTTTCCAAGGTCACTGATATAATGTCCATCTATTCCAAAGAACATGTGGCAGTTTACATGCTACTCATTACATTTGATACTGCTTGTCACTCTTCTGAATACTCTCATCTTGTTTGACCTCTCAGATCCTTCTTTATGTTCCCTTTCCTTTGCCCATGCTTGCAAAGTTTGATGTCCGGAATTTCTCCTCTGCTTATTCTATGCAATTCATCTAAATGGTTTCATCTGTTGCCATGGTTTCAACTACTGCTAACATGTTCATTACTCCCAACTGTCTTTCCATAGCCTCAGAGATTGAGCTGCTTTTTAGGGAATTGCCATCCGGTATCCCAGAGGCACTTCCATCTCAATAGATACAAACGGGATACCTTGTCCTTAGGTTATGATGCTGGCTCCTTCTTGTACATTTTCTAAATCAATAAATGATACCATCTCCTGTTCTGTTGTTGTAGGCAGAGTTGTGGTTGATTAATCTTTTCTTACTCCTCCATGTAAAAAGCACCATCTCTCATTCACCATCCCCCCTACCTACATCATAAATATCTTTCTAATTAATCATTTTGTCTTTTCTACCTGTCATTAACCATATGGTGTCCTACCTACTCTGGGGCACTGAGTAGGACAGGACTAGCTGGAGAGCACATACACGTCATTCAGAAGATAATGCGTATGGGGCAAAGCCAAAGCCAAGAACCATGTGCAGCTAGGTCTGGGGAGAGATGCAGCAGCTGCGCATGAGCTAACAGAGAGAGACGGAGCAGGCGGGGTGTGAGGGCAGGGCAAAGCACACTTACTTACAGGTCCAGAAAGCCCACATGCGCTGCTTTCGTGAAGTGCACAGCATGGCTATCATATATATCGAGGGAGTGTGGACACTTAGATATTTTTCACCCTCCACCTAGCTCCTGGATATCTGATGATGTTTACAACTTTTCTTGCTGCCTTCCTAATTGGTCTCAGCCTTTTGATACTCTCACTGTTCTCTGAATGACATTTCAAATACATTTCACTCAGTGCTGGTTTTACAATCAGACTTTTTTTTTATAATGATTTTTTATTATATTATGTTAGTCACCATACAGTACATCCCCAGTTTTCGATGTAAGGCTCGATGATTCATTAGTTGTGTATAACACCCAGTGCACCATGCAATATGCGCCCTCCTTACTACTCATCACCAGCCTATCCCATTCCCCCACCCCCCTCCACTCTGTAGCCCTCAGTTTGTTTCTCATAGTCCATAGTCCCTCATGTTTCATTCCCCCTTCTGATTACCCCCCTTTCTTTATCTCTTTCTTCCCCTACTGATCATTCTAGTTCTTATGTTCCATAGATGAGAGAAATCATATGATACTTGTCTTTCTCTGCTTGACTTATTTCACTTAGCATTACCTCCTCCAGTGCCGTCCATGTTGTAGCAAATGTTGAGAACTCGTTCTTTCTGATAGCTGAGTAATATTCCATTGTATATATGGACCACAACTTCTTAATCCAGTCATCTGTTGAAGGGCATCTCGGCTCCTTCCATGATTTAGCTATTGTGGACATTGCTGCTATGAACATTGGGGTGCATATGGCCCTTCTCTTCACTACGTCTGTATCTTTGGGGTAAACACCCAGTAGTGCAATGGCTGGATCATAGGGTAGCTCAATTTTTAACTTTCTAAGGGACCTCCACACTGTTTTCCAGAGTGGCTGTACCAACTTGCATTCCCACCAACAATGTAGGAGGGATCCCCTTTCTCCACATCCTCTCCAACATTTGTTGTTTCTTGCCTTGTCTATTTTTGCCATTCTAACTGGCGTAAGGTGGTATCTCAGTGTGGTTTTGATTTGAATTTCCTTGATGGCTAATGATTTTGAACATTTTTTCATGTGTCTGTTAGCCATTTGTATGTCTTCATTGGAAAAGTGTCTGTTCATATCTTCTGCCCATTTTTTGATTTGTTTATTTGTTTCTCGTGTATTGAGTTTGAGAAGTTCTTTGTAGATCTTGGATACCAGTCCTTTATCTGTAGTGTCATTTGCAAATATCTTCTCCCATTCCGTGGGCTGCCTCTTAGTTTTTCTGTTTCCTTGGCTGTGCAGAAACTTTTAATCTTGATGAAGTCCCATAAATTCATTGTATCTTTTGTTTCTCTTGCCTTTGGGGATGTATCATGAAAAAGGTTGCTTTGGCCGATGTCGTAGAGGTTGCTGCCTATGTTCTCCTCTAGAATTTTGATGGATTCCTGTCTCACATCGAGGTCTTTCATCCATTTGGAGTTTATTTTTGTGTATGGTGTGAGAGAGTGGTCAAGTTTCATTCTTTTGCATGTAGCTGTCCAATTTTCCCAGCACCATTTATTGAAGAGACTGTCTTTTTCCCACCGGATGTTTTTTCCTGCTTTATCAAGTATTAGTTGCCCAAAGAGCCGAGGGTCCATTTCTGGCTCTCTATTCTGTTCCATTGGTCTGTGTGTCTGTTTTTGTGCCAGTACCATGCTGTCTTTGTGATCACAGCTTTGTAGTACAGCTCAAAATCCGGCATTGTGATGCCCCCAGCTTTGTTTTCCTTTTCAACAGTTCCTTGGAGATTTGGGGTCTTTTCTGGTTCCATACAAATTTAAGGACTATTTGTTCCAGTTCTTTGAAAAATGTCATCGGTATTTTGATTGGGATAGCATTGAAAGTGTAGATTGCTCTGGGTAGCATGGACATTTTAACTTTTTAAATGCCTTCAAAGGCTCTCTAATTAGGTAGAGGTTAAGTCTTAAATCTTTGCAAGTCTTGCAAGGGAGTCTAAGATTGGCCCTTGACTTCATTTCCAACATGCTTTTCTCAAATCATTTTTGGAACTACCCTGAGCAACATTAAACACCTTTCAGTGCCTCTGCTGTACTGTATTTTCTCTACGTTTTTGTAATTTCCACCCTTTCTCTCTGCAATGCTGTTATCATCCTACGAACCTTGCTGGGATCAACTCTTCTAAAAGAAAGCCATACCCCATTCTCCCCGGGTCCCACCCCAACTAGGTTAGGTTCACTCTTCTGAGTTCTCATTCCTCATTCTATAATCTAATCTATTCTCTAGCCATATTGTACATTATTTGAGGACAAAGATTATATTCTGCTACCTATTTATCATCTATTATTATTTGTATTTCTATTGCCTTGCACAGTGTGTAATGCACAAAAGGCACTCAATATATGTTGGTAAATGGTAATTAAATATCCTTAAAATTTTTCTATTTAGTTAGGTCTTCAGGGAATAGCAAGTTAAGTTTTTGGAAGGCAGGGATGAGTCTTCATTGCATTTTTCCTTCTTATAGAACTTAACAGGACTTCATGCGTAAAAATTACTAAATAAATAAAAATATTAAATGTAATGCTAGAATACGACAGCTATTAGAGTATAGGCTTCAGTGGCAGAAATCTGAGTTCAAATCCTTTTCTTCAATCTTTGGAAGATGAATCAGAGCCACAAATCCTCCATAGAATAATCTCTATCTCTTTCTTCCATATAGGCTTCATTTTTCTTCTTTACTTCTACTTAGCTAAATGCTTTTTTCTGTTTCACTGCTTTTTGTTTTTGCTTTTGTTTTCATCACTTGTCTCCCCTTTCTCTCTCTTCCTCTGAGTACATGTGCAGATTCACATGTGCACCATGTGTGTTTGGGAGTACGTTAAGTGTGGGTGGTTTGCCAACCACAAGACCCTGTGAGTGTAACAGAAAAGCTATAAGCCAAAACTAAGAGTGAATACAAATGCAGACCAACAATGCAAACATAAATAAAACCATGCAAAGCATAAGAGCTGCACAGAGACAACACTAAGATTGTTATAATTTAACTTTTTCTTCTTTTAACCTTTGCACATTCTTATTGTCCTATTTTATTCTTTGCAGTTTCCTCTGCTCCCCCTCTCTGCTTTTTCACCAAGGAGGAGGAAAAAAGGAAAATGTGAAGAGCAACTTTCTTTAAAGAAGAAATACACTAAAGCCTTTTAACCTTAGAGGGAAATTCATTATTTAAATTGGGAACTACATGGACTCCCAATACCCTGTCTGCTCTTCAGCCAGTCACCTTATAGGTGAGACCACTATGATTACCCCTGCTCATTTACAGAGAGCGGCTACCATGGTCCTCATTCTGGGAAAGTCCTGTGAGGAAGCCAACCTCTACAGTAGCCAAGGAAACCTCTACCAGTTGCATATACTGTAGATTTTAATCACCTGGTAGTAAATGTGACCAACTGGCCAGGAAACACCAAGTGCTTGAGAAAAACCAGTGGTATTAAAGAAAGAATCAATATTTTAAAAAATGGCACAGCACATAATCACCTAGGCTATTATTTCCTACCCTGAGTTGAAACTGAATAGTTTGATCTAAAAGCAGATTTCACATTCTAGGGAAAAATAACCACAACAGTTCAGTCAATCCCTTTTCTCTTAGGACTCCTCTGATGATTCTGATTATCAACTTAATTCCAACCAAGCCCCCAGACAAGGTGTCAGCTTCTTGGGGCACTTAACTGCATTCATAAGAGTTTATGAGCAAGGGGAATTTTCAGCCTAATGCCAAGTAATTGACAACTAAATTCTTTTCCTGGTTTCAACCCAAATATTTATTCTTAACATGGCAAAAGTTTAGGATCTGTAGTATTTCCATAGCTTCCAATTATCTCCATTGCTGCAGGACACGGACCATATATAAGTCTCATGTGGTAATCACTAACATTTATCTTTGTTATTGTCACCTGGTATCTTCCTCAATGTCAAAAGAGTCTTAGAAAATGAAGCTCTGCAGTTTTACTGACCCAACAAGAGAGGTCTTACTGAAGAAACTCTATCTCTGTATGACAGAGAATGGGCAGCAGAAACATCTCTGACAGCTGTTGCATGATGGGGTACGATAAAGGTCATTTCCTGCAAATGTTAGGGGTTTTTAAGAATCCCACAGGCACTGGAGAAATAATTGGACTCAAGCAATCAATAATACCTGAAGCATGTGAAGTATATCTAAGGACCAAAGGTCAGGATTTAATGCCCAAATTCATCCAATTGTCTGGAAATAAAAAAAAAAAAAGATTTAACTTCACAGAAGGTTATATGGAGGAATTTAATTGAAGTTAAATATAAATTAATTAAATATAGATTTTTTTCTTTCTTTGAAAATCTTTGTTGATAAGGACTAATATGATAAATTAGAATCTAAGTGATCTCCCTGAAACTTTATTATTCAAGTAATTAATAAAAGCATACTGAAGTTTTTAACTGATTTTTCTTAAGAAGTGTTACTTTTGTCATAAACTAAAAGTAATTTAATATATTGGTTTTAATTGACATTAATAATTTTAAGAATGAAATTTAAGAATAAACTATGGTTTAACATCCTAAGATGTTTAGCTGGAAATTTAATTTTAAATCACCTGGTTCTCTTCTAGATTCATATATTATTAAATGCGGTTTTGCTTAAGCTATGATAGTGTTAGGAAAATAATGAAATTTAAAAACTGTAATCCTGTTCAAGACCTTAAATCTTTTTATTGAGTGTGACAGACTTCTAATTGTCCCTAAATACCCAATTCCCTCTTCTTTCTTTTAAATGCAACTTTTTATTTTGAAATATGTTGGCTTCCTGAAGTTTCAAAATAGTAATGATCATTCTGGTATATTTTAAAGCAGCTTCACCCAATGATCATATCTTCCATAACCACAGTACATGGTCAAAAGCAGGAATCTCACATTGGTACAATACTTTTTTTTTTTTAATTTTTCTTTTCAGAGAGAGTGCACATGCACGAGTTGGGGGAGGGGCAGAGAGAGAGAGGGAGAGAGAGAGAATCTCAAGCAGGCTCCACCCCCAGAGTGGAGCCCAATGCGGGGCTTGATCTTATGACGCTGAGATCACGACCTCAGCCTAAATCAAGAGCGAGACACTTAACCAACTGAGCCACCCGGGTGCCCCAACATTGGCACAATACCCTTAACTTGCAAATATACTTTATATAGATTTTAAATGCACTCTTCTTTTGCTCTCTTTTATGTGTATAGTTCTTTGAAATTTTATACCAAGTGTAAATTTGTCGAAGCATCACCACATGGTACATATTACCATTAGGGTACAGAACGGCTCCATGGGCACAAAGACACTCCCTTATGTTACCCATTAACAGTTCTGTCCTCCTCCCAACCCTAACCTCCGGCAGCAACTGACTACTTATCACTATGATTTTGCCATTTCAAGAATGTTATAGAAACAGAATCATATCATATCCAATTTTTTCAGATTGGCTTTTGCACTCAGCATAAATCCTTGACATCCTTCTAAATCATTCTTTGTATCATTAGTTTGTTTCTTTGTATTTGTTGTATCACACTTTATTCACCAGTTGAATTTTGGGTGCTTTCCAGCTTTTGGCTACTATAAAGTGACTGAACATACTTTAGCTCGCTAGGATAGAAACCCAGGAGGGCAGGGCTGTATCGTGGTTGTTAACTTTAAGAAACAGCTGAGCTGCTTTCCAGAATGGCTATGACATTTTACGTTTTCATCAACAATGTTTGAGAAATCCAGTTGCCCTCTATCCTTGTCAACACTTGATACTGTATTTTTTAATTTTTTTGCCGTTTTAATAGGTATGCAATGGTATCTTACTGTAGCTTTAGTTTGCATTTCCCTAATGACTAATGATGGTGAACATCTTTTCTCTCGTGTGTATTTGCCATCTCTATACCCTTTTGGGAGAAATATCTGTTAAAATGATTTGCCTATTTTCTGATTTTTTTTTTAATTGCTGAGATTAGAGAATTCTTTATATATTCTGGATAAAAATTGTTTCTCAGATATGTGATTTGATAATGTGTCAATGACAAACTTGATACTCTAAATAGACCTTGATCCTCTTAATAGGGATCACACAACAGAGCAAAAGTTTTTAAGTTTGATGGTCTATATTATTTTATTTCTTTTATGGATTGTACCTTTGGTGTCATGTCTAAGAGCTCCTTGTCTAACCTAAGCAAAGGAAAAATTTTTCCTGTGATTTCTTCTAGAAGTTTTATAGCGTTTTTTTAAATGTCTCATTTAGATCTATGATCCATTTTGAGTTAATTTTTATATAAGATGTTAAGTTTAGGTTTGGTTCTAGAGAGTTCTGTTTGGATATTGATGGGAGAAGGACAAATTTCAGAAGGAAGAATACTGATGAGTGAAAAATGATGTCAGTGTGTACTGAACAAAGTTTCAAGATAGTGACAGAGGAATAAGGAAATTGGACAGTAGTCAAAATCAAACACACTAGAATACAGAAAGAAGAGTGAAGAGAATGACAGAGTTCTGAAAGAAAATGAAAAATTTAAGAGTAGGTTCAAAATATCAAAAAGCTTTCTAGTTCTTAGACTTGCCCACAGTTGGACTAGGCTATCTTGGTTGAGAGTTTATAAAGATGTTCCTATATATATTATCGATAATACTTGAATAATAGCATTCTGGCTATAAAACCTCTTACTTGCTCAAAAGAGTCATCCCGATGGTGAAATTTTAAATCTGTTAAGGAAGTTTATTATAACTTGAAAACAGCATAATAATTTAAGGTGTATTTCTATGCTTCTGAAATTCTTTTGTATGGCTTTTTGTTCAAGTGAGTATAACTCAAAAGCTAAAGAAGGACAACATTTTTCTGATATTCCGAAGATACTTAGTAGCATCAGAAAGGCAAAGGATAGCTTACAAAATAACAACAACTCTTAAAATTGGGCTAAAAGGCAATCTTAAACAATGAAATTTAACAGAGAGGCCATGAAGAAGTCACATTTAAGAGGAAGATAAAGCACCACGTAAAACTTGGAATTTGTTAAAATAACAACAAATAGAAAAATGAAGTAAATATTTCATTTCAATTTTAAGATTTCCCAAGACCCATTAGCAACATGGCAAGTGTAAATTGAGAACTGGTTTTTATGGGAAAAATGATAATAATTTCTACTTTCACTATCTTTTCCCTAAGTAGATTTACAATGATGTGTGTATTTCCATGAAGAGTTGCTTAATCCAATAAGCTTTCCATTGACATCCCATGTCAGATAGGAACACCACTGTATCACTTACTGATTTCACCAGTATTAGCTTTTTCCTAGAAACTAAAACCAGATGTTACTGAAATTTACACACATGTACATGCACACAGAGTCTATTAAAAATCAATTATTCATCTTTCTGCCTACAATTTTCAGAAGGAAGAAAAGAAAGATGTGCTCAAAGACAAACTATTATTTATCAGAAAAAGCATAAAGATAACTCTCAACCTGAATATTTCCAGTAAGTGTCTTGCTGAAAATTACTGAGGTGATTCTACAAAAATATCTTAGTTTTTAGAGCACATAGAAAGCCATTTCCACAAATTTGATTTTTTTTTAGTTTTATCAAGATAATTGCATACAGAACGGTATAAATTACATAATGACTTGACCCACATATATTACAAAATGATTAGCACATAAAGCTTAGTTAACATCAGCTCACATAGATACACAAAGAAAAGAAAAATGTTTTTATCCTTGTGATGGGGTCTTTTAGAATCTAGTCTTTTAGCAGCTTTCAAATATACCGTACAGCAGTATTAGCTATAGTCATCATGTTGTATATGTTACATTCCTCGTATTTATTTATCTTATAGCTGGAAGTTTGTTTCTTTTCATTAACTTCCTCCAATTCTCCTCATTCCAACCCCCCCATCCCCACCTCTGGTAACAGCAAATCTGATCTTTCTCTGTTTTGTTTTTGTTTTTGTTGTTGTTGTTGTTGTTGTTTGCTGTTGTTTTAGATTCCACGAGTAAATGACATCATATAGTATTTGTCTTTCTCTGACTTATTTCACTTGGCATAATGCTCTCAATATTCACCTATGTTGCCACAAATGGCAGGATTTTCTTCTTTATGGCTGAATATTCCGTGTGTGTGTGTGTGTGTGTGTGTGTGTACATTTTCCAGATTTTGCTCATCCATTCACCTCTGATGGACATTCCATTATTTCCATGTCTTGGCTGTTACAAACAATGCTGCAATGAACATGAGGCAGATATCGCTTCTACAGTGATGTCACTTCCTTCAGATGTATACCAACAACTGGGATTTCTGGATCACATGGTAGTTCTAGTTTTGATTTTCTGAGGACATCCATACTGTGTTCCAGTGCCTGCACCAGTTTACATTCCCACTAACAGTGCACAGAGGTTGCCTTCCTTCCACATCTTCACCAGCCTTTGTTACTCGTCTTTCTGATGATGGCCATTCTAACAAGTATGAGGAGAAGATAGTTCACTGTGGGTTTGATTTGCTTTTCCCTCATGAGTGATGTTGAGCACCTTTGCATGTGTCTATGGCCATCTGAATGTCTTCTTTGGAAAAAAAGTCTATGTAGGTCTTTGGCCCTTTTTTAATTGGAGGATTTTTGTTATTATTGAATTGTATGAGTTCTTTATATACTTTGGATATAATTTGTAAATATTTTCCCCCATTCTGCAGCCGCCTTTTCATTTGGTTGATCATTTCTTTTGCTGTATGGAAACTTTTCATTTCTATTTATTTTTAAATATTTATTTTAGAGAAAGAGAGAGCATGACCCCGAGTGTGGGAGGGGGTGGAGGGAGAGAGTCCTCAAGCAGACTCCCCACTGAGCATGGAGCAGATCCCAAGACCCTGAGATCATGACCCAAGCCGAAACTAAGAGCTGGCCGCTTAACCAACTGAGCCACCCAGGCACCCCAGTGTGGAAGCTTTTTAATTTGATGTAGTCCCACTTCCTTATTTTTTATTTTGTTGCTTATGCTTTTGCTACCATATCCAAAAAAAATCATTGCCAAGATCCATGTCCAGGAGCTTTTTTCCTGTTTTCTTCTAGCAGTTTTATGGTTTCAGATCTTAAAGTCTTTGATACATTTTGAGTTAGTTTGTGTGAGTGGTGTCCACAACTTTTTAATGTTCGTAATAAATTTGAACATACAACATATCATCCAAATTTATTAGACAGCTTGAAGTATAGTAGTCAAATATCTAGCATAGATTAGTTGAAATGGGTAGCTCTCTTAAGACTTTAAAATTTGTCCTTCTCATAGATCTGAACTCCTAAATGTGTAAAATGAAGCATTAATTAATGTTAGCAACACTTTTCAAAATACTATTTAAGTTCCAGAACAACCACAATGCTCAGAAATGGTCCCTTTCCAGGTTATTTCATGCTCTCTGTAAGATTTCTGGATTGGGTATGAGTTATGTCAAGTATGAGTTAATATTGATATTATTTCTGTCTTTTTCACAAATCAAGAGCACACTTCTAAAGTTGTCAATAGTATGAAAAAAAATAAGCAAATTTTGGAATAGGTGACTTCCCTACATTAACTCAAGTTGACTTTGTTCTTCTGAATGATGATAAATACTATCTTGGAGTAGAATAACATGGAAATTCTGTAAACATGTTTAGTTGAAAGTATCCCAAAGATACACAATAATTCAATGGAAGATATAAAAGTAGATCTCAGAAACAGATTTTAGGTTCACTTCTATTTAATTATCTTAATTTTTCTAGTATAATTAAGATTCTGCCTTGACTATGTAAGTGGCTTATGAAAGAGTTATAAAAGTAATATGTAGGGACATTTGAAATATTTTCTTTTTGCTCACTTTGAAAAGATTTCCAGTTTGCTTCTAAATGCATATCAAATTTGAAAGGCCAAGTGATTTAAGGCAGGTATATCATTACTTTCCTCTATGGTTTGTTCAAGCAGGTAAAAAGTATGCAAGAATCTGAATGTTCCTTGCAACAGTAGCTTCAATTTTCATCAGCCAAGACCCAATTTGTGTCAGAGGGTAAAACTTGCCTGATTAGATCTGTTCAAAAAGCCATTAAACAACTTTCAATGTTCTTGCTCTCTCACATTTAGGACACTAAACTTTTACAGAGACAGGCTGTTTGAAGCCTTCCTAATTATTTCCATTATTATCCAAGAAGGATTACTGATGTTCAGCCTCCATTGGAATTCTCAAAAGTTCTCAGTGCAAATTATATGGCAATCTAAAATGCCTTTCTCTGGCTTTATGGCCTGATTATTATTTAGAGTCTCTCCAGCAGTGAACTTGAAGATCATGCAAATGTGCTCTTTGGGAAAGTCACTGTATAGCTGAATAATTTGTTTTGTAGGAAGCCAGCTCAAGTTTATCATCAACCACGAAAATTCTTTATCAATGCTTTTCTATAAAGTAGGCCTATTATTATACCAGTTCCACTTTAACTCTGACAGAAAGCTGATCGGGAATGCTATTATTAAGTCATAAATGCCTATTTTAAAATATGTTGCCTCATATTATTACACTGTATCGTTTCATTAATTCGTGTAATATTTCCTTTGGTTTTTAGTATCTTCTATGTCATAATCAAAACTAAAATAACTCTAAAAATGTAAAGTCTATAGCATAGATTTAAAGTCAAGAGTCCGTATGCGTCTACAACTTAATATGTATAAATACATACAAATTTAACTAGACAGAAGTGACCATGTTCACTCACTACATGCAATATTTACAATGCTGAATAACAACTGTATTTGCCAAGATATTCACAGTTCATAGTATTGTGAGATAAAATGTAGCTATAAACATTAATCAATGGCATGTTTATTAAACCTATATTTCTTAGATCATAAGATATACTGATGAACAAATTTCACTGTGTAATAACAAGGAGCCTAGAGCCAAGTGGGAACAAAAATACCTAAGTAATTTTAATTTGTGAGATAAACTATCAGTATAGGGATTTATTCAGGATACCACTGGCACACCTTACACCCATTCAGGAAAGTTGTTAACAAGCGATATTCAAATAGGACCTAATTAGGCATGAGGTCCTAGAATAGAGAGAGTGTGCCAGTCAGGAGAAGACATGTCTACATGGACAGTAGGAATATGTTACAACAGAGGTTTAAAGTCATATTAAATCAGACTTAAAATGGAGTTTGGTCTTCATCTTGATGTTGAGATAGATCACTGAAGGAGAGTGATATAATCACATTTCAGTTTGGAAAGATCATCCTGGCTCAAGTATAACGAATGTTTTAGAGGGAATAATGGAATTAGACCAGTTCAGATAAGAAATGATACTGTCTTACCCTGTGGTAGTGATGGAAAAGAAAGAAAAAAAAATAAAATAAACTTACTTCTCAACTTATTCTGTTATGACTATTGTTTTGTAATAGACTTTACAGATGTTACTTTTAAAATATTCTGTTAGTCTGAGGAGCCATTTATTTATAGATCTCCTTGTATTATTTGTAACAATATTGTATTTATTTTTTTTAAGGTTTTTTATTTTTATTTATTTGACAGAGAGAGAGACAGCCAGCGAGAGAGGGAACACAAGCAGGGGGAGTAGGAGAGGAAGAAGCAGGCTCCCAGCGGAGGAGCCTGATGTGGGGCTTGATCCCAGGACCCCAGGATCATGCCCTGAGCTGAAGGCAGGCGCTCAACGACTGAGCCACCCAGGTGCCCCTGTATTTATCTCTTAAGCACAGATTCTCTACACATCATCTCAAGTTCCCAGATTGTTTTATTAAAACACTTATCTTCAATCATCCAAATGTGACTAAACACTATCTGAAAAGTCCCATAGTATTCCATACCTGTGAACACATTTACATTTTTGTGCTGAAAGATACATGAAAACAAAGGCTTAGATATTTGATCTTACTGATTTGAAGAAATGATAACATGAAAAGAGAGGTAAACGGAGGCTAAGAAAATGTAAAGTGTGTATTGTGGAAACAGACATGTTATCTGAAAAGTGAATTGTCTGAGGGAAATATAGATCTAAGAGGCATGCATGAAAAATGCAAAAGGAGAGAGACGTGATTGCATACAAATCTAAACTATTTTAACTAGTGCCTACTCATAAAAACACCATCATTTGAATCATATTATGGATTTATGATCTTCCGAAACTGAAATGTGATACCGCTCTCCTTCAGTGGTATGTCTCAGCATCACGACGAAGGCTATATATGTAGATACACACACATACACATTTATATACATACACAGATATATGTAAACTTATGATCTCATCGCTGTAACACTATATGTATATGATGAGACTGTTATTCTAGAAAGCAATAGAACACAGACATTTTAGTCAATTAGAAAAGAGAAAATGAGGTTCAGATACCAATTTCCGGGTTTCAGGCAAGACACATAACCTCTTTGGGCATCAATGTCCTTATCTGTAAAATGACAAAACATACCCTACTATGTATCTCTTGTGTAAATGTATAAAAAGGAGATGGTAGTTTTGAAAGTGGTTTTGGAAAACATGTGCAAGGGGTTCGGTAATGATTCACTGTAGGGAGTGACATTTCTGAAGGAGTCAGAAAGATAGGGGTAACAAAATTCATTCAAACTTAATAGGAAAAGTAGTATTTACTAACTGGCAGGCTTTTAAGATTACGGAAAGAACCAATTTTACATGAATACTATATCTATTCCTCTGAAAATGCTACAAAAATATAGGAATCCATAATGTTAGATATTTTCAAGTTTTGTAGTCAAAATAACTTCCTTAATATTTCTTACACATTTCTCATACACATATGCTTCACACATGCTCCCTATTTTTCAGACAAGGTCAATGTTTTCACTACAATTCATTTATATTGTTATTAGAACTATTTTCTAGGTCTGTTGATAAAATTTGGCCTCACACATTGATAACACATTTTTCTAATTACACTGTAATTTTCACTAGTAATTCTAGCTTTTTTGAATATACAAATCATTTCAACTTATTATATCATTGCTTTAACACTTCATACACATCTTGAGACATTTAGGCCACAAAAGATTATATTTAATATTAAAAGGATCAAATGTAAATAATTCTCAATTACTTATCCAAAGTGAAAACTTGAATAACGTGTATAGTCTAAATGTGCAAATAATCAGAAGATACAGATTTTTTACCCTCCTGCTACCGAATGTTTCCCTGAGTTGCTGTCAGAGACAATGTTTACAGTGTTGTGCTTTAATTCCTACTCTCTTGTCAAGACACCAATTGAAAGCAGAATGCTAAGAACTCAGTGAGAACTAAGAGTGATAAATGAAGTGCCAGCATAATTTGGAAATTGGAAAATGTGCCCTTGAAAACATATTAGTTCGCTCAGTTTGTAACGTGTAACAGCAGTATTGGTTTTCTCTCTTCACTGCTAGGTCAAGACACTGATGGAAGTAGGAGTCGGCCAAGCCAGAAACAGATCTTCAGCTGGGGTCCAGTAAAGAGTGTGGGAAGGCTTCCCCGAGGCTGGCAAATATCTCGCCCCAGTGGCTAACACCCCTTGCTCTGTCATTCTGCCTGAGATTTCACCCAAAATAACATTCGCTTATGTGGTTAAGCTCAAGTATTTCCAGGAAGCTTAAGCAAGCTACGGTAGCCATTCCAACTTCCAGAAAGTCTCCCTCTTTGCTGTGATTGATCAAAAAAAAAAAAAAAGAGGTAATTTTTGGTGGAAAGCAGAAATGAATTTGGAGCACTGGGATATTTTTCAGAGAAGAGAGGCCTGGTAAATTTTAGTAGCCAACAGGAAACATGAAACATAGAAGTCAGGGGAGAATGAAAAAGGTGATACCAGGACATAAATAAACACAGAAATGGGCAGAGGAATAAAATAAATAAATAAATAAATAAATAAATAAATAAATAAATAAATAAATAAATAACAATAAGAACAATTATAATAACAACTCTCATGTCTTAAACTTTGCCCAGAGCAGTCCCAAAATATTCTATGTGGAGAAAGTGTAGGAACATGTCCAATGTGTAACTAAGATCAGTGCTCCCCTTGTGCGATGCCATGATCTTGCCTGGCTCGTGGCCTAAACAACTGGGTGAATCCTGAAATCTGCTCCACTCAGGAGAAAAGCTGGAGTGGCACATCGAATGTGCACATCTTCACAGCCTGGAACCTCAGGGTGGTTCCAGAACACTTTTCTCCTTTGCTTCCACATTGGTCCAGTTATGTAGTTCTATCAATACAGATAACAGAATGTACTCAGAGAATCAGATGAGCATGGACTCTCCACCAGGAAGGTAAGTCAACGTAACACAAAAACAGATATGGCTGTCAGAGTGGAACACGTGTCTTTTCCTAGCTGGGTATTTTGTCTCTCACAACACAACCTTGCAGACTATCAAGGATATAACAATTTTTGAAAGGGTCATGTTAGGAAAAGAAAATTATACACAGATGCAGCATTTTCCAATCTCTGTGCCATAGATAAGGTAGCTCTGAGAGTAACCAGGAAGGGGCTCGAATAGCGTGAGCCACTGGATCACTGTCACACACACTATAAGAAGCATGTCCTTTTACAGTAGGCTGTCTTACAAAAATGTCCATTTTCCGGGAGTGGCATAGTACCAACAAAAGATGTCTTTGTTCTCCATTCCCACACTGTTTAAGAAAAGGTGAAAAAACATGGGTTACTTAAATTATAGCACATCCATAGCACACCATGGAATACAAACAAGGACGAAAACATCCTTGAGGGGGCTTAACTAAAATATGTGTGCCAACAATGCTGCCATGCCTGTACAATAAGCACATAAAAATACCAAAACTAATTTATTAAATTAAAACACACAGAACTGTACACAGTACAGAACTTTTGCCAAAGTTCAAGGGTAACACACGTGAAGAGTTAACACCTTCCAGAGAGTCTTTCAGTAAATCCTGAAAATTCCTATCCTCAAGTCCCCTGCCTTTGAGAGTGCTTACTTCTAACTTCTGCCTTAGAATCTCCAGCCACCATTAGCACAATCTCCTCCTTACTAGCGAGGTTAGACCTTCCCTGACACAAATCCCTCTTGTCTTTAGGATGTAACACTAGGTCTGCATTATCAGTCTAGAAGGACCCTCTGGTGGCAGTTGTGGTGCAGGCTCCTAGTGGGTCATTTTGTGTTATCTCTGGTCCTTCGCGTACCTCCAAATAATATTAGCCGTGAGGCCATGGGTTTGACACTGCTAATTTCACAGAAGCATCTAAGGCATGAAAGGCTTCTCTTTGAGTATAAGGGTAAGTTACAGACCTTTATCTTTTATTTATTGGTAACGGTTGAATCAGATGTACGTGCATATATATTTACACACACACACACACACACACACACACACACACACTCCTCTATGTCCCAAAGATTAACGCTGAGACTTATCTTATCCTGAAGTCTCCAAACTGCTTACTGAAATCAGGCAGATGAGATGAGAAGAGATGAGAAGGGGAGGGGAGGGGAAAGAGAGGACAGGAGAGAGTGGAAAGGGAGAGAAGAGAAAGAGGAGAGGAGAGGAGAGAAAGAACACCACAAATCTCAGTGGAACAGGCCATGCGTAAGAAGCAAGCTATGTGGTGAGAATGAAGAAGTGAGCACTAAAATTCCATCAAGAAACGATTCTTCAGCTCCACTGCCTGCCGCCACATGGGAACGAGGACCAGGTTTCCAGAGCTTCCAGTTCTTACACAGAAGCCAGGAATCCTCATGTACAATTTCTTATATGTTGACTTAAAATAGTTAAGTCTTGTGCAGACCAAACAAAAAATTTCCGTGAGAAGGATTTAGTCAATGAGCAGTGAGCGTGACCCTCAGTCTAAACAAATAAGAAGATAGGGAAACATCTGCCTAACTTCTTGATCACTGGCCGTTATTTCTCAACACCCGAGTTAGTACTTCTGGATTCTAGAGCATTGTTTCTTCCCCTTCTTCAATCAGACACTTTCAAATCATGCTGCCTCCCCTACACACACACCCCAACACACAAAGTGAGACTAAGAAAGGAGTCTACTGCTGAGCCAGGAACATATCTCTAAAAGTTACCCTATCCCAGTTACAAAGAACCCTGGAGGAAACTTCCTCCACCTGACCTGTTCGGACTTTTTATCTTATCCAAGACCCATTTCCCTGCCAGGCTCACTGGGGAAGTAGAAGGAGGATTCCTCTATTAAGTGTGTACTAAAACTATTGTCTCCTCCCTCGATCTACTCTTTCGATATGAGTTCAAGCTCTCATCACTTCTCATCCGGCCCACTTGTCAATTTACATGAAGTTCATCGCCGCCCTCTAATCCAAACTTCCCACTGTTGACAATATCCTTGCTTATGCCTTAGACACCATCAAAGACACACCAAAGTCACTCTGCATTGCCTTGGACTTTCTTATGGTTACCAACTGTGACCACAGGCTCTCATGTACGTTCTGTCCTCCTATTATACTCATCCCCAGACTTAAATCCCCCTTAACACTGATCCTTGAAATTGGTGTTTCAATCAAAATCCATTCAACCACAGTCAGGATTATTTAAATTGAAAATAATGTAATAATGACAATTTAGTGAAACATGTTAGAATCAGAGACTTGATTTAAGACAGAAGGTAAGATTTTTAAAATGAGAGATTACTCAACATTCTTCAAGCCACATTTCTTTATTTTTTATTCTCATTCACATAGGATTGATGTTATACCTAAGATAGTTGTAAAGATTAGAACTTAGAAGGAGGAATATATGCATGTATTCTTTTAGGAGTTATCTTCTGAAACCTTTGACTATCACCAATATTGAAGATAAAGAAATGTTTTGACAGGCTCTTGGATTTCTCATGTTGTATTTCTATCAAGAATTATGCTTAACTTGTATGCTCATGCTACAAGTTAACTGCCTTTTCAACATTCTTTACAGTCTTCTGCATGACAAAAGATACCACAAAGGAAATCAAAGACAAGCAAATTAATAAGGAAATGACAAAACAGTAAATAAGGTTAAATGGATAAAGATACAAATAGCAAATTCACAGAAAAACCTATACAATGGGACACAAAATTATGAAAAAATCCTTATGAAAACATGTGCAGTCCCATTAATAATCAGGATTGTACCATAAAACAGCAATGGGATTTTTTTAAAAAATCAACTAAATACTATTTATTGTTGGATAATTTTAAGTGTAAGTGAGAGTATAAAGAAATGGACATTCCTAAACTGGGGATGAAAATGCAAATTGGTATACAACCTGTTTGGAAGGAAAATTAATTAGGGAAATTAAATATGCACATACTTCGTGATGCAAGATTCCATTTGCCAGCATGTACACCAGAGAAAAGTGTGTTACATCTTCAAATAGGCAGACACTGAGTGCTCTGCATGGCTGTCTGTAGGAGGATAGTGCATTTAGAAAAAAATGGGACAGAAACAGATAGGGAGTGATAATTTCAAAAATCCAGATACAAACTATGGGTGATTTGCTGCCATTTATGTCACCAATATTTAGTGGAAGAACAAAGACTTAGGGTCACCTTAGAAACCATGAAATGTATGTAAATATCAATCTTAAAGCTTTGGGAATATTTATCGATCTTTATAATTTATAGGTAATGGGCACTGGATGCTTGATCATCTGATGATGTTAGTTCATCAGATTCTCAAACAGTTCATGACTCAGAAGATGAACAACGTTTTTAGAGTTAATAAAAAAGGATTACTGAATCTATTATATATATTTTGATTTTAGGATTTAAAATGCTTTTTGTACTTCTCACAGTCAACACCGAGGTCTATGATACAAAATACATTGATAATAATATTTACAATATAGGATTGTTATAGGGGTTTCTTGAGGTAATGTATGTAAGTACCCTACGGATATGCGAACCGCAAGGCTGGTCTGTGGGAGGGACTCATTATGTTGGTCAGTCATGCTAGTATTCCACTGACTCAGCAACTCTCTCTAAAATAATGGTATTTATGAATTCAAGACATACTTTTCATGAATAGCAAGAACTTGCTCTATGACAAAAATAAACATAACAATTTTGTTTCTGTTGAACACCAAGCCAACTCTTTCCTTTCAAACCATGTTTACAAGGGAAATACTCATAAAGCTGAGATGGCTGGTGGTTCTAGGGATCACCTAGAAAATGGATTGTCAGAGATTGATTAGACACTGACTGGAGACACCAAGTAAGACAACAGTAACAAAGTAAGCAAGCTATCTGTGATTCAGAAACTGATAATCAAAAGTGCAGTGATCAGCTACTATTACAGCAACCAAGTGATTTCCTCCAGTTCGGGCTTTATTTCTGATATAGCGTCATATGTTATCAATGAAAAAAATAATAACTAAATCTCCCTTCTCCTAATTTCCAGTTCCCTTCAAGGGAAACAATAATTTTATCGCCCCATTGCTAAAATGAGGTTGCATTAAATACATCTGCTCTCTAAACTTTCTGATGTGGTACTGTAAAAGTAGTTAGGTTTCCACTGTAAGACTGAATGAAATCAGTGGCCGTAATTAGGACCCAACTTACGTCATAACAGTACCTGAAAGGGGGGGGGGGGAGTATTTATCTCAGTGTTCCTGCTTTTCCATTCTTGGAAGCCGGTTTGGATGGATCCCAATGCCCTATAAGTCCTCCTGCGTTTGACTATTATCGGTCTCCTCCCCAGGAATCATTCTGCCCAAACCAAAACTCCACTCAATAGATAAATGCTACCAACCACGGAAAGGGAAAATTGAAAACTTGTAAGTATTCCCCAATATTAATGTGCCTGAACAATCATATTTAATTGGTTCTCAGGTCTATTATTTGTTCTGTCTACCCAAAGAAAGTTCTATTGTAGTTATTTCAATGATAAACTTGCTTCTTCTCAAAAAGTTTTATTATTCTGAGAAATTGCTTGAAAATAGCAGAAGTTGTAGTGGGGTAGTGAAGGCCTGATAATACATTCTAAAGGTTTTTTTAATAGTGTAATTTATGTTAAAACTTGTCCTAATACATTGCAAGATCACTTAGATATTTTATTTTAAATACTGTATGTAGCTTTCTCACAGCTCTAGTGCCATTTCCAGTAAAATGAGATTTTCATGAAAGACATTAAAAATCATGTTGCACTTAAATGGTGATATTGTTTCAATCTTTCATCAGGCGAGGTCATTTTCATTCAGAAATTTGACATTCATCTAGAACATTCTGTATCTAAGAAAAATGAAATGCCTACAGTTGCTTCAATTTCCAGACTTAACTACTTTTACATAAGAGTCGAGTTCCTCTTCAGCCCACTAAGGTACTCACACATCTTCTTTATTCTTTAAGGCCAAACTGTCCTGAAACAGCTCCCCTGGAAATCTGACATAGTTACAGAAAAGAGCCATAAAATGTCTTATTAAGGGATTCAAGCTCGCAATCATTAACATGTAGATATGTATTTCACTTGGGTATAGAAATTAACCTACTATGCTTTATTTATTTTTAAATTTTATACATTGATACCCCTTGTACATTAATACCCCTAATCTGGGATTCAGGGGAGCTAATAAACACACATTTCCTCCTGTTCCTTTTCTTCCTCCTCCTCACTCATTAGTTTTCTTCTCTAAGAATACACATTAAGAAGTTAAATGCTAAAAACTGAAATTCAACAGGAGACTTTTGCATGTTTGCAAAGACCTCTGATGTTTCTAGTTAAACACATACCTTATCTCCTTACTCTCACCTAATTTCTTTTTTTTTAAATTTTTTTATTATATGTTAGTCACCATACAATACATCATTAGTTTTTGACATAGTGTTCCATGATTCATTGTTTGCGTGTAACGCCCAGTGCTCCATGCAATACGTGGCCTCCTTAATACTATGCTTTTTTTAATACAAAAGGAGGCAGTCTGGAGAGATTTGAAGGAAACACAAAGGCACAATTAAATATTAACAGTTCTTGATAGATACAGAAAGAGAAGCAGGTACAGTTAAACTTTCATCTGATACAGGCTGGGATGAGGATATCTGTGCCTAGAGGCAAAAGTAAGGAAATAGGAAAATGTACCGATTTTGCTGATGATGTATCCTAAATACATGCTTTATTTTGGTTTCCTTCTGAAAAAATTTACTTTTCCTATAATTTACACTTGTATTCCTTGTTTGATTACAAAACAATTTTACATAAGTTATGTCTTTGGACTTTTACAGTATTGTATGTTAGAGCAAGTTTTGGCTATTTAACAATGAGGAAATGGAACTTAAGTGACCTCCCATAGGTATATATGTAATAAGTTGAAGAGCAGGGTCCTATACCCTATGTCTTGTGTTTCACTAAGTTTTTTAGGCATCATGTTATTGTCTTAGGGGAAAAAAACCCTGCTTTATGAGCCTATAAAGAACATTTTGACACCCTTTGATTTATAAGATTTGTTAGTTGGGCATGCATCAGATTTTCTTTAGTGCACAACAAAATAAATTTAGAAGAGTAAGAATAATTAAAATTCCTAAAGACAACATTGAGTAAATATTTTTAAAAATCAAAATACTATCAAAGTTAACACACACACGCACCCACACACATACGCACACAGCACAAATTTCAAGATACACAGCACAAGAATTTAAAGTCTATCTCCCTTCTGTCTCTTGCTGCCAGAAGTATCCCAGCCAAACAATTATATCTCCCAAGCGAAGATACTGAAGCATGATTTCTTTTTGCTTCCCTGCCCTTTATTTTTAACACAATGATTCTGTCCTACAAATTAGTTTCAACTTTTATCACTTAGCTCCATGGACAAGTGTGCTTGCACGCGCACACACACACCTGGGTACGCACACACTCTTCGTTCCGTATCAGCACAGGATCTTCCTTATTTTAATGGCTATAGAAATGTGTTATAATTTATTTGACCAGTTGGACATTTATTTCCAAATAAATCTTGCACAGATGTCATTTAGATAGCATGTATGTCACTGGATAAATTCCTAGAAGGGGAATTATTAAGCAAAATGAATTATACATTTCAATTTTGAGAAATATTGCCAAACTGCCTGTTGTATTGTATTAATCTATATTTCCACCAGCAATGCATGAGAATGCATGCTTTCCTGACACCCCATTGACACATTGTGTCAGTAATTTTTTTTTTTAAACTATAGGAATAGGATAGGATGGGGCGCCTGGGTGGCACAGCGGTTAAGCGTCTGCCTTCGGCTCAGGGCGTGATCCCGGCGTTCTGGGATCGAGCCCCACATCAGGCTCCTCCGCTATGAGCCTGCTTCTTCCTCTCCCACTCCCCCTGCTTGTGTTCCCTCTCTCGCTGGCTGTCTCTATCTCTGTCGAATAAATAAATAAAATCTTTAAAAAAAAAAAAAGGAATAGGATAGGTATGTTACATAGCTGAGTTTCAATTTGTATAAGTGAGGATGAGATTTTTCCCCACATGCATGTCATCTTCCCAATCCTTCATTGGACATTGGTCTTTTCCCAACTGATTCACATGGATGCTGGACATGTTAAGAATATGAATTACTTAACTGTTAAAGGAATTATAATTTTTTCCAGTTTTATCTTTTGTTTGTAGAAGTTTATATGCAGTTTTACTTTAATGTAATTAAACACAGCTATTTATATATTTTTGAGCTCTTTGTCATTTTAAAAAAGCTTTCTCCAATCCAACACCATAGCATTTGAGTTGAGCTTTGCCTTGATAAGTTAACTAGTGGTATGTTTTATATAAAAATGTATCATGCAGATGAAGGAATTATCCTATTGGAAAAAAATATCTCTTATTTAAATTTTGGAGTTTGAGATAGTCAACATTTTGCTTTTTGCATGGTTAATATTCAAATGCACAGGCATTGGAAAACAGGCCTAATTGTTTCTAAAGCTATTTCTGGTTCTAAATGATAAAACCACATCTTTGACACAAACAAAGATACTTTGTTCTCATTTCCAGTAGAAACTGACAGCCTCCAAGTCATCTAGTAGTTACCCTAAAGGATCCAACTATAATTAAGATGTAGGAGATGTAGTTTACATCCCTTTGACCAGAATTAGAATTGTATTTGTCAAAATATTTTTCTTATGTTTATTCTAGCTGAAACTAGAAGCTACTTCTCATGAAGTAGATGGTGTAAAAGCATTTGTGGTTTTGTATCTTTACTGAGATTTTACAGTTTTCTGGTGATATTTCTATCTGTGGACTCAAAGCCTCGTAATTAATCATATATGTTGAAAACGCCTTACGTATGTTCTTCATGACATGAAACTGTATTTTTTGAGTGACTTAAATGGGAGTATCTACACATAAACCTATTGCTCTTTTTATATTGATATATACATTTAGTCCAAAAAGTATACAAGTATACTGTTGGATAACAGTAATATTTTGAAGGGATATTCTATAGATTCATGGCTTTGTTCTTTTGTGAGAAAAGATTTTCCCTTTTTAAAAAAGAAAACTATACTCACATTTCTCGGTAAGGCAATTCTGTGTAGTTAAATCAGAGAAAGAACGTTTTGTAAGGTTTAGAGAACGCTTTCAGGAGAAACTACAACATAGACTTGCAGTTAGTATACGTGAGTTAGTATAAGTGAAGTAATTATTTAAAGTCCAAGGACTTCATGTGAATCTCCAGAGCAAGTCAAAGCATACCAAGAATTCTCAACATAAAAGAGAGGAGTTGGGTTTGTACATGAATAAGATAATCAGATTTTAAAATTCCAATGTAGTTATCTAAACAGTCCGCCCGTACCAATTGTAAATTGTATTTACTTACTTAAAATGTGTAATTCTACCCAAAAGTTCATTTGTCCCTATAATTTACTTAAATGATGTACTTTTAACCAAGATTTCAATTTCATTGATGTCCCTATAATAACGTGGAAAGTAAAATGGAAAATTCGAACATTTATCCCACATGGAGCAATATGGAAGACTCTAAATAAGAGACTTCAAATAAATACCTTTTTATACAATGAATTGCTTTGAATGAACCAAATTTCCAGTGTTAGTGACATATAAATGGAGATGAAGGAAAATCTTGTCTTTTACTTCTATTTTTATTATTACATACAGAGATAAGATTTTAAACAACAGAAGGAATAAAATCAAATATTTCAGAAAAATAGAAAGTTTTGAGGAGTAATTGTATATGGCATTGTTTATCCATGAGTATGATTTGGTAGCTCTTTCAACCCAGGTGGGAAAAGCAGGAGAGCAGCCCTGTGGGTGGGAGTGTGGGGTAGAGTGGGTGGGTGATTGGCACCTACAACTCCCAGACATATCCTGTGCAGGATTTAATACTGTAAGTGTGATGGAACTTCACTTTAACATTCCATAGCAGAGTGTAGCTTTGACATAAAGTGACTCTACCTTCGATCCACAGCAAGATGGTTAATTGCAAGTACAGAAGAACCCTATTAGGCAGTACTTCCTTAGACGATGACTACGGAGTAGTTTACCTGCCTCTTGGCCACAATTTTTGTAAGCGAAAGGCCGCCTAACTCCCTAAAGTTGGCTAGTATCCATTGCTTGCTTCTAAGCCAGTGCATTTCTTCTGCTCAATTTCCCAATTAAATCTGGTCTTTCTTTGGGATCAAGTAAGTGAGCTGTAAGTAATAAATAAAAATACTAGCTAGAGAACAGGTGGATAGGTAGTGAAGGTAAGAGTTTGCCTGGAAGGAATAGAAAGAAAATACAAACATATTAAGAGTCTCTAAAAAGTTAATACACATTGAATGTGAATGTAACTACTCATTTTTTTAAAACTGTGACTCTGTCTAAAATAAAAGAGATGCTTTTCTGTGTGACTTTGGGATAATTATCTTTTATTAAAAAAAAAATCAAAATCTGTCCATGCGTTCCCAAGAACATGTACTTTGGCAATTAAATGCAGCAGTAGGGCTATCAGAATGGGAAGTATTTTAGCAATTATTAGTTCATAAAATAACCTTGATTTCTTTTTGAGTCAAGTTCATATGTTTTAAGTGGGATATGCATGGAGCACTTTACTGTGGTTTACAAAAAAAACTATTTCATATGGGAATCTGATCTCCATCAAAGCATTAAATCCTAGTCAATCACTAAAACCACTAGATCTCAATCACGACATCACCTTTTAGGTTTACAGTTCTTCCTCCTATGTTGGAGGTTCTCAGAATAACAAAGTTTTTCAACTAGATCCAGGAGAACTATGGAGGTCCTCATGTCAGACAGGTAGGTAGCAGAATTTCAAAAATCACATTTGGACAGTCAGGTGCCTTTCTCAGTTTGCTACGTAAATTTGCCACAGCCTAACAAGTCTACCATTTTATGTTGCAACCATGTAAGTTATATACTATTTTCCAAACTGAACTTTTAAGAGTAAAAGGGACACCGATAATAAGGATACCAGGAAAACAAACATAATCTGGGCCTATTCCAGGCTAACTGGAACTTAATGGCCACCTTACCAGGGAAGTGTTAGGGTCCTTTGCTTCTATTTCAAGAATGCAAATATTGACTTTGATATTTATATTGATTAAAGCAGGAAAAACATTACATCTCAATTTCTTCTGATGAAATGTGGATACACCATTTAGAATGATGGCTCACCCTTTCACATCCTATGATCTACCAATCTCGTTACCACTTTTTAAAGCTGGTTCGTACAGAGAAAACCCAAAACACCACTTGTTTTAATATTGTAAATAAAAGACTTGAAACAGGGTAACAGGATCTCTGAAAAGCCAGGCCTTAAAAGGCATAAAATTGCAAGTCATTGTAATGTTGATCTTTATCCCCAAGATGATTTTGATGATGATAAGGTTTGTTATCATTCCTTGGATGAGTGCTGTATGCCAGGTGTTTTGCTATGTGCTTTTCATATATTAACTTTCCTCGCCTATCCAACATCACTCTCAATCTGTCCAGATTTGCTTTATTCTAAGAAGAAAAATCAGTCATAGATAAGTTTGATTGATTTGTTTAAAGAAGCCCAGCTAGTCACCCAATGGAAGCTTCTGTGTTCAAACTGGGATACAATTCCAATCCCCATGCTCTTCTTGAATAAGCTACAATACCTTTATGTCATCTTTCTTAGGAATTTTAGGATTCCTCCTGACATAGTACTGTGGTCAGCCTTGTTCCCACTGCTGACTTTTACATTAAGGAATTAGTGGAGACATTTGAGGCCATCAGGAAACAGAACATGATGTACATTTGCCAATGTGTAAAGAAGGAAAATGTCCACATTACTAGCAAAATAATAAAAGCCACGTGTACCTAATCCACAGCAAATAATATTGACCGGAGACAATAAACCGTGGGAACTGACATGGGATTGGAAGATAAGAAATTCTTAGTAACTGCTTTGTCAACGCCAAATTCCCCATGAACTCCTCTTTGCAGCCCAGTAATAAGGGGCTCCTCTACCCTGCCACCTACCAGGCAGTCACATGAGGAGAGATGGGAGGTCTACCCAGTACACGTTCCATAGCAGGCACCAGAACACCTACGTGCTGGTAAATATCTGTTAATTGCAAGAAGGACCTAGAATTAACTAAATCAGGGCATTAGTCAAATGGATAGGAGTATTTCCCATCTGCAAGGCCTCTTTTTTCATTAAGTTAGTATTAATATATGACTATTATCATTTCCATCTCTCAAATCAGAAAACCAGGCACAGCAACGTTACTAATTAGATCACACCCTTTCTAAGTGATATAATCAATTAAAAGATCTGGGTATTTTAATTTGAATAAGACTGTAGGCTTAAGTACTATGCCCCACTCTGCTTTTACTAAATTCTACAAATAAAAATTTAATTTGCAATACTGAAGAAAAATCATTAAAGTACAGATATGTTCGATTTTTAAAATGAAGTGCTTCTATTATTTCAATCCACATTATTATAAAGCTATATTTAAAAAAAAATTATCTTCAAAATGTTAACAAGGTTGCCCAGGTCTACTCCTTAAATGATCTGAGCTAATCATCCTGCTTGGCCACTCCCTGACATCTCGATTTCAAGAAATAAAAGTTCTAGATGAAAACATGTGCTGAAGTGGTGATTGGAAATCAGGCATATTTCACTTCATCAGCTACACGAAGTATCAGGGATTATGTGATGTTTCTACGTACACCTTGTCCTGATAGAAATAAAGTTGCATTTTTACCTATATTGTGATTTTACGAAAGGATCACTATTTGTCTTTCTCTCTACTCTCAGCTTCATTCTAGCAACTAATACTAATTACAGGAAGGTTGAATCGCCATCACGTGTGATTAACTTCAATGGCGTCCCTTTCTCCTCCACTTCAGACATCCTCTCCTTTCATGGAGTTCTTCTCAAGGCCACTTAGGACATCGGTGACACCTACAGAGAATACTAAAACCAAACTTATTATGAAAAGTAGTAGGGAGAGCCACTTTAGACAGGAGGAGGCATCTGGGGAAACCCAACAATAACAACAAAGGTAGAGCTGGAGCAAATGAAGATTGCAGCTGTGTCCCTACATCCCTTAGCACTATGGGAAAGATGAAGTAGGAAATGCTTTAAAAAAAAATTACACCGAATTTTAAAAAATTGTTTAACACTGTTTAATCCTGTTTAAAGCATACAAGAGAGTATCATTAAAAACTTCTCGAGAAACAGCTGTGTTTTGATGCTTTGCTACTTAGAAATGTAACAATGGAAGATGTAGGGTTGGAAGGGTTTAGATTTCATGTGAGCATTCAGGGTAAAGAGAGCGGAGCACTGGGATAAGGCACAAAGAGAAGCTGGAGAGAGAGACAGCAAGAAGATGGCGGACTTGGTATGACATGCCAACCTTAGTGGGCTCGGCTACCACCCTGAAGGGCAGCTTCTTAGTCAGACGACAGGAGAAGAATGAGACACAGCTCAGTCCCTACAGATTCAGTGAGGACTTGGTCTCAGTTCTGAGATTCAGAGGTAAAACTGGTACTGCTGTGCTCTCTGTGGGTGGGTTCTGGCACTTGGCTAACAGCAGAAGAACTACTGCATAGGGGAGAGAGACAAGACTTGCCCCAGGGCTGTATATAGCCAAGGTGTACTTGAAAGTAAATCTGTCTTCATAAACCAGTAAGAAAAAACAAACTTCACTCATAGTGGGCAAGTTAAAACTAGACTTATATCTTTTTATTTTCACATCTTGCTTTCTTTTATTTTTAAAAGACTATTTGAGAGACAGAGAGAGAGTGAGCAGGAGGGGCAATGGGAGAGGGGGAGAAGCAGACTCCCCACCGAGCATGCAGCCTGATGTGGGGGCTCAATCCCAGGACTCAGAGATTGTGCCCGGAGCCAGTCAGATGCTTAACCAACTGCGGGGTGAGGCGCCCCTCACATTTTGCTTTAACGTCATTTTGTCTTGTAATGGAAATGTATATATGTTTTATCCATATTTGCCTTTATATTTAATAAACAGCTATTTTTATATAGGTAAAACACTTTGAATTTTAGTAAACTATGACCATATAAAGGACGCTTTCTCAGAGCACTGTTTTTGTCTGTCAAGCAGCTACGTCATTTAGTGGAAACTAAGCCAAACTGTAGCCATAAGCACAAGCATGGTACTCCAATATATATGCTCTTTGAATGCATATTAATCACATATTACACTCTCAAATGGCTACTTGGACCAAGCAAGTAATACATGAATGAAACGAGCCAAGATAAGAAAAATCATAATTGTTGGGGCGCCTGGGTGGCACAGCGGTTAAGCGTCTACCTTCGGCTCAGGGCATGATCCTGGCGTTATGGGATCGAGCCCCACATCAGGCTCCTCTGCTATGAGCCTGCTTCTTCCTCTCCCACTCCCCCTGCTTGTGTTCCCTCTCTCGCTGGCTGTCTCTATCTCTGTCAAATAAAATAAATAAAATCTTAAAAAAAAAAAAAAAGAAAAATCATAATTGTTGAAATCTATGGTAAACTGATGTGTATTTGCCATGGCTAAAAGGACTCGACTCCAGAAGATTTCTTCCCTGTAGAAAGTGAACTCCATGTTGGCAAATCCCACAATTTTCAAAAGCCAGGTTACATGAAATTTCCCGATTTTTAAAAGTTATTCAATTAAAAAATACTACAGAGGTAAAAACAAAACAATACCACTCACAACAGTCATTGCAATAGAAATACATCTGCTGAATGAATTTGGCTTACAGGCTGCCAGTTTATGACTTCTGATCAAATTTTTGAAATTATCTTTGGGAGGGTGGGGAGGGGAAGACTCAATTTGAAAGGAGCCACATGTAGTTTTGCAAGAGAATTTGTAGACGTCAAGTATGCACTCAGAACATTGCCCAAGGGAAAACGAAAACTAAAATAAGACACATTAAGGTTAATACTCAAAGGAAGGCAAAGTCACTCCTTTGCTATCATGCAGACGTACATTCACACATGATTGCTGGCTGTAAGACCAAATCAGTCTGTGAGACTAAACCAGAAAAAGTAAAAAGAATATAAACAAGCAAAAATAAAAGAAATATAAAAATCTTTCAATTTCTCATAGACAAGGACTAGAAATCCAATGTCAATAAAAACAAACAAACAACCCCACCAAACAACTTCCCTAGGTATTACCTGGCAAACATGGGCATTAATCACAGTTTCACACTAAACTGCAGATTTTATAGCAGTATTTGCTGCAATAAAACTTGCTTAGTCTTAGCGCTAGTTGTAATTTATGTTTTGTTTAGATGAATTCATGAGTTCTCTGTACCTAAATTTAATTAAGGAATGAAAATAAATAGTTTAGCTTATGTGCTTGCTTTGAAAAATAGATATAAATAAAAGGTAATAGTACATGGGTGATGGACACTGGGGAGGGTATGTGTTGTAATGAGCACTGGGTATTATATAAGACTGATGAATCACAGACTGTATCCCTGAAACAAATAATACATTACATATTAATTGAATTTAAATTAAAAATGTTTTAATAAAAAAATAAAATGTAATAGTACATTTAAAACCACATTTTTCATGGTAAGTATGTCCTATCTACTGGTGAGTTGATTACCAGAAAACATAGCAGGTGCCAATGGGGAATGTAAATATAGTTATTGACCTACTGTGTCAGTGACAAGAGATTAGTCTCTTTTTCCAGGAGGTTGTAATTAGCCTTGCAGAAAATATTCATTCCATACCAAATTAGACTACACATTGTATTTCTGTCACTGAATGTTTTCCTTGATGGTTGTCTGAGTAAAACAAATTGGATGTAGGTTGAAGGTATATCATTCAGGCACCTTCTTTCAAAAGTAATTAGGGTCTTACTCACTTGAAACCAGATAACTACATTTAATGTAATCTTAAAAGGGCCCCTAAGGATTGTTTTCCATTGGTAAATGAATGAGAAGTGGAACAAATTGACTTTCATGATCACTAAAGTTTAGAAGAACTAGGAAAAGAAAATAATGCTGAATCGAAAATTTAGTCTCATAAGACTAATAAAGGTAAAATACTTTTTTTCATTTATTCTCATGTAACCCCCAAGGGATTTTTGTCCAGTGAAAGTGGCACATGGAAGGATGTTCCACAAAGACTCATTCAGTGATCAGCTCAGCATGGTTCCACACTAGACCTCCAACCAAATGAGAGCTAGACACTCATCCCCTTGGCTTCAATTCATTTAGGAAAAAAAGTGTATCTTTGGATAGCTCACTGTACTCCATGCTAGCACACCAGGATGATAAGACTTCATTCCTGACTCAGAATATAGGTGGAGACCCATCACTGTCTGACCTAAACCAGGCCACCTGTAATTAGAAAATAAATTCACTACCAGACCAAGAACTAGGTTAGTAGATACACAAAGATTTTAGGAGTAACATCATAAAATTAGAACAGAGGAGATCTTGAAGGGAAAAAAAGGGTTTGGTAATTATTAATGGGCAGAAATGCTAATGATTTTAAAAATTCAGCAATTTTCAGAAGAAATCTTTCCCCAATTTCAAGTATTTCTAGAAAATGAATCTAGATGCAGTTTTGAATAGGTTTGTATACCAGAAAACATAATTATATTTGATTTTTCTTATTTTTCTATGTCCAGTGTAAGAAAAAAATTGTACTAAATCACTGCAGGTACTGTCTAAGTCATATTCAACAATATATTTTAGTCTTCGAATGTACCCTACTAAAAGAAATACAATTTGTGAATCAAATAAAAGCTATTTTAAATTTCACTCTGCCAATTTCTAAAATGTATTCAGAAATTTATATGAAAATTATTTCAATGACCACTGTGCTTAAATCTCTTATTTTAAAATATACATTTTCTTATTAAATCTATTTATTTGAATTTTAATTAACATTTGAATATGTTAATTTGTAAAGATACTTAAATATGCCAATGCTCCTATTTCCTTCCTCTGGGTGGGTATTTGAAACACATTTCTGTAAATTTAAAGGACCCTTTAAACTTTGAAAACATAGCTATTATTTTGTACTTTCAAAACTTGGTGTTGCCTATGACCCTTTTTAACTGAATGTCTTCTAAGCAGTAAGCCTGCCACACTTCACCCATGTAATGGACACCCTGTGGATAAAATCATGATGCTTCATCTTCCTGACAGCATTCTCTTCTCTCCTGAGGGAACTTCTAATGGGATGACTCCAGTGTCTTGAATGTTTCTTTCAATTTCCTTCATATGATACACAGCCTATTCTTATTATGCTGTTTTTTTTTTTTTTTTTTTTTTTTTGTAAAAATTCTCATCTAGAATTTGGCCTACTGTAGTGTATTGCTTATAGGACTCTCTTTTCAGCAACTTTGAACAGATTATTGAGGTTTAATTGACATACAATTAACCACACATGTTGAAGGATACAATTTGATAAGTTCTGAGTATGTAAATAAACATATATTGGTCAAATTCTAAAAAGATATGTTGAAATATTTGTTTCTTCAGGATGTGAACTTATTTGGAAATAGGGTAACTGCAGATGTAATTAGTTAATATGAGGTCGTATTGGAATTCCAATATGACTAGTGTTTTTTTTTTTTTTTTATGTTAGTCACCATACAGTACACCATTAGTTTTTGATGTACTGTTCCATGATTCATTGTGTATAACACCCGGTGCTCCATGCAATACCTGCCCTCCTTAATACCCATGACCGGGCTAACCCATCCCCCACCCCCCTCCCTTCTGAAACCCTCAGATTGTTTCCCGGAATTCATAGTCTCTCATGGTTCGTCTCCCCTCTGATGCCCCCCCCTTCATTTTCCCCTTCCTTTAAGAAGTGGGAACTTTGGAAAAAGACACAGATGCAGGGAAGATGGCCATATGAAGATGGAGGCAGAGACTGCAGGGATATTGCCCCAAAGCCAGAAACACCCAGGACTATTACAGACTGGAAGAAGCAAGGAAGGATCCTCCCGTAGAGACCTCAGAGGAAGCATGACCCTGGAACACATTGAGTTTGAACTCCTAGTCTCCAGAACTGACGTCATAAAATTCTGTTACTTCAAGCCAACCAGTTTGTGGTAATTTATTATAGTTGCCCTAGGAAACTAATAAAATTTGCAATCAGGAAACCGACAACAAAAATAGCAAACAAATGCATCACCTCAAAGAGTTACATGATCCCCTTGCCATTGACATTTCCCTAACACTCACCCCATCCCCATGAAACCACTGAACATTTTTCTGTCATCCTAGATTGCATTTTCTACAATTTTACATATATTTTACATAAATTTATAAGAATTCTAGAATTATATGAAATATAGACATATGGCATGCACTGGATTCTTTCAGCGTAATTATTCTGAGACTCATTCATGGTGTTGTTCATTCACGTGCACATTCACTTGTTGCTCCTTTGTGTTAACAAACAGTATTCCATTACATGACTTTACCACCATCAGTTCATTCACTCACCTGCTGACATACATTTAGATGGTTTACAAAATCCTGGCTATCTGAAATACACCAGCTATATACATCATCCGAGTGTACAAATATCTGTATGGAGTTACACTTTCACTTCCCTTGGGTAGAGAGACCCCTAACTGTGGAATCACTGGGTCACAAAGCAGGTAAATGTTTACATTGTAAAGCAACTACCAAACTGTCTTCCCAAATGTATGAGAATTCCAGTTCCTCCACACCCTTGTCAACACTCAGTATGTGTATTAATTGTTCTTGGTTATTTTCTGTATATTATGACGTTCTGACCTCTCTTGGGAGCCTTCAGACCCGGGAAGAGACTACCCTTCCCGGAGCTAGAGGATATCTGAAGATAATGACAACCTTCCCACAAGCATGTTTTCACGTACACACCAAGCAGTGCACTGTCCGTGCCCCAACTATGTCTTACCCAGCTCTCCCTCCCACGCCCGTACGGTCGTGTCCCCTTGCTGGGGAGCACACGTGCCAGGACCGCAGCGGTGCCGGAAACCGTGGAGAGTACCGAACCCCGTGGACATGACGCCCTTTCCTATGCCTAAGCCCCTCTGACAAAGCTTAATGCCTACAGGAGGCACTGGAAGAGACACAGCAGTACCCAGTAAAAAAAAATAGCATCATTATAGCAATATACGTTCACAAAAGCTCATGAACGAATGTGGTCCCCCTCTCCCCAAATCCCTTATTACAACGCACTCACCCTTGTCTCTGTGACGTGCTACGAAACATCCACAGCAGGACAGGAAGTGGGACGAACCAGACGGGCGCGCCATGTGAAGCAGCTTTGGCAACCGGCTATTTACGCTCCGACCGGAAGGAGGTGGAGCCACAGCTGCTCCCTGATGCAGGTGCAAGTGCGGAGCTGAAGATGCGGAGTCCGGTGCTTTCTCTGCCCTGAATGGGTTTCAGGCAACTAGAGACCACCTCTGTGGCCCCAGACGCACCAGAGTAATTCGAACCAGCTGAGCCTAAAGTGTTGACTCCTTCTTGCCTTGTCTTTCCTGGGGGAATTCCAAGGCGGCTCTGGCACAACTGCCTTCCTGGTTGGATTTACACTCTATTATTAAAGAAAGTCTTTCGTATTGATTTGTTTTTTCAAAAGTCTTCCCTAATTCATCTGTCTGTTCTGCCTCATCATTCCTTTTTGATAGGCATCGAGCATTCTCGCATCTGCAAGGATGAAAATACGGTAGCTATTTATGAGACCGCCATGAAATTGGAAAGGTTGAAAATCAGTTTTTGATACAGATTTCCATAAATAATTTTATTATTATATGCCTAATCTCTAACTGCTGAATGCTAGATGAATCTCTTACTTTGTTTTCTTGAAACAGAACATAATTTAAACTATTTTTGGGTTTTTTTGGTTTTGGGGGTTTTTTTGTTTTTGTTTTTTGTTTTTTTTGTAGCTGGTCTGTGATGTCTTTTAGCTTGAACGAAGTTTTGTTTAGAGAAAACATTTCTTCCTTTATCTGTATAGTCACACAGATTATAGTTTTAAGGGTGGCGGAGGGGCATAGGAAGAAGGAGACCGAGAATCTCAAGCGGACTCCATGCTGAGCACAGACCTGTCACAGAGCTTGATCTCACAAGCTTCAGGTCATGACCTGAGCCCAGATTAAGAGTAGGACGCTTAACTGACCGAGCCACACAGATGCCCCTCTTAGTAGATCTTATTAGGGGTGTATCAAATCTATTAGTCTATAATTTATAGAGAAATCAACTTTTGGCTGTTTAATACTTTAATTGACTATTTAGTGTTCCATAGATTTTAAATTTTAATTTCTGCTCTTTATGTTTTTCTTCCATTTTCTTAGAATTGATATTATCTAACTCCTTTAGAATAATCATTTTTAGCCTTTCTTTTTTTGTATATATACATTTAATGTAATACCTTCTGTCTAAACAATTTTGCCTGCCTCTGCAGGCAATACTAGATTTTTAAAAAATTGTAATTCAGTTCAAAATATTGTCTGTGGATTATTTAGTAATATATAGCTTTACTGTATAACGCTTGATCTGTGGATTATTTAGTAATATATAGCTTTATTTTCAAATATAAGGACATATTCTAGTCATCTTTTATGACTGAATTCCAGTTTAACTACATTGTGATCAAAGGACTTTCTGAATTATCTAGTACTTTAACATTTGTTGAGATTTTCTTTTTACTCCAGTCTATATAAAATTTTTTTACAATACTCTTTGATAAATGTTCATTTGAATGTCAAGAGAATCTGTGCTTTCATCTATTTTGTTCTGCAGCACTTCATATATATCAATTAGGTAAATATCTTAATAACTTCTATAGATCTTCTATGTGCTTATTGAATTTTTTTCCTGCTTGGACTTAGTTATGAGAAATGTGTGTTAAAATCTTCTTCATTGTGGATTTTTGCACTCCACCTTTTACTTTTGCCACTTTGTTCTGTATATATTTGGAACTTAAATTGTTGGATGCACACAATTTTAGAATTATTAAATCTTCTTGGTAGATTGACCTTTTTCATTATGAAATGTTTTTCTTTTATTTATTTTTTTGCTCTCTCTTTATTTCTAGTGATACTTCTTGCCTTAAAATATTCCCTATTTGACATTGGCATAACTACATAAGACTTCTTTTGGATACTGCTGAAATAACATGTTTTTCCATTCTTTAGTTTTTTTAGCACTTTTACTCTTTTCTGTATTTATTTCTAGGAGTATTTTCCTTCTTCTTGAAGACTTCCTTTTAGTATCTATCTACTACTAGTGAATTCTCTTCACTATAATTTTATGGACATGTCTTTATTTCACCTTTACTTTGAAGGATATTCTCAGTGGGCATAGAATTATATATTTTAAATTATTTTGTTTAAAATGATAATTGCCATTTTTAAAAAAAATTTATATTAAGAATTCCACTGTCAGTCTTATTTTTAGTCTTTTGGGTTGCAGTTAAGAAATACACCCTTCCTATAACACTAACTTGACTACTAAGATAAGGAAAAACTGAAAAGCGGGAAAAGTTCATAGTGAGGAAAAAAAACAACTATAAGGGGAAGAAACACCATAGAAAATAATTTATTAGACAATTAAGTGACACTTACTTTTGACCAAAGTTTGTAGACTGGCTGGAATTTGATTATTAGCGGTCAGATGAAAACAAGTAATGCTCCACTCTTTGTCAGAATACCTTCCAGAATGTCCTTTAGTAGAACCTGGATGTTACATGAAACTAATTGCCACAAATGAGGTTATAGTTTTAGTAAAATCCAGCATGGATGTAAATTTTGACTCGTACTCCAAACCTAAAATGAAAGTAGAACTATGTTAATAACAGTCATATTTGATGAAAATAATTAATTCACTTATTCATTGATCAATATCATATACCAATGAGGTGACAAAAGTTAATTTTCTTTCATTATAATTCACTTGATATATTTTGTTAAAGATATTTATAATATCAGTCAATAAAAATAAATACTGACTTTCAGTGAAGACACGATGCTGACATGGGTATTACATGAGAACATAAACCCTATGAGACTGTGAACTTTGTGTATCTTGTTCTCTGTGGTATCTCTTGCACTGAGATTAAGGTTTATTTCATAGTGCTCAAAAATATGTGTTGAGGGTGCAGGAATGCATTACACAGGTGATGGGGATTAAGACATGCCCTGGGGATAAGCACCAGGTGTTGTATGTAAGTGTTGACTCACTAAATTGTACACCTGAAACTAATATTACACCGTATGTTAACTGGAATTTCAATAAAAATTTAAAAAATATATATGTGTTGAACAAATGGATCAGTTTTTCTCTAAAAGTTGACTTAAAAACATCTTAAGGGTGATGATAATAAGCAGTATAATCTAGTTGGAGAGGCATCTAACAGAAGTCTGTAAACATCAATCTCTTATTCACTCTAAACACATAGTCCAGATAGTATTTACAAATGAGGCAAATCTTGAATGTCCCCTGAGATTGGCTCCATCACTATTTTTAGGGGATACTGAAGTTACCACGTAGTGTGATCTGAGATGTCTTCAGGCTTAGTTTGCTCTAAAAATTATTAACACCTTTCAATGGTATAAACCACCTCTTGAAACTTTGAACTCTTCATCGTTTGCAGCACTTCTGGCGAGGCTACCAAGCTCTGTATATATTCAGTATGTTTTGATGGTAACAATAGTTTGAAAAGAAAAATATGGAAAATAACTACATATATTTGGGTGAGAAAGATAACTCCAAGTTTAGACATATGAGACAGGCCTACGTTTCTCACCAATAGCATTTCATGATTGTCTACAGTTCCTGCCTGGCTTGAAGATCTTTAATGTAAAATACTTATTTGGTTAGATAGTGGTGAGGCTCTTGCCTCCAGACTTATTTAGCAACTACCATAACTTTTACTCTCTTAGCATATTATTAGATTCTATGAGTGGTATAAAAAGTGCATAACGCAGTCTGTTTTTATGACCATCACAATTTTGTTTTCTGCAAGGAAAAAATAGAGATATCTGCATTTGCTTGAACATGTATTAGAAATTCTGAAACCTCATATTAGAAGTCTGAAACTTCATAGTGGGATTATATATTTGAGGTCTAAATCTTGACTTAACTTTCCTAAAGATATCCATGGTTGGCAAAGCTGGGAAGTTGTGTTATGTAAAACCTTCCTGGTCTACTACTTCTGGGTTAAATTGAGAGTGTTATCACCCATCCTTGGAAAGAGAAAAGTTTCCTCCCCCCCCCCCCCGGAAAAACCGGATTACTTTAACCTTTACAAATGTAAAATAATGCCACCTAAAGGAGCTCCACTGATACAAAACAGAATTAGCATGCAGAATCTACTTTCATGTGAAAAACAGAGCAAAGAAACTATAGTCTGCGTCCTTCACCACTACTTCCCTGGAATAATGGAAAGATCACAGCCTTTTGAATGAGATAAATCTGGATTTGAGTCATGTTTGTGAATTAGCACAGGTTTCTTAGTTTCTCACCTACAAAATGGCCTTAATAATGTCGCCACAGAGCATTCTTGTGAAGATTAAATAAGAGAATGCATGTGAAAGCTCTCAGCAATTAGATTTTCAGTAAAAATGAAGTCTAGTCTTCTGTTGTTCTTATTGTTGTTTCCACAGAGTTTAACAGAAGTTGTCTTTCATTTCATACATTAGCTTTGTCTTTCTATTGGGTTAACATATAATTGAGGAAATGGCCAAGAGTTACGTGGAAAAAAATCACTAATCATCAGGGAAATGCAAATCAAAACCACAATGAGATATTACTTCACATCTGTTAGAATGGCTGTCATCAAAAAGAAAAGAGGTAACAAGTGTTGGTGAGGATGTGGAGGAAAGGGAAGCCCCCCATACACTGTTGGCAGGAATGTAAATCGGTTCAAACACTATGGGAAACAGTTTAGAGTTTCCTCAAAAAACTAGAAATAGAACTACCATATGATCCAGCAATTCCACTTCTGGCATGCAGCCAAAGGAAATGAAATCTCTATCTTAAAGAGATATTTGCACTCCTGTGTTCATAGCATCCTTATTTACAATAACCAAGATATAGAAACAGCCTAGAGCAATGAGAGATGAATGGATAGAAAAATAGCAAATATACATATATATTTATATATTCCATATATATTCCATATAAATAGATGAATGGATAGAAAAATAGCAAATATACATATATATGGAATATATATATATATACACATATATATGGAATATATATATATTCCATATAAATTGATCAATGTGGAATATTATGCAAACATAAAAAGGAAAGAAATCTGGCCATGTATGACAACCTATATGGACTTTGAGGACATTATGCTAAGTAAAATAAATCAGACAGGGAAAAACAAATACTCATATGTGTAATCTGAAAAAGCCAAATTCAGAATCAGAGAATAGAATGGTGGTTGCCACAGGATGGGAAATGGGCAGAGTTGGTCAAGGAGTACAGACTTCTAGTTATAAGATTAATAAATTCTGGGCATCTAATGATGATTACAGTTAGCAATACTGTGTTATACACTTCAAAGTTGCTAAGAGAGTAGATCTTAAGTGTTCTCACCACAAAAACAAAATGGTAATTATGTGAGATAATGGAGGTGTTAACTAACTTTATTATAGTAGTCATTTCACAAAATATGTGTTCAAATAATCACCTTGTACATCTTAACCTTATACAATGTTATATGTCAATTATATCTCAATACAGTTGGAAAAAATACAATAATAAGGTCTTAGTCTTCTCCTTAGTACCAGTTTTCAGTCAGTTATAACACTGTGGTCTGGAAATACTACTTACCAGTTTGAGAAATAGACTGGTTCTCTCATTGTTTCATTTATGCCTATCTGTCTATCTATCTATCATCTATCTATCTATCCATCCATCCCAGATCTTCTATACCTGATATGGATACAAGTGAACTTCAATATTTCTGTATTTATTGTTAAATTTGGTATTTTATTCCTTAAATACTTGAACAAAATTATAGTAAGTGCTATATAAATAGTAGATGCCATTATTATAGCTCACTCAGTAAATACTTCATTTTACAATAATTCATTCAAAAAATTATAGGAGAAAAGATATAAATTTCTTCTGAAAACATGGTTAAAATCAAAATTCAAGTTCTAAGCTGATAAAATTCTTAGTAGTAACAATAAAGCTGACAATACTTACTCAACCAGAAAAGTAGTTGACTTATCCCAATCTTACTCAAAGATTTCTGTTAGGTGACTTTAAATATCTCTTCTCACATACAAAAATGTGTACCTCATTTAATTGAGATAAAGATGCTTTCAATTTCCATTTATAAAATAATGGCCCTAAAGACTTTAAAACAAATAGTTAACACCAGTATGATTTATGGTGGGGATTTCAACAAAACTCCATCACAGATAAAGGTCAAAGCGATAAACTTATATTCCTAATGACAGAGAGTTCCAGAAACAGAGGTAAATCGAAGGTCTGTATACATAATCATGGAATGATAATGTACTAGAGAACACCTGCATTATAACTCTGGCAGAAACCCTGAATCCTAAATGGCTAAGCAGGGAGCAGAGAATGAAAAGATGTTGATCACAACATAATTACCAACACTCCCTTCACTGCCCCCCCCCCACCAAAAAAAGGAGTAATCCAGATTTATCAGGCAGTCATGGACATTTTTTTAAAAGGAAGTTTTTTTTGTTTTTTGTTTTTAATTTATTTATATTGCATTTTCTTTTAATTTCTGGAAGGATGAATGCACTTACAATAAGTTTTAACAAACGTATATGATATTTGTAATTCTGTCTTCTTTGTGTAGACCACTCATTATACACATTGGCATTGCCCAGGTGTGTCTTCTTCCCTTGACTACTTGTTTTTCCCATTCTGTGGATTTAACTATCACTTTAGCCATATGTGTGTGTGTGTGTGTGTGTGTGTGTGTGTGTGTGTGTGTGTGTGTGTCTATACATACAGATATAGAATATATCAGAATCCAATGTCTCTGTAAGGTATCATTCACAATGTTGGATATAATCCCATATTATTAGCTATACAAAGAAACCTTAAAATGTAACTAATACTCAGAATAAAAGGCAATCAATGAACAACTCTATAAATATACTAAAAACCACTAAATTATAGACTTTAAATGATAAATTCTATCATATGAGTAATTTCTCAAACTATTTCAGCAATAACAAGCAATCACTGGGGTTTCTGAGATGATCCATATGTAATTAGCAGACAAGATTTTAAAAGCATTTATAATAACTAGGCTCAGTATGTAAATTAAAATACACACATAATGATTAAACACATAAATCTTAGCAGATAAACTGAAATGTTCATTGAAGAACCAAATGGAAATTCTAGAAAAAAGTATAGATACATAGATCTTATGTATATGTATACTCCATGTACTTATATCTACATTTATAACTATCTATAGTAAAGTTTTCAACCATAATCATTCTCTACTTGAGACTTCTGTAATAGATACAAGGGTCCAATGGCCATCTTCACTTTGTCTCATATGCACCTTGAAGTCAACACATTTAAAACTGAGCTTAACATCTTGTCTAAAACTCCACCTTCTGTATACCTCCACAGAAACAACAGATTCCACCCATCCCATCCAATATGGAAACTGAGATTTACCTTTGAACTCACATTTTTCTTCTCCACTCACATCTAAACAATCACCCAGTGAACACAGATTTTACTTTCTTAGTTTCCCTTTTCTTTCTTCTGCATCACTACTAGATCTATCATGGGTAATTGGGGGGAAAATCTCCTTTGTTCTCTTCTGCCTCTGGTCTTATTTCTTTAAATCCATTCTCTAAACAAAGCATAGTTACAAACTGAAATATAACTAGGGGCGCCTGGGTGGCGCAGTCGTTAAGCGTCTGCCTTCGGCTCAGGGCGTGATCCCGGAGTTATGGGATCGAGCCCCACGTCAGGCTCCTCCGCTATAAGCCTGCTTCTTCCTCTCCCACTCCCCCTGCTTGTGTTCCCTCTCTCGCTGGCTGTCACTATCTCTGTCGAATAAATAAATAAAATATTGAAAAAAAAAAAGAAAAGAAATATAACTATACTATGGTTATGATCAGGTATTTTCAATGACTCTACATATCCTTTGAATTAACTCCAATCTTCCTATATTATGTGCAAAAGAGAAGATACTTCCACATCCCCTTCTTCAACTGGAAGAAAAAGATGGGAAAGGGAAATTTTAACTTTAAATCAACTAGGAATCTTGACTATTTTATGGGACTGGGCATTTTAATAATTGACTGAAGGAACTGACTGGAAAAATCATGAGGGAAACCCCATCTGAGTTTCAGCTGGAGAAAAGAGAAATGATTAGCCTCATCAAATGAATATAAAGAATAATAAGAGGAGGATCAGGGTCATGTATACTTTCATTCCAAGGAGGATGGATTTGATACACTAGTTATATGTGCAATTTTTTATACTCGATACAAGCTCTGTACTTCATGTTCATTTAAAAAAAGAGAAAGAAAAGCTTTATCCTTAGTTTAGAATGCCCTATCTCCTCCTTCTGCCTTACTTGAATAATTACTCTTCATTCTTTAAAACACAACTGGTGATTTTACTTAGCAATTCCTGATTATTCAAATCTTAGTTTGTATTCTGCATCCTTGTTCCCATCATACCCCTTGATCTACACATGCCATCATCCTTACAGTATTGGATTTTGACCATGTGTTTTGGTTCTGACTATTCCATGAATTCTTTAAAGCCAGAGAATATGGCCCATTCATCTTTGTGTTTTCAAAACTGCAAACTGGACCTGAAATATTAGGTTATCGATAAATAAATGAAATGATGTTGCAGAGAAGGAGAGACAAATGGAACTATCAACAACAATAGAGAAGTAAGTATGATTATTTTTGAGAGGGGATGAAGAACTCCATCTGGGGAAGTTCATACTGGAATGGCAAAAGGTCGTTTTTAAAAATAGAGCTTCCTACAGACCTAATAAGCACTAGTTGAAGTTAAAACAGCACAAAAAGCTAGTTACCACAATATCATTGGGATGCTTTGAAATTGCACTCTCTTTAGATACAGGAATCTGAACTGGAAATTCTGGGAGTTACAAAAAATAGAAGGTATGGTCCCTTCACTCCTTAACATCTCTGTAACCATGCACCACCTTTGGGGAATAATCATCTTCTGAGAAGATCCATCTGATGACTGAGATACAGAGAATACAAGTGATTCTCTCAATTGCTTAATAACGAAACTAAGACAAAACAAAAAACCTATCTTCTCTAAGGAAAATAACCCAATGCTTTGTGTGAGAGAAAATAGAACTAAGGAATGATTTAGCTATAGAAAACACAAGTATGATGATTATTTCAGTTCCTCTCAGAAGAAAGGAATGTCTTATGATACCACATACAGAAAACCCAAAAGACTACCAAAAATCTATTGGACTAATAAAGGAATTCAGTAAGATCACAGGATATAAAAATAAATATACAAAAATCCATTACATTTCTATACACAATAAAGCAGCAGAAAGAGAGATTGAGAAAATAATCCCATATACAATTGCACCAAAAATAATAAAATATCTAGAACTAGGGACCCCTGGGTGGCTCAGTCAGTTAAGCGTCTGTCTTTGGCTCAGGTCATGATCCCAGGGTCCTGGGATGGAGGCCCACATCGGGCTTCTTGCTCAGTGAGGAGCCTGCTTCTCCCTCTACTTCTGCTCCTCCCCCTTGTTTGTGCTCTCTCTCTGGCAAATAAATAAGTAAATCTTTAAAAAATATATCTAGGAATAAACTTAACCAAAGTGATGAAAGTCTATACTCTGAAAACTAGAAAACATTGATAAAAGATATCAAAGACAACACAAACGGAAAGATATTCCATGTTCATGAATTGGAAGGACAAATATTGTTTAAATGTCCATACTACCCAAAGAAATCTACACATTAAATGCAAACCCTATAAAAATACCAACAGCATTTTTTACAGAAGTAGAACAAACCAACCTAAAATTTGTATGGAACCACAAAAGACCCTGAATAGCCAAAGCAATCATGAAAAAGAAAAACAAAGAGGAAGTATCACAATCCCAGATTTCAAGTTATACTACAAAATTGTAGTAGTCAAAACAGTATGGTATCAGCATAAAAATAAACACATAGATCAATGGAACAGAATAGAGAGCCCAGAAATAAACCTGTAATTATATGGTCAATTAATCTTTGACAAAGGAGGCAAGAATATGCAAAGGGTAAAAGAGAGTCTCTTCAACAAATGATGTTGGGAAATCTCTATGCAAAAGAATGAAACTGGACCACTTTTTTACTTGGTACACAAAAATAAACTCAAAATGGGTTAAAGACCTAAATGTGAAACCTGAAACAGAAAAATTCTAGAAGAAAGCACAAGCAGTGATTTCTCTAACACTGGCCATAGCAACATTTTCTAGATATTTCTCCTAAGGCAAGGGAAATAAAAGCAAAAATAAACTATTGGAACTACATCAAAATGAAATGCAAAGGAAATGACCAACAAAACTAAAAGACAATCTAATGACTGGGAGAAGGTATTTACAAATGACATAATCAACAAAGGGCTAGTATCCAAAATATATAAAGAACTGATACAACTCAACACCAAAAAAACAAATAATCCAATTAAAAATGGGCAGAAGACATGGGAGGTTACTCAAAAAATTAAAAATAGAACTACCATATGATGCAGTAATACAAAACCACCAATTCAGCTAGATATATGTACCCCTATGTTTATTGCAGCATTATTTACAATAGCCAAATATCGTAAAGTGTCCAACACTAGATGAATAGATAAAGAAGTGGGATATATATACAATGGAATATTACTCAGCCATAGAAAAGAATGAAATCTTGCCATTTGCAACATGAATGGATCTAGAGAGTATAATGCTAAGTGCAATAAGTCAGACAGAGAAAGACAAATACCATATGACTTCACCCATATGTGGAATTTAAGAAACAAAACAAAGGAAAAAAGTAACTAACCAAAAACAGACTCTTAACTACAGGGAACAAACTGATGGTTATCAGAAGGGAGTTGGGTGGGGGGATGGGTGAAATAGGTGACAAGGATTAAGAGTACATTTATCACAATGAGCACTGAGTAATGTATGGAATTGTTGAATCACTATATTGTACACCTGAAACTAATATAACACTGTATGTTAACTATATTGAATTAAAATAGAATAAAATAAAAAGTCACTTTCATATTAAAAGAAAGGGGATGTCTTAACATGGGTTTTAACTATTTTTTTTACTTTATTTTTATTTTTTTTAAAGATTTTATTTATTTGAGAGAGAGTGAGAGAGAGAGAAAGAGAGAACATGAGCAGCGGGAGTGGGAGAGGGTGAAGCAGACTCCCTGATGAGCAGAGAGACTGATGCAGGGCTCGATCCTGGGACTCCAGGATCATGACCTGAGCTTAAAGCAGATGCTTAACCAACTGAGCCACCCAGGTGCCCCTTAACTATTTCTTTTGAAAAAACTCTACAAAAAAAAACCTATTACCTTTTCACCTAATATAAAAAAGTGAAAAATTACCATATAAATAAAATTAGGTGCATATGTTTCTATTTTCTTTTGAAAATATATCCCAGGGTAGAAAATGTTGCTTTAATAATGTTATGACTATCTATCATCTATCTATCATCTTTGTGTATGTATGCACACACATTATATATCAAGGATTATCCCTTTTTTAAAAATTTTCTTATGCTACCCTTTAGTTACTTATTTTGAACATTAAGATACTAAATTTTTGAGAACTTCTTTTAATGAAAAGTTTCAAGTTTATTAATTTAGTTTTTCTAATAAAAATGAAGAAAACAAGGCATTTTACAGAACTGACTATAATCACTGTTATATAGCCAATGGAAGGGAAAGGGGATAAAAAAAATATCTTATGGAGTTAACAATGGTTAATTAGTATTTCATGTTAAAGTAAAGGCATTCAATTTAAAATAATATTAAATGGCTCAAGTGGCATAAAAATGCTCCCAAGTTTGAGTAACAAAATCTAACAGATTGATTAGAGTTGGTTTGGGTCTTCAGAGTTCAACTCTAGAGGCCTTGTCTCTGCCACCTTACTTTTACAATGACATTTTCAGTGCACAGTGATTACTCATTGGGTTTTCCTTTCCCTCTGAATGGTTTATGGCAACAGGAGTCATCGGCCATGAAATTGCAGGAGGTCTCCGAATAAATACTGTCATTGACTGAAGGGAAACAGCTGCACACATTTGTAAAGATTTCTATAACACTTAATGTAAAACAAGGCATCACACTGGACCTGGGGAGGTGGTTCTCCTCCTTCTTCTTCCCCTCCTCCTCCTTCTTCTAATGGAAATATCCTGATTTAGGCAGGCAAAGGCTGGATATGTTTTCTTAAGTGAAAAGCAAAGGAGACATCCTGGAACTGCTGCAAAGATTAAGCCCCATTCATATAAACACCCATTTCCTATTCCTTAAAGTAAAAAAAAAAAAAGCTATAAATTAACTTACTGAAGAAAACCACAGGCAAGTATATGCATATACATATATGCACATATATCTGCATATTTAATTTACCTATTGGAAATCTTTTCCCCATTTAAATACAAACAAGTCCCTTAATGAGTCTTCATCTGTCCCTTCATTTGTTCATTTGTCATGAGTCCCCAGAAATGAAAGACTCCATTTTATGAATGAAGATAAAATGTTCCTTGAATAGTGAATCTTTCTTAATAAAAGGAGAATTCAGGTTAAAGCAAGGGGGATAATCAGTACTTGAGGGCCTTGGGTTATTTTTTCTAAAGTTTTAATTCATTTATATCTTCACTAAAAAGAAAAATGTAAATTAATCTCTGGGTTACCATTTAGCACACAAGTGAGTTCTAAGATATTATCTGAGGGAATTAAGACAGCCGAAATTATCCTGATATAAGAGAAAATCAATAGTATTCAGTAATGTGTAATTGCATTTTATTTTAGTGAATGTTAGAATAACGACATATACGTGTTAAACCACAAGCATCTTATGGGCTTTAAAATATGTGGTTAGGGGATTTTCCAGCTGCCACATATCCTGCCAGATGCTTCGGGTTTTTGGTCTATTCCACAGATTTGGAATGAAGAAACTTGCTCTGCAGAAGTGCCAGGGCCTGCATTCAGATGCTTTCCTCCAGCCACAGAGCTGCCTGCAGTTCCCGCCCTCAGGATCTCTGCCCATCAACAACTTTGCCTCGAGTTTCAATGTGCTGATCATAATAACAAAGACGAGGAGAGCTACTTTCAGTCACATGAATTTAGAGCTGAAGAGCTCTAATTTTTTTTTTTTTGGCGTGGTTATTCAGATGAAATTGTATAACACGGTAATGAAACTTACAAGGTTAAAAATTAAAGGCCAAAATAACATTTAAATAGGATGTGAAACACACAGCATAATCATAAAGCGGTAGACTAGTTTCCAAAAGTCACTACAGAACACTAATCTCATAAACTTATAATGAGTACTATGTATATAAAGATATGTGTGCATAATAAAAGCTTAGATATCTTTGACGCAAACATTTGTAATATAAATAACCTTCTCAGCAAACATGTGCACAGGGATATTTTGAAACTCACAACACTTGTCAAGGGGAAATTAATTTCCACTTGAAATAAGGTAATGTGAATGTCAAAAATGCCCTTTGGAAGTTTAATCACAAAACAAAAGATCATGCCTAAGGAGTAAATTTACATACAAAAAAATGATCTATCACATGGCCTAAATGTTGCTTTATTGCAACCCAGTTTAGTAAGTAATCTAGCTGTGTGATCTTGGGTGAGTCAGTTTCAGTGTGCGCATATGAATAACTGACTTGTGAGGGTACAGTGAGGCATGTATTCAACAATCATAAAAATAACAAAGCAAGTCCATAATACCTTATTTTAAAAATTGTAAGATATCTTTATATCCATACATCTTATGTATAGACAGGAGTTATTTACATAACAAATGATGGCTATACTTTCCTATTTCCATCTTAAACACAAGTATACATGTACTTGTATAATTGTAAAATTTAATTTTTAGATTTGATAATAGTTTATAATATTATGAAATATTCTTCATATCAAAGGAAGAAAAGTCCTATAGGATCATCTCTTCCAAGAGTAATAACAAGAGGCAGATTTGTTCAAAATTTTAAAATGACTGTTGAAAAATGTTGAAAAGCTATCAGAGAATTTTTTTTAATGATTTTTTATTATATTATGTTAGTCACCATACAGTACATCCCCGGTTTCCGATGTAAGGCTCGATGATTCATTAGTTGCGTATAACATCCAGTGCACCATGCAATACGTGCCCTCCTTATTACCCATCACCGGTCTATCCCATTCCCCCACGCCCCCTCCCCTCTGAGGCCCTCAGTTTCTTTCTCATAGTCCATAGTCTCTCATGTTTCATTCCCCCTTCTGGTTACCCCCCCTTTCTTTATCCCTTTCTTCTCCTACCGATCTTCCTAGTTTTTATGTTCCATAGATGAGAGAAATCATATGATAGAGTCTTTCTCTGCTTGATTTATTTCACTTAGCATTATCTCCTCCAGTGCCGTCCATGTTGTAGCAAATGTTGAGAACTCGTTCTTTCCGATAGCTGAGTAATATTCCATTGTATATATGGACCACAACTTCTTAATCCAGTCGTCTGTTGAAGGGCATCTCAGCTCCTTCCACGATTTAGCTATTGTGGACATTGCTGCTATGAACATTGGGGTGCATATGGCCCTTCTCTTCACCACGTCTGTATCTTTGGGGTAAACACCCAGTAGTGCAATGGCTGGATCATAGGGAAGCTCAATTTTTAACATTTTAAGGGACCTCCACACTGTTTTCCAGAGTGGCTGTACCAACTTGCATTCCCACCAACAGTGTGGGAGGGATCCCCTTTCTCCACATCCTCTCCAACAATTGTTGTTTCTTGCCTTGTCTATTTTTGCCATTCTAACTGGCGTAAGGTGGTATCTCAGTGTGGTTTTGATTTGAATTTCCTTGACGGCTAATGATTTTGAACATTTTTTCATGTGTCTGTTAGCCATTTGTATGTCTTCATTGAAAAAGTGTCTGTTCATATCTTCTGCCCATTTTTTGATTTATTTGTTTCTCGTGTATTGAGTTTGAGAAGTTCTTTGTAGATCTTGGATACCAGTCCTTTATCTGTAGTGTCATTTGCAAATATCTTCTCCCATTCCGTGGGCTGCCTCTTAGTTTTTCTGACTGTTTCCTTGGCTGTGCAGAAACTTTTAATTTTTTTTTCAAGATTTTATTTATTTATTCGACAGAGATAGAGACAGCCAGCGAGAGAGGGAACACAAGCAGGGGGAGTGGGAGAGGAAGAAGCAGGCTCATAGCAGAGGAGCCTGATGTGGGGCTCAATCCCATAACTCCGGGATCACGCCCTGAGCTGAAGGCAGACGCTTAACCGCTATGCCACCCAGGCGCCCCAGAAACTTTTAATCTTGATGAAGTCCCATGAATTCATTTTATCTTTTGTTTCTCTTGCCTTTGGGGATGTATCATGAAAAAGGTTGCTTTGGCCGATGTCGTAGAGGTTGCTGCCTATGTTCTCCTCTAGAATTTTGATGGATTCCTGTCTCACATCGAGGTCTTTCATCCATTTGGAGTTTATTTTTGTGTATGGTGTGAGAGAGTGGTCAAGTTTCATTCTTTTGCATGTAGCTGTCCAATTTTCCCAGCACCATTTATTGAAGAGACTGTCTTTTTCCCACCGGATGTTTTTTCCTGCTTTATCAAATATTAGTTGCCCAAAGAGCTGAGGGTCCATTTCTGGGCTCTCTATTCTGTTCCATTGGTCTATGTGTCTGCTTTTGTGCCAGTACCATGCTATCTTTGTGATCACAGCTTTGTAGTACAGCTCGAAATCCGGCATTGTGATGCCCCCAGCTTTGTTTTTCCTTTTCAACAGTTCCTTGGAGATTCGGGGCCTTTTCTGGTTCCATACAAATTTAAGGACTATTTGTTCCAGTTCTTTGAAAAATGTCATCGGTATTTTGATCGGGATAGCATTGAAAGAGTAGATTGCTCTGGGTAGCATGGGCATTTTAACTATGTTAATTCTTCCGATCCATGAGCACGGAATATCTTTCCATCTTTTTATGTTTTCCTCAATGTCTTTCAAGAGGGATTTATAGTTTCTAGAATATAGGTCCTTTACGTCTCTGGTTAAGTTAATTCCAAGGTAACGTATGGTTTTTGGTGCTATTGTAAATGGGATGGATTCCCTAATTTCTCTTTCTTCGTTCTCGCTATTTGTGTACAGAAATGCAACTGATTTCTCAGCATTGATTTTGTATCCCGCCACGTTTCTGAATTACCTATAACTTCTAATGGTTTGGGAGCGGCTTCTTTGGGGTTTTCCACATAGAGTAACATGTCAGCTGTGAAGAGAGACATTTTGACTTCTTCTTTGCTGATTTGAATACCTTTGATCCCTTTTTATCGTCTGATTGCTGTTGCAAGGACTTCTAGTACTATGTTGAATAATAGTGGCGAGAGTGGGCATCCTTGTCGAGTTCCTGATCTTAAAGGGAAGGCTTTCAGCTTTTCCCCATTGAGAATAATATTTGCAGTAGGCTTTTCATAGATGGCTTTTATGAGATTGAGAAATGTACCCTCTATTCCTACACTCTGAAGGGTTTTAATCAGGAAAGGATGCTGTATTTTGTCAAATGCTTTTTTGGCATCGATTGAGAGGATCATATGGTTCCTGAGTCTTTTCTTGTTGATATGATGTATCACGCTGATGGATTTGCGAATATTGAACAACGCTTGCATCCCAGGTATGAATCCCACTTGATCGGGATGGATAATCCTTTTAATGAACTGTTGGATTCTATTAGCAAGTATCTTGTTGAGGATTTTGGCATCCATATTCATTAGGGAAATCGGTCTGTAATTCTCCTTTTTGAGGGGGTCTTTGCCTGGTTTGGGGATCAAGGTAATATTGGCCTCATAGAATGAGTTTGGTAGCTCTCCTTCTGTTTCTATTTTTTGAAATAGCTTTAGGAGAATAGGTATTATTTCTTCTTTGAATGTTTGGTAGAATTCCCCAGGAAAACCGTCCGGGCCTGGAGTTCTGTTATTTGGAAGGTTGTTTATCACTGACTCAATTTCTTCATCATTAATTGGCCTGTTTAAGAAATCAATTTCTTCCTGTTTCAATCTTGGTAGTTTATAGGTTTCCAGGAAGGATTCCATCTCTTCCGGATTGCTTAGTTTATTGGCATATAGCTGTTGATAAAAATTTCTAATAATCCTTCCAATTTCAATGGTGTTCGTCGTGACCTCTCCTTTTTCATTCATAATTTTAATAATCTGGGTCCTTTCTCTTTTGTTTTGGATAAGTCTTGCCGGTGGTCTGTCAATTTTATTGATTCTCTCAAAAAACCAGCTTCTAGTCCTGTTGATCTGCTCTACTGTACTTCTGGTTTCTGCTTGATTGATTTCAGCTCTAATTTTGGTCAACTGCTTCCTCGTGCGTGGATTAGGCCTGTCCCTCTGTTGCTGTTCCAGCTTCTTGAGGTGAGAATATAAAAACTGCATTTTAGATTTTTCTATTCTTTTGAGTGAGGCTTGGATGGTTATGTATTTCCCCATTAGGACTGCCTTTGCAGTATCCCATAGGTTTTGGACTGTTGTATTTTCATTCTCATTGGTCTCCATAAATTGTTTGATTTTTGATTTCCTGGTTTATCGAGTCATTCCTGAGCAGGATGGTTCTTAGTCTCCAAGTGTTTGAGTTTCTCCCAAATTTTTCCTTGTGGTTGAGTTCCAATTTCAGAGCGTTGTGGTCTGAGAATATGCAGGGGATAATTTCAATCTTTTGGTATCGGTTGAGGCCTGTTTTGTGTCCCAGAACATGGTCTATTCTTGAGAATGTTCCATGGGCATTAGAATAGAATGAGTATTCTTTGATTCTGGGGTGTAGTGTTCTCTATATATCTATGGGGTCCAACTCGTCGAGTATGGCATTCAAAGCCTTTGATTCTTTGCTTAGTTTTTCCCAGGGTGTTCTATTTCTGATAGTGGAGTGTTGAGGTCCCCTACTATTAATGTATTTTTATTTATATGTCTCTTTATTTTGTTAAGAGTTGCTTCTGTATCTTGCTGCTCCCCTGTTGGGGGCATATATATTTATAATTGTCATATCCACTTGTTGAATACTTCCTTTAAGAATAATATAGTGCCCTTCTGCGTCTCTAACTATAGTCTGTAGTTTAAAATCCAATTTATCTGATATGAGAATTGCTACCCCAGCTTTCTTTTGAGGTCCATTTGCGTGAAAGATGGTACTCCATCCCCTTACTCTCAGTCTGAATGCATCTTTGGGTTCGAAATGAGTCTCTTGTAGACAGCAAATGGATGGGTCATTTCTTTTTATCCAATCTGCAACCCTGTGGTGTTGTAAGGGAGAATTTAAGCCATTAACATTAAGACTGAGTACTGAGAGATATGATTTTAATGATGCCATGTTGCCAGTAAAGTCTTTGTTTGTATTGGCTGTGACTTTCTGTTCTGTATCACTCTTGGGGCCTTTTTACTTTTATAGAACCCCCCGTAATATCTCCTGTAGGGCTGGTTTCATGGTTACAAAATTGGTTAGTGATGGCGATTCTGAAATGTCTTTATTTCTCCATCAATTCTGAATGACAGCCTTGCTGGATAAAGGATCCTTGGCTGCATGTTTTTCTCTGAAAGAGTTTAAATATGCTCCCCCAACCCTTTCTCTCATTCCAGGTCTGTGTAGACAGGTCTGACGTAATTTTGATGCCTTTGCCTTGGTACGTGAGAAATTTCTTTGCCCTGGCCGCTTTCAATACTGTATCCTTGGATCTAATATTTGCGAAATGCACTATGACGTGACGTGGCGTAGGTTTGTCGTGGTTGAGCTTGGGAGGGGTCCTCTCTGCCTCTTGGACACGAATGTTTGTTTCCCTCGCTAGATTAGGGAAGTTTTCAGCTACAATTTGTTCAAATATCTCTTCTAGACCTCTGTTTTTCTCCACCCCCTCGGGGATGCCGATGATTCTAACATTGGATCGTTTCATTGAGTCAGTAATCTCCCATAACCTACATTCGTGGGCTTAGATTTTTTTAAGAGAAGCTTCTATTTTGTTTTTTTCCTCTATTAACCCATCGTCCAATTCACTAACCCGTTCCTCTGCTTCTGTGACCCTGGCCGTCAGAGCGTCTAGTTTTGCCTGCATTTGGCTCATGGAATTTTTAATTTCTGCCAGATTTGCTCTCATTTCTGTCCTTAGGGATTCTATATTCTCAGTAACCTTTTTGTTAATAGTTTTTTCAATTCTACTCATCATTTTGACCATCCTTACTCTGAATTCCATTTCTGATAATTAGGTTATATCCATATCCATTATTTCTGTGGCAGAGGCCACAGACTCACTGTCTTTTCATTGCTGTGGGGGGCTTCTCCTTCTTGTCATTTTAATGAGGAGAGGTTGCGGGGTTGTCCAGAGCCCAAATTATTGACTGGGTCCCAGGCCGTGCCCCTTGTTTTATAGGGATCTTAGGGATGTGGGCTTCTTCTTTAAAGATTTTATTTATTTATTTATGTGGCAGCCAACCAGCAAGAGAGGGAACAGAAGCAGGGGAGTGGGAGAGGAAGAAGCAGGCTCCCGGCAGAGGAGCCCGATGAGGGACTCCTTTCCGGAACGCTGGGATCACGCCCTAAGCCAAAGACAGGCGCTGAATGATTGCGCCACCCAGGCGCCCGGGTTGTGGGCTTCTTGATTTTTCAGCCTGCCTTCTGTGGTCTGGGGGAGGGCCCTGCCGCACCGAGACTCAGGCAACCGTGTTTGGGTAGAGTCTCCGTGTCCTCTGCGAGGGGGGATGGGGATGGGCACTCTCTGAGCCGGTATTTCCAGGCTTTTGTTCTCTGGCGGCTTTCCCTGGCGGTTTGCTATGCCTCTTCTGAGAGTCAGAGCAGCTGGCCTAATTTCAGCCTCTGTCACAGAACAGAGGGATTGCGGCCCGTTCTCTACTAATGTTCTGGCCACTTTAACTCTGTTACTGTTGGTGCTGCTCAACCCTGCAGAGTCCTGGGATGTGCGCCCCACACCCGGCGTCCCAGCCCTCATTTCCAGGGCCGGCGTGTCTCTGTCCTTTGTGTTTCTAACGTCGCAAGCCGCCAGCCGCCCCACGCGCGCTCCGGAAGCTCCTGGTCTCAGTCTGGTTCCAGCGAGCGCACGGGGATTCCGGTGTTCCGTGAGATGCCTGGTGGCGCGCGCACCCGGCTCACGGTCTCAGTCTACTGTTTTGCGGGTGCCGTCCACCCGGCGCCCGAATACGACGGCTCCCTCCCCCTTCCGTTTATCTTCCGATATCTGTGCACGGTTTCATGGCTCCCTGCTTCGTACCTCAATACTCAGGGCCGGAGATGTTCATTTGTAGAGATCCAGATGCATCTTCCTGTGTCTCAGGCTGGTTCCGTGGTTGTTTAGGCTGGTCTAGTACCTATCCAGCTCGACTCGGGGACTGGCTGAAAAAGGTGTCTCCTACTCCTTCGCCATCTTTGACCTCTCAGAACTTCTAAAACCTGAGTTTGGATGAGCTGTTCCCTTTTGTGTGCTCGGTCTTGCTAGGTATAAATTAGAACTGCAACTTTAGTTCTGCAATTCCTCAGAGTGGATGAGAATATAGGTTCAGATTTTTAATAAATCCTAGAAGCCTTCTTGGAGGTTCATTTCCTTCCAACTTAATGGTCCTTTGTTATTCGGTGTCTTTTCTTTTCCAATTTTCAAGCTATGCCCAGACTCGTCTGCTCTGGGATCTGGCACATCCGTGTGACCAAAACTAATCATCATCCCATTGATTAGTGGAGGTAGGCATGTGACCCAGGTGTTCCCAATGCCACGGGAGGTTTGCTGAGGAAGCAGGATGCTGACTCCGGATTCCTGGGATTGAATGCTGGTATTCTTCCATTAAATGGAAATAGTAATGCTGTTATCAGTGAGAGTTTCCAGTGAGGTCATCTGGGTCAGATATGCAGAGCACCAATCAGGAAGGGGTCAAAGAACATTTCCAGTTTCCTTACAGGTCCCAGAAAGAGAAGGCCTCTTTTAAGTTTTTGATGGTTTCTTTTGCCGTGTGGAAGATTTCAGTTTGATGTTGTTCCACTTGTTTATTTTTGCTTTTGTTGCCTTTGCATTTGGTGTCCGATCTGAAGACTCTTTGCCAAAACCAATGTCGAGAGACTTAGTACCTGTGTCTTCTTGGAGGTTTATGGATTCGGGTCTTATGTTCAAATCATTCATCCATTAAAAATTTTGTGTGTGGTGTAAGAAAGTGACCCAGTTATATTCTTCTGCATTTAGTGTCCAGTTTGCCTGTTACCGCTCACTGAAGAGACAGTCCTTCCCTCATGGCATATCTTCTGCTGCTGTGTCGTAAGTTAGGGTCATCTACGTGTGGGTAAGTTTCTGAGCTTTCTGTTCTGTTCCACTGACCTGGTGTCTGTGTTTCTGCCAGTACCATCCTGTTTAGATGACAACAGCTTTGTAATCTAGCTTGAAATCCAGGAGTGTGTTGACTGCACCTTTCTTTCTCCAGGTTGCTTTGGGTATTTGGGGTCTTTTGTGATTCCATACAAGTTTGAGGACTGTTTTCTATTTCCTCGAATAATGCCACTGGAATTCAGATGGAGATTTCATCACATCTGTCGATTGCTTTGGGTACGATGGACATGTTCACATAATTAACTCTTCCAGTTAAGGAGCATGGCGTATGCTTCCATTTGTTTGTGTTGCCTTCCAAATCTTTGACCCATACATTCTGCCCCCCTCGACACACATGTTTTTCATTTCTTTTCTGCCATGTGTTGAGTGTACTATGTCTTTCTCATTGTTGGTTACTTTTATTCCTAGATTTTTTTTTGATGCAATTGTAAATGGCATTGCTTTTTTAATTTCTCTTTGCGAAAGTGTGTCATCAGTATACAGAAATGCAAGAAGTTGGGTCATCTGGGTGGCTCCATAGGTGAAGCGTCTGCCTTCTGCTCAGGTCAGAGTTCTGGGATCGAGCCCCGTGTTGGGCTCCCCGCTTAGCGAGGGTCTGCTTCTCCGTCTTTCTGACACTCCCCCGGCTCGTGCTTTTTCTCTTCCTGTCAAATAAATAAATAAAATCTGAAAAAAAATAAAGACAACAGGTCTCTGTATATTGACTTTATATCCTGCAGCTTTCTTGAATTTGTTTATTCTAACAGTTTTTTTTTTTTTTTTTTTTGTGGAATCTTTTGGGATTTCATGTCATTTGCAAATAGTGACCGTTTTCCTGTATGGATTTCATATCTTTCTCTTTTTTTAAAATGATGTTAGTCACCCTACAGTACTTCATTTGTTTTTGATGTAGTGTTCCAGGATTCATTGTTTGCATATAACACCTAGTGCTCATTATGACACGTGCCCTCCTTAATACCCATCACCAGGATAACCCATTCCCCTACCCCTCCCTTTCTGCAACCTTCAGTTTGTTTCCCAGTGTCAATAGTCTCTCATGGTTCATCTCCCCCTCTCATTCCCCACCTTCACTTTTCCCTTCCTTCTCCTAATGTCCTCCATGCTATTCCTTCCATTCCACATAGGAGTGAAACCATATGATAATTGTCTTTCTCTGCTTGACTTAATTTCACTTAGCATAATCCCCTCCTGGTCCATCCACGTTGGTGCAAATGGTGGGTATTCATCCTTTCTGATGACTGAGTAATATTCCATTGTATAGATGAACCACATCTTCTTTGTCCATTCATCTGCTGAAGGACATCTTGGCTCCTTCCACAGTTTGGCTATTAGGGACATTGCTGCTATGAACATTGGGATACAGGTGCCCCTTCTTTTCATTACTCTGTGTCTATGGGGTAAATACCCAGTAGTGCAATTGGTGGGTCGTAGGATAGCTCTGTGTTCAACGTCTTGAGGAATCTCCATATTGTTTTCAAAAGTGGCTGTACCAGCTTGAATTCTCACGAGTAGTGGTAGAGGGCTCCCCTTTCTCCACATCCTCTCTGACTTTTTTTTATTTCCTGTCTTGTTAATTTCTTCTCAAGATTTTATTTATTTATTCCACAGAGATAGAGACAGCCAGCGAGAGAGGGAACACAAGCAGGGGGAGTGGGAGAGGAAGAAGCAGGCTCATAGCGGAGGAGCCTGATATGGGGCTCCATCCCATAATGCTGGGATCACGCCCTGAGCCGATGGCAGACGCTTAACTGCTGTGCCACCCAGGTGCCCCCGGCCTTGTTAATTTTAACCATTCTAACTGGTGTAAGGTGGTATCTCATTGTAGTTTTGATTTGTATTTGCCTGATGGCAAGTGATGTGGAGCATTTTTTTCATGTGTCTGTTGGCCATTTGTATGTCTTCTCTGGACAAGTATCTCTTTGTGTCTTCTGCCCATTTTTTGGGTGTCGAGTTTGAGGAGTTCTTTATAGATCTTGGATACCAGCCCTTTATCTGTAATATCATTTGCAGATATCTTCTTCGATTCCATAGGTTGCCTTTTTGTTTTGTTGATCGTTTGCTTTGCCGTGCAGAAACTTTTTATCTTGATGAAGTGCCAATAGTTCATTTTTGCTTTTATTTCCTTTGCCTTTAGAGACGTGGCTTGCAAGAAGTTGTTGTGTCCAAGGTTGAAGAGTTCTTTTGATTTTGATATGAGACAGGAATCCATTATCTTTCTTTCCTGATTGCATTCGAGTCCTCTGTCTTTCTTGGTGAGTCTAGCTAAGTTTGTCAGTTTTGTTTATCTTTCCAAAAAAGGCAGCTCTCATTTTCATTGTGTGGTTTTTTTTTTTTTTTTTGTCTTTTTAGTCTCTGTTGGATTTATTTATGCATTCCTTTTTGTTATTTCCTTATTTCTACTAATTTGGGGCTTTGTTTGCTGTTTTTTTTTTTCTACTTCTTTACCACAGAAATCAGGTTGTTTATTGGAGAGCATTCTCATGGATTGATGAAGACTTGAATTTCTATGAACGTCCCCCCCGTAGAGCTACTTTTGCTGCATCCCATAAGTTTTTGTAGGTTGTCTTTTTCATCAGTGTCAAGGTACTTCTAAATTTTTTTTGATTTCTTCTTTGACTGTTGGTTGTTCAGTAGCATGTTGTTAAATCTCCACATATTTTTTTAAGATTATTTAAGTATCTGGCAGAGAGTGAGACAGCGAGAGAGGGAACGCAAGCAGGGGGGTGGGAGAGGGAGAAGCGGGCTTCCCACTGAGCAAGGAGCCTGATTCGGGGCTAGATCCCAGGCTCCTGGGATCACGACCTGAGCTGAAGGCAGATCCTTAATGACTGAGCCACCCAGGCCCCCCAATCTCCACCTGTTTTTGACTGTCCCATTTTTTTCTTGAGACTGATTTCTAGTTTCATATCATTGTGGTTGGACAAGATTTGTAGCAGAAGGTGAAGAGAGCATTCAGATGAAAGGTTTGTTTCCTGGAGGGTTTTCTGAGGGCAGACCATGAGTTCCGTGGGGACGGAGGAAGGTTTTGTGAGACGGGGGGTGGGGTTAACCCTTGTTAGAATTACTGACTACTACCATGCAGGCTGTGTGCTACCGTTCACACCGTAGTCCTGATGGGCTTGTACTTCATTAGAAATATTTTCTAGGAGGTGTAGGCATAGGCTTCTCTAAAAGAAAGGTGCCATGTGGGTTCATGGCATGACCCCAGGTCAGCAACCAGGATGTATGGTATTGTGGGGGATCAGAACCAGGCTTTCTGTGGGAAGTGACGGAAATAGGGTATGGTGAGCTCCATGACCTCATAGGTGAGGTCCCGAGTGACCCACTGGGTGTTGGGTTCCGTGGATCTGTTTCATCAGGTGCTGTGGAATTCAGGGACACCCTCCTGTCTGTGGATTTGTGTGGAGACAGGTAGACATCAGTGTCTGGCCAGGCACGAGGGTCGCACTGGACCACCACCAGAGGTGCAGCATGCGGGGGAGCCACTGCTTGGTTTCCACGAAAGCTGACCAGGGTCTGTGACCGTGATTCCTAGCAGCTGCAAGGGGAGAGGAGGCCGGGGGTGGTGCACACTTCCTAGACTTGTGGTCAGGACTAGTCTGGAGCCCACTGAAGTCAGCCACACCTGGCACAGAAGGCCCCCAGTCAGTGTAGCTGTGGGCACTGCTCCCATGGCACTTTCGGGCCGGCTCCATGCTGCCACCTCCTGCTTTTCATCATCATCTTCAAGGTCGTGTGCCTCTGCTCTTGCCCCATGGCCTCCGGGGTATTGTCCGTCCTCCATCTGGCCCTCGTCCCTGGTGCCCTGTGCAGTCCGATGCCAGGGTAGCCTTCTCGAGACAAACATCTGGCCCTGATGGAACACTTCCATGGATCTCGTGTGATGCGAGGATGATGTCCTGCCCTGGAAGGGGGCTGCAGGTCCCCAATCAGGAGAGCCATGTCTCCCTTTTCAGCATGGCCTGCCCTCCCCTCAGTCTTCTTCAGGGAAGCTCTCCCCACTTCCTGAGATGACAGCTCTGAACTTAAAAGTGAATGTTATTTTACATATCTCTATGCCTTAGTTCATCCATGGCATGTCTTTCAACGCCGTTAGTGGTTTTTTTTTTTTTTTTTAGCAGTTCCGAAGGGCTGTCTGCTCAAGGAGGGGATGACCTGGGTGGGGCAGCTTTCCCTCTCATCTCCCTCAGCCTGTCGCTGAGCCCTGGGGCCAGCTGTCCCACTGAGGATTGAGGGACCCGAGCCAGCCCATCCTGAGCCCAGGCTGTGTGTCAGCTGTGTAGACTGATGCGTGTCGGAGCGGTGGGCAGCTGGCATAGGCCAGGGGCAGGCAGTGTCTCCCCATTCCTTCCCTCCCTTCCTCCCAGAGGTAGCTCAGAGCAGCCTTCAACCCCTGCATCTCCAGATCCCTTGACCTATGCCTCCTGTGTTCAGCTGGTGACCTTGGAGTTTCGCATGGATTCTACCTCCCATACCCTCTCCTGTAGCAGTTCCTGGATCAGGGGAGGGGTCGGACCCTTGTCTGATTTTGGTCTTCTTCCTGTCCCGCACCAAGCCCACTCACCTTTGCATCTTCCATGTATGTGCTTGGAAGCAAGTCCATCCACAGGGAACCTATTAGCCAAATGGATCCAGGTAATGAACATTGAAGTAGAGATCCAGGATCCATAATAAACCTGCTCGGAAACCTGTCCCAAAGTCTGTGACTCTCTCACACTGAAACAGAAACAATAATAGCTTTCTGGACTGTGAAGTGACATGTGTCTCTACTTCCAATCTTGAAGGCATAGGTGCTGAGCCTGGACAGAAAAGGACCATGGCTCCCGTGGGCTGGGATCCACAGTAAGAACTCAGTGAAATCTGAATTCGAGGCATAGAATGAATAATTATTGTAGAGTGAATCCTCCCAAGTAGGGCTTATGCACATTGCAGAGGAAAAGCTTTTTCAAAGAGGTTCCTGAAAGAAAAATCTTTTTAAAAAATTTATTTTAATTCCAGTAGAGCTAACATACAGTGTTACATTCGTTTCAGGTGTACAAGAGAGTGATTCAGTAATTCTATATATTACTCAGTGGTCATCCAGAAAAGTGTCCTCTTAATCCGCTTCATCTATTTCACTCATCCCTCTATGCACCTCCTCCTCTCTGGTAACCATCCGTTTTGTTCTCTCTTGTTAAGAGTTTGTATTTTGCCAGGCCCATACTCAGGCAACCCTGTTTGGGTAGAGTTTCCGTGTCCCCTGCGAGGGGGGTTGGGGGTGGGCACGCTGTGAGCCGGTATTTCCAGGCTTTTGTTCCCTGGCGGCTTTCTCTGGCGGTCTGCTGTGCCTCTTCTGAGAGTCAGAGCAGCAGAGGCTGAATTGTCACAGAACAGAGGGATTGCGGCCCATTCTCCACCGATGTTCTGGCCACTTTAACTCCGTTACTGTTGGTGCTGCTCAACCCTGTAGCGTCCCGGGATGTGCGCCCCACACCCGGCGTCCCTGCCCTCCCTTCCAGGGCAGGCGCGTCTCTGTCCTTTGTGTTTCTAATGCCGCCAGCCGCCAGCCGCCAGCCGCCCCCGCGCGCTCCCGGATCTCCCGGTCTCAGTCTGGATCCCGTGAGCACACCAGGATTCCGGAGTTCCGTGAGAAGCCTGGTGGCGCGCGCACCCGGTTCAGGGTCTCGGTCTGCTGTTTCGTGGGTGCCGACCGCGAGTCCGCCCGCTCCCCCGTGCAGGTGGCCCGCCAACCGCCAGCCGCCCTGCGCGCGCTCCAGAAGCTCCTGGTCTCAGTCTGGATCCCGTGAGCACACCGGGATTCAGGAATTCCGTGAGAAGCCTGGTGGCGCGCGCACCCGGTTCAGGGTCTCAGTCTGCTGTTTCGCGGGTGCCGACCGTGAGTCCGTCCGCTCCCCCGTGCAGGTGGCCTGCCAGCTGCCAGCTGCCCCGCATGCGCTCCGGGAGCTCCCGGTCTCAGTCTGGATCCCGTGAGCACACGGGATTCCCGGGTTCCGCGAGATGCCTGGTGGCGCGCGCTCCCGGCTCACCGGTCTCAGTCCGCTCTCTCGCGGGTGCCCTCTGTGAGTGCGCCCGCTCCCCCCCGTGCAGGTGGCTGCCGCTTCCCGGCGCCCGAACGCGGCGGCTCCCTCCCCCTTCCGTTTATCTTCCGATATCTGTGCCCGGTTTCACGGCTCCCCGCTTCGTACCTCAATACTCAGCGCTGGAGATGTTCATTTGTAGAGATCCAGATGTATCTTCCTGCGTCTCAGGCTGATTCCGTGGTTGTTTAGGCTGGTCTGGTACCTATCCAGCTCGACTCAGGGGACCTGTGAAAAAGGGGTCCCCTACTCCTCTGCCATCTTAACTCGTCTCTTGTACCTGAAATAGTATTTAAAAACACTCAGCTCAGCCTCTTCTACAAAGTGAGCCAATGCTTATAAACAAGGCTAAAATATTCCCTTACCGGCGATGACTTCCCAGCCATCGTAGTGTTTAACTGGTATGACTGTGACTTACATTAGTCAACATTTGCAGAGAAAGAACTTAGTGCATCCAGGGGGCACTTCATGTTGAAATTAGTTTGTGACAATGAGCTACTGTGTTTTATACTGTAGTCCAAGGGAATGGTGCCAGACATCTCTAAGGTGTCTAGCAGTTCTACAATTCTGATTTTAAGTGGTCTGTGTGCTTCAGAGATTTGGGCAGGAGAAGGGCAGGAGTCCAGAGACTGTGAACACTTCTGTTACCTGTGCTGACCATGGAGCAGGTAGCCTTCTGTGGGCATCATTTTGATTTCTTGGTACTCTTGTGAAAGGTGCTTTTGTCTCAAATTCCTCCATTTAGGAGCAATTATAATGATAAAAGTAATGTTTATCTTATATCATCTGTGGGCCCTGATCCTGGGCTCCCAGGGAAGCTATCCTTTAACATTTTACCCGGCTCAAAATGACTGGGCAAAACCTCAAAGCATGGGCCCTATTTCTGCCCCAAGCACATGTTGTACATCTGTTTCGAGAAGAAAACAATAACCAAAAATGCCAACATGAAGATAAGAAAAAATCAAGAACCTCTTTGGCTCCCATAAGATTAAAGTCATACTGACATGTACATACTGAAAATGCATGAAATCATTGCATGTCCTAAAGCCCAAGCCTTGGAGGGTCTGAGAGCCACTGACCTTGCCCAGAACCAGGCACACCCCAGCAGGGAGGGCTGGTGCAGAAAGGGAAGGGGCAGGACGCTGAGGGTGGTCTGCAGCTAGAGGGGTCCCTGGAAGGGGCCAGGTGTGTGGGGGGAGCCCGGCCCACGACCCCACCCATGCCTGTGCTGGGTGTTGAGTAGAGGAGGCGCCTCTTGGACCCCCTGCACTTTCAGGGTTCCAGGGGCTTGAGGGCGGGTTGCCCGGCATCCAAGGGGCTAGGGCACCACCCTCCCCGACCAATCACCGCTTGGGGGTGGAGCTACGTCTCTGTGGGCGGTCCCAGAGTTGCAGCGGGTTGCAGACCTGGGGCAGAAGAAGGGGCACTGGGAGAGAGAGAGTTGCCCTGCGGAGGTCCGGGCTGGTGAGTGAGCAGCATGCCCCGGGGTGGGGGTCGGGGGGTAGGGTGCGCCCCAGGTGGGAGGCAGGGTTCTGGAAGGGCACGTGGAGAGGGTTCATTGTGGGGACTCAGGTGAGTTTTCTTTTTCCCTTTAAAGTCTCTTCCGCCCCATGTCCTCAACTGGCCTTATTCCCCATACCCGTGAACTCCAGGGCGCCCACTCACCTGAGCTTTTGTGGGATGGGTTGCAGAATTTCAGGGTTTCCCCTGTTCCCCGGGAAGAGTGCGGGCAAGGACCTCACAGAATCCCCACCTTCAGTGGGGTGTCCCCCGGTTCTCTGACACAGTGCAGGTGATGCATCTTGAGCAGTACCCCGAGTTCAGCAGGGTGTGCCCTGGTCCCCCAGGCACAGGTGTGGCAGTAGCAAGCCCCAGAGCCATCCCCCAACTTCAGCATTATGCCCCGTGTGCCCCCGAGTTAGTGGTAATTGGCTGTTAGAATCATGCAGGAAAATCCTCCAGGTGGGGGCCTGGAGGCGGGCGTAAACCAGACCCCACTCTAGTTGCATTGGGAATAGACGAATTGAGGGTTTCTTTAGAAGAGTAAGTCTGCTTTCCAGAAAAGGCAAGGTCATTGGTCTATTGAGAATGAAGATAATTAGTGCTAAACAACAAGTATGTGTTGCCCCTTCGTCCAGAAACCGAAGCAGGTGTGCAGGCTTTAGGTCAGAGGTGCCTTCTTCTCCCCAGCTGACAGCACTTCTCTGCTCTGGCTCCATGAGACTCGAGGTTTTGAACGTCAGCATCTGAGTCAGGGAGGCAGCTTGTCACAGGACGCCAGTGTTCAGAGAAAACACAGCTATTTTGGCATAATGTCCTATCTATGTCAGGACTGGAGGTAAAACCTCTCATTATCCCAAAACCTCCTGGGCTTTTCTCTTTTCTCTAGTTGAGCCACAAAGTAAAATTGAAGTAGCTGTCAGCATTCTGGGTTTGGTGCAAGAATTACTTAGTTTCCCTGCAGGTAGAACTTTGCAGGGGATCACAATTTCTCTGTCCATTTATTGCTTACAAATGTATTTTGACTATCTGTTTCCTAGGAACCCTCTTTTATTAGAAAGGGAAGGTGAGATTCACTCTGTGCCTGTTTGTAACATCTAATTTGTTCCTTCGTCTAACAATGTTTATTCAATTGGGCCTAAGATATGGTTGAGTGGCCAGCATCTAGAGTTAGGTGGCTTTTTTTCATCTGATACAGACTTGGATGATGTCATTTGACAAAGGTGATGTTTCATCATTGATTAGTTTATTCACCAGAAGAGTTAAAATTAGGGTGGAGGGAAAATTCAAAATTATCCAAATGGGCCTGTTCCTGTTTAAAAGTTGAGCTTGACTTTCTAGTTTTACTATTATCTCGATATTTTGAGGTGCCATATTCTGTCTGTAGTTTCTTTGGTGGTGGAGTCAGAAGGAGAGTCTGGGAATTCTTTTGGATAGTGGCATGCTGGTGGCTTCAAGGGGCTTGGCGTCAGGAGCCTTGGGGTGAATTCTGCAACTGCTTGCCTGACCCTGGGTGCATCTCGCAGAGGTTTTGTTTCCTCTTATGAAATTGCCAGCAGATAATGTTCTGCTTAAAGGGGAACCCTCCCATCCTGTTGGTGGGAATGCAGAGTGGTGCAGACAGTCTGGGAAACAGTGTGGGGGTTCCTCAAAAAGTTAAACATTGAACAACCACATGATCCAGCAATTGCTCTCCTAGGTGCTTACCCAAAAGATACAAAAATGCACATTCGAAGGGGGTACATGCACCATGATGTTTATAGCAACAATGTCCACAGTAGCCAAACTATGGAGAGAATCCCAAAGTCCATGCACTGATGAATGGATAAAGCAGATGTGGGATACGTATATATATGTATATATGTATATGTGTGTGTATATATATATATATGGGAATATGACCCAGCTTCAAAAAGAATGAAATCTTACCATTTGCAAGGATGTGGATGGATCTAGAGTGTATTAAGCTAAGCAAAATTAGTGAGGAAAGACAAATATCCTATGCTCTCACGCTTGTGGAATTTCAGAAAGAAAACAGATGAACAGAGTTGAGGGGTGATGAGAAAGGCAAACAAGGAAATAGACTCAACCTTGGAGAACAAACTGAGTGTTGCTGCAGGACAGGGGCGTGGGGGGAAGAGTTAAATGGGTGAGGGGTATTAAGGAGGGCGCTTGTGATGAGCACCGGGTACTGTATGCAGGTGAGGAATCACTAAATCCTACCCCTGAAGCGAATATTCCATGGCATGTGAACTAACTGGAATTTAAGTAAAAGAAGAAAGGAAAAAGTGTTCTGCTTCATGAAGAGTGAGGTAAAATTGTAGTGATTTGGGCTGTACTGTTCTATAGATGATAGTTGTAAAACACCCTGTTGTAAGATACACTAGTTTCTTATCACATAAGGAGTCCTCAGAAAGCTGCAATGAAAGATTCAGATCTCAGAGCATGTTCATGTTCCACTGATATGTTACAGTTTGCACAGGTAGGACAGAAGGAGAGAAAGGCAACAGAAGGGGAAAGTAGGTGTGAACCTTTCATTAGTTAGCATTATAGCTTTCTCATGAAAGCCTTGCGCCAGTGTGATTTTGCAAGAAGAGGGGGAATCCGGGAGCTTTGCAGGAGACGGGGGAGTTCCAGGTCTGGGTAAAGCTGACAGGGGTCCCAGAGGAGAGCTGAATGCATTCTGCAGCAGGGTGTGGGCAGGGTGGGCTCCAGGGGTGGCTGTGGGTCTCCTGTGTGAGAGTTGTGACAGGTGAGGGCTGTGTGCAAGTTCCTGGCTGAGGACAAGTGAGGCACAGGTGGAGAGCTGGCAGAAAACCTTTTTCTGGGCCTCCAGCCTCACCCAACACACACAGCCTCACCTTCTGTCCCTGTCACTCCTATTCAGACTTCTCAGAAGGCGAGTGAGAACACATCAAGAGCATTCTAAACAGAAGGGAAAGCATGTGCAAAGGCTCTGGGGCAGGAGAATTCCAGATATGTCCAGGAGCAGCAAGAAGGCCCTGTGGCCACAGGGGACAGCTTAGGACATGACCTCAGGGAGGTGACAGAGGGCGACAGAAAGCCATTCCAGGGCTATAACCCCATGAGACCCTGTTTCACTAGGCCATCGTGGCTACAGCGTTGAGAACAGATGACAGAGGGTTGAAGATGGCAAGGCAGGTCAATGACGAAGCTTTTCCAGGAACTCAGGCACTGTGGACCAGACAGGTGGCCTTGGATGGAGTGGTTAGACCTATTCTGGGTCCATTTTGAAGATGGAGCTCACAGGATTTGCTGATGAGTTAGCTATTAGGAGCAGGAGAACGGAGGAATTGGGGTAACTCCCAGCTGTTGTGGGTTGTCCCGATCGAGGGGAAGGAGAGGGTTTCTGGGGTAAGGAGGTAGTCCGTGTTCCGCATGCTGAGGAAGGTGCCTTTCCCGGTGGATCTGCTGAGGTTTGTGTCTGGGAGAACCTTTCACATCTCCTCCCTCAGCAATGCTCAAGTACAAGTATCCCCCAGCTTTTAAACGTTCACAGTAAGACACTTGGCTTTCTTGAAAGAACTACGTTATTACCCAGCTTCAGTGAGAGGAAGAGACCTAAAGAGGATTTCCCTCTTATGAAAAAAGGTGAACAGTGAGAATCGCGTTCAGCATCTGTTTTGGGGAGAAGCACGACAGAGGCGGCGTGCACCCCAACCAGCTCCTTCCGCTGGGAACCGCTCTCCGCATCCAGCCACCAGCACTTTGAATTGTGTCTGTGAGCCTCTGCTGTGCTTTATCTTCATTTATGCTGGGCCTCCGTTAGAAACTTGTGTCCTGAGGCCTAAGAAAAGCCAAAGAGAAGGAATCTTGGAGTCTGAGCACACTGTCCAATTTTTCCGTGTAAATGAACGGTCATCCCTTCTTTACACCATTTCTGCTGTGCAAGGTTTCTCAGAAGCCCTGTACTTTCAAAGAGCAGGGAAACCTATACCCCATGCTGCGGGGTTAGTTTTAGTCTCCATGCTGGACAGAACATTTCATGACTGTCGGATTTTCTCACTCAAACATTGAGACTTGGACCACCTTCACCCGTTTCTACCACCCCATCCCCGAATCTGGCACCTACCAATCTGCTCTCAGTATCTATGTGTTCAGTATTTGTTTATTCCACGTGGAATGTACATGAGAGCATCTGGTATTTGTCTTTCTGTGTCTGAGTTACTTGGCATAAGGCCCCCAAGGTCTGTGTTTCCATGTCTGGTTCTTGTGAATAATGCTGCAGTGAACGTGGGAGTGCATCTGTCTTTTTGAGGCAGTATTTTTGTGTTCTCCAAATCAATACTCAGTAGAGCCATTACTGGGTCATGTGGTAGTTGTATTTATTTTTTCAGGAACCTCCATACCGTTTGTCACAGTGGCTGCACCAATTTCCATTCCCACCAGCAGCGCACAGTGTCTCCTCGTCTGCACGCCCTTGACCCCACCTGGTGTCTGTCTCTGGGACAATTGCTGTTCCAACAGTTGTGAGGGGATAGCCGATTGTGGGTTTGACTGATGTTTCCCTGACGATGCTCAGTGATGTCGAACAACTTTTTCTGTCTGTTGGCACCTGTGTGCCATCTTTGGACAGTATCTATTCACATATTCACCCCATTTTTTATACAGTTTTTTTTTGTTTTGATTTGTATGAGTGTTGTGTGCATTTTGGATATTAGCCTCTTCTCACACATATGATTCGCAGATATTTTTTTCTTATTGGGTCAGTGGCCTTTTAAGTTTTTGATGGTTTCTTTTGCCGTGTGGAAGATTTCAGTTTGATGTTGTTCCACTTGTTTATTTTTGCTTTTGTTGCCTTTGCATTTGGTGTCCGATCTGAAGACTCTTTGCCAAAACCAATGTCGAGAGACTTAGTACCTGTGTCTTCTTGGAGGTTTATGGATTCGGGTCTTATGTTCAAATCATTCATCCATTAAAAATTTTGTGTGTGGTGTAAGAAAGTGACCCAGTTATATTCTTCTGCATTTAGTGTCCAGTTTGCCTGTTACCGCTCACTGAAGAGACAGTCCTTCCCTCATGGCATATCTTCTGCTGCTGTGTCGTAAGTTAGGGTCATCTACGTGTGGGTAAGTTTCTGAGCTTTCTGTTCTGTTCCACTGACCTGGTGTCTGTGTTTCTGCCAGTACCATCCTGTTTAGATGACAACAGCTTTGTAATCTAGCTTGAAATCCAGGAGTGTGTTGACTGCACCTTTCTTTCTCCAGGTTGCTTTGGGTATTTGGGGTCTTTTGTGATTCCATACAAGTTTGAGGACTGTTTTCTATTTCCTCGAATAATGCCACTGGAATTCAGATGGAGATTTCATCACATCTGTCGATTGCTTTGGGTACGATGGACATGTTCACATAATTAACTCTTCCAGTTAAGGAGCATGGCGTATGCTTCCATTTGTTTGTGTTGCCTTCCAAATCTTTGACCCATACATTCTGCCCCCCTCGACACACATGTTTTTCATTTCTTTTCTGCCATGTGTTGAGTGTACTATGTCTTTCTCATTGTTGGTTACTTTTATTCCTAGATTTTTTTTTTGATGCAATTGTAAATGGCATTGCTTTTTTAATTTCTCTTTGCGAAAGTGTGTCATCAGTATACAGAAATGCAAGAAGTTGGGTCATCTGGGTGGCTCCATAGGTGAAGCGTCTGCCTTCTGCTCAGGTCAGAGTTCTGGGATCGAGCCCCGTGTTGGGCTCCCCGCTTAGCGAGGGTCTGCTTCTCCGTCTTTCTGACACTCCCCCGGCTCGTGCTTTTTCTCTTCCTGTCAAATAAATAAATAAAATCTGAAAAAAAATAAAGACAACAGGTCTCTGTATATTGACTTTATATCCTGCAGCTTTCTTGAATTTGTTTATTCTAACAGTTTTTTTTTTTTTTTTTTTTGTGGAATCTTTTGGGATTTCATGTCATTTGCAAATAGTGACCGTTTTCCTGTATGGATTTCATATCTTTCTCTTTTTTTAAAATGATGTTAGTCACCCTACAGTACTTCATTTGTTTTTGATGTAGTGTTCCAGGATTCATTGTTTGCATATAACACCTAGTGCTCATTATGACACGTGCCCTCCTTAATACCCATCACCAGGATAACCCATTCCCCTACCCCTCCCTTTCTGCAACCTTCAGTTTGTTTCCCAGTGTCAATAGTCTCTCATGGTTCATCTCCCCCTCTCATTCCCCACCTTCACTTTTCCCTTCCTTCTCCTAATGTCCTCCATGCTATTCCTTCCATTCCACATAGGAGTGAAACCATATGATAATTGTCTTTCTCTGCTTGACTTAATTTCACTTAGCATAATCCCCTCCTGGTCCATCCACGTTGGTGCAAATGGTGGGTATTCATCCTTTCTGATGACTGAGTAATATTCCATTGTATAGATGAACCACATCTTCTTTGTCCATTCATCTGCTGAAGGACATCTTGGCTCCTTCCACAGTTTGGCTATTAGGGACATTGCTGCTATGAACATTGGGATACAGGTGCCCCTTCTTTTCATTACTCTGTGTCTATGGGGTAAATACCCAGTAGTGCAATTGGTGGGTCGTAGGATAGCTCTGTGTTCAACGTCTTGAGGAATCTCCATATTGTTTTCAAAAGTGGCTGTACCAGCTTGAATTCTCACGAGTAGTGGTAGAGGGCTCCCCTTTCTCCACATCCTCTCTGACTTTTTTTTATTTCCTGTCTTGTTAATTTCTTCTCAAGATTTTATTTATTTATTCCACAGAGATAGAGACAGCCAGCGAGAGAGGGAACACAAGCAGGGGGAGTGGGAGAGGAAGAAGCAGGCTCATAGCGGAGGAGCCTGATATGGGGCTCCATCCCATAATGCTGGGATCACGCCCTGAGCCGATGGCAGACGCTTAACTGCTGTGCCACCCAGGTGCCCCCGGCCTTGTTAATTTTAACCATTCTAACTGGTGTAAGGTGGTATCTCATTGTAGTTTTGATTTGTATTTGCCTGATGGCAAGTGATGTGGAGCATTTTTTTCATGTGTCTGTTGGCCATTTGTATGTCTTCTCTGGACAAGTATCTCTTTGTGTCTTCTGCCCATTTTTTGGGTGTCGAGTTTGAGGAGTTCTTTATAGATCTTGGATACCAGCCCTTTATCTGTAATATCATTTGCAGATATCTTCTTCGATTCCATAGGTTGCCTTTTTGTTTTGTTGATCGTTTGCTTTGCCGTGCAGAAACTTTTTATCTTGATGAAGTGCCAATAGTTCATTTTTGCTTTTATTTCCTTTGCCTTTAGAGACGTGGCTTGCAAGAAGTTGTTGTGTCCAAGGTTGAAGAGTTCTTTTGATTTTGATATGAGACAGGAATCCATTATCTTTCTTTCCTGATTGCATTCGAGTCCTCTGTCTTTCTTGGTGAGTCTAGCTAAGTTTGTCAGTTTTGTTTATCTTTCCAAAAAAGGCAGCTCTCATTTTCATTGTGTGGTTTTTTTTTTTTTTTTGTCTTTTTAGTCTCTGTTGGATTTATTTATGCATTCCTTTTTGTTATTTCCTTATTTCTACTAATTTGGGGCTTTGTTTGCTGTTTTTTTTTTTCTACTTCTTTACCACAGAAATCAGGTTGTTTATTGGAGAGCATTCTCATGGATTGATGAAGACTTGAATTTCTATGAACGTCCCCCCCGTAGAGCTACTTTTGCTGCATCCCATAAGTTTTTGTAGGTTGTCTTTTTCATCAGTGTCAAGGTACTTCTAAATTTTTTTTGATTTCTTCTTTGACTGTTGGTTGTTCAGTAGCATGTTGTTAAATCTCCACATATTTTTTTAAGATTATTTAAGTATCTGGCAGAGAGTGAGACAGCGAGAGAGGGAACGCAAGCAGGGGGGTGGGAGAGGGAGAAGCGGGCTTCCCACTGAGCAAGGAGCCTGATTCGGGGCTAGATCCCAGGCTCCTGGGATCACGACCTGAGCTGAAGGCAGATCCTTAATGACTGAGCCACCCAGGCCCCCCAATCTCCACCTGTTTTTGACTGTCCCATTTTTTTCTTGAGACTGATTTCTAGTTTCATATCATTGTGGTTGGACAAGATTTGTAGCAGAAGGTGAAGAGAGCATTCAGATGAAAGGTTTGTTTCCTGGAGGGTTTTCTGAGGGCAGACCATGAGTTCCGTGGGGACGGAGGAAGGTTTTGTGAGACGGGGGGTGGGGTTAACCCTTGTTAGAATTACTGACTACTACCATGCAGGCTGTGTGCTACCGTTCACACCGTAGTCCTGATGGGCTTGTACTTCATTAGAAATATTTTCTAGGAGGTGTAGGCATAGGCTTCTCTAAAAGAAAGGTGCCATGTGGGTTCATGGCATGACCCCAGGTCAGCAACCAGGATGTATGGTATTGTGGGGGATCAGAACCAGGCTTTCTGTGGGAAGTGACGGAAATAGGGTATGGTGAGCTCCATGACCTCATAGGTGAGGTCCCGAGTGACCCACTGGGTGTTGGGTTCCGTGGATCTGTTTCATCAGGTGCTGTGGAATTCAGGGACACCCTCCTGTCTGTGGATTTGTGTGGAGACAGGTAGACATCAGTGTCTGGCCAGGCACGAGGGTCGCACTGGACCACCACCAGAGGTGCAGCATGCGGGGGAGCCACTGCTTGGTTTCCACGAAAGCTGACCAGGGTCTGTGACCGTGATTCCTAGCAGCTGCAAGGGGAGAGGAGGCCGGGGGTGGTGCACACTTCCTAGACTTGTGGTCAGGACTAGTCTGGAGCCCACTGAAGTCAGCCACACCTGGCACAGAAGGCCCCCAGTCAGTGTAGCTGTGGGCACTGCTCCCATGGCACTTTCGGGCCGGCTCCATGCTGCCACCTCCTGCTTTTCATCATCATCTTCAAGGTCGTGTGCCTCTGCTCTTGCCCCATGGCCTCCGGGGTATTGTCCGTCCTCCATCTGGCCCTCGTCCCTGGTGCCCTGTGCAGTCCGATGCCAGGGTAGCCTTCTCGAGACAAACATCTGGCCCTGATGGAACACTTCCATGGATCTCGTGTGATGCGAGGATGATGTCCTGCCCTGGAAGGGGGCTGCAGGTCCCCAATCAGGAGAGCCATGTCTCCCTTTTCAGCATGGCCTGCCCTCCCCTCAGTCTTCTTCAGGGAAGCTCTCCCCACTTCCTGAGATGACAGCTCTGAACTTAAAAGTGAATGTTATTTTACATATCTCTATGCCTTAGTTCATCCATGGCATGTCTTTCAACGCCGTTAGTGGTTTTTTTTTTTTTTTTTAGCAGTTCCGAAGGGCTGTCTGCTCAAGGAGGGGATGACCTGGGTGGGGCAGCTTTCCCTCTCATCTCCCTCAGCCTGTCGCTGAGCCCTGGGGCCAGCTGTCCCACTGAGGATTGAGGGACCCGAGCCAGCCCATCCTGAGCCCAGGCTGTGTGTCAGCTGTGTAGACTGATGCGTGTCGGAGCGGTGGGCAGCTGGCATAGGCCAGGGGCAGGCAGTGTCTCCCCATTCCTTCCCTCCCTTCCTCCCAGAGGTAGCTCAGAGCAGCCTTCAACCCCTGCATCTCCAGATCCCTTGACCTATGCCTCCTGTGTTCAGCTGGTGACCTTGGAGTTTCGCATGGATTCTACCTCCCATACCCTCTCCTGTAGCAGTTCCTGGATCAGGGGAGGGGTCGGACCCTTGTCTGATTTTGGTCTTCTTCCTGTCCCGCACCAAGCCCACTCACCTTTGCATCTTCCATGTATGTGCTTGGAAGCAAGTCCATCCACAGGGAACCTATTAGCCAAATGGATCCAGGTAATGAACATTGAAGTAGAGATCCAGGATCCATAATAAACCTGCTCGGAAACCTGTCCCAAAGTCTGTGACTCTCTCACACTGAAACAGAAACAATAATAGCTTTCTGGACTGTGAAGTGACATGTGTCTCTACTTCCAATCTTGAAGGCATAGGTGCTGAGCCTGGACAGAAAAGGACCATGGCTCCCGTGGGCTGGGATCCACAGTAAGAACTCAGTGAAATCTGAATTCGAGGCATAGAATGAATAATTATTGTAGAGTGAATCCTCCCAAGTAGGGCTTATGCACATTGCAGAGGAAAAGCTTTTTCAAAGAGGTTCCTGAAAGAAAAATCTTTTTAAAAAATTTATTTTAATTCCAGTAGAGCTAACATACAGTGTTACATTCGTTTCAGGTGTACAAGAGAGTGATTCAGTAATTCTATATATTACTCAGTGGTCATCCAGAAAAGTGTCCTCTTAATCCGCTTCATCTATTTCACTCATCCCTCTATGCACCTCCTCCTCTCTGGTAACCATCCGTTTTGTTCTCTCTTGTTAAGAGTTTGTATTTTGCCAGGCCCATACTCAGGCAACCCTGTTTGGGTAGAGTTTCCGTGTCCCCTGCGAGGGGGGTTGGGGGTGGGCACGCTGTGAGCCGGTATTTCCAGGCTTTTGTTCCCTGGCGGCTTTCTCTGGCGGTCTGCTGTGCCTCTTCTGAGAGTCAGAGCAGCAGAGGCTGAATTGTCACAGAACAGAGGGATTGCGGCCCATTCTCCACCGATGTTCTGGCCACTTTAACTCCGTTACTGTTGGTGCTGCTCAACCCTGTAGCGTCCCGGGATGTGCGCCCCACACCCGGCGTCCCTGCCCTCCCTTCCAGGGCAGGCGCGTCTCTGTCCTTTGTGTTTCTAATGCCGCCAGCCGCCAGCCGCCAGCCGCCCCCGCGCGCTCCCGGATCTCCCGGTCTCAGTCTGGATCCCGTGAGCACACCAGGATTCCGGAGTTCCGTGAGAAGCCTGGTGGCGCGCGCACCCGGTTCAGGGTCTCGGTCTGCTGTTTCGTGGGTGCCGACCGCGAGTCCGCCCGCTCCCCCGTGCAGGTGGCCCGCCAACCGCCAGCCGCCCTGCGCGCGCTCCAGAAGCTCCTGGTCTCAGTCTGGATCCCGTGAGCACACCGGGATTCAGGAATTCCGTGAGAAGCCTGGTGGCGCGCGCACCCGGTTCAGGGTCTCAGTCTGCTGTTTCGCGGGTGCCGACCGTGAGTCCGTCCGCTCCCCCGTGCAGGTGGCCTGCCAACTGCCAGCTGCCCCGCATGCGCTCCGGGAGCTCCCGGTCTCAGTCTGGATCCCGTGAGCACACGGGATTCCCGGGTTCCGCGAGATGCCTGGTGGCGCGCGCTCCCGGCTCACCGGTCTCAGTCCGCTCTCTCGCGGGTGCCCTCTGTGAGTGCGCCCGCTCCCCCCCGTGCAGGTGGCTGCCGCTTCCCGGCGCCCGAACGCGGCGGCTCCCTCCCCCTTCCGTTTATCTTCCGATATCTGTGCCCGGTTTCACGGCTCCCCGCTTCGTACCTCAATACTCAGCGCTGGAGATGTTCATTTGTAGAGATCCAGATGTATCTTCCTGCGTCTCAGGCTGATTCCGTGGTTGTTTAGGCTGGTCTGGTACCTATCCAGCTCGACTCAGGGGACCTGTGAAAAAGGGGTCCCCTACTCCTCTGCCATCTTAACTCGTCTCTTGTACCTGAAATAGTATTTAAAAACACTCAGCTCAGCCTCTTCTACAAAGTGAGCCAATGCTTATAAACAAGGCTAAAATATTCCCTTACCGGCGATGACTTCCCAGCCATCGTAGTGTTTAACTGGTATGACTGTGACTTACATTAGTCAACATTTGCAGAGAAAGAACTTAGTGCATCCAGGGGGCACTTCATGTTGAAATTAGTTTGTGACAATGAGCTACTGTGTTTTATACTGTAGTCCAAGGGAATGGTGCCAGACATCTCTAAGGTGTCTAGCAGTTCTACAATTCTGATTTTAAGTGGTCTGTGTGCTTCAGAGATTTGGGCAGGAGAAGGGCAGGAGTCCAGAGACTGTGAACACTTCTGTTACCTGTGCTGACCATGGAGCAGGTAGCCTTCTGTGGGCATCATTTTGATTTCTTGGTACTCTTGTGAAAGGTGCTTTTGTCTCAAATTCCTCCATTTAGGAGCAATTATAATGATAAAAGTAATGTTTATCTTATATCATCTGTGGGCCCTGATCCTGGGCTCCCAGGGAAGCTATCCTTTAACATTTTACCCGGCTCAAAATGACTGGGCAAAACCTCAAAGCATGGGCCCTATTTCTGCCCCAAGCACATGTTGTACATCTGTTTCGAGAAGAAAACAATAACCAAAAATGCCAACATGAAGATAAGAAAAAATCAAGAACCTCTTTGGCTCCCATAAGATTAAAGTCATACTGACATGTACATACTGAAAATGCATGAAATCATTGCATGTCCTAAAGCCCAAGCCTTGGAGGGTCTGAGAGCCACTGACCTTGCCCAGAACCAGGCACACCCCAGCAGGGAGGGCTGGTGCAGAAAGGGAAGGGGCAGGACGCTGAGGGTGGTCTGCAGCTAGAGGGGTCCCTGGAAGGGGCCAGGTGTGTGGGGGGAGCCCGGCCCACGACCCCACCCATGCCTGTGCTGGGTGTTGAGTAGAGGAGGCGCCTCTTGGACCCCCTGCACTTTCAGGGTTCCAGGGGCTTGAGGGCGGGTTGCCCGGCATCCAAGGGGCTAGGGCACCACCCTCCCCGACCAATCACCGCTTGGGGGTGGAGCTACGTCTCTGTGGGCGGTCCCAGAGTTGCAGCGGGTTGCAGACCTGGGGCAGAAGAAGGGGCACTGGGAGAGAGAGAGTTGCCCTGCGGAGGTCCGGGCTGGTGAGTGAGCAGCATGCCCCGGGGTGGGGGTCGGGGGGTAGGGTGCGCCCCAGGTGGGAGGCAGGGTTCTGGAAGGGCACGTGGAGAGGGTTCATTGTGGGGACTCAGGTGAGTTTTCTTTTTCCCTTTAAAGTCTCTTCCGCCCCATGTCCTCAACTGGCCTTATTCCCCATACCCGTGAACTCCAGGGCGCCCACTCACCTGAGCTTTTGTGGGATGGGTTGCAGAATTTCAGGGTTTCCCCTGTTCCCCGGGAAGAGTGCGGGCAAGGACCTCACAGAATCCCCACCTTCAGTGGGGTGTCCCCCGGTTCTCTGACACAGTGCAGGTGATGCATCTTGAGCAGTACCCCGAGTTCAGCAGGGTGTGCCCTGGTCCCCCAGGCACAGGTGTGGCAGTAGCAAGCCCCAGAGCCATCCCCCAACTTCAGCATTATGCCCCGTGTGCCCCCGAGTTAGTGGTAATTGGCTGTTAGAATCATGCAGGAAAATCCTCCAGGTGGGGGCCTGGAGGCGGGCGTAAACCAGACCCCACTCTAGTTGCATTGGGAATAGACGAATTGAGGGTTTCTTTAGAAGAGTAAGTCTGCTTTCCAGAAAAGGCAAGGTCATTGGTCTATTGAGAATGAAGATAATTAGTGCTAAACAACAAGTATGTGTTGCCCCTTCGTCCAGAAACCGAAGCAGGTGTGCAGGCTTTAGGTCAGAGGTGCCTTCTTCTCCCCAGCTGACAGCACTTCTCTGCTCTGGCTCCATGAGACTCGAGGTTTTGAACGTCAGCATCTGAGTCAGGGAGGCAGCTTGTCACAGGACGCCAGTGTTCAGAGAAAACACAGCTATTTTGGCATAATGTCCTATCTATGTCAGGACTGGAGGTAAAACCTCTCATTATCCCAAAACCTCCTGGGCTTTTCTCTTTTCTCTAGTTGAGCCACAAAGTAAAATTGAAGTAGCTGTCAGCATTCTGGGTTTGGTGCAAGAATTACTTAGTTTCCCTGCAGGTAGAACTTTGCAGGGGATCACAATTTCTCTGTCCATTTATTGCTTACAAATGTATTTTGACTATCTGTTTCCTAGGAACCCTCTTTTATTAGAAAGGGAAGGTGAGATTCACTCTGTGCCTGTTTGTAACATCTAATTTGTTCCTTCGTCTAACAATGTTTATTCAATTGGGCCTAAGATATGGTTGAGTGGCCAGCATCTAGAGTTAGGTGGCTTTTTTTCATCTGATACAGACTTGGATGATGTCATTTGACAAAGGTGATGTTTCATCATTGATTAGTTTATTCACCAGAAGAGTTAAAATTAGGGTGGAGGGAAAATTCAAAATTATCCAAATGGGCCTGTTCCTGTTTAAAAGTTGAGCTTGACTTTCTAGTTTTACTATTATCTCGATATTTTGAGGTGCCATATTCTGTCTGTAGTTTCTTTGGTGGTGGAGTCAGAAGGAGAGTCTGGGAATTCTTTTGGATAGTGGCATGCTGGTGGCTTCAAGGGGCTTGGCGTCAGGAGCCTTGGGGTGAATTCTGCAACTGCTTGCCTGACCCTGGGTGCATCTCGCAGAGGTTTTGTTTCCTCTTATGAAATTGCCAGCAGATAATGTTCTGCTTAAAGGGGAACCCTCCCATCCTGTTGGTGGGAATGCAGAGTGGTGCAGACAGTCTGGGAAACAGTGTGGGGGTTCCTCAAAAAGTTAAACATTGAACAACCACATGATCCAGCAATTGCTCTCCTAGGTGCTTACCCAAAAGATACAAAAATGCACATTCGAAGGGGGTACATGCACCATGATGTTTATAGCAACAATGTCCACAGTAGCCAAACTATGGAGAGAATCCCAAAGTCCATGCACTGATGAATGGATAAAGCAGATGTGGGATACGTATATATATGTATATATGTATATGTGTGTGTATATATATATATATGGGAATATGACCCAGCTTCAAAAAGAATGAAATCTTACCATTTGCAAGGATGTGGATGGATCTAGAGTGTATTAAGCTAAGCAAAATTAGTGAGGAAAGACAAATATCCTATGCTCTCACGCTTGTGGAATTTCAGAAAGAAAACAGATGAACAGAGTTGAGGGGTGATGAGAAAGGCAAACAAGGAAATAGACTCAACCTTGGAGAACAAACTGAGTGTTGCTGCAGGACAGGGGCGTGGGGGGAAGAGTTAAATGGGTGAGGGGTATTAAGGAGGGCGCTTGTGATGAGCACCGGGTACTGTATGCAGGTGAGGAATCACTAAATCCTACCCCTGAAGCGAATATTCCATGGCATGTGAACTAACTGGAATTTAAGTAAAAGAAGAAAGGAAAAAGTGTTCTGCTTCATGAAGAGTGAGGTAAAATTGTAGTGATTTGGGCTGTACTGTTCTATAGATGATAGTTGTAAAACACCCTGTTGTAAGATACACTAGTTTCTTATCACATAAGGAGTCCTCAGAAAGCTGCAATGAAAGATTCAGATCTCAGAGCATGTTCATGTTCCACTGATATGTTACAGTTTGCACAGGTAGGACAGAAGGAGAGAAAGGCAACAGAAGGGGAAAGTAGGTGTGAACCTTTCATTAGTTAGCATTATAGCTTTCTCATGAAAGCCTTGCGCCAGTGTGATTTTGCAAGAAGAGGGGGAATCCGGGAGCTTTGCAGGAGACGGGGGAGTTCCAGGTCTGGGTAAAGCTGACAGGGGTCCCAGAGGAGAGCTGAATGCATTCTGCAGCAGGGTGTGGGCAGGGTGGGCTCCAGGGGTGGCTGTGGGTCTCCTGTGTGAGAGTTGTGACAGGTGAGGGCTGTGTGCAAGTTCCTGGCTGAGGACAAGTGAGGCACAGGTGGAGAGCTGGCAGAAAACCTTTTTCTGGGCCTCCAGCCTCACCCAACACACACAGCCTCACCTTCTGTCCCTGTCACTCCTATTCAGACTTCTCAGAAGGCGAGTGAGAACACATCAAGAGCATTCTAAACAGAAGGGAAAGCATGTGCAAAGGCTCTGGGGCAGGAGAATTCCAGATATGTCCAGGAGCAGCAAGAAGGCCCTGTGGCCACAGGGGACAGCTTAGGACATGACCTCAGGGAGGTGACAGAGGGCGACAGAAAGCCATTCCAGGGCTATAACCCCATGAGACCCTGTTTCACTAGGCCATCGTGGCTACAGCGTTGAGAACAGATGACAGAGGGTTGAAGATGGCAAGGCAGGTCAATGACGAAGCTTTTCCAGGAACTCAGGCACTGTGGACCAGACAGGTGGCCTTGGATGGAGTGGTTAGACCTATTCTGGGTCCATTTTGAAGATGGAGCTCACAGGATTTGCTGATGAGTTAGCTATTAGGAGCAGGAGAACGGAGGAATTGGGGTAACTCCCAGCTGTTGTGGGTTGTCCCGATCGAGGGGAAGGAGAGGGTTTCTGGGGTAAGGAGGTAGTCCGTGTTCCGCATGCTGAGGAAGGTGCCTTTCCCGGTGGATCTGCTGAGGTTTGTGTCTGGGAGAACCTTTCACATCTCCTCCCTCAGCAATGCTCAAGTACAAGTATCCCCCAGCTTTTAAACGTTCACAGTAAGACACTTGGCTTTCTTGAAAGAACTACGTTATTACCCAGCTTCAGTGAGAGGAAGAGACCTAAAGAGGATTTCCCTCTTATGAAAAAAGGTGAACAGTGAGAATCGCGTTCAGCATCTGTTTTGGGGAGAAGCACGACAGAGGCGGCGTGCACCCCAACCAGCTCCTTCCGCTGGGAACCGCTCTCCGCATCCAGCCACCAGCACTTTGAATTGTGTCTGTGAGCCTCTGCTGTGCTTTATCTTCATTTATGCTGGGCCTCCGTTAGAAACTTGTGTCCTGAGGCCTAAGAAAAGCCAAAGAGAAGGAATCTTGGAGTCTGAGCACACTGTCCAATTTTTCCGTGTAAATGAACGGTCATCCCTTCTTTACACCATTTCTGCTGTGCAAGGTTTCTCAGAAGCCCTGTACTTTCAAAGAGCAGGGAAACCTATACCCCATGCTGCGGGGTTAGTTTTAGTCTCCATGCTGGACAGAACATTTCATGACTGTCGGATTTTCTCACTCAAACATTGAGACTTGGACCACCTTCACCCGTTTCTACCACCCCATCCCCGAATCTGGCACCTACCAATCTGCTCTCAGTATCTATGTGTTCAGTATTTGTTTATTCCACGTGGAATGTACATGAGAGCATCTGGTATTTGTCTTTCTGTGTCTGAGTTACTTGGCATAAGGCCCCCAAGGTCTGTGTTTCCATGTCTGGTTCTTGTGAATAATGCTGCAGTGAACGTGGGAGTGCATCTGTCTTTTTGAGGCAGTATTTTTGTGTTCTCCAAATCAATACTCAGTAGAGCCATTACTGGGTCATGTGGTAGTTGTATTTATTTTTTCAGGAACCTCCATACCGTTTGTCACAGTGGCTGCACCAATTTCCATTCCCACCAGCAGCGCACAGTGTCTCCTCGTCTGCACGCCCTTGACCCCACCTGGTGTCTGTCTCTGGGACAATTGCTGTTCCAACAGTTGTGAGGGGATAGCCGATTGTGGGTTTGACTGATGTTTCCCTGACGATGCTCAGTGATGTCGAACAACTTTTTCTGTCTGTTGGCACCTGTGTGCCATCTTTGGACAGTATCTATTCACATATTCACCCCATTTTTTATACAGTTTTTTTTTGTTTTGATTTGTATGAGTGTTGTGTGCATTTTGGATATTAGCCTCTTCTCACACATATGATTCGCAGATATTTTTTTCTTATTGGGTCAGTGGCCTTTTAAGTTTTTGATGGTTTCTTTTGCCGTGTGGAAGATTTCAGTTTGATGTTGTTCCACTTGTTTATTTTTGCTTTTGTTGCCTTTGCATTTGGTGTCCGATCTGAAGACTCTTTGCCAAAACCAATGTCGAGAGACTTAGTACCTGTGTCTTCTTGGAGGTTTATGGATTCGGGTCTTATGTTCAAATCGTTCATCCATTAAAAATTTTGTGTGTGGTGTAAGAAAGTGACCCAGTTATATTCTTCTGCATTTAGTGTCCAGTTTGCCTGTTACCGCTCACTGAAGAGACAGTCCTTCCCTCATGGCATATCTTCTGCTGCTGTGTCGTAAGTTAGGGTCATCTACGTGTGGGTAAGTTTCTGAGCTTTCTGTTCTGTTCCACTGACCTGGTGTCTGTGTTTCTGCCAGTACCATCCTGTTTAGATGACAACAGCTTTGTAATCTAGCTTGAAATCCAGGAGTGTGTTGACTGCACCTTTCTTTCTCCAGGTTGCTTTGGGTATTTGGGGTCTTTTGTGATTCCATACAAGTTTGAGGACTGTTTTCTATTTCCTCGAATAATGCCACTGGAATTCAGATGGGGATTTCATCACATCTGTCGATTGCTTTGGGTACGATGGACATGTTCACATAATTAACTCTTCCAGTTAAGGAGCATGGCGTATGCTTCCATTTGTTTGTGTTGCCTTCCAAATCTTTGACCCATACATTCTGCCCCCCTCGACACACATGTTTTTCATTTCTTTTCTGCCATGTGTTGAGTGTACTATGTCTTTCTCATTGTTGGTTACTTTTATTCCTAGATTTTTTTTTTTGATGCAATTGTAAATGGCATTGCTTTTTTAATTTCTCTTTGCGAAAGTGTGTCATCAGTATACAGAAATGCAAGAAGTTGGGTCATCTGGGTGGCTCCATAGGTGAAGCGTCTGCCTTCTGCTCAGGTCAGAGTTCTGGGATCGAGCCCCGTGTTGGGCTCCCCGCTTAGCGAGGGTCTGCTTCTCCGTCTTTCTGACACTCCCCCGGCTCGTGCTTTTTCTCTTCCTGTCAAATAAATAAATAAAATCTGAAAAAAAATAAAGACAACAGGTCTCTGTATATTGACTTTATATCCTGCAGCTTTCTTGAATTTGTTTATTCTAACAGTTTTTTTTTTTTTTTTTTTTTTTTTTTTTTTGTGGAATCTTTTGGGATTTCATGTCATTTGCAAATAGTGACCGTTTTCCTGTATGGATTTCATATCTTTCTCTTTTTTTAAAATGATGTTAGTCACCCTACAGTACTTCATTTGTTTTTGATGTAGTGTTCCAGGATTCATTGTTTGCATATAACACCTAGTGCTCATTATGACACGTGCCCTCCTTAATACCCATCACCAGGATAACCCATTCCCCTACCCCTCCCTTTCTGCAACCTTCAGTTTGTTTCCCAGTGTCAATAGTCTCTCATGGTTCATCTCCCCCTCTCATTCCCCACCTTCACTTTTCCCTTCCTTCTCCTAATGTCCTCCATGCTATTCCTTCCATTCCACATAGGAGTGAAACCATATGATAATTGTCTTTCTCTGCTTGACTTAATTTCACTTAGCATAATCCCCTCCTGGTCCATCCACGTTGGTGCAAATGGTGGGTATTCATCCTTTCTGATGACTGAGTAATATTCCATTGTATAGATGAACCACATCTTCTTTGTCCATTCATCTGCTGAAGGACATCTTGGCTCCTTCCACAGTTTGGCTATTAGGGACATTGCTGCTATGAACATTGGGATACAGGTGCCCCTTCTTTTCATTACTCTGTGTCTATGGGGTAAATACCCAGTAGTGCAATTGGTGGGTCGTAGGATAGCTCTGTGTTCAACGTCTTGAGGAATCTCCATATTGTTTTCAAAAGTGGCTGTACCAGCTTGAATTCTCACGAGTAGTGGTAGAGGGCTCCCCTTTCTCCACATCCTCTCTGACTTTTTTTTATTTCCTGTCTTGTTAATTTCTTCTCAAGATTTTATTTATTTATTCCACAGAGATAGAGACAGCCAGCGAGAGAGGGAACACAAGCAGGGGGAGTGGGAGAGGAAGAAGCAGGCTCATAGCGGAGGAGCCTGATGTGGGGCTCCATCCCATAATGCTGGGATCACGCCCTGAGCCGATGGCAGACGCTTAACCGCTGTGCCACCCAGGTGCCCCCGGCCTTGTTAATTTTAACCATTCTAGCTGGTGTAAGGTGGTATCTCATTGTAGTTTTGATTTGTATTTGCCTGATGGCAAGTGATGTGGAGCATTTTTTTCATGTGTCTGTTGGCCATTTGTATGTCTTCTCTGGACAAGTATCTCTTTGTGTCTTCTGCCCATTTTTTGGGTGTCGAGTTTGAGGAGTTCTTTATAGATCTTGGATACCAGCCCTTTATCTGTAATATCATTTGCAGATATCTTCTTCGATTCCGTAGGTTGCCTTTTTGTTTTGTTGATCGTTTGCTTTGCCGTGCAGAAACTTTTTATCTTGATGAAGTGCCAATAGTTCATTTTTGCTTTTATTTCCTTTGCCTTTAGAGACGTGGCTTGCAAGAAGTTGTTGTGTCCAAGGTTGAAGAGTTCTTTTGATTTTGATATGCGACAGGAATCCATTATCTTTCTTTCCTGATTGCATTCGAGTCCTCTGTCTTTCTTGGTGAGTCTAGCTAAGTTTGTCAGTTTTGTTTATCTTTCCAAAAAAGGCAGCTCTCATTTTCATTGTGTGGTTTTTTTTTTTTTTTTGTCTTTTTAGTCTCTGTTGGATTTATTTATGCATTCCTTTTTGTTATTTCCTTATTTCTACTAATTTGGGGCTTTGTTTGCTGTTTTTTTTTTTTCTACTTCTTTACCACAGAAATCAGGTTGTTTATTGGAGAGCATTCTCATGGATTGATGAAGACTTGAATTTCTATGAACGTCCCCCCCGTAGAGCTACTTTTGCTGCATCCCATAAGTTTTTGTAGGTTGTCTTTTTCATCAGTGTCAAGGTACTTCTAAATTTTTTTTGATTTCTTCTTTGACTGTTGGTTGTTCAGTAGCATGTTGTTAAATCTCCACATATTTTTTTAAGATTATTTAAGTATCTGGCAGAGAGTGAGACAGCGAGAGAGGGAACGCAAGCAGGGGGGTGGGAGAGGGAGAAGCGGGCTTCCCACTGAGCAAGGAGCCTGATTCGGGGCTAGATCCCAGGCTCCTGGGATCACGACCTGAGCTGAAGGCAGATCCTTAATGACTGAGCCACCCAGGCCCCCCAATCTCCACCTGTTTTTGACTGTCCCATTTTTTTCTTGAGACTGATTTCTAGTTTCATATCATTGTGGTTGGACAAGATTTGTAGCAGAAGGTGAAGAGAGCATTCAGATGAAAGGTTTGTTTCCTGGAGGGTTTTCTGAGGGCAGACCATGAGTTCCGTGGGGACGGAGGAAGGTTTTGTGAGACGGGGGGTGGGGTTAACCCTTGTTAGAATTACTGACTACTACCATGCAGGCTGTGTGCTACCGTTCACACCGTAGTCCTGATGGGCTTGTACTTCATTAGAAATATTTTCTAGGAGGTGTAGGCATAGGCTTCTCTAAAAGAAAGGTGCCATGTGGGTTCATGGCATGACCCCAGGTCAGCAACCAGGATGTATGGTATTGTGGGGGATCAGAACCAGGCTTTCTGTGGGAAGTGACGGAAATAGGGTATGGTGAGCTCCATGACCTCATAGGTGAGGTCCCGAGTGACCCACTGGGTGTTGGGTTCCGTGGATCTGTTTCATCAGGTGCTGTGGAATTCAGGGACACCCTCCTGTCTGTGGATTTGTGTGGAGACAGGTAGACATCAGTGTCTGGCCAGGCACGAGGGTCGCACTGGACCACCACCAGAGGTGCAGCATGCGGGGGAGCCACTGCTTGGTTTCCACGAAAGCTGACCAGGGTCTGTGACCGTGATTCCTAGCAGCTGCAAGGGGAGAGGAGGCCGGGGGTGGTGCACACTTCCTAGACTTGTGGTCAGGACTAGTCTGGAGCCCACTGAAGTCAGCCACACCTGGCACAGAAGGCCCCCAGTCAGTGTAGCTGTGGGCACTGCTCCCATGGCACTTTCGGGCCGGCTCCATGCTGCCACCTCCTGCTTTTCATCATCATCTTCAAGGTCGTGTGCCTCTGCTCTTGCCCCATGGCCTCCGGGGTATTGTCCGTCCTCCATCTGGCCCTCGTCCCTGGTGCCCTGTGCAGTCCGATGCCAGGGTAGCCTTCTCGAGACAAACATCTGGCCCTGATGGAACACTTCCATGGATCTCGTGTGATGCGAGGATGATGTCCTGCCCTGGAAGGGGGCTGCAGGTCCCCAATCAGGAGAGCCATGTCTCCCTTTTCAGCATGGCCTGCCCTCCCCTCAGTCTTCTTCAGGGAAGCTCTCCCCACTTCCTGAGATGACAGCTCTGAACTTAAAAGTGAATGTTATTTTACATATCTCTATGCCTTAGTTCATCCATGGCATGTCTTTCAACGCCGTTAGTGGTTTTTTTTTTTTTTTTAGCAGTTCCGAAGGGCTGTCTGCTCAAGGAGGGGATGACCTGGGTGGGGCAGCTTTCCCTCTCATCTCCCTCAGCCTGTCGCTGAGCCCTGGGGCCAGCTGTCCCACTGAGGATTGAGGGACCCGAGCCAGCCCATCCTGAGCCCAGGCTGTGTGTCAGCTGTGTAGACTGATGCGTGTCGGAGCGGTGGGCAGCTGGCATAGGCCAGGGGCAGGCAGTGTCTCCCCATTCCTTCCCTCCCTTCCTCCCAGAGGTAGCTCAGAGCAGCCTTCAACCCCTGCATCTCCAGATCCCTTGACCTATGCCTCCTGTGTTCAGCTGGTGACCTTGGAGTTTCGCATGGATTCTACCTCCCATACCCTCTCCTGTAGCAGTTCCTGGATCAGGGGAGGGGTCGGACCCTTGTCTGATTTTGGTCTTCTTCCTGTCCCGCACCAAGCCCACTCACCTTTGCATCTTCCATGTATGTGCTTGGAAGCAAGTCCATCCACAGGGAACCTATTAGCCAAATGGATCCAGGTAATGAACATTGAAGTAGAGATCCAGGATCCATAATAAACCTGCTCGGAAACCTGTCCCAAAGTCTGTGACTCTCTCACACTGAAACAGAAACAATAATAGCTTTCTGGACTGTGAAGTGACATGTGTCTCTACTTCCAATCTTGAAGGCATAGGTGCTGAGCCTGGACAGAAAAGGACCATGGCTCCCGTGGGCTGGGATCCACAGTAAGAACTCAGTGAAATCTGAATTCGAGGCATAGAATGAATAATTATTGTAGAGTGAATCCTCCCAAGTAGGGCTTATGCACATTGCAGAGGAAAAGCTTTTTCAAAGAGGTTCCTGAAAGAAAAATCTTTTTAAAAAATTTATTTTAATTCCAGTAGAGCTAACATACAGTGTTACATTCGTTTCAGGTGTACAAGAGAGTGATTCAGTAATTCTATATATTACTCAGTGGTCATCCAGAAAAGTGTCCTCTTAATCCGCTTCATCTATTTCACTCATCCCTCTATGCACCTCCTCCTCTCTGGTAACCATCCGTTTTGTTCTCTCTTGTTAAGAGTTTGTATTTTGCCAGGCCCATACTCAGGCAACCCTGTTTGGGTAGAGTTTCCGTGTCCCCTGCGAGGGGGGATGGGGGTGGGCACGCTGTGAGCCGGTATTTCCAGGCTTTTGTTCCCTGGCGGCTTTCTCTGGCGGTCTGCTGTGCCTCTTCTGAGAGTCAGAGCAGCAGAGGCTGAATTGTCACAGAACAGAGGGATTGCGGCCCATTCTCCACCGATGTTCTGGCCACTTTAACTCCGTTACTGTTGGTGCTGCTCAACCCTGTAGCGTCCCGGGATGTGCGCCCCACACCCGGCGTCCCTGCCCTCCCTTCCAGGGCAGGCGCGTCTCTGTCCTTTGTGTTTCTAATGCCGCCAGCCGCCAGCCGCCAGCCGCCCCCAAGCGCTCCCGGATCTCCCGGTCTCAGTCTGGATCCCGTGAGCACACCAGGATTCCGGAGTTCCGTGAGAAGCCTGGTGGCGCGCGCACCCGGTTCAGGGTCTCGGTCTGCTGTTTCGTGGGTGCCGACCGCGAGTCCGCCCGCTCCCCCGTGCAGGTGGCCCGCCAACCGCCAGCCGCCCTGCACGCGCTCCAGAAGCTCCTGGTCTCAGTCTGGATCCCGTGAGCACACCGGGATTCAGGAATTCCGTGAGAAGCCTGGTGGCGCGCGCACCCGGTTCAGGGTCTCAGTCTGCTGTTTCGCGGGTGCCGACCGTGAGTCCGTCCGCTCCCCCGTGCAGGTGGCCTGCCAGCTGCCAGCTGCCCCGCATGCGCTCCGGGAGCTCCCGGTCTCAGTCTGGATCCCGTGAGCACACGGGATTCCCGGGTTCCGCGAGATGCCTGGTGGCGCGCGCTCCCGGCTCACCGGTCTCAGTCCGCTCTCTCGCGGGTGCCCTCTGTGAGTGCGCCCGCTCCCCCCGTGCAGGTGGCTGCCGCTTCCCGGCGCCCGAACGCGGCGGCTCCCTCCCCCTTCCGTTTATCTTCCGATATCTGTGCCCGGTTTCACGGCTCCCCGCTTCGTACCTCAATACTCAGCGCTGGAGATGTTCATTTGTAGAGATCCAGATGTATCTTCCTGCGTCTCAGGCTGATTCCGTGGTTGTTTAGGCTGGTCTGGTACCTATCCAGCTCGACTCAGGGGACCTGTGAAAAAGGGGTCCCCTACTCCTCCGCCATCTTAACTCGTCTCTTGTACCTGAAATAGTATTTAAAAACACTCAGCTCAGCCTCTTCTACAAAGTGAGCCAATGCTTATAAACAAGGCTAAAATATTCCCTTACCGGCGATGACTTCCCAGCCATCGTAGTGTTTAACTGGTATGACTGTGACTTACATTAGTCAACATTTGCAGAGAAAGAACTTAGTGCATCCAGGGGGCACTTCATGTTGAAATTAGTTTGTGACAATGAGCTACTGTGTTTTATACTGTAGTCCAAGGGAATGGTGCCAGACATCTCTAAGGTGTCTAGCAGTTCTACAATTCTGATTTTAAGTGGTCTGTGTGCTTCAGAGATTTGGGCAGGAGAAGGGCAGGAGTCCAGAGACTGTGAACACTTCTGTTACCTGTGCTGACCATGGAGCAGGTAGCCTTCTGTGGGCATCATTTTGATTTCTTGGTACTCTTGTGAAAGGTGCTTTTGTCTCAAATTCCTCCATTTAGGAGCAATTATAATGATAAAAGTAATGTTTATCTTATATCATCTGTGGGCCCTGATCCTGGGCTCCCAGGGAAGCTATCCTTTAACATTTTACCCGGCTCAAAATGACTGGGCAAAACCTCAAAGCATGGGCCCTATTTCTGCCCCAAGCACATGTTGTACATCTGTTTCGAGAAGAAAACAATAACCAAAAATGCCAACATGAAGATAAGAAAAAATCAAGAACCTCTTTGGCTCCCATAAGATTAAAGTCATACTGACATGTACATACTGAAAATGCATGAAATCATTGCATGTCCTAAAGCCCAAGCCTTGGAGGGTCTGAGAGCCACTGACCTTGCCCAGAACCAGGCACACCCCAGCAGGGAGGGCTGGTGCAGAAAGGGAAGGGGCAGGACGCTGAGGGTGGTCTGCAGCTAGAGGGGTCCCTGGAAGGGGCCAGGTGTGTGGGGGGAGCCCGGCCCACGACCCCACCCATGCCCGTGCTGGGTGTTGAGTAGAGGAGGCGCCTCTTGGACCCCCTGCACTTTCAGGGTTCCAGGGGCTTGAGGGCGGGTTGCCCGGCATCCAAGGGGCTAGGGCACCACCCTCCCCGACCAATCACCGCTTGGGGGTGGAGCTACGTCTCTGTGGGCGGTCCCAGAGTTGCAGCGGGTTGCAGACCTGGGGCAGAAGAAGGGGCACTGGGAGAGAGAGAGTTGCCCTGCGGAGGTCCGGGCTGGTGAGTGAGCAGCATGCCCCGGGGTGGGGGTCGGGGGGTAGGGTGCGCCCCAGGTGGGAGGCAGGGTTCTGGAAGGGCACGTGGAGAGGGTTCATTGTGGGGACTCAGGTGAGTTTTCTTTTTCCCTTTAAAGTCTCTTCCGCCCCATGTCCTCAACTGGCCTTATTCCCCATACCCGTGAACTCCAGGGCGCCCACTCACCTGAGCTTTTGTGGGATGGGTTGCAGAATTTCAGGGTTTCCCCTGTTCCCCGGGAAGAGTGCGGGCAAGGACCTCACAGAATCCCCACCTTCAGTGGGGTGTCCCCCGGTTCTCTGACACAGTGCAGGTGATGCATCTTGAGCAGTACCCCGAGTTCAGCAGGGTGTGCCCTGGTCCCCCAGGCACAGGTGTGGCAGTAGCAAGCCCCAGAGCCATCCCCCAACTTCAGCATTATGCCCCGTGTGCCCCCGAGTTAGTGGTAATTGGCTGTTAGAATCATGCAGGAAAATCCTCCAGGTGGGGGCCTGGAGGCGGGCGTAAACCAGACCCCACTCTAGTTGCATTGGGAATAGACGAATTGAGGGTTTCTTTAGAAGAGTAAGTCTGCTTTCCAGAAAAGGCAAGGTCATTGGTCTATTGAGAATGAAGATAATTAGTGCTAAACAACAAGTATGTGTTGCCCCTTCGTCCAGAAACCGAAGCAGGTGTGCAGGCTTTAGGTCAGAGGTGCCTTCTTCTCCCCAGCTGACAGCACTTCTCTGCTCTGGCTCCATGAGACTCGAGGTTTTGAACGTCAGCATCTGAGTCAGGGAGGCAGCTTGTCACAGGACGCCAGTGTTCAGAGAAAACACAGCTATTTTGGCATAATGTCCTATCTATGTCAGGACTGGAGGTAAAACCTCTCATTATCCCAAAACCTCCTGGGCTTTTCTCTTTTCTCTAGTTGAGCCACAAAGTAAAATTGAAGTAGCTGTCAGCATTCTGGGTTTGGTGCAAGAATTACTTAGTTTCCCTGCAGGTAGAACTTTGCAGGGGATCACAATTTCTCTGTCCATTTATTGCTTACAAATGTATTTTGACTATCTGTTTCCTAGGAACCCTCTTTTATTAGAAAGGGAAGGTGAGATTCACTCTGTGCCTGTTTGTAACATCTAATTTGTTCCTTCGTCTAACAATGTTTATTCAATTGGGCCTAAGATATGGTTGAGTGGCCAGCATCTAGAGTTAGGTGGCTTTTTTTCATCTGATACAGACTTGGATGATGTCATTTGACAAAGGTGATGTTTCATCATTGATTAGTTTATTCACCAGAAGAGTTAAAATTAGGGTGGAGGGAAAATTCAAAATTATCCAAATGGGCCTGTTCCTGTTTAAAAGTTGAGCTTGACTTTCTAGTTTTACTATTATCTCGATATTTTGAGGTGCCATATTCTGTCTGTAGTTTCTTTGGTGGTGGAGTCAGAAGGAGAGTCTGGGAATTCTTTTGGATAGTGGCATGCTGGTGGCTTCAAGGGGCTTGGCGTCAGGAGCCTTGGGGTGAATTCTGCAACTGCTTGCCTGACCCTGGGTGCATCTCGCAGAGGTTTTGTTTCCTCTTATGAAATTGCCAGCAGATAATGTTCTGCTTAAAGGGGAACCCTCCCATCCTGTTGGTGGGAATGCAGAGTGGTGCAGACAGTCTGGGAAACAGTGTGGGGGTTCCTCAAAAAGTTAAACATTGAACAACCACATGATCCAGCAATTGCTCTCCTAGGTGCTTACCCAAAAGATACAAAAATGCACATTCGAAGGGGGTACATGCACCATGATGTTTATAGCAACAATGTCCACAGTAGCCAAACTATGGAGAGAATCCCAAAGTCCATGCACTGATGAATGGATAAAGCAGATGTGGGATACGTATATATATGTATATATGTATATGTGTGTGTATATATATATATATGGGAATATGACCCAGCTTCAAAAAGAATGAAATCTTACCATTTGCAAGGATGTGGATGGATCTAGAGTGTATTAAGCTAAGCAAAATTAGTGAGGAAAGACAAATATCCTATGCTCTCACGCTTGTGGAATTTCAGAAAGAAAACAGATGAACAGAGTTGAGGGGTGATGAGAAAGGCAAACAAGGAAATAGACTCAACCTTGGAGAACAAACTGAGTGTTGCTGCAGGACAGGGGCGTGGGGGGAAGAGTTAAATGGGTGAGGGGTATTAAGGAGGGCGCTTGTGATGAGCACCGGGTACTGTATGCAGGTGAGGAATCACTAAATCCTACCCCTGAAGCGAATATTCCATGGCATGTGAACTAACTGGAATTTAAGTAAAAGAAGAAAGGAAAAAGTGTTCTGCTTCATGAAGAGTGAGGTAAAATTGTAGTGATTTGGGCTGTACTGTTCTATAGATGATAGTTGTAAAACACCCTGTTGTAAGATACACTAGTTTCTTATCACATAAGGAGTCCTCAGAAAGCTGCAATGAAAGATTCAGATCTCAGAGCATGTTCATGTTCCACTGATATGTTACAGTTTGCACAGGTAGGACAGAAGGAGAGAAAGGCAACAGAAGGGGAAAGTAGGTGTGAACCTTTCATTAGTTAGCATTATAGCTTTCTCATGAAAGCCTTGCGCCAGTGTGATTTTGCAAGAAGAGGGGGAATCCGGGAGCTTTGCAGGAGACGGGGGAGTTCCAGGTCTGGGTAAAGCTGACAGGGGTCCCAGAGGAGAGCTGAATGCATTCTGCAGCAGGGTGTGGGCAGGGTGGGCTCCAGGGGTGGCTGTGGGTCTCCTGTGTGAGAGTTGTGACAGGTGAGGGCTGTGTGCAAGTTCCTGGCTGAGGACAAGTGAGGCACAGGTGGAGAGCTGGCAGAAAACCTTTTTCTGGGCCTCCAGCCTCACCCAACACACACAGCCTCACCTTCTGTCCCTGTCACTCCTATTCAGACTTCTCAGAAGGCGAGTGAGAACACATCAAGAGCATTCTAAACAGAAGGGAAAGCATGTGCAAAGGCTCTGGGGCAGGAGAATTCCAGATATGTCCAGGAGCAGCAAGAAGGCCCTGTGGCCACAGGGGACAGCTTAGGACATGACCTCAGGGAGGTGACAGAGGGCGACAGAAAGCCATTCCAGGGCTATAACCCCATGAGACCCTGTTTCACTAGGCCATCGTGGCTACAGCGTTGAGAACAGATGACAGAGGGTTGAAGATGGCAAGGCAGGTCAATGACGAAGCTTTTCCAGGAACTCAGGCACTGTGGACCAGACAGGTGGCCTTGGATGGAGTGGTTAGACCTATTCTGGGTCCATTTTGAAGATGGAGCTCACAGGATTTGCTGATGAGTTAGCTATTAGGAGCAGGAGAACGGAGGAATTGGGGTAACTCCCAGCTGTTGTGGGTTGTCCTGATCGAGGGGAAGGAGAGGGTTTCTGGGGTAAGGAGGTAGTCCGTGTTCCGCATGCTGAGGAAGGTGCCTTTCCCGGTGGATCTGCTGAGGTTTGTGTCTGGGAGAACCTTTCACATCTCCTCCCTCAGCAATGCTCAAGTACAAGTATCCCCCAGCTTTTAAACGTTCACAGTAAGACACTTGGCTTTCTTGAAAGAACTACGTTATTACCCAGCTTCAGTGAGAGGAAGAGACCTAAAGAGGATTTCCCTCTTATGAAAAAAGGTGAACAGTGAGAATCGCGTTCAGCATCTGTTTTGGGGAGAAGCACGACAGAGGCGGCGTGCACCCCAACCAGCTCCTTCCGCTGGGAACCGCTCTCCGCATCCAGCCACCAGCACTTTGAATTGTGTCTGTGAGCCTCTGCTGTGCTTTATCTTCATTTATGCTGGGCCTCCGTTAGAAACTTGTGTCCTGAGGCCTAAGAAAAGCCAAAGAGAAGGAATCTTGGAGTCTGAGCACACTGTCCAATTTTTCCGTGTAAATGAACGGTCATCCCTTCTTTACACCATTTCTGCTGTGCAAGGTTTCTCAGAAGCCCTGTACTTTCAAAGAGCAGGGAAACCTATACCCCATGCTGCGGGGTTAGTTTTAGTCTCCATGCTGGACAGAACATTTCATGACTGTCGGATTTTCTCACTCAAACATTGAGACTTGGACCACCTTCACCCGTTTCTACCACCCCATCCCCGAATCTGGCACCTACCAATCTGCTCTCAGTATCTATGTGTTCAGTATTTGTTTATTCCACGTGGAATGTACATGAGAGCATCTGGTATTTGTCTTTCTGTGTCTGAGTTACTTGGCATAAGGCCCCCAAGGTCTGTGTTTCCATGTCTGGTTCTTGTGAATAATGCTGCAGTGAACGTGGGAGTGCATCTGTCTTTTTGAGGCAGTATTTTTGTGTTCTCCAAATCAATACTCAGTAGAGCCATTACTGGGTCATGTGGTAGTTGTATTTATTTTTTCAGGAACCTCCATACCGTTTGTCACAGTGGCTGCACCAATTTCCATTCCCACCAGCAGCGCACAGTGTCTCCTCGTCTGCACGCCCTTGACCCCACCTGGTGTCTGTCTCTGGGACAATTGCTGTTCCAACAGTTGTGAGGGGATAGCCGATTGTGGGTTTGACTGATGTTTCCCTGACGATGCTCAGTGATGTCGAACAACTTTTTCTGTCTGTTGGCACCTGTGTGCCATCTTTGGACAGTATCTATTCACATATTCACCCCATTTTTTATACAGTTTTTTTTTGTTTTGATTTGTATGAGTGTTGTGTGCATTTTGGATATTAGCCTCTTCTCACACATATGATTCGCAGATATTTTTTTCTTATTGGGTCAGTGGCCTTTTAAGTTTTTGATGGTTTCTTTTGCCGTGTGGAAGATTTCAGTTTGATGTTGTTCCACTTGTTTATTTTTGCTTTTGTTGCCTTTGCATTTGGTGTCCGATCTGAAGACTCTTTGCCAAAACCAATGTCGAGAGACTTAGTACCTGTGTCTTCTTGGAGGTTTATGGATTCGGGTCTTATGTTCAAATCATTCATCCATTAAAAATTTTGTGTGTGGTGTAAGAAAGTGACCCAGTTATATTCTTCTGCATTTAGTGTCCAGTTTGCCTGTTACCGCTCACTGAAGAGACAGTCCTTCCCTCATGGCATATCTTCTGCTGCTGTGTCGTAAGTTAGGGTCATCTACGTGTGGGTAAGTTTCTGAGCTTTCTGTTCTGTTCCACTGACCTGGTGTCTGTGTTTCTGCCAGTACCATCCTGTTTAGATGACAACAGCTTTGTAATCTAGCTTGAAATCCAGGAGTGTGTTGACTGCACCTTTCTTTCTCCAGGTTGCTTTGGGTATTTGGGGTCTTTTGTGATTCCATACAAGTTTGAGGACTGTTTTCTATTTCCTCGAATAATGCCACTGGAATTCAGATGGGGATTTCATCACATCTGTCGATTGCTTTGGGTACGATGGACATGTTCACATAATTAACTCTTCCAGTTAAGGAGCATGGCGTATGCTTCCATTTGTTTGTGTTGCCTTCCAAATCTTTGACCCATACATTCTGCCCCCCTCGACACACATGTTTTTCATTTCTTTTCTGCCATGTGTTGAGTGTACTATGTCTTTCTCATTGTTGGTTACTTTTATTCCTAGATTTTTTTTTTGATGCAATTGTAAATGGCATTGCTTTTTTAATTTCTCTTTGCGAAAGTGTGTCATCAGTATACAGAAATGCAAGAAGTTGGGTCATCTGGGTGGCTCCATAGGTGAAGCGTCTGCCTTCTGCTCAGGTCAGAGTTCTGGGATCGAGCCCCGTGTTGGGCTCCCCGCTTAGCGAGGGTCTGCTTCTCCGTCTTTCTGACACTCCCCCGGCTCGTGCTTTTTCTCTTCCTGTCAAATAAATAAATAAAATCTGAAAAAAATAAAGACAACAGGTCTCTGTATATTGACTTTATATCCTGCAGCTTTCTTGAATTTGTTTATTCTAACAGTTTTTTTTTTTTTTTTTTTTTTTTTTTTTTTGTGGAATCTTTTGGGATTTCATGTCATTTGCAAATAGTGACCGTTTTCCTGTATGGATTTCATATCTTTCTCTTTTTTTAAAATGATGTTAGTCACCCTACAGTACTTCATTTGTTTTTGATGTAGTGTTCCAGGATTCATTGTTTGCATATAACACCTAGTGCTCATTATGACACGTGCCCTCCTTAATACCCATCACCAGGATAACCCATTCCCCTACCCCTCCCTTTCTGCAACCTTCAGTTTGTTTCCCAGTGTCAATAGTCTCTCATGGTTCATCTCCCCCTCTCATTCCCCACCTTCACTTTTCCCTTCCTTCTCCTAATGTCCTCCATGCTATTCCTTCCATTCCACATAGGAGTGAAACCATATGATAATTGTCTTTCTCTGCTTGACTTAATTTCACTTAGCATAATCCCCTCCTGGTCCATCCACGTTGGTGCAAATGGTGGGTATTCATCCTTTCTGATGACTGAGTAATATTCCATTGTATAGATGAACCACATCTTCTTTGTCCATTCATCTGCTGAAGGACATCTTGGCTCCTTCCACAGTTTGGCTATTAGGGACATTGCTGCTATGAACATTGGGATACAGGTGCCCCTTCTTTTCATTACTCTGTGTCTATGGGGTAAATACCCAGTAGTGCAATTGGTGGGTCGTAGGATAGCTCTGTGTTCAACGTCTTGAGGAATCTCCATATTGTTATCAAAAGTGGCTGTACCAGCTTGAATTCTCACGAGTAGTGGTAGAGGGCTCCCCTTTCTCCACATCCTCTCTGACTTTTTTTTATTTCCTGTCTTGTTAATTTCTTCTCAAGATTTTATTTATTTATTCCACAGAGATAGAGACAGCCAGCGAGAGAGGGAACACAAGCAGGGGGAGTGGGAGAGGAAGAAGCAGGCTCATAGCGGAGGAGCCTGATGTGGGGCTCCATCCCATAATGCTGGGATCACGCCCTGAGCCGATGGCAGACGCTTAACCGCTGTGCCACCCAGGTGCCCCCGGCCTTGTTAATTTTAACCATTCTAACTGGTGTAAGGTGGTATCTCATTGTAGTTTTGATTTGTATTTGCCTGATGGCAAGTGATGTGGAGCATTTTTTCATGTGTCTGTTGGCCATTTGTATGTCTTCTCTGGACAAGTATCTCTTTGTGTCTTCTGCCCATTTTTTGGGTGTCGAGTTTGAGGAGTTCTTTATAGATCTTGGATACCAGCCCTTTATCTGTAATATCATTTGCAGATATCTTCTTCGATTCCGTAGGTTGCCTTTTTGTTTTGTTGATCGTTTGCTTTGCCGTGCAGAAACTTTTTATCTTGATGAAGTGCCAATAGTTCATTTTTGCTTTTATTTCCTTTTCCTTTAGAGACGTGGCTTGCAAGAAGTTGTTGTGTCCAAGGTTGAAGAGTTCTTTTGATTTTGATATGAGACAGGAATCCATTATCTTTCTTTCCTGATTGCATTCGAGTCCTCTGTCTTTCTTGGTGAGTCTAGCTAAGTTTGTCAGTTTTGTTTATCTTTCCAAAAAAGGCAGCTCTCATTTTCATTGTGTGGTTTTTTTTTTTTTTTGTCTTTTTAGTCTCTGTTGGATTTATTTATGCATTCCTTTTTGTTATTTCCTTATTTCTACTAATTTGGGGCTTTGTTTGCTGTTTTTTTTTTCTACTTCTTTACCACAGAAATCAGGTTGTTTATTGGAGAGCATTCTCATGGATTGATGAAGACTTGAATTTCTATGAACGTCCCCCCCGTAGAGCTACTTTTGCTGCATCCCATAAGTTTTTGTAGGTTGTCTTTTTCATCAGTGTCAAGGTACTTCTAAATTTTTTTTGATTTCTTCTTTGACTGTTGGTTGTTCAGTAGCATGTTGTTAAATCTCCACATATTTTTTTAAGATTATTTAAGTATCTGGCAGAGAGTGAGACAGCGAGAGAGGGAACGCAAGCAGGGGGGTGGGAGAGGGAGAAGCGGGCTTCCCACTGAGCAAGGAGCCTGATTCGGGGCTAGATCCCAGGCTCCTGGGATCACGACCTGAGCTGAAGGCAGATCCTTAATGACTGAGCCACCCAGGCCCCCCAATCTCCACCTGTTTTTGACTGTCCCATTTTTTTCTTGAGACTGATTTCTAGTTTCATATCATTGTGGTTGGACAAGATTTGTAGCAGAAGGTGAAGAGAGCATTCAGATGAAAGGTTTGTTTCCTGGAGGGTTTTCTGAGGGCAGACCATGAGTTCCGTGGGGACGGAGGAAGGTTTTGTGAGACGGGGGGTGGGGTTAACCCTTGTTAGAATTACTGACTACTACCATGCAGGCTGTGTGCTACCGTTCACACCGTAGTCCTGATGGGCTTGTACTTCATTAGAAATATTTTCTAGGAGGTGTAGGCATAGGCTTCTCTAAAAGAAAGGTGCCATGTGGGTTCATGGCATGACCCCAGGTCAGCAACCAGGATGTATGGTATTGTGGGGGATCAGAACCAGGCTTTCTGTGGGAAGTGACGGAAATAGGGTATGGTGAGCTCCATGACCTCATAGGTGAGGTCCCGAGTGACCCACTGGGTGTTGGGTTCCGTGGATCTGTTTCATCAGGTGCTGTGGAATTCAGGGACACCCTCCTGTCTGTGGATTTGTGTGGAGACAGGTAGACATCAGTGTCTGGCCAGGCACGAGGGTCGCACTGGACCACCACCAGAGGTGCAGCATGCGGGGGAGCCACTGCTTGGTTTCCACGAAAGCTGACCAGGGTCTGTGACCGTGATTCCTAGCAGCTGCAAGGGGAGAGGAGGCCGGGGGTGGTGCACACTTCCTAGACTTGTGGTCAGGACTAGTCTGGAGCCCACTGAAGTCAGCCACACCTGGCACAGAAGGCCCCCAGTCAGTGTAGCTGTGGGCACTGCTCCCATGGCACTTTCGGGCCGGCTCCATGCTGCCACCTCCTGCTTTTCATCATCATCTTCAAGGTCGTGTGCCTCTGCTCTTGCCCCATGGCCTCCGGGGTATTGTCCGTCCTCCATCTGGCCCTCGTCCCTGGTGCCCTGTGCAGTCCGATGCCAGGGTAGCCTTCTCGAGACAAACATCTGGCCCTGATGGAACACTTCCATGGATCTCGTGTGATGCGAGGATGATGTCCTGCCCTGGAAGGGGGCTGCAGGTCCCCAATCAGGAGAGCCATGTCTCCCTTTTCAGCATGGCCTGCCCTCCCCTCAGTCTTCTTCAGGGAAGCTCTCCCCACTTCCTGAGATGACAGCTCTGAACTTAAAAGTGAATGTTATTTTACATATCTCTATGCCTTAGTTCATCCATGGCATGTCTTTCAACGCCGTTAGTGGTTTTTTTTTTTTTTTTTAGCAGTTCCGAAGGGCTGTCTGCTCAAGGAGGGGATGACCTGGGTGGGGCAGCTTTCCCTCTCATCTCCCTCAGCCTGTCGCTGAGCCCTGGGGCCAGCTGTCCCACTGAGGATTGAGGGACCCGAGCCAGCCCATCCTGAGCCCAGGCTGTGTGTCAGCTGTGTAGACTGATGCGTGTCGGAGCGGTGGGCAGCTGGCATAGGCCAGGGGCAGGCAGTGTCTCCCCATTCCTTCCCTCCCTTCCTCCCAGAGGTAGCTCAGAGCAGCCTTCAACCCCTGCATCTCCAGATCCCTTGACCTATGCCTCCTGTGTTCAGCTGGTGACCTTGGAGTTTCGCATGGATTCTACCTCCCATACCCTCTCCTGTAGCAGTTCCTGGATCAGGGGAGGGGTCGGACCCTTGTCTGATTTTGGTCTTCTTCCTGTCCCGCACCAAGCCCACTCACCTTTGCATCTTCCATGTATGTGCTTGGAAGCAAGTCCATCCACAGGGAACCTATTAGCCAAATGGATCCAGGTAATGAACATTGAAGTAGAGATCCAGGATCCATAATAAACCTGCTCGGAAACCTGTCCCAAAGTCTGTGACTCTCTCACACTGAAACAGAAACAATAATAGCTTTCTGGACTGTGAAGTGACATGTGTCTCTACTTCCAATCTTGAAGGCATAGGTGCTGAGCCTGGACAGAAAAGGACCATGGCTCCCGTGGGCTGGGATCCACAGTAAGAACTCAGTGAAATCTGAATTCGAGGCATAGAATGAATAATTATTGTAGAGTGAATCCTCCCAAGTAGGGCTTATGCACATTGCAGAGGAAAAGCTTTTTCAAAGAGGTTCCTGAAAGAAAAATCTTTTTAAAAAATTTATTTTAATTCCAGTAGAGCTAACATACAGTGTTACATTCGTTTCAGGTGTACAAGAGAGTGATTCAGTAATTCTATATATTACTCAGTGGTCATCCAGAAAAGTGTCCTCTTAATCCGCTTCATCTATTTCACTCATCCCTCTATGCACCTCCTCCTCTCTGGTAACCATCCGTTTTGTTCTCTCTTGTTAAGAGTTTGTATTTTGCCAGGCCCATACTCAGGCAACCCTGTTTGGGTAGAGTTTCCGTGTCCCCTGCGAGGGGGGATGGGGGTGGGCACGCTGTGAGCCGGTATTTCCAGGCTTTTGTTCCCTGGCGGCTTTCTCTGGCGGTCTGCTGTGCCTCTTCTGAGAGTCAGAGCAGCAGAGGCTGAATTGTCACAGAACAGAGGGATTGCGGCCCATTCTCCACCGATGTTCTGGCCACTTTAACTCCGTTACTGTTGGTGCTGCTCAACCCTGTAGCGTCCCGGGATGTGCGCCCCACACCCGGCGTCCCTGCCCTCCCTTCCAGGGCAGGCGCGTCTCTGTCCTTTGTGTTTCTAATGCCGCCAGCCGCCAGCCGCCAGCCGCCCCCGCGCGCTCCCGGATCTCCCGGTCTCAGTCTGGATCCCGTGAGCACACCAGGATTCCGGAGTTCCGTGAGAAGCCTGGTGGCGCGCGCACCCGGTTCAGGGTCTCGGTCTGCTGTTTCGTGGGTGCCGACCGCGAGTCCGCCCGCTCCCCCGTGCAGGTGGCCCGCCAACCGCCAGCCGCCCTGCGCGCGCTCCAGAAGCTCCTGGTCTCAGTCTGGATCCCGTGAGCACACCGGGATTCAGGAATTCCGTGAGAAGCCTGGTGGCGCGCGCACCCGGTTCAGGGTCTCAGTCTGCTGTTTCGCGGGTGCCGACCGTGAGTCCGTCCGCTCCCCCGTGCAGGTGGCCTGCCAGCTGCCAGCTGCCCCGCATGCGCTCCGGGAGCTCCCGGTCTCAGTCTGGATCCCGTGAGCACACGGGATTCCCGGGTTCCGCGAGATGCCTGGTGGCGCGCGCTCCCGGCTCACCGGTCTCAGTCCGCTCTCTCGCGGGTGCCCTCTGTGAGTGCGCCCGCTCCCCCCGTGCAGGTGGCTGCCGCTTCCCGGCGCCCGAACGCGGCGGCTCCCTCCCCCTTCCGTTTATCTTCCGATATCTGTGCCCGGTTTCACGGCTCCCCGCTTCGTACCTCAATACTCAGCGCTGGAGATGTTCATTTGTAGAGATCCAGATGTATCTTCCTGCGTCTCAGGCTGATTCCGTGGTTGTTTAGGCTGGTCTGGTACCTATCCAGCTCGACTCAGGGGACCTGTGAAAAAGGGGTCCCCTACTCCTCCGCCATCTTAACTCGTCTCTTGTACCTGAAATAGTATTTAAAAACACTCAGCTCAGCCTCTTCTACAAAGTGAGCCAATGCTTATAAACAAGGCTAAAATATTCCCTTACCGGCGATGACTTCCCAGCCATCGTAGTGTTTAACTGGTATGACTGTGACTTACATTAGTCAACATTTGCAGAGAAAGAACTTAGTGCATCCAGGGGGCACTTCATGTTGAAATTAGTTTGTGACAATGAGCTACTGTGTTTTATACTGTAGTCCAAGGGAATGGTGCCAGACATCTCTAAGGTGTCTAGCAGTTCTACAATTCTGATTTTAAGTGGTCTGTGTGCTTCAGAGATTTGGGCAGGAGAAGGGCAGGAGTCCAGAGACTGTGAACACTTCTGTTACCTGTGCTGACCATGGAGCAGGTAGCCTTCTGTGGGCATCATTTTGATTTCTTGGTACTCTTGTGAAAGGTGCTTTTGTCTCAAATTCCTCCATTTAGGAGCAATTATAATGATAAAAGTAATGTTTATCTTATATCATCTGTGGGCCCTGATCCTGGGCTCCCAGGGAAGCTATCCTTTAACATTTTACCCGGCTCAAAATGACTGGGCAAAACCTCAAAGCATGGGCCCTATTTCTGCCCCAAGCACATGTTGTACATCTGTTTCGAGAAGAAAACAATAACCAAAAATGCCAACATGAAGATAAGAAAAAATCAAGAACCTCTTTGGCTCCCATAAGATTAAAGTCATACTGACATGTACATACTGAAAATGCATGAAATCATTGCATGTCCTAAAGCCCAAGCCTTGGAGGGTCTGAGAGCCACTGACCTTGCCCAGAACCAGGCACACCCCAGCAGGGAGGGCTGGTGCAGAAAGGGAAGGGGCAGGACGCTGAGGGTGGTCTGCAGCTAGAGGGGTCCCTGGAAGGGGCCAGGTGTGTGGGGGGAGCCCAGCCCACGACCCCACCCATGCCTGTGCTGGGTGTTGAGTAGAGGAGGCGCCTCTTGGACCCCCTGCACTTTCAGGGTTCCAGGGGCTTGAGGGCGGGTTGCCCGGCATCCAAGGGGCTAGGGCACCACCCTCCCCGACCAATCACCGCTTGGGGGTGGAGCTACGTCTCTGTGGGCGGTCCCAGAGTTGCAGCGGGTTGCAGACCTGGGGCAGAAGAAGGGGCACTGGGAGAGAGAGAGTTGCCCTGCGGAGGTCCGGGCTGGTGAGTGAGCAGCATGTCCCGGGGTGGGGGTCGGGGGGTAGGGTGCGCCCCAGGTGGGAGGCAGGGTTCTGGAAGGGCACGTGGAGAGGGTTCATTGTGGGGACTCAGGTGAGTTTTCTTTTTCCCTTTAAAGTCTCTTCCGCCCCATGTCCTCAACTGGCCTTATTCCCCATACCCGTGAACTCCAGGGCGCCCACTCACCTGAGCTTTTGTGGGATGGGTTGCAGAATTTCAGGGTTTCCCCTGTTCCCCGGGAAGAGTGCGGGCAAGGACCTCACAGAATCCCCACCTTCAGTGGGGTGTCCCCCGGTTCTCTGACACAGTGCAGGTGATGCATCTTGAGCAGTACCCCGAGTTCAGCAGGGTGTGCCCTGGTCCCCCAGGCACAGGTGTGGCAGTAGCAAGCCCCAGAGCCATCCCCCAACTTCAGCATTATGCCCCGTGTGCCCCCGAGTTAGTGGTAATTGGCTGTTAGAATCATGCAGGAAAATCCTCCAGGTGGGGGCCTGGAGGCGGGCGTAAACCAGACCCCACTCTAGTTGCATTGGGAATAGACGAATTGAGGGTTTCTTTAGAAGAGTAAGTCTGCTTTCCAGAAAAGGCAAGGTCATTGGTCTATTGAGAATGAAGATAATTAGTGCTAAACAACAAGTATGTGTTGCCCCTTCGTCCAGAAACCGAAGCAGGTGTGCAGGCTTTAGGTCAGAGGTGCCTTCTTCTCCCCAGCTGACAGCACTTCTCTGCTCTGGCTCCATGAGACTCGAGGTTTTGAACGTCAGCATCTGAGTCAGGGAGGCAGCTTGTCACAGGACGCCAGTGTTCAGAGAAAACACAGCTATTTTGGCATAATGTCCTATCTATGTCAGGACTGGAGGTAAAACCTCTCATTATCCCAAAACCTCCTGGGCTTTTCTCTTTTCTCTAGTTGAGCCACAAAGTAAAATTGAAGTAGCTGTCAGCATTCTGGGTTTGGTGCAAGAATTACTTAGTTTCCCTGCAGGTAGAACTTTGCAGGGGATCACAATTTCTCTGTCCATTTATTGCTTACAAATGTATTTTGACTATCTGTTTCCTAGGAACCCTCTTTTATTAGAAAGGGAAGGTGAGATTCACTCTGTGCCTGTTTGTAACATCTAATTTGTTCCTTCGTCTAACAATGTTTATTCAATTGGGCCTAAGATATGGTTGAGTGGCCAGCATCTAGAGTTAGGTGGCTTTTTTTCATCTGATACAGACTTGGATGATGTCATTTGACAAAGGTGATGTTTCATCATTGATTAGTTTATTCACCAGAAGAGTTAAAATTAGGGTGGAGGGAAAATTCAAAATTATCCAAATGGGCCTGTTCCTGTTTAAAAGTTGAGCTTGACTTTCTAGTTTTACTATTATCTCGATATTTTGAGGTGCCATATTCTGTCTGTAGTTTCTTTGGTGGTGGAGTCAGAAGGAGAGTCTGGGAATTCTTTTGGATAGTGGCATGCTGGTGGCTTCAAGGGGCTTGGCGTCAGGAGCCTTGGGGTGAATTCTGCAACTGCTTGCCTGACCCTGGGTGCATCTCGCAGAGGTTTTGTTTCCTCTTATGAAATTGCCAGCAGATAATGTTCTGCTTAAAGGGGAACCCTCCCATCCTGTTGGTGGGAATGCAGAGTGGTGCAGACAGTCTGGGAAACAGTGTGGGGGTTCCTCAAAAAGTTAAACATTGAACAACCACATGATCCAGCAATTGCTCTCCTAGGTGCTTACCCAAAAGATACAAAAATGCACATTCGAAGGGGGTACATGCACCATGATGTTTATAGCAACAATGTCCACAGTAGCCAAACTATGGAGAGAATCCCAAAGTCCATGCACTGATGAATGGATAAAGCAGATGTGGGATACGTATATATATGTATATATGTATATGTGTGTGTATATATATATATATGGGAATATGACCCAGCTTCAAAAAGAATGAAATCTTACCATTTGCAAGGATGTGGATGGATCTAGAGTGTATTAAGCTAAGCAAAATTAGTGAGGAAAGACAAATATCCTATGCTCTCACGCTTGTGGAATTTCAGAAAGAAAACAGATGAACAGAGTTGAGGGGTGATGAGAAAGGCAAACAAGGAAATAGACTCAACCTTGGAGAACAAACTGAGTGTTGCTGCAGGACAGGGGCGTGGGGGGAAGAGTTAAATGGGTGAGGGGTATTAAGGAGGGCGCTTGTGATGAGCACCGGGTACTGTATGCAGGTGAGGAATCACTAAATCCTACCCCTGAAGCGAATATTCCATGGCATGTGAACTAACTGGAATTTAAGTAAAAGAAGAAAGGAAAAAGTGTTCTGCTTCATGAAGAGTGAGGTAAAATTGTAGTGATTTGGGCTGTACTGTTCTATAGATGATAGTTGTAAAACACCCTGTTGTAAGATACACTAGTTTCTTATCACATAAGGAGTCCTCAGAAAGCTGCAATGAAAGATTCAGATCTCAGAGCATGTTCATGTTCCACTGATATGTTACAGTTTGCACAGGTAGGACAGAAGGAGAGAAAGGCAACAGAAGGGGAAAGTAGGTGTGAACCTTTCATTAGTTAGCATTATAGCTTTCTCATGAAAGCCTTGCGCCAGTGTGATTTTGCAAGAAGAGGGGGAATCCGGGAGCTTTGCAGGAGACGGGGGAGTTCCAGGTCTGGGTAAAGCTGACAGGGGTCCCAGAGGAGAGCTGAATGCATTCTGCAGCAGGGTGTGGGCAGGGTGGGCTCCAGGGGTGGCTGTGGGTCTCCTGTGTGAGAGTTGTGACAGGTGAGGGCTGTGTGCAAGTTCCTGGCTGAGGACAAGTGAGGCACAGGTGGAGAGCTGGCAGAAAACCTTTTTCTGGGCCTCCAGCCTCACCCAACACACACAGCCTCACCTTCTGTCCCTGTCACTCCTATTCAGACTTCTCAGAAGGCGAGTGAGAACACATCAAGAGCATTCTAAACAGAAGGGAAAGCATGTGCAAAGGCTCTGGGGCAGGAGAATTCCAGATATGTCCAGGAGCAGCAAGAAGGCCCTGTGGCCACAGGGGACAGCTTAGGACATGACCTCAGGGAGGTGACAGAGGGCGACAGAAAGCCATTCCAGGGCTATAACCCCATGAGACCCTGTTTCACTAGGCCATCGTGGCTACAGCGTTGAGAACAGATGACAGAGGGTTGAAGATGGCAAGGCAGGTCAATGACGAAGCTTTTCCAGGAACTCAGGCACTGTGGACCAGACAGGTGGCCTTGGATGGAGTGGTTAGACCTATTCTGGGTCCATTTTGAAGATGGAGCTCACAGGATTTGCTGATGAGTTAGCTATTAGGAGCAGGAGAACGGAGGAATTGGGGTAACTCCCAGCTGTTGTGGGTTGTCCCGATCGAGGGGAAGGAGAGGGTTTCTGGGGTAAGGAGGTAGTCCGTGTTCCGCATGCTGAGGAAGGTGCCTTTCCCGGTGGATCTGCTGAGGTTTGTGTCTGGGAGAACCTTTCACATCTCCTCCCTCAGCAATGCTCAAGTACAAGTATCCCCCAGCTTTTAAACGTTCACAGTAAGACACTTGGCTTTCTTGAAAGAACTACGTTATTACCCAGCTTCAGTGAGAGGAAGAGACCTAAAGAGGATTTCCCTCTTATGAAAAAAGGTGAACAGTGAGAATCGCGTTCAGCATCTGTTTTGGGGAGAAGCACGACAGAGGCGGCGTGCACCCCAACCAGCTCCTTCCGCTGGGAACCGCTCTCCGCATCCAGCCACCAGCACTTTGAATTGTGTCTGTGAGCCTCTGCTGTGCTTTATCTTCATTTATGCTGGGCCTCCGTTAGAAACTTGTGTCCTGAGGCCTAAGAAAAGCCAAAGAGAAGGAATCTTGGAGTCTGAGCACACTGTCCAATTTTTCCGTGTAAATGAACGGTCATCCCTTCTTTACACCATTTCTGCTGTGCAAGGTTTCTCAGAAGCCCTGTACTTTCAAAGAGCAGGGAAACCTATACCCCATGCTGCGGGGTTAGTTTTAGTCTCCATGCTGGACAGAACATTTCATGACTGTCGGATTTTCTCACTCAAACATTGAGACTTGGACCACCTTCACCCGTTTCTACCACCCCATCCCCGAATCTGGCACCTACCAATCTGCTCTCAGTATCTATGTGTTCAGTATTTGTTTATTCCACGTGGAATGTACATGAGAGCATCTGGTATTTGTCTTTCTGTGTCTGAGTTACTTGGCATAAGGCCCCCAAGGTCTGTGTTTCCATGTCTGGTTCTTGTGAATAATGCTGCAGTGAACGTGGGAGTGCATCTGTCTTTTTGAGGCAGTATTTTTGTGTTCTCCAAATCAATACTCAGTAGAGCCATTACTGGGTCATGTGGTAGTTGTATTTATTTTTTCAGGAACCTCCATACCGTTTGTCACAGTGGCTGCACCAATTTCCATTCCCACCAACAGCGCACAGTGTCTCCTCGTCTGCACGCCCTTGACCCCACCTGGTGTCTGTCTCTGGGACAATTGCTGTTCCAACAGTTGTGAGGGGATAGCCGATTGTGGGTTTGACTGATGTTTCCCTGACGATGCTCAGTGATGTCGAACAACTTTTTCTGTCTGTTGGCACCTGTGTGCCATCTTTGGACAGTATCTATTCACATATTCACCCCATTTTTTATACAGTTTTTTTTTGTTTTGATTTGTATGAGTGTTGTGTGCATTTTGGATATTAGCCTCTTCTCACACATATGATTCGCAGATATTTTTTTCTTATTGGGTCAGTGGCCTTTTAAGTTTTTGATGGTTTCTTTTGCCGTGTGGAAGATTTCAGTTTGATGTTGTTCCACTTGTTTATTTTTGCTTTTGTTGCCTTTGCATTTGGTGTCCGATCTGAAGACTCTTTGCCAAAACCAATGTCGAGAGACTTAGTACCTGTGTCTTCTTGGAGGTTTATGGATTCGGGTCTTATGTTCAAATCATTCATCCATTAAAAATTTTGTGTGTGGTGTAAGAAAGTGACCCAGTTATATTCTTCTGCATTTAGTGTCCAGTTTGCCTGTTACCGCTCACTGAAGAGACAGTCCTTCCCTCATGGCATATCTTCTGCTGCTGTGTCGTAAGTTAGGGTCATCTACGTGTGGGTAAGTTTCTGAGCTTTCTGTTCTGTTCCACTGACCTGGTGTCTGTGTTTCTGCCAGTACCATCCTGTTTAGATGACAACAGCTTTGTAATCTAGCTTGAAATCCAGGAGTGTGTTGACTGCACCTTTCTTTCTCCAGGTTGCTTTGGGTATTTGGGGTCTTTTGTGATTCCATACAAGTTTGAGGACTGTTTTCTATTTCCTCGAATAATGCCACTGGAATTCAGATGGGGATTTCATCACATCTGTCGATTGCTTTGGGTACGATGGACATGTTCACATAATTAACTCTTCCAGTTAAGGAGCATGGCGTATGCTTCCATTTGTTTGTGTTGCCTTCCAAATCTTTGACCCATACATTCTGCCCCCCTCGACACACATGTTTTTCATTTCTTTTCTGCCATGTGTTGAGTGTACTATGTCTTTCTCATTGTTGGTTACTTTTATTCCTAGATTTTTTTTTTTGATGCAATTGTAAATGGCATTGCTTTTTTAATTTCTCTTTGCGAAAGTGTGTCATCAGTATACAGAAATGCAAGAAGTTGGGTCATCTGGGTGGCTCCATAGGTGAAGCGTCTGCCTTCTGCTCAGGTCAGAGTTCTGGGATCGAGCCCCGTGTTGGGCTCCCCGCTTAGCGAGGGTCTGCTTCTCCGTCTTTCTGACACTCCCCCGGCTCGTGCTTTTTCTCTTCCTGTCAAATAAATAAATAAAATCTGAAAAAAAATAAAGACAACAGGTCTCTGTATATTGACTTTATATCCTGCAGCTTTCTTGAATTTGTTTATTCTAACAGTTTTTTTTTTTTTTTTTTTGTGGAATCTTTTGGGATTTCATGTCATTTGCAAATAGTGACCGTTTTCCTGTATGGATTTCATATCTTTCTCTTTTTTTAAAATGATGTTAGTCACCCTACAGTACTTCATTTGTTTTTGATGTAGTGTTCCAGGATTCATTGTTTGCATATAACACCTAGTGCTCATTATGACACGTGCCCTCCTTAATACCCATCACCAGGATAACCCATTCCCCTACCCCTCCCTTTCTGCAACCTTCAGTTTGTTTCCCAGTGTCAATAGTCTCTCATGGTTCATCTCCCCCTCTCATTCCCCACCTTCACTTTTCCCTTCCTTCTCCTAATGTCCTCCATGCTATTCCTTCCATTCCACATAGGAGTGAAACCATATGATAATTGTCTTTCTCTGCTTGACTTAATTTCACTTAGCATAATCCCCTCCTGGTCCATCCACGTTGGTGCAAATGGTGGGTATTCATCCTTTCTGATGACTGAGTAATATTCCATTGTATAGATGAACCACATCTTCTTTGTCCATTCATCTGCTGAAGGACATCTTGGCTCCTTCCACAGTTTGGCTATTAGGGACATTGCTGCTATGAACATTGGGATACAGGTGCCCCTTCTTTTCATTACTCTGTGTCTATGGGGTAAATACCCAGTAGTGCAATTGGTGGGTCGTAGGATAGCTCTGTGTTCAACGTCTTGAGGAATCTCCATATTGTTTTCAAAAGTGGCTGTACCAGCTTGAATTCTCACGAGTAGTGGTAGAGGGCTCCCCTTTCTCCACATCCTCTCTGACTTTTTTTTATTTCCTGTCTTGTTAATTTCTTCTCAAGATTTTATTTATTTATTCCACAGAGATAGAGACAGCCAGCGAGAGAGGGAACACAAGCAGGGGGAGTGGGAGAGGAAGAAGCAGGCTCATAGCGGAGGAGCCTGATGTGGGGCTCCATCCCATAATGCTGGGATCACGCCCTGAGCCGATGGCAGACGCTTAACCGCTGTGCCACCCAGGTGCCCCCGGCCTTGTTAATTTTAACCATTCTAGCTGGTGTAAGGTGGTATCTCATTGTAGTTTTGATTTGTATTTGCCTGATGGCAAGTGATGTGGAGCATTTTTTTCATGTGTCTGTTGGCCATTTGTATGTCTTCTCTGGACAAGTATCTCTTTGTGTCTTCTGCCCATTTTTTGGGTGTCGAGTTTGAGGAGTTCTTTATAGATCTTGGATACCAGCCCTTTATCTGTAATATCATTTGCAGATATCTTCTTCGATTCCGTAGGTTGCCTTTTTGTTTTGTTGATCGTTTGCTTTGCCGTGCAGAAACTTTTTATCTTGATGAAGTGCCAATAGTTCATTTTTGCTTTTATTTCCTTTGCCTTTAGAGACGTGGCTTGCAAGAAGTTGTTGTGTCCAAGGTTGAAGAGTTCTTTTGATTTTGATATGCGACAGGAATCCATTATCTTTCTTTCCTGATTGCATTCGAGTCCTCTGTCTTTCTTGGTGAGTCTAGCTAAGTTTGTCAGTTTTGTTTATCTTTCCAAAAAAGGCAGCTCTCATTTTCATTGTGTGGTTTTTTTTTTTTTTTTTGTCTTTTTAGTCTCTGTTGGATTTATTTATGCATTCCTTTTTGTTATTTCCTTATTTCTACTAATTTGGGGCTTTGTTTGCTGTTTTTTTTTTTTCTACTTCTTTACCACAGAAATCAGGTTGTTTATTGGAGAGCATTCTCATGGATTGATGAAGACTTGAATTTCTATGAACGTCCCCCCCGTAGAGCTACTTTTGCTGCATCCCATAAGTTTTTGTAGGTTGTCTTTTTCATCAGTGTCAAGGTACTTCTAAATTTTTTTTGATTTCTTCTTTGACTGTTGGTTGTTCAGTAGCATGTTGTTAAATCTCCACATATTTTTTTAAGATTATTTAAGTATCTGGCAGAGAGTGAGACAGCGAGAGAGGGAACGCAAGCAGGGGGGTGGGAGAGGGAGAAGCGGGCTTCCCACTGAGCAAGGAGCCTGATTCGGGGCTAGATCCCAGGCTCCTGGGATCACGACCTGAGCTGAAGGCAGATCCTTAATGACTGAGCCACCCAGGCCCCCCAATCTCCACCTGTTTTTGACTGTCCCATTTTTTTCTTGAGACTGATTTCTAGTTTCATATCATTGTGGTTGGACAAGATTTGTAGCAGAAGGTGAAGAGAGCATTCAGATGAAAGGTTTGTTTCCTGGAGGGTTTTCTGAGGGCAGACCATGAGTTCCGTGGGGACGGAGGAAGGTTTTGTGAGACGGGGGGTGGGGTTAACCCTTGTTAGAATTACTGACTACTACCATGCAGGCTGTGTGCTACCGTTCACACCGTAGTCCTGATGGGCTTGTACTTCATTAGAAATATTTTCTAGGAGGTGTAGGCATAGGCTTCTCTAAAAGAAAGGTGCCATGTGGGTTCATGGCATGACCCCAGGTCAGCAACCAGGATGTATGGTATTGTGGGGGATCAGAACCAGGCTTTCTGTGGGAAGTGACGGAAATAGGGTATGGTGAGCTCCATGACCTCATAGGTGAGGTCCCGAGTGACCCACTGGGTGTTGGGTTCCGTGGATCTGTTTCATCAGGTGCTGTGGAATTCAGGGACACCCTCCTGTCTGTGGATTTGTGTGGAGACAGGTAGACATCAGTGTCTGGCCAGGCACGAGGGTCGCACTGGACCACCACCAGAGGTGCAGCATGCGGGGGAGCCACTGCTTGGTTTCCACGAAAGCTGACCAGGGTCTGTGACCGTGATTCCTAGCAGCTGCAAGGGGAGAGGAGGCCGGGGGTGGTGCACACTTCCTAGACTTGTGGTCAGGACTAGTCTGGAGCCCACTGAAGTCAGCCACACCTGGCACAGAAGGCCCCCAGTCAGTGTAGCTGTGGGCACTGCTCCCATGGCACTTTCGGGCCGGCTCCATGCTGCCACCTCCTGCTTTTCATCATCATCTTCAAGGTCGTGTGCCTCTGCTCTTGCCCCATGGCCTCCGGGGTATTGTCCGTCCTCCATCTGGCCCTCGTCCCTGGTGCCCTGTGCAGTCCGATGCCAGGGTAGCCTTCTCGAGACAAACATCTGGCCCTGATGGAACACTTCCATGGATCTCGTGTGATGCGAGGATGATGTCCTGCCCTGGAAGGGGGCTGCAGGTCCCCAATCAGGAGAGCCATGTCTCCCTTTTCAGCATGGCCTGCCCTCCCCTCAGTCTTCTTCAGGGAAGCTCTCCCCACTTCCTGAGATGACAGCTCTGAACTTAAAAGTGAATGTTATTTTACATATCTCTATGCCTTAGTTCATCCATGGCATGTCTTTCAACGCCGTTAGTGGTTTTTTTTTTTTTTTTTAGCAGTTCCGAAGGGCTGTCTGCTCAAGGAGGGGATGACCTGGGTGGGGCAGCTTTCCCTCTCATCTCCCTCAGCCTGTCGCTGAGCCCTGGGGCCAGCTGTCCCACTGAGGATTGAGGGACCCGAGCCAGCCCATCCTGAGCCCAGGCTGTGTGTCAGCTGTGTAGACTGATGCGTGTCGGAGCGGTGGGCAGCTGGCATAGGCCAGGGGCAGGCAGTGTCTCCCCATTCCTTCCCTCCCTTCCTCCCAGAGGTAGCTCAGAGCAGCCTTCAACCCCTGCATCTCCAGATCCCTTGACCTATGCCTCCTGTGTTCAGCTGGTGACCTTGGAGTTTCGCATGGATTCTACCTCCCATACCCTCTCCTGTAGCAGTTCCTGGATCAGGGGAGGGGTCGGACCCTTGTCTGATTTTGGTCTTCTTCCTGTCCCGCACCAAGCCCACTCACCTTTGCATCTTCCATGTATGTGCTTGGAAGCAAGTCCATCCACAGGGAACCTATTAGCCAAATGGATCCAGGTAATGAACATTGAAGTAGAGATCCAGGATCCATAATAAACCTGCTCGGAAACCTGTCCCAAAGTCTGTGACTCTCTCACACTGAAACAGAAACAATAATAGCTTTCTGGACTGTGAAGTGACATGTGTCTCTACTTCCAATCTTGAAGGCATAGGTGCTGAGCCTGGACAGAAAAGGACCATGGCTCCCGTGGGCTGGGATCCACAGTAAGAACTCAGTGAAATCTGAATTCGAGGCATAGAATGAATAATTATTGTAGAGTGAATCCTCCCAAGTAGGGCTTATGCACATTGCAGAGGAAAAGCTTTTTCAAAGAGGTTCCTGAAAGAAAAATCTTTTTAAAAAATTTATTTTAATTCCAGTAGAGCTAACATACAGTGTTACATTCGTTTCAGGTGTACAAGAGAGTGATTCAGTAATTCTATATATTACTCAGTGGTCATCCAGAAAAGTGTCCTCTTAATCCGCTTCATCTATTTCACTCATCCCTCTATGCACCTCCTCCTCTCTGGTAACCATCCGTTTTGTTCTCTCTTGTTAAGAGTTTGTATTTTGCCAGGCCCATACTCAGGCAACCCTGTTTGGGTAGAGTTTCTGCGAGGGGGGATGGGGGTGGGCACGCTGTGAGCCGGTATTTCCAGGCTTTTGTTCCCTGGCGGCTTTCTCTGGCGGTCTGCTGTGCCTCTTCTGAGAGTCAGAGCAGCAGAGGCTGAATTGTCACAGAACAGAGGGATTGCGGCCCATTCTCCACCGATGTTCTGGCCACTTTAACTCCGTTACTGTTGGTGCTGCTCAACCCTGTAGCGTCCCGGGATGTGCGCCCCACACCCGGCGTCCCTGCCCTCCCTTCCAGGGCAGGCGCGTCTCTGTCCTTTGTGTTTCTAATGCCGCCAGCCGCCAGCCGCCAGCCGCCCCCGCGCGCTCCCGGATCTCCCGGTCTCAGTCTGGATCCCGTGAGCACACCAGGATTCCGGAGTTCCGTGAGAAGCCTGGTGGCGCGCGCACCCGGTTCAGGGTCTCGGTCTGCTGTTTCGTGGGTGCCGACCGCGAGTCCGCCCGCTCCCCCGTGCAGGTGGCCCGCCAACCGCCAGCCGCCCTGCACGCGCTCCAGAAGCTCCTGGTCTCAGTCTGGATCCCGTGAGCACACCGGGATTCAGGAATTCCGTGAGAAGCCTGGTGGCGCGCGCACCCGGTTCAGGGTCTCAGTCTGCTGTTTCGCGGGTGCCGACCGTGAGTCCGTCCGCTCCCCCGTGCAGGTGGCCTGCCAGCTGCCAGCTGCCCCGCATGCGCTCCGGGAGCTCCCGGTCTCAGTCTGGATCCCGTGAGCACACGGGATTCCCGGGTTCCGCGAGATGCCTGGTGGCGCGCGCTCCCGGCTCACCGGTCTCAGTCCGCTCTCTCGCGGGTGCCCTCTGTGAGTGCGCCCGCTCCCCCCGTGCAGGTGGCTGCCGCTTCCCGGCGCCCGAACGCGGCGGCTCCCTCCCCCTTCCGTTTATCTTCCGATATCTGTGCCCGGTTTCACGGCTCCCCGCTTCGTACCTCAATACTCAGCGCTGGAGATGTTCATTTGTAGAGATCCAGATGTATCTTCCTGCGTCTCAGGCTGATTCCGTGGTTGTTTAGGCTGGTCTGGTACCTATCCAGCTCGACTCAGGGGACCTGTGAAAAAGGGGTCCCCTACTCCTCCGCCATCTTAACTCGTCTCTTGTACCTGAAATAGTATTTAAAAACACTCAGCTCAGCCTCTTCTACAAAGTGAGCCAATGCTTATAAACAAGGCTAAAATATTCCCTTACCGGCGATGACTTCCCAGCCATCGTAGTGTTTAACTGGTATGACTGTGACTTACATTAGTCAACATTTGCAGAGAAAGAACTTAGTGCATCCAGGGGGCACTTCATGTTGAAATTAGTTTGTGACAATGAGCTACTGTGTTTTATACTGTAGTCCAAGGGAATGGTGCCAGACATCTCTAAGGTGTCTAGCAGTTCTACAATTCTGATTTTAAGTGGTCTGTGTGCTTCAGAGATTTGGGCAGGAGAAGGGCAGGAGTCCAGAGACTGTGAACACTTCTGTTACCTGTGCTGACCATGGAGCAGGTAGCCTTCTGTGGGCATCATTTTGATTTCTTGGTACTCTTGTGAAAGGTGCTTTTGTCTCAAATTCCTCCATTTAGGAGCAATTATAATGATAAAAGTAATGTTTATCTTATATCATCTGTGGGCCCTGATCCTGGGCTCCCAGGGAAGCTATCCTTTAACATTTTACCCGGCTCAAAATGACTGGGCAAAACCTCAAAGCATGGGCCCTATTTCTGCCCCAAGCACATGTTGTACATCTGTTTCGAGAAGAAAACAATAACCAAAAATGCCAACATGAAGATAAGAAAAAATCAAGAACCTCTTTGGCTCCCATAAGATTAAAGTCATACTGACATGTACATACTGAAAATGCATGAAATCATTGCATGTCCTAAAGCCCAAGCCTTGGAGGGTCTGAGAGCCACTGACCTTGCCCAGAACCAGGCACACCCCAGCAGGGAGGGCTGGTGCAGAAAGGGAAGGGGCAGGACGCTGAGGGTGGTCTGCAGCTAGAGGGGTCCCTGGAAGGGGCCAGGTGTGTGGGGGGAGCCCGGCCCACGACCCCACCCATGCCTGTGCTGGGTGTTGAGTAGAGGAGGCGCCTCTTGGACCCCCTGCACTTTCAGGGTTCCAGGGGCTTGAGGGCGGGTTGCCCGGCATCCAAGGGGCTAGGGCACCACCCTCCCCGACCAATCACCGCTTGGGGGTGGAGCTACGTCTCTGTGGGCGGTCCCAGAGTTGCAGCGGGTTGCAGACCTGGGGCAGAAGAAGGGGCACTGGGAGAGAGAGAGTTGCCCTGCGGAGGTCCGGGCTGGTGAGTGAGCAGCATGCCCCGGGGTGGGGGTCGGGGGGTAGGGTGCGCCCCAGGTGGGAGGCAGGGTTCTGGAAGGGCACGTGGAGAGGGTTCATTGTGGGGACTCAGGTGAGTTTTCTTTTTCCCTTTAAAGTCTCTTCCGCCCCATGTCCTCAACTGGCCTTATTCCCCATACCCGTGAACTCCAGGGCGCCCACTCACCTGAGCTTTTGTGGGATGGGTTGCAGAATTTCAGGGTTTCCCCTGTTCCCCGGGAAGAGTGCGGGCAAGGACCTCACAGAATCCCCACCTTCAGTGGGGTGTCCCCCGGTTCTCTGACACAGTGCAGGTGATGCATCTTGAGCAGTACCCCGAGTTCAGCAGGGTGTGCCCTGGTCCCCCAGGCACAGGTGTGGCAGTAGCAAGCCCCAGAGCCATCCCCCAACTTCAGCATTATGCCCCGTGTGCCCCCGAGTTAGTGGTAATTGGCTGTTAGAATCATGCAGGAAAATCCTCCAGGTGGGGGCCTGGAGGCGGGCGTAAACCAGACCCCACTCTAGTTGCATTGGGAATAGACGAATTGAGGGTTTCTTTAGAAGAGTAAGTCTGCTTTCCAGAAAAGGCAAGGTCATTGGTCTATTGAGAATGAAGATAATTAGTGCTAAACAACAAGTATGTGTTGCCCCTTCGTCCAGAAACCGAAGCAGGTGTGCAGGCTTTAGGTCAGAGGTGCCTTCTTCTCCCCAGCTGACAGCACTTCTCTGCTCTGGCTCCATGAGACTCGAGGTTTTGAACGTCAGCATCTGAGTCAGGGAGGCAGCTTGTCACAGGACGCCAGTGTTCAGAGAAAACACAGCTATTTTGGCATAATGTCCTATCTATGTCAGGACTGGAGGTAAAACCTCTCATTATCCCAAAACCTCCTGGGCTTTTCTCTTTTCTCTAGTTGAGCCACAAAGTAAAATTGAAGTAGCTGTCAGCATTCTGGGTTTGGTGCAAGAATTACTTAGTTTCCCTGCAGGTAGAACTTTGCAGGGGATCACAATTTCTCTGTCCATTTATTGCTTACAAATGTATTTTGACTATCTGTTTCCTAGGAACCCTCTTTTATTAGAAAGGGAAGGTGAGATTCACTCTGTGCCTGTTTGTAACATCTAATTTGTTCCTTCGTCTAACAATGTTTATTCAATTGGGCCTAAGATATGGTTGAGTGGCCAGCATCTAGAGTTAGGTGGCTTTTTTTCATCTGATACAGACTTGGATGATGTCATTTGACAAAGGTGATGTTTCATCATTGATTAGTTTATTCACCAGAAGAGTTAAAATTAGGGTGGAGGGAAAATTCAAAATTATCCAAATGGGCCTGTTCCTGTTTAAAAGTTGAGCTTGACTTTCTAGTTTTACTATTATCTCGATATTTTGAGGTGCCATATTCTGTCTGTAGTTTCTTTGGTGGTGGAGTCAGAAGGAGAGTCTGGGAATTCTTTTGGATAGTGGCATGCTGGTGGCTTCAAGGGGCTTGGCGTCAGGAGCCTTGGGGTGAATTCTGCAACTGCTTGCCTGACCCTGGGTGCATCTCGCAGAGGTTTTGTTTCCTCTTATGAAATTGCCAGCAGATAATGTTCTGCTTAAAGGGGAACCCTCCCATCCTGTTGGTGGGAATGCAGAGTGGTGCAGACAGTCTGGGAAACAGTGTGGGGGTTCCTCAAAAAGTTAAACATTGAACAACCACATGATCCAGCAATTGCTCTCCTAGGTGCTTACCCAAAAGATACAAAAATGCACATTCGAAGGGGGTACATGCACCATGATGTTTATAGCAACAATGTCCACAGTAGCCAAACTATGGAGAGAATCCCAAAGTCCATGCACTGATGAATGGATAAAGCAGATGTGGGATACGTATATATATGTATATATGTATATGTGTGTGTATATATATATATATGGGAATATGACCCAGCTTCAAAAAGAATGAAATCTTACCATTTGCAAGGATGTGGATGGATCTAGAGTGTATTAAGCTAAGCAAAATTAGTGAGGAAAGACAAATATCCTATGCTCTCACGCTTGTGGAATTTCAGAAAGAAAACAGATGAACAGAGTTGAGGGGTGATGAGAAAGGCAAACAAGGAAATAGACTCAACCTTGGAGAACAAACTGAGTGTTGCTGCAGGACAGGGGCGTGGGGGGAAGAGTTAAATGGGTGAGGGGTATTAAGGAGGGCGCTTGTGATGAGCACCGGGTACTGTATGCAGGTGAGGAATCACTAAATCCTACCCCTGAAGCGAATATTCCATGGCATGTGAACTAACTGGAATTTAAGTAAAAGAAGAAAGGAAAAAGTGTTCTGCTTCATGAAGAGTGAGGTAAAATTGTAGTGATTTGGGCTGTACTGTTCTATAGATGATAGTTGTAAAACACCCTGTTGTAAGATACACTAGTTTCTTATCACATAAGGAGTCCTCAGAAAGCTGCAATGAAAGATTCAGATCTCAGAGCATGTTCATGTTCCACTGATATGTTACAGTTTGCACAGGTAGGACAGAAGGAGAGAAAGGCAACAGAAGGGGAAAGTAGGTGTGAACCTTTCATTAGTTAGCATTATAGCTTTCTCATGAAAGCCTTGCGCCAGTGTGATTTTGCAAGAAGAGGGGGAATCCGGGAGCTTTGCAGGAGACGGGGGAGTTCCAGGTCTGGGTAAAGCTGACAGGGGTCCCAGAGGAGAGCTGAATGCATTCTGCAGCAGGGTGTGGGCAGGGTGGGCTCCAGGGGTGGCTGTGGGTCTCCTGTGTGAGAGTTGTGACAGGTGAGGGCTGTGTGCAAGTTCCTGGCTGAGGACAAGTGAGGCACAGGTGGAGAGCTGGCAGAAAACCTTTTTCTGGGCCTCCAGCCTCACCCAACACACACAGCCTCACCTTCTGTCCCTGTCACTCCAATTCAGACTTCTCAGAAGGCGAGTGAGAACACATCAAGAGCATTCTAAACAGAAGGGAAAGCATGTGCAAAGGCTCTGGGGCAGGAGAATTCCAGATATGTCCAGGAGCAGCAAGAAGGCCCTGTGGCCACAGGGGACAGCTTAGGACATGACCTCAGGGAGGTGACAGAGGGCGACAGAAAGCCATTCCAGGGCTATAACCCCATGAGACCCTGTTTCACTAGGCCATCGTGGCTACAGCGTTGAGAACAGATGACAGAGGGTTGAAGATGGCAAGGCAGGTCAATGACGAAGCTTTTCCAGGAACTCAGGCACTGTGGACCAGACAGGTGGCCTTGGATGGAGTGGTTAGACCTATTCTGGGTCCATTTTGAAGATGGAGCTCACAGGATTTGCTGATGAGTTAGCTATTAGGAGCAGGAGAACGGAGGAATTGGGGTAACTCCCAGCTGTTGTGGGTTGTCCCGATCGAGGGGAAGGAGAGGGTTTCTGGGGTAAGGAGGTAGTCCGTGTTCCGCATGCTGAGGAAGGTGCCTTTCCCGGTGGATCTGCTGAGGTTTGTGTCTGGGAGAACCTTTCACATCTCCTCCCTCAGCAATGCTCAAGTACAAGTATCCCCCAGCTTTTAAACGTTCACAGTAAGACACTTGGCTTTCTTGAAAGAACTACGTTATTACCCAGCTTCAGTGAGAGGAAGAGACCTAAAGAGGATTTCCCTCTTATGAAAAAAGGTGAACAGTGAGAATCGCGTTCAGCATCTGTTTTGGGGAGAAGCACGACAGAGGCGGCGTGCACCCCAACCAGCTCCTTCCGCTGGGAACCGCTCTCCGCATCCAGCCACCAGCACTTTGAATTGTGTCTGTGAGCCTCTGCTGTGCTTTATCTTCATTTATGCTGGGCCTCCGTTAGAAACTTGTGTCCTGAGGCCTAAGAAAAGCCAAAGAGAAGGAATCTTGGAGTCTGAGCACACTGTCCAATTTTTCCGTGTAAATGAACGGTCATCCCTTCTTTACACCATTTCTGCTGTGCAAGGTTTCTCAGAAGCCCTGTACTTTCAAAGAGCAGGGAAACCTATACCCCATGCTGCGGGGTTAGTTTTAGTCTCCATGCTGGACAGAACATTTCATGACTGTCGGATTTTCTCACTCAAACATTGAGACTTGGACCACCTTCACCCGTTTCTACCACCCCATCCCCGAATCTGGCACCTACCAATCTGCTCTCAGTATCTATGTGTTCAGTATTTGTTTATTCCACGTGGAATGTACATGAGAGCATCTGGTATTTGTCTTTCTGTGTCTGAGTTACTTGGCATAAGGCCCCCAAGGTCTGTGTTTCCATGTCTGGTTCTTGTGAATAATGCTGCAGTGAACGTGGGAGTGCATCTGTCTTTTTGAGGCAGTATTTTTGTGTTCTCCAAATCAATACTCAGTAGAGCCATTACTGGGTCATGTGGTAGTTGTATTTATTTTTTCAGGAACCTCCATACCGTTTGTCACAGTGGCTGCACCAATTTCCATTCCCACCAGCAGCGCACAGTGTCTCCTCGTCTGCACGCCCTTGACCCCACCTGGTGTCTGTCTCTGGGACAATTGCTGTTCCAACAGTTGTGAGGGGATAGCCGATTGTGGGTTTGACTGATGTTTCCCTGACGATGCTCAGTGATGTCGAACAACTTTTTCTGTCTGTTGGCACCTGTGTGCCATCTTTGGACAGTATCTATTCACATATTCACCCCATTTTTTATACAGTTTTTTTTTGTTTTGATTTGTATGAGTGTTGTGTGCATTTTGGATATTAGCCTCTTCTCACACATATGATTCGCAGATATTTTTTTCTTATTGGGTCAGTGGCCTTTTAAGTTTTTGATGGTTTCTTTTGCCGTGTGGAAGATTTCAGTTTGATGTTGTTCCACTTGTTTATTTTTGCTTTTGTTGCCTTTGCATTTGGTGTCCGATCTGAAGACTCTTTGCCAAAACCAATGTCGAGAGACTTAGTACCTGTGTCTTCTTGGAGGTTTATGGATTCGGGTCTTATGTTCAAATCATTCATCCATTAAAAATTTTGTGTGTGGTGTAAGAAAGTGACCCAGTTATATTCTTCTGCATTTAGTGTCCAGTTTGCCTGTTACCGCTCACTGAAGAGACAGTCCTTCCCTCATGGCATATCTTCTGCTGCTGTGTCGTAAGTTAGGGTCATCTACGTGTGGGTAAGTTTCTGAGCTTTCTGTTCTGTTCCACTGACCTGGTGTCTGTGTTTCTGCCAGTACCATCCTGTTTAGATGACAACAGCTTTGTAATCTAGCTTGAAATCCAGGAGTGTGTTGACTGCACCTTTCTTTCTCCAGGTTGCTTTGGGTATTTGGGGTCTTTTGTGATTCCATACAAGTTTGAGGACTGTTTTCTATTTCCTCGAATAATGCCACTGGAATTCAGATGGGGATTTCATCACATCTGTCGATTGCTTTGGGTACGATGGACATGTTCACATAATTAACTCTTCCAGTTAAGGAGCATGGCGTATGCTTCCATTTGTTTGTGTTGCCTTCCAAATCTTTGACCCATACATTCTGCCCCCCTCGACACACATGTTTTTCATTTCTTTTCTGCCATGTGTTGAGTGTACTATGTCTTTCTCATTGTTGGTTACTTTTATTCCTAGATTTTTTTTTTTGATGCAATTGTAAATGGCATTGCTTTTTTAATTTCTCTTTGCGAAAGTGTGTCATCAGTATACAGAAATGCAAGAAGTTGGGTCATCTGGGTGGCTCCATAGGTGAAGCGTCTGCCTTCTGCTCAGGTCAGAGTTCTGGGATCGAGCCCCGTGTTGGGCTCCCCGCTTAGCGAGGGTCTGCTTCTCCGTCTTTCTGACACTCCCCCGGCTCGTGCTTTTTCTCTTCCTGTCAAATAAATAAATAAAATCTGAAAAAAAATAAAGACAACAGGTCTCTGTATATTGACTTTATATCCTGCAGCTTTCTTGAATTTGTTTATTCTAACAGTTTTTTTTTTTTTTTTTTTTTTTTTTTTTGTGGAATCTTTTGGGATTTCATGTCATTTGCAAATAGTGACCGTTTTCCTGTATGGATTTCATATCTTTCTCTTTTTTTAAAATGATGTTAGTCACCCTACAGTACTTCATTTGTTTTTGATGTAGTGTTCCAGGATTCATTGTTTGCATATAACACCTAGTGCTCATTATGACACGTGCCCTCCTTAATACCCATCACCAGGATAACCCATTCCCCTACCCCTCCCTTTCTGCAACCTTCAGTTTGTTTCCCAGTGTCAATAGTCTCTCATGGTTCATCTCCCCCTCTCATTCCCCACCTTCACTTTTCCCTTCCTTCTCCTAATGTCCTCCATGCTATTCCTTCCATTCCACATAGGAGTGAAACCATATGATAATTGTCTTTCTCTGCTTGACTTAATTTCACTTAGCATAATCCCCTCCTGGTCCATCCACGTTGGTGCAAATGGTGGGTAATCATCCTTTCTGATGACTGAGTAATATTCCATTGTATAGATGAACCACATCTTCTTTGTCCATTCATCTGCTGAAGGACATCTTGGCTCCTTCCACAGTTTGGCTATTAGGGACATTGCTGCTATGAACATTGGGATACAGGTGCCCCTTCTTTTCATTACTCTGTGTCTATGGGGTAAATACCCAGTAGTGCAATTGGTGGGTCGTAGGATAGCTCTGTGTTCAACGTCTTGAGGAATCTCCATATTGTTTTCAAAAGTGGCTGTACCAGCTTGAATTCTCACGAGTAGTGGTAGAGGGCTCCCCTTTCTCCACATCCTCTCTGACTTTTTTTTATTTCCTGTCTTGTTAATTTCTTCTCAAGATTTTATTTATTTATTCCACAGAGATAGAGACAGCCAGCGAGAGAGGGAACACAAGCAGGGGGAGTGGGAGAGGAAGAAGCAGGCTCATAGCGGAGGAGCCTGATGTGGGGCTCCATCCCATAATGCTGGGATCACGCCCTGAGCCGATGGCAGACGCTTAACCGCTGTGCCACCCAGGTGCCCCCGGCCTTGTTAATTTTAACCATTCTAACTGGTGTAAGGTGGTATCTCATTGTAGTTTTGATTTGTATTTGCCTGATGGCAAGTGATGTGGAGCATTTTTTTCGTGTGTCTGTTGGCCATTTGTATGTCTTCTCTGGACAAGTATCTCTTTGTGTCTTCTGCCCATTTTTTGGGTGTCGAGTTTGAGGAGTTCTTTATAGATCTTGGATACCAGCCCTTTATCTGTAATATCATTTGCAGATATCTTCTTCGATTCCGTAGGTTGCCTTTTTGTTTTGTTGATCGTTTGCTTTGCCGTGCAGAAACTTTTTATCTTGATGAAGTGCCAATAGTTCATTTTTGCTTTTATTTCCTTTGCCTTTAGAGACGTGGCTTGCAAGAAGTTGTTGTGTCCAAGGTTGAAGAGTTCTTTTGATTTTGATATGAGACAGGAATCCATTATCTTTCTTTCCTGATTGCATTCGAGTCCTCTGTCTTTCTTGGTGAGTCTAGCTAAGTTTGTCAGTTTTGTTTATCTTTCCAAAAAAGGCAGCTCTCATTTTCATTGTGTGTTTTTTTTTTTTTTTTTTGTCTTTTTAGTCTCTGTTGGATTTATTTATGCATTCCTTTTTGTTATTTCCTTATTTCTACTAATTTGGGGCTTTGTTTGCTGTTTTTTTTTTCTACTTCTTTACCACAGAAATCAGGTTGTTTATTGGAGAGCATTCTCATGGATTGATGAAGACTTGAATTTCTATGAACGTCCCCCCCGTAGAGCTACTTTTGCTGCATCCCATAAGTTTTTGTAGGTTGTCTTTTTCATCAGTGTCAAGGTACTTCTAAATTTTTTTTGATTTCTTCTTTGACTGTTGGTTGTTCAGTAGCATGTTGTTAAATCTCCACATATTTTTTTAAGATTATTTAAGTATCTGGCAGAGAGTGAGACAGCGAGAGAGGGAACGCAAGCAGGGGGGTGGGAGAGGGAGAAGCGGGCTTCCCACTGAGCAAGGAGCCTGATTCGGGGCTAGATCCCAGGCTCCTGGGATCACGACCTGAGCTGAAGGCAGATCCTTAATGACTGAGCCACCCAGGCCCCCCAATCTCCACCTGTTTTTGACTGTCCCATTTTTTTCTTGAGACTGATTTCTAGTTTCATATCATTGTGGTTGGACAAGATTTGTAGCAGAAGGTGAAGAGAGCATTCAGATGAAAGGTTTGTTTCCTGGAGGGTTTTCTGAGGGCAGACCATGAGTTCCGTGGGGACGGAGGAAGGTTTTGTGAGACGGGGGGTGGGGTTAACCCTTGTTAGAATTACTGACTACTACCATGCAGGCTGTGTGCTACCGTTCACACCGTAGTCCTGATGGGCTTGTACTTCATTAGAAATATTTTCTAGGAGGTGTAGGCATAGGCTTCTCTAAAAGAAAGGTGCCATGTGGGTTCATGGCATGACCCCAGGTCAGCAACCAGGATGTATGGTATTGTGGGGGATCAGAACCAGGCTTTCTGTGGGAAGTGACGGAAATAGGGTATGGTGAGCTCCATGACCTCATAGGTGAGGTCCCGAGTGACCCACTGGGTGTTGGGTTCCGTGGATCTGTTTCATCAGGTGCTGTGGAATTCAGGGACACCCTCCTGTCTGTGGATTTGTGTGGAGACAGGTAGACATCAGTGTCTGGCCAGGCACGAGGGTCGCACTGGACCACCACCAGAGGTGCAGCATGCGGGGGAGCCACTGCTTGGTTTCCACGAAAGCTGACCAGGGTCTGTGACCGTGATTCCTAGCAGCTGCAAGGGGAGAGGAGGCCGGGGGTGGTGCACACTTCCTAGACTTGTGGTCAGGACTAGTCTGGAGCCCACTGAAGTCAGCCACACCTGGCACAGAAGGCCCCCAGTCAGTGTAGCTGTGGGCACTGCTCCCATGACACTTTCGGGCCGGCTCCATGCTGCCACCTCCTGCTTTTCATCATCATCTTCAAGGTCGTGTGCCTCTGCTCTTGCCCCATGGCCTCCGGGGTATTGTCCGTCCTCCATCTGGCCCTCGTCCCTGGTGCCCTGTGCAGTCCGATGCCAGGGTAGCCTTCTCGAGACAAACATCTGGCCCTGATGGAACACTTCCATGGATCTCGTGTGATGCGAGGATGATGTCCTGCCCTGGAAGGGGGCTGCAGGTCCCCAATCAGGAGAGCCATGTCTCCCTTTTCAGCATGGCCTGCCCTCCCCTCAGTCTTCTTCAGGGAAGCTCTCCCCACTTCCTGAGATGACAGCTCTGAACTTAAAAGTGAATGTTATTTTACATATCTCTATGCCTTAGTTCATCCATGGCATGTCTTTCAACGCCGTTAGTGGTTTTTTTTTTTTTTTTTAGCAGTTCCGAAGGGCTGTCTGCTCAAGGAGGGGATGACCTGGGTGGGGCAGCTTTCCCTCTCATCTCCCTCAGCCTGTCGCTGAGCCCTGGGGCCAGCTGTCCCACTGAGGATTGAGGGACCCGAGCCAGCCCATCCTGAGCCCAGGCTGTGTGTCAGCTGTGTAGACTGATGCGTGTCGGAGCGGTGGGCAGCTGGCATAGGCCAGGGGCAGGCAGTGTCTCCCCATTCCTTCCCTCCCTTCCTCCCAGAGGTAGCTCAGAGCAGCCTTCAACCCCTGCATCTCCAGATCCCTTGACCTATGCCTCCTGTGTTCAGCTGGTGACCTTGGAGTTTCGCATGGATTCTACCTCCCATACCCTCTCCTGTAGCAGTTCCTGGATCAGGGGAGGGGTCGGACCCTTGTCTGATTTTGGTCTTCTTCCTGTCCCGCACCAAGCCCACTCACCTTTGCATCTTCCATGTATGTGCTTGGAAGCAAGTCCATCCACAGGGAACCTATTAGCCAAATGGATCCAGGTAATGAACATTGAAGTAGAGATCCAGGATCCATAATAAACCTGCTCGGAAACCTGTCCCAAAGTCTGTGACTCTCTCACACTGAAACAGAAACAATAATAGCTTTCTGGACTGTGAAGTGACATGTGTCTCTACTTCCAATCTTGAAGGCATAGGTGCTGAGCCTGGACAGAAAAGGACCATGGCTCCCGTGGGCTGGGATCCACAGTAAGAACTCAGTGAAATCTGAATTCGAGGCATAGAATGAATAATTATTGTAGAGTGAATCCTCCCAAGTAGGGCTTATGCACATTGCAGAGGAAAAGCTTTTTCAAAGAGGTTCCTGAAAGAAAAATCTTTTTAAAAAATTTATTTTAATTCCAGTAGAGCTAACATACAGTGTTACATTCGTTTCAGGTGTACAAGAGAGTGATTCAGTAATTCTATATATTACTCAGTGGTCATCCAGAAAAGTGTCCTCTTAATCCGCTTCATCTATTTCACTCATCCCTCTATGCACCTCCTCCTCTCTGGTAACCATCCGTTTTGTTCTCTCTTGTTAAGAGTTTGTATTTTGCCAGGCCCATACTCAGGCAACCCTGTTTGGGTAGAGTTTCCGTGTCCCCTGCGAGGGGGGTTGGGGGTGGGCACGCTGTGAGCCGGTATTTCCAGGCTTTTGTTCCCTGGCGGCTTTCTCTGGCGGTCTGCTGTGCCTCTTCTGAGAGTCAGAGCAGCAGAGGCTGAATTGTCACAGAACAGAGGGATTGCGGCCCATTCTCCACCGATGTTCTGGCCACTTTAACTCCGTTACTGTTGGTGCTGCTCAACCCTGTAGCGTCCCGGGATGTGCGCCCCACACCCGGCGTCCCTGCCCTCCCTTCCAGGGCAGGCGCGTCTCTGTCCTTTGTGTTTCTAATGCCGCCAGCCGCCAGCCGCCAGCCGCCAGCCGCCCCCGCGCGCTCCCGGATCTCCCGGTCTCAGTCTGGATCCCGTGAGCACACCAGGATTCCGGAGTTCCGTGAGAAGCCTGGTGGCGCGCGCACCCGGTTCAGGGTCTCGGTCTGCTGTTTCGTGGGTGCCGACCGCGAGTCCGCCCGCTCCCCCGTGCAGGTGGCCCGCCAACCGCCAGCCGCCCTGCGCGCGCTCCAGAAGCTCCTGGTCTCAGTCTGGATCCCGTGAGCACACCGGGATTCAGGAATTCCGTGAGAAGCCTGGTGGCGCGCGCACCCGGTTCAGGGTCTCAGTCTGCTGTTTCGCGGGTGCCGACCGTGAGTCCGTCCGCTCCCCCGTGCAGGTGGCCTGCCAGCTGCCAGCTGCCCCGCATGCGCTCCGGGAGCTCCCGGTCTCAGTCTGGATCCCGTGAGCACACGGGATTCCCGGGTTCCGCGAGATGCCTGGTGGCGCGCGCTCCCGGCTCACCGGTCTCAGTCCGCTCTCTCGCGGGTGCCCTCTGTGAGTGCGCCCGCTCCCCCCCGTGCAGGTGGCTGCCGCTTCCCGGCGCCCGAACGCGGCGGCTCCCTCCCCCTTCCGTTTATCTTCCGATATCTGTGCCCGGTTTCACGGCTCCCCGCTTCGTACCTCAATACTCAGCGCTGGAGATGTTCATTTGTAGAGATCCAGATGTATCTTCCTGCGTCTCAGGCTGATTCCGTGGTTGTTTAGGCTGGTCTGGTACCTATCCAGCTCGACTCAGGGGACCTGTGAAAAAGGGGTCCCCTACTCCTCTGCCATCTTAACTCGTCTCTTGTACCTGAAATAGTATTTAAAAACACTCAGCTCAGCCTCTTCTACAAAGTGAGCCAATGCTTATAAACAAGGCTAAAATATTCCCTTACCGGCGATGACTTCCCAGCCATCGTAGTGTTTAACTGGTATGACTGTGACTTACATTAGTCAACATTTGCAGAGAAAGAACTTAGTGCATCCAGGGGGCACTTCATGTTGAAATTAGTTTGTGACAATGAGCTACTGTGTTTTATACTGTAGTCCAAGGGAATGGTGCCAGACATCTCTAAGGTGTCTAGCAGTTCTACAATTCTGATTTTAAGTGGTCTGTGTGCTTCAGAGATTTGGGCAGGAGAAGGGCAGGAGTCCAGAGACTGTGAACACTTCTGTTACCTGTGCTGACCATGGAGCAGGTAGCCTTCTGTGGGCATCATTTTGATTTCTTGGTACTCTTGTGAAAGGTGCTTTTGTCTCAAATTCCTCCATTTAGGAGCAATTATAATGATAAAAGTAATGTTTATCTTATATCATCTGTGGGCCCTGATCCTGGGCTCCCAGGGAAGCTATCCTTTAACATTTTACCCGGCTCAAAATGACTGGGCAAAACCTCAAAGCATGGGCCCTATTTCTGCCCCAAGCACATGTTGTACATCTGTTTCGAGAAGAAAACAATAACCAAAAATGCCAACATGAAGATAAGAAAAAATCAAGAACCTCTTTGGCTCCCATAAGATTAAAGTCATACTGACATGTACATACTGAAAATGCATGAAATCATTGCATGTCCTAAAGCCCAAGCCTTGGAGGGTCTGAGAGCCACTGACCTTGCCCAGAACCAGGCACACCCCAGCAGGGAGGGCTGGTGCAGAAAGGGAAGGGGCAGGACGCTGAGGGTGGTCTGCAGCTAGAGGGGTCCCTGGAAGGGGCCAGGTGTGTGGGGGGAGCCCGGCCCACGACCCCACCCATGCCTGTGCTGGGTGTTGAGTAGAGGAGGCGCCTCTTGGACCCCCTGCACTTTCAGGGTTCCAGGGGCTTGAGGGCGGGTTGCCCGGCATCCAAGGGGCTAGGGCACCACCCTCCCCGACCAATCACCGCTTGGGGGTGGAGCTACGTCTCTGTGGGCGGTCCCAGAGTTGCAGCGGGTTGCAGACCTGGGGCAGAAGAAGGGGCACTGGGAGAGAGAGAGTTGCCCTGCGGAGGTCCGGGCTGGTGAGTGAGCAGCATGCCCCGGGGTGGGGGTCGGGGGGTAGGGTGCGCCCCAGGTGGGAGGCAGGGTTCTGGAAGGGCACGTGGAGAGGGTTCATTGTGGGGACTCAGGTGAGTTTTCTTTTTCCCTTTAAAGTCTCTTCCGCCCCATGTCCTCAACTGGCCTTATTCCCCATACCCGTGAACTCCAGGGCGCCCACTCACCTGAGCTTTTGTGGGATGGGTTGCAGAATTTCAGGGTTTCCCCTGTTCCCCAGGAAGAGTGCGGGCAAGGACCTCACAGAATCCCCACCTTCAGTGGGGTGTCCCCCGGTTCTCTGACACAGTGCAGGTGATGCATCTTGAGCAGTACCCCGAGTTCAGCAGGGTGTGCCCTGGTCCCCCAGGCACAGGTGTGGCAGTAGCAAGCCCCAGAGCCATCCCCCAACTTCAGCATTATGCCCCGTGTGCCCCCGAGTTAGTGGTAATTGGCTGTTAGAATCATGCAGGAAAATCCTCCAGGTGGGGGCCTGGAGGCGGGCGTAAACCAGACCCCACTCTAGTTGCATTGGGAATAGACGAATTGAGGGTTTCTTTAGAAGAGTAAGTCTGCTTTCCAGAAAAGGCAAGGTCATTGGTCTATTGAGAATGAAGATAATTAGTGCTAAACAACAAGTATGTGTTGCCCCTTCGTCCAGAAACCGAAGCAGGTGTGCAGGCTTTAGGTCAGAGGTGCCTTCTTCTCCCCAGCTGACAGCACTTCTCTGCTCTGGCTCCATGAGACTCGAGGTTTTGAACGTCAGCATCTGAGTCAGGGAGGCAGCTTGTCACAGGACGCCAGTGTTCAGAGAAAACACAGCTATTTTGGCATAATGTCCTATCTATGTCAGGACTGGAGGTAAAACCTCTCATTATCCCAAAACCTCCTGGGCTTTTCTCTTTTCTCTAGTTGAGCCACAAAGTAAAATTGAAGTAGCTGTCAGCATTCTGGGTTTGGTGCAAGAATTACTTAGTTTCCCTGCAGGTAGAACTTTGCAGGGGATCACAATTTCTCTGTCCATTTATTGCTTACAAATGTATTTTGACTATCTGTTTCCTAGGAACCCTCTTTTATTAGAAAGGGAAGGTGAGATTCACTCTGTGCCTGTTTGTAACATCTAATTTGTTCCTTCGTCTAACAATGTTTATTCAATTGGGCCTAAGATATGGTTGAGTGGCCAGCATCTAGAGTTAGGTGGCTTTTTTTCATCTGATACAGACTTGGATGATGTCATTTGACAAAGGTGATGTTTCATCATTGATTAGTTTATTCACCAGAAGAGTTAAAATTAGGGTGGAGGGAAAATTCAAAATTATCCAAATGGGCCTGTTCCTGTTTAAAAGTTGAGCTTGACTTTCTAGTTTTACTATTATCTCGATATTTTGAGGTGCCATATTCTGTCTGTAGTTTCTTTGGTGGTGGAGTCAGAAGGAGAGTCTGGGAATTCTTTTGGATAGTGGCATGCTGGTGGCTTCAAGGGGCTTGGCGTCAGGAGCCTTGGGGTGAATTCTGCAACTGCTTGCCTGACCCTGGGTGCATCTCGCAGAGGTTTTGTTTCCTCTTATGAAATTGCCAGCAGATAATGTTCTGCTTAAAGGGGAACCCTCCCATCCTGTTGGTGGGAATGCAGAGTGGTGCAGACAGTCTGGGAAACAGTGTGGGGGTTCCTCAAAAAGTTAAACATTGAACAACCACATGATCCAGCAATTGCTCTCCTAGGTGCTTACCCAAAAGATACAAAAATGCACATTCGAAGGGGGTACATGCACCATGATGTTTATAGCAACAATGTCCACAGTAGCCAAACTATGGAGAGAATCCCAAAGTCCATGCACTGATGAATGGATAAAGCAGATGTGGGATACGTATATATATGTATATATGTATATGTGTGTGTATATATATATATATGGGAATATGACCCAGCTTCAAAAAGAATGAAATCTTACCATTTGCAAGGATGTGGATGGATCTAGAGTGTATTAAGCTAAGCAAAATTAGTGAGGAAAGACAAATATCCTATGCTCTCACGCTTGTGGAATTTCAGAAAGAAAACAGATGAACAGAGTTGAGGGGTGATGAGAAAGGCAAACAAGGAAATAGACTCAACCTTGGAGAACAAACTGAGTGTTGCTGCAGGACAGGGGCGTGGGGGGAAGAGTTAAATGGGTGAGGGGTATTAAGGAGGGCGCTTGTGATGAGCACCGGGTACTGTATGCAGGTGAGGAATCACTAAATCCTACCCCTGAAGCGAATATTCCATGGCATGTGAACTAACTGGAATTTAAGTAAAAGAAGAAAGGAAAAAGTGTTCTGCTTCATGAAGAGTGAGGTAAAATTGTAGTGATTTGGGCTGTACTGTTCTATAGATGATAGTTGTAAAACACCCTGTTGTAAGATACACTAGTTTCTTATCACATAAGGAGTCCTCAGAAAGCTGCAATGAAAGATTCAGATCTCAGAGCATGTTCATGTTCCACTGATATGTTACAGTTTGCACAGGTAGGACAGAAGGAGAGAAAGGCAACAGAAGGGGAAAGTAGGTGTGAACCTTTCATTAGTTAGCATTATAGCTTTCTCATGAAAGCCTTGCGCCAGTGTGATTTTGCAAGAAGAGGGGGAATCCGGGAGCTTTGCAGGAGACGGGGGAGTTCCAGGTCTGGGTAAAGCTGACAGGGGTCCCAGAGGAGAGCTGAATGCATTCTGCAGCAGGGTGTGGGCAGGGTGGGCTCCAGGGGTGGCTGTGGGTCTCCTGTGTGAGAGTTGTGACAGGTGAGGGCTGTGTGCAAGTTCCTGGCTGAGGACAAGTGAGGCACAGGTGGAGAGCTGGCAGAAAACCTTTTTCTGGGCCTCCAGCCTCACCCAACACACACAGCCTCACCTTCTGTCCCTGTCACTCCTATTCAGACTTCTCAGAAGGCGAGTGAGAACACATCAAGAGCATTCTAAACAGAAGGGAAAGCATGTGCAAAGGCTCTGGGGCAGGAGAATTCCAGATATGTCCAGGAGCAGCAAGAAGGCCCTGTGGCCACAGGGGACAGCTTAGGACATGACCTCAGGGAGGTGACAGAGGGCGACAGAAAGCCATTCCAGGGCTATAACCCCATGAGACCCTGTTTCACTAGGCCATCGTGGCTACAGCGTTGAGAACAGATGACAGAGGGTTGAAGATGGCAAGGCAGGTCAATGACGAAGCTTTTCCAGGAACTCAGGCACTGTGGACCAGACAGGTGGCCTTGGATGGAGTGGTTAGACCTATTCTGGGTCCATTTTGAAGATGGAGCTCACAGGATTTGCTGATGAGTTAGCTATTAGGAGCAGGAGAACGGAGGAATTGGGGTAACTCCCAGCTGTTGTGGGTTGTCCCGATCGAGGGGAAGGAGAGGGTTTCTGGGGTAAGGAGGTAGTCCGTGTTCCGCATGCTGAGGAAGGTGCCTTTCCCGGTGGATCTGCTGAGGTTTGTGTCTGGGAGAACCTTTCACATCTCCTCCCTCAGCAATGCTCAAGTACAAGTATCCCCCAGCTTTTAAACGTTCACAGTAAGACACTTGGCTTTCTTGAAAGAACTACGTTATTACCCAGCTTCAGTGAGAGGAAGAGACCTAAAGAGGATTTCCCTCTTATGAAAAAAGGTGAACAGTGAGAATCGCGTTCAGCATCTGTTTTGGGGAGAAGCACGACAGAGGCGGCGTGCACCCCAACCAGCTCCTTCCGCTGGGAACCGCTCTCCGCATCCAGCCACCAGCACTTTGAATTGTGTCTGTGAGCCTCTGCTGTGCTTTATCTTCATTTATGCTGGGCCTCCGTTAGAAACTTGTGTCCTGAGGCCTAAGAAAAGCCAAAGAGAAGGAATCTTGGAGTCTGAGCACACTGTCCAATTTTTCCGTGTAAATGAACGGTCATCCCTTCTTTACACCATTTCTGCTGTGCAAGGTTTCTCAGAAGCCCTGTACTTTCAAAGAGCAGGGAAACCTATACCCCATGCTGCGGGGTTAGTTTTAGTCTCCATGCTGGACAGAACATTTCATGACTGTCGGATTTTCTCACTCAAACATTGAGACTTGGACCACCTTCACCCGTTTCTACCACCCCATCCCCGAATCTGGCACCTACCAATCTGCTCTCAGTATCTATGTGTTCAGTATTTGTTTATTCCACGTGGAATGTACATGAGAGCATCTGGTATTTGTCTTTCTGTGTCTGAGTTACTTGGCATAAGGCCCCCAAGGTCTGTGTTTCCATGTCTGGTTCTTGTGAATAATGCTGCAGTGAACGTGGGAGTGCATCTGTCTTTTTGAGGCAGTATTTTTGTGTTCTCCAAATCAATACTCAGTAGAGCCATTACTGGGTCATGTGGTAGTTGTATTTATTTTTTCAGGAACCTCCATACCGTTTGTCACAGTGGCTGCACCAATTTCCATTCCCACCAGCAGCGCACAGTGTCTCCTCGTCTGCACGCCCTTGACCCCACCTGGTGTCTGTCTCTGGGACAATTGCTGTTCCAACAGTTGTGAGGGGATAGCCGATTGTGGGTTTGACTGATGTTTCCCTGACGATGCTCAGTGATGTCGAACAACTTTTTCTGTCTGTTGGCACCTGTGTGCCATCTTTGGACAGTATCTATTCACATATTCACCCCATTTTTTATACAGTTTTTTTTTGTTTTGATTTGTATGAGTGTTGTGTGCATTTTGGATATTAGCCTCTTCTCACACATATGATTCGCAGATATTTTTTTCTTATTGGGTCAGTGGCCTTTTAAGTTTTTGATGGTTTCTTTTGCCGTGTGGAAGATTTCAGTTTGATGTTGTTCCACTTGTTTATTTTTGCTTTTGTTGCCTTTGCATTTGGTGTCCGATCTGAAGACTCTTTGCCAAAACCAATGTCGAGAGACTTAGTACCTGTGTCTTCTTGGAGGTTTATGGATTCGGGTCTTATGTTCAAATCATTCATCCATTAAAAATTTTGTGTGTGGTGTAAGAAAGTGACCCAGTTATATTCTTCTGCATTTAGTGTCCAGTTTGCCTGTTACCGCTCACTGAAGAGACAGTCCTTCCCTCATGGCATATCTTCTGCTGCTGTGTCGTAAGTTAGGGTCATCTACGTGTGGGTAAGTTTCTGAGCTTTCTGTTCTGTTCCACTGACCTGGTGTCTGTGTTTCTGCCAGTACCATCCTGTTTAGATGACAACAGCTTTGTAATCTAGCTTGAAATCCAGGAGTGTGTTGACTGCACCTTTCTTTCTCCAGGTTGCTTTGGGTATTTGGGGTCTTTTGTGATTCCATACAAGTTTGAGGACTGTTTTCTATTTCCTCGAATAATGCCACTGGAATTCAGATGGGGATTTCATCACATCTGTCGATTGCTTTGGGTACGATGGACATGTTCACATAATTAACTCTTCCAGTTAAGGAGCATGGCGTATGCTTCCATTTGTTTGTGTTGCCTTCCAAATCTTTGACCCATACATTCTGCCCCCCTCGACACACATGTTTTTCATTTCTTTTCTGCCATGTGTTGAGTGTACTATGTCTTTCTCATTGTTGGTTACTTTTATTCCTAGATTTTTTTTTTGATGCAATTGTAAATGGCATTGCTTTTTTAATTTCTCTTTGCGAAAGTGTGTCATCAGTATACAGAAATGCAAGAAGTTGGGTCATCTGGGTGGCTCCATAGGTGAAGCGTCTGCCTTCTGCTCAGGTCAGAGTTCTGGGATCGAGCCCCGTGTTGGGCTCCCCGCTTAGCGAGGGTCTGCTTCTCCGTCTTTCTGACACTCCCCCGGCTCGTGCTTTTTCTCTTCCTGTCAAATAAATAAATAAAATCTGAAAAAAAATAAAGACAACAGGTCTCTGTATATTGACTTTATATCCTGCAGCTTTCTTGAATTTGTTTATTCTAACAGTTTTTTTTTTTTTTTTTTTTTTTTTTTTTTGTGGAATCTTTTGGGATTTCATGTCATTTGCAAATAGTGACCGTTTTCCTGTATGGATTTCATATCTTTCTCTTTTTTTAAAATGATGTTAGTCACCCTACAGTACTTCATTTGTTTTTGATGTAGTGTTCCAGGATTCATTGTTTGCATATAACACCTAGTGCTCATTATGACACGTGCCCTCCTTAATACCCATCACCAGGATAACCCATTCCCCTACCCCTCCCTTTCTGCAACCTTCAGTTTGTTTCCCAGTGTCAATAGTCTCTCATGGTTCATCTCCCCCTCTCATTCCCCACCTTCACTTTTCCCTTCCTTCTCCTAATGTCCTCCATGCTATTCCTTCCATTCCACATAGGAGTGAAACCATATGATAATTGTCTTTCTCTGCTTGACTTAATTTCACTTAGCATAATCCCCTCCTGGTCCATCCACGTTGGTGCAAATGGTGGGTATTCATCCTTTCTGATGACTGAGTAATATTCCATTGTATAGATGAACCACATCTTCTTTGTCCATTCATCTGCTGAAGGACATCTTGGCTCCTTCCACAGTTTGGCTATTAGGGACATTGCTGCTATGAACATTGGGATACAGGTGCCCCTTCTTTTCATTACTCTGTGTCTATGGGGTAAATACCCAGTAGTGCAATTGGTGGGTCGTAGGATAGCTCTGTGTTCAACGTCTTGAGGAATCTCCATATTGTTTTCAAAAGTGGCTGTACCAGCTTGAATTCTCACGAGTAGTGGTAGAGGGCTCCCCTTTCTCCACATCCTCTCTGACTTTTTTTTATTTCCTGTCTTGTTAATTTCTTCTCAAGATTTTATTTATTTATTCCACAGAGATAGAGACAGCCAGCGAGAGAGGGAACACAAGCAGGGGGAGTGGGAGAGGAAGAAGCAGGCTCATAGCGGAGGAGCCTGATGTGGGGCTCCATCCCATAATGCTGGGATCACGCCCTGAGCCGATGGCAGACGCTTAACCGCTGTGCCACCCAGGTGCCCCCGGCCTTGTTAATTTTAACCATTCTAGCTGGTGTAAGGTGGTATCTCATTGTAGTTTTGATTTGTATTTGCCTGATGGCAAGTGATGTGGAGCATTTTTTTCGTGTGTCTGTTGGCCATTTGTATGTCTTCTCTGGACAAGTATCTCTTTGTGTCTTCTGCCCATTTTTTGGGTGTCGAGTTTGAGGAGTTCTTTATAGATCTTGGATACCAGCCCTTTATCTGTAATATCATTTGCAGATATCTTCTTCGATTCCGTAGGTTGCCTTTTTGTTTTGTTGATCGTTTGCTTTGCCGTGCAGAAACTTTTTATCTTGATGAAGTGCCAATAGTTCATTTTTGCTTTTATTTCCTTTGCCTTTAGAGACGTGGCTTGCAAGAAGTTGTTGTGTCCAAGGTTGAAGAGTTCTTTTGATTTTGATATGAGACAGGAATCCATTATCTTTCTTTCCTGATTGCATTCGAGTCCTCTGTCTTTCTTGGTGAGTCTAGCTAAGTTTGTCAGTTTTGTTTATCTTTCCAAAAAAGGCAGCTCTCATTTTCATTGTGTGGTTTTTTTTTTTTTTTGTCTTTTTAGTCTCTGTTGGATTTATTTATGCATTCCTTTTTGTTATTTCCTTATTTCTACTAATTTGGGGCTTTGTTTGCTGTTTTTTTTTTCTACTTCTTTACCACAGAAATCAGGTTGTTTATTGGAGAGCATTCTCATGGATTGATGAAGACTTGAATTTCTATGAACGTCCCCCCCGTAGAGCTACTTTTGCTGCATCCCATAAGTTTTTGTAGGTTGTCTTTTTCATCAGTGTCAAGGTACTTCTAAATTTTTTTTGATTTCTTCTTTGACTGTTGGTTGTTCAGTAGCATGTTGTTAAATCTCCACATATTTTTTTAAGATTATTTAAGTATCTGGCAGAGAGTGAGACAGCGAGAGAGGGAACGCAAGCAGGGGGGTGGGAGAGGGAGAAGCGGGCTTCCCACTGAGCAAGGAGCCTGATTCGGGGCTAGATCCCAGGCTCCTGGGATCACGACCTGAGCTGAAGGCAGATCCTTAATGACTGAGCCACCCAGGCCCCCCAATCTCCACCTGTTTTTGACTGTCCCATTTTTTTCTTGAGACTGATTTCTAGTTTCATATCATTGTGGTTGGACAAGATTTGTAGCAGAAGGTGAAGAGAGCATTCAGATGAAAGGTTTGTTTCCTGGAGGGTTTTCTGAGGGCAGACCATGAGTTCCGTGGGGACGGAGGAAGGTTTTGTGAGACGGGGGGTGGGGTTAACCCTTGTTAGAATTACTGACTACTACCATGCAGGCTGTGTGCTACCGTTCACACCGTAGTCCTGATGGGCTTGTACTTCATTAGAAATATTTTCTAGGAGGTGTAGGCATAGGCTTCTCTAAAAGAAAGGTGCCATGTGGGTTCATGGCATGACCCCAGGTCAGCAACCAGGATGTATGGTATTGTGGGGGATCAGAACCAGGCTTTCTGTGGGAAGTGACGGAAATAGGGTATGGTGAGCTCCATGACCTCATAGGTGAGGTCCCGAGTGACCCACTGGGTGTTGGGTTCCGTGGATCTGTTTCATCAGGTGCTGTGGAATTCAGGGACACCCTCCTGTCTGTGGATTTGTGTGGAGACAGGTAGACATCAGTGTCTGGCCAGGCACGAGGGTCGCACTGGACCACCACCAGAGGTGCAGCATGCGGGGGAGCCACTGCTTGGTTTCCACGAAAGCTGACCAGGGTCTGTGACCGTGATTCCTAGCAGCTGCAAGGGGAGAGGAGGCCGGGGGTGGTGCACACTTCCTAGACTTGTGGTCAGGACTAGTCTGGAGCCCACTGAAGTCAGCCACACCTGGCACAGAAGGCCCCCAGTCAGTGTAGCTGTGGGCACTGCTCCCATGACACTTTCGGGCCGGCTCCATGCTGCCACCTCCTGCTTTTCATCATCATCTTCAAGGTCGTGTGCCTCTGCTCTTGCCCCATGGCCTCCGGGGTATTGTCCGTCCTCCATCTGGCCCTCGTCCCTGGTGCCCTGTGCAGTCCGATGCCAGGGTAGCCTTCTCGAGACAAACATCTGGCCCTGATGGAACACTTCCATGGATCTCGTGTGATGCGAGGATGATGTCCTGCCCTGGAAGGGGGCTGCAGGTCCCCAATCAGGAGAGCCATGTCTCCCTTTTCAGCATGGCCTGCCCTCCCCTCAGTCTTCTTCAGGGAAGCTCTCCCCACTTCCTGAGATGACAGCTCTGAACTTAAAAGTGAATGTTATTTTACATATCTCTATGCCTTAGTTCATCCATGGCATGTCTTTCAACGCCGTTAGTGGTTTTTTTTTTTTTTTTTAGCAGTTCCGAAGGGCTGTCTGCTCAAGGAGGGGATGACCTGGGTGGGGCAGCTTTCCCTCTCATCTCCCTCAGCCTGTCGCTGAGCCCTGGGGCCAGCTGTCCCACTGAGGATTGAGGGACCCGAGCCAGCCCATCCTGAGCCCAGGCTGTGTGTCAGCTGTGTAGACTGATGCGTGTCGGAGCGGTGGGCAGCTGGCATAGGCCAGGGGCAGGCAGTGTCTCCCCATTCCTTCCCTCCCTTCCTCCCAGAGGTAGCTCAGAGCAGCCTTCAACCCCTGCATCTCCAGATCCCTTGACCTATGCCTCCTGTGTTCAGCTGGTGACCTTGGAGTTTCGCATGGATTCTACCTCCCATACCCTCTCCTGTAGCAGTTCCTGGATCAGGGGAGGGGTCGGACCCTTGTCTGATTTTGGTCTTCTTCCTGTCCCGCACCAAGCCCACTCACCTTTGCATCTTCCATGTATGTGCTTGGAAGCAAGTCCATCCACAGGGAACCTATTAGCCAAATGGATCCAGGTAATGAACATTGAAGTAGAGATCCAGGATCCATAATAAACCTGCTCGGAAACCTGTCCCAAAGTCTGTGACTCTCTCACACTGAAACAGAAACAATAATAGCTTTCTGGACTGTGAAGTGACATGTGTCTCTACTTCCAATCTTGAAGGCATAGGTGCTGAGCCTGGACAGAAAAGGACCATGGCTCCCGTGGGCTGGGATCCACAGTAAGAACTCAGTGAAATCTGAATTCGAGGCATAGAATGAATAATTATTGTAGAGTGAATCCTCCCAAGTAGGGCTTATGCACATTGCAGAGGAAAAGCTTTTTCAAAGAGGTTCCTGAAAGAAAAATCTTTTTAAAAAATTTATTTTAATTCCAGTAGAGCTAACATACAGTGTTACATTCGTTTCAGGTGTACAAGAGAGTGATTCAGTAATTCTATATATTACTCAGTGGTCATCCAGAAAAGTGTCCTCTTAATCCGCTTCATCTATTTCACTCATCCCTCTATGCACCTCCTCCTCTCTGGTAACCATCCGTTTTGTTCTCTCTTGTTAAGAGTTTGTATTTTGCCAGGCCCATACTCAGGCAACCCTGTTTGGGTAGAGTTTCCGTGTCCCCTGCGAGGGGGGTTGGGGGTGGGCACGCTGTGAGCCGGTATTTCCAGGCTTTTGTTCCCTGGCGGCTTTCTCTGGCGGTCTGCTGTGCCTCTTCTGAGAGTCAGAGCAGCAGAGGCTGAATTGTCACAGAACAGAGGGATTGCGGCCCATTCTCCACCGATGTTCTGGCCACTTTAACTCCGTTACTGTTGGTGCTGCTCAACCCTGTAGCGTCCCGGGATGTGCGCCCCACACCCGGCGTCCCTGCCCTCCCTTCCAGGGCAGGCGCGTCTCTGTCCTTTGTGTTTCTAATGCCGCCAGCCGCCAGCCGCCAGCCGCCCCCGCGCGCTCCCGGATCTCCCGGTCTCAGTCTGGATCCCGTGAGCACACCAGGATTCCGGAGTTCCGTGAGAAGCCTGGTGGCGCGCGCACCCGGTTCAGGGTCTCGGTCTGCTGTTTCGTGGGTGCCGACCGCGAGTCCGCCCGCTCCCCCGTGCAGGTGGCCCGCCAACCGCCAGCCGCCCTGCGCGCGCTCCAGAAGCTCCTGGTCTCAGTCTGGATCCCGTGAGCACACCGGGATTCAGGAATTCCGTGAGAAGCCTGGTGGCGCGCGCACCCGGTTCAGGGTCTCAGTCTGCTGTTTCGCGGGTGCCGACCGTGAGTCCGTCCGCTCCCCCGTGCAGGTGGCCTGCCAGCTGCCAGCTGCCCCGCATGCGCTCCGGGAGCTCCCGGTCTCAGTCTGGATCCCGTGAGCACACGGGATTCCCGGGTTCCGCGAGATGCCTGGTGGCGCGCGCTCCCGGCTCACCGGTCTCAGTCCGCTCTCTCGCGGGTGCCCTCTGTGAGTGCGCCCGCTCCCCCCCGTGCAGGTGGCTGCCGCTTCCCGGCGCCCGAACGCGGCGGCTCCCTCCCCCTTCCGTTTATCTTCCGATATCTGTGCCCGGTTTCACGGCTCCCCGCTTCGTACCTCAATACTCAGCGCTGGAGATGTTCATTTGTAGAGATCCAGATGTATCTTCCTGCGTCTCAGGCTGATTCCGTGGTTGTTTAGGCTGGTCTGGTACCTATCCAGCTCGACTCAGGGGACCTGTGAAAAAGGGGTCCCCTACTCCTCCGCCATCTTAACTCGTCTCTTGTACCTGAAATAGTATTTAAAAACACTCAGCTCAGCCTCTTCTACAAAGTGAGCCAATGCTTATAAACAAGGCTAAAATATTCCCTTACCGGCGATGACTTCCCAGCCATCGTAGTGTTTAACTGGTATGACTGTGACTTACATTAGTCAACATTTGCAGAGAAAGAACTTAGTGCATCCAGGGGGCACTTCATGTTGAAATTAGTTTGTGACAATGAGCTACTGTGTTTTATACTGTAGTCCAAGGGAATGGTGCCAGACATCTCTAAGGTGTCTAGCAGTTCTACAATTCTGATTTTAAGTGGTCTGTGTGCTTCAGAGATTTGGGCAGGAGAAGGGCAGGAGTCCAGAGACTGTGAACACTTCTGTTACCTGTGCTGACCATGGAGCAGGTAGCCTTCTGTGGGCATCATTTTGATTTCTTGGTACTCTTGTGAAAGGTGCTTTTGTCTCAAATTCCTCCATTTAGGAGCAATTATAATGATAAAAGTAATGTTTATCTTATATCATCTGTGGGCCCTGATCCTGGGCTCCCAGGGAAGCTATCCTTTAACATTTTACCCGGCTCAAAATGACTGGGCAAAACCTCAAAGCATGGGCCCTATTTCTGCCCCAAGCACATGTTGTACATCTGTTTCGAGAAGAAAACAATAACCAAAAATGCCAACATGAAGATAAGAAAAAATCAAGAACCTCTTTGGCTCCCATAAGATTAAAGTCATACTGACATGTACATACTGAAAATGCATGAAATCATTGCATGTCCTAAAGCCCAAGCCTTGGAGGGTCTGAGAGCCACTGACCTTGCCCAGAACCAGGCACACCCCAGCAGGGAGGGCTGGTGCAGAAAGGGAAGGGGCAGGACGCTGAGGGTGGTCTGCAGCTAGAGGGGTCCCTGGAAGGGGCCAGGTGTGTGGGGGGAGCCCGGCCCACGACCCCACCCATGCCCGTGCTGGGTGTTGAGTAGAGGAGGCGCCTCTTGGACCCCCTGCACTTTCAGGGTTCCAGGGGCTTGAGGGCGGGTTGCCCGGCATCCAAGGGGCTAGGGCACCACCCTCCCCGACCAATCACCGCTTGGGGGTGGAGCTACGTCTCTGTGGGCGGTCCCAGAGTTGCAGCGGGTTGCAGACCTGGGGCAGAAGAAGGGGCACTGGGAGAGAGAGAGTTGCCCTGCGGAGGTCCGGGCTGGTGAGTGAGCAGCATGCCCCGGGGTGGGGGTCGGGGGGTAGGGTGCGCCCCAGGTGGGAGGCAGGGTTCTGGAAGGGCACGTGGAGAGGGTTCATTGTGGGGACTCAGGTGAGTTTTCTTTTTCCCTTTAAAGTCTCTTCCGCCCCATGTCCTCAACTGGCCTTATTCCCCATACCCGTGAACTCCAGGGCGCCCACTCACCTGAGCTTTTGTGGGATGGGTTGCAGAATTTCAGGGTTTCCCCTGTTCCCCGGGAAGAGTGCGGGCAAGGACCTCACAGAATCCCCACCTTCAGTGGGGTGTCCCCCGGTTCTCTGACACAGTGCAGGTGATGCATCTTGAGCAGTACCCCGAGTTCAGCAGGGTGTGCCCTGGTCCCCCAGGCACAGGTGTGGCAGTAGCAAGCCCCAGAGCCATCCCCCAACTTCAGCATTATGCCCCGTGTGCCCCCGAGTTAGTGGTAATTGGCTGTTAGAATCATGCAGGAAAATCCTCCAGGTGGGGGCCTGGAGGCGGGCGTAAACCAGACCCCACTCTAGTTGCATTGGGAATAGACGAATTGAGGGTTTCTTTAGAAGAGTAAGTCTGCTTTCCAGAAAAGGCAAGGTCATTGGTCTATTGAGAATGAAGATAATTAGTGCTAAACAACAAGTATGTGTTGCCCCTTCGTCCAGAAACCGAAGCAGGTGTGCAGGCTTTAGGTCAGAGGTGCCTTCTTCTCCCCAGCTGACAGCACTTCTCTGCTCTGGCTCCATGAGACTCGAGGTTTTGAACGTCAGCATCTGAGTCAGGGAGGCAGCTTGTCACAGGACGCCAGTGTTCAGAGAAAACACAGCTATTTTGGCATAATGTCCTATCTATGTCAGGACTGGAGGTAAAACCTCTCATTATCCCAAAACCTCCTGGGCTTTTCTCTTTTCTCTAGTTGAGCCACAAAGTAAAATTGAAGTAGCTGTCAGCATTCTGGGTTTGGTGCAAGAATTACTTAGTTTCCCTGCAGGTAGAACTTTGCAGGGGATCACAATTTCTCTGTCCATTTATTGCTTACAAATGTATTTTGACTATCTGTTTCCTAGGAACCCTCTTTTATTAGAAAGGGAAGGTGAGATTCACTCTGTGCCTGTTTGTAACATCTAATTTGTTCCTTCGTCTAACAATGTTTATTCAATTGGGCCTAAGATATGGTTGAGTGGCCAGCATCTAGAGTTAGGTGGCTTTTTTTCATCTGATACAGACTTGGATGATGTCATTTGACAAAGGTGATGTTTCATCATTGATTAGTTTATTCACCAGAAGAGTTAAAATTAGGGTGGAGGGAAAATTCAAAATTATCCAAATGGGCCTGTTCCTGTTTAAAAGTTGAGCTTGACTTTCTAGTTTTACTATTATCTCGATATTTTGAGGTGCCATATTCTGTCTGTAGTTTCTTTGGTGGTGGAGTCAGAAGGAGAGTCTGGGAATTCTTTTGGATAGTGGCATGCTGGTGGCTTCAAGGGGCTTGGCGTCAGGAGCCTTGGGGTGAATTCTGCAACTGCTTGCCTGACCCTGGGTGCATCTCGCAGAGGTTTTGTTTCCTCTTATGAAATTGCCAGCAGATAATGTTCTGCTTAAAGGGGAACCCTCCCATCCTGTTGGTGGGAATGCAGAGTGGTGCAGACAGTCTGGGAAACAGTGTGGGGGTTCCTCAAAAAGTTAAACATTGAACAACCACATGATCCAGCAATTGCTCTCCTAGGTGCTTACCCAAAAGATACAAAAATGCACATTCGAAGGGGGTACATGCACCATGATGTTTATAGCAACAATGTCCACAGTAGCCAAACTATGGAGAGAATCCCAAAGTCCATGCACTGATGAATGGATAAAGCAGATGTGGGATACGTATATATATGTATATATGTATATGTGTGTGTATATATATATATATGGGAATATGACCCAGCTTCAAAAAGAATGAAATCTTACCATTTGCAAGGATGTGGATGGATCTAGAGTGTATTAAGCTAAGCAAAATTAGTGAGGAAAGACAAATATCCTATGCTCTCACGCTTGTGGAATTTCAGAAAGAAAACAGATGAACAGAGTTGAGGGGTGATGAGAAAGGCAAACAAGGAAATAGACTCAACCTTGGAGAACAAACTGAGTGTTGCTGCAGGACAGGGGCGTGGGGGGAAGAGTTAAATGGGTGAGGGGTATTAAGGAGGGCGCTTGTGATGAGCACCGGGTACTGTATGCAGGTGAGGAATCACTAAATCCTACCCCTGAAGCGAATATTCCATGGCATGTGAACTAACTGGAATTTAAGTAAAAGAAGAAAGGAAAAAGTGTTCTGCTTCATGAAGAGTGAGGTAAAATTGTAGTGATTTGGGCTGTACTGTTCTATAGATGATAGTTGTAAAACACCCTGTTGTAAGATACACTAGTTTCTTATCACATAAGGAGTCCTCAGAAAGCTGCAATGAAAGATTCAGATCTCAGAGCATGTTCATGTTCCACTGATATGTTACAGTTTGCACAGGTAGGACAGAAGGAGAGAAAGGCAACAGAAGGGGAAAGTAGGTGTGAACCTTTCATTAGTTAGCATTATAGCTTTCTCATGAAAGCCTTGCGCCAGTGTGATTTTGCAAGAAGAGGGGGAATCCGGGAGCTTTGCAGGAGACGGGGGAGTTCCAGGTCTGGGTAAAGCTGACAGGGGTCCCAGAGGAGAGCTGAATGCATTCTGCAGCAGGGTGTGGGCAGGGTGGGCTCCAGGGGTGGCTGTGGGTCTCCTGTGTGAGAGTTGTGACAGGTGAGGGCTGTGTGCAAGTTCCTGGCTGAGGACAAGTGAGGCACAGGTGGAGAGCTGGCAGAAAACCTTTTTCTGGGCCTCCAGCCTCACCCAACACACACAGCCTCACCTTCTGTCCCTGTCACTCCTATTCAGACTTCTCAGAAGGCGAGTGAGAACACATCAAGAGCATTCTAAACAGAAGGGAAAGCATGTGCAAAGGCTCTGGGGCAGGAGAATTCCAGATATGTCCAGGAGCAGCAAGAAGGCCCTGTGGCCACAGGGGACAGCTTAGGACATGACCTCAGGGAGGTGACAGAGGGCGACAGAAAGCCATTCCAGGGCTATAACCCCATGAGACCCTGTTTCACTAGGCCATCGTGGCTACAGCGTTGAGAACAGATGACAGAGGGTTGAAGATGGCAAGGCAGGTCAATGACGAAGCTTTTCCAGGAACTCAGGCACTGTGGACCAGACAGGTGGCCTTGGATGGAGTGGTTAGACCTATTCTGGGTCCATTTTGAAGATGGAGCTCACAGGATTTGCTGATGAGTTAGCTATTAGGAGCAGGAGAACGGAGGAATTGGGGTAACTCCCAGCTGTTGTGGGTTGTCCCGATCGAGGGGAAGGAGAGGGTTTCTGGGGTAAGGAGGTAGTCCGTGTTCCGCATGCTGAGGAAGGTGCCTTTCCCGGTGGATCTGCTGAGGTTTGTGTCTGGGAGAACCTTTCACATCTCCTCCCTCAGCAATGCTCAAGTACAAGTATCCCCCAGCTTTTAAACGTTCACAGTAAGACACTTGGCTTTCTTGAAAGAACTACGTTATTACCCAGCTTCAGTGAGAGGAAGAGACCTAAAGAGGATTTCCCTCTTATGAAAAAAGGTGAACAGTGAGAATCGCGTTCAGCATCTGTTTTGGGGAGAAGCACGACAGAGGCGGCGTGCACCCCAACCAGCTCCTTCCGCTGGGAACCGCTCTCCGCATCCAGCCACCAGCACTTTGAATTGTGTCTGTGAGCCTCTGCTGTGCTTTATCTTCATTTATGCTGGGCCTCCGTTAGAAACTTGTGTCCTGAGGCCTAAGAAAAGCCAAAGAGAAGGAATCTTGGAGTCTGAGCACACTGTCCAATTTTTCCGTGTAAATGAACGGTCATCCCTTCTTTACACCATTTCTGCTGTGCAAGGTTTCTCAGAAGCCCTGTACTTTCAAAGAGCAGGGAAACCTATACCCCATGCTGCGGGGTTAGTTTTAGTCTCCATGCTGGACAGAACATTTCATGACTGTCGGATTTTCTCACTCAAACATTGAGACTTGGACCACCTTCACCCGTTTCTACCACCCCATCCCCGAATCTGGCACCTACCAATCTGCTCTCAGTATCTATGTGTTCAGTATTTGTTTATTCCACGTGGAATGTACATGAGAGCATCTGGTATTTGTCTTTCTGTGTCTGAGTTACTTGGCATAAGGCCCCCAAGGTCTGTGTTTCCATGTCTGGTTCTTGTGAATAATGCTGCAGTGAACGTGGGAGTGCATCTGTCTTTTTGAGGCAGTATTTTTGTGTTCTCCAAATCAATACTCAGTAGAGCCATTACTGGGTCATGTGGTAGTTGTATTTATTTTTTCAGGAACCTCCATACCGTTTGTCACAGTGGCTGCACCAATTTCCATTCCCACCAGCAGCGCACAGTGTCTCCTCGTCTGCACGCCCTTGACCCCACCTGGTGTCTGTCTCTGGGACAATTGCTGTTCCAACAGTTGTGAGGGGATAGCCGATTGTGGGTTTGACTGATGTTTCCCTGACGATGCTCAGTGATGTCGAACAACTTTTTCTGTCTGTTGGCACCTGTGTGCCATCTTTGGACAGTATCTATTCACATATTCACCCCATTTTTTATACAGTTTTTTTTTGTTTTGATTTGTATGAGTGTTGTGTGCATTTTGGATATTAGCCTCTTCTCACACATATGATTCGCAGATATTTTTTTCTTATTGGGTCAGTGGCCTTTTAAGTTTTTGATGGTTTCTTTTGCCGTGTGGAAGATTTCAGTTTGATGTTGTTCCACTTGTTTATTTTTGCTTTTGTTGCCTTTGCATTTGGTGTCCGATCTGAAGACTCTTTGCCAAAACCAATGTCGAGAGACTTAGTACCTGTGTCTTCTTGGAGGTTTATGGATTCGGGTCTTATGTTCAAATCATTCATCCATTAAAAATTTTGTGTGTGGTGTAAGAAAGTGACCCAGTTATATTCTTCTGCATTTAGTGTCCAGTTTGCCTGTTACCGCTCACTGAAGAGACAGTCCTTCCCTCATGGCATATCTTCTGCTGCTGTGTCGTAAGTTAGGGTCATCTACGTGTGGGTAAGTTTCTGAGCTTTCTGTTCTGTTCCACTGACCTGGTGTCTGTGTTTCTGCCAGTACCATCCTGTTTAGATGACAACAGCTTTGTAATCTAGCTTGAAATCCAGGAGTGTGTTGACTGCACCTTTCTTTCTCCAGGTTGCTTTGGGTATTTGGGGTCTTTTGTGATTCCATACAAGTTTGAGGACTGTTTTCTATTTCCTCGAATAATGCCACTGGAATTCAGATGGGGATTTCATCACATCTGTCGATTGCTTTGGGTACGATGGACATGTTCACATAATTAACTCTTCCAGTTAAGGAGCATGGCGTATGCTTCCATTTGTTTGTGTTGCCTTCCAAATCTTTGACCCATACATTCTGCCCCCCTCGACACACATGTTTTTCATTTCTTTTCTGCCATGTGTTGAGTGTACTATGTCTTTCTCATTGTTGGTTACTTTTATTCCTAGATTTTTTTTTTTGATGCAATTGTAAATGGCATTGCTTTTTTAATTTCTCTTTGCGAAAGTGTGTCATCAGTATACAGAAATGCAAGAAGTTGGGTCATCTGGGTGGCTCCATAGGTGAAGCGTCTGCCTTCTGCTCAGGTCAGAGTTCTGGGATCGAGCCCCGTGTTGGGCTCCCCGCTTAGCGAGGGTCTGCTTCTCCGTCTTTCTGACACTCCCCCGGCTCGTGCTTTTTCTCTTCCTGTCAAATAAATAAATAAAATCTGAAAAAAAATAAAGACAACAGGTCTCTGTATATTGACTTTATATCCTGCAGCTTTCTTGAATTTGTTTATTCTAACAGTTTTTTTTTTTTTTTTTTTTTGTGGAATCTTTTGGGATTTCATGTCATTTGCAAATAGTGACCGTTTTCCTGTATGGATTTCATATCTTTCTCTTTTTTTAAAATGATGTTAGTCACCCTACAGTACTTCATTTGTTTTTGATGTAGTGTTCCAGGATTCATTGTTTGCATATAACACCTAGTGCTCATTATGACACGTGCCCTCCTTAATACCCATCACCAGGATAACCCATTCCCCTACCCCTCCCTTTCTGCAACCTTCAGTTTGTTTCCCAGTGTCAATAGTCTCTCATGGTTCATCTCCCCCTCTCATTCCCCACCTTCACTTTTCCCTTCCTTCTCCTAATGTCCTCCATGCTATTCCTTCCATTCCACATAGGAGTGAAACCATATGATAATTGTCTTTCTCTGCTTGACTTAATTTCACTTAGCATAATCCCCTCCTGGTCCATCCACGTTGGTGCAAATGGTGGGTATTCATCCTTTCTGATGACTGAGTAATATTCCATTGTATAGATGAACCACATCTTCTTTGTCCATTCATCTGCTGAAGGACATCTTGGCTCCTTCCACAGTTTGGCTATTAGGGACATTGCTGCTATGAACATTGGGATACAGGTGCCCCTTCTTTTCATTACTCTGTGTCTATGGGGTAAATACCCAGTAGTGCAATTGGTGGGTCGTAGGATAGCTCTGTGTTCAACGTCTTGAGGAATCTCCATATTGTTTTCAAAAGTGGCTGTACCAGCTTGAATTCTCACGAGTAGTGGTAGAGGGCTCCCCTTTCTCCACATCCTCTCTGACTTTTTTTTATTTCCTGTCTTGTTAATTTCTTCTCAAGATTTTATTTATTTATTCCACAGAGATAGAGACAGCCAGCGAGAGAGGGAACACAAGCAGGGGGAGTGGGAGAGGAAGAAGCAGGCTCATAGCGGAGGAGCCTGATGTGGGGCTCCATCCCATAATGCTGGGATCACGCCCTGAGCCGATGGCAGACGCTTAACCGCTGTGCCACCCAGGTGCCCCCGGCCTTGTTAATTTTAACCATTCTAGCTGGTGTAAGGTGGTATCTCATTGTAGTTTTGATTTGTATTTGCCTGATGGCAAGTGATGTGGAGCATTTTTTTCATGTGTCTGTTGGCCATTTGTATGTCTTCTCTGGACAAGTATCTCTTTGTGTCTTCTGCCCATTTTTTGGGTGTCGAGTTTGAGGAGTTCTTTATAGATCTTGGATACCAGCCCTTTATCTGTAATATCATTTGCAGATATCTTCTTCGATTCCGTAGGTTGCCTTTTTGTTTTGTTGATCGTTTGCTTTGCCGTGCAGAAACTTTTTATCTTGATGAAGTGCCAATAGTTCATTTTTGCTTTTATTTCCTTTGCCTTTAGAGACGTGGCTTGCAAGAAGTTGTTGTGTCCAAGGTTGAAGAGTTCTTTTGATTTTGATATGCGACAGGAATCCATTATCTTTCTTTCCTGATTGCATTCGAGTCCTCTGTCTTTCTTGGTGAGTCTAGCTAAGTTTGTCAGTTTTGTTTATCTTTCCAAAAAAGGCAGCTCTCATTTTCATTGTGTGGTTTTTTTTTTTTTTTTTGTCTTTTTAGTCTCTGTTGGATTTATTTATGCATTCCTTTTTGTTATTTCCTTATTTCTACTAATTTGGGGCTTTGTTTGCTGTTTTTTTTTTTTCTACTTCTTTACCACAGAAATCAGGTTGTTTATTGGAGAGCATTCTCATGGATTGATGAAGACTTGAATTTCTATGAACGTCCCCCCCGTAGAGCTACTTTTGCTGCATCCCATAAGTTTTTGTAGGTTGTCTTTTTCATCAGTGTCAAGGTACTTCTAAATTTTTTTTGATTTCTTCTTTGACTGTTGGTTGTTCAGTAGCATGTTGTTAAATCTCCACATATTTTTTTAAGATTATTTAAGTATCTGGCAGAGAGTGAGACAGCGAGAGAGGGAACGCAAGCAGGGGGGTGGGAGAGGGAGAAGCGGGCTTCCCACTGAGCAAGGAGCCTGATTCGGGGCTAGATCCCAGGCTCCTGGGATCACGACCTGAGCTGAAGGCAGATCCTTAATGACTGAGCCACCCAGGCCCCCCAATCTCCACCTGTTTTTGACTGTCCCATTTTTTTCTTGAGACTGATTTCTAGTTTCATATCATTGTGGTTGGACAAGATTTGTAGCAGAAGGTGAAGAGAGCATTCAGATGAAAGGTTTGTTTCCTGGAGGGTTTTCTGAGGGCAGACCATGAGTTCCGTGGGGACGGAGGAAGGTTTTGTGAGACGGGGGGTGGGGTTAACCCTTGTTAGAATTACTGACTACTACCATGCAGGCTGTGTGCTACCGTTCACACCGTAGTCCTGATGGGCTTGTACTTCATTAGAAATATTTTCTAGGAGGTGTAGGCATAGGCTTCTCTAAAAGAAAGGTGCCATGTGGGTTCATGGCATGACCCCAGGTCAGCAACCAGGATGTATGGTATTGTGGGGGATCAGAACCAGGCTTTCTGTGGGAAGTGACGGAAATAGGGTATGGTGAGCTCCATGACCTCATAGGTGAGGTCCCGAGTGACCCACTGGGTGTTGGGTTCCGTGGATCTGTTTCATCAGGTGCTGTGGAATTCAGGGACACCCTCCTGTCTGTGGATTTGTGTGGAGACAGGTAGACATCAGTGTCTGGCCAGGCACGAGGGTCGCACTGGACCACCACCAGAGGTGCAGCATGCGGGGGAGCCACTGCTTGGTTTCCACGAAAGCTGACCAGGGTCTGTGACCGTGATTCCTAGCAGCTGCAAGGGGAGAGGAGGCCGGGGGTGGTGCACACTTCCTAGACTTGTGGTCAGGACTAGTCTGGAGCCCACTGAAGTCAGCCACACCTGGCACAGAAGGCCCCCAGTCAGTGTAGCTGTGGGCACTGCTCCCATGGCACTTTCGGGCCGGCTCCATGCTGCCACCTCCTGCTTTTCATCATCATCTTCAAGGTCGTGTGCCTCTGCTCTTGCCCCATGGCCTCCGGGGTATTGTCCGTCCTCCATCTGGCCCTCGTCCCTGGTGCCCTGTGCAGTCCGATGCCAGGGTAGCCTTCTCGAGACAAACATCTGGCCCTGATGGAACACTTCCATGGATCTCGTGTGATGCGAGGATGATGTCCTGCCCTGGAAGGGGGCTGCAGGTCCCCAATCAGGAGAGCCATGTCTCCCTTTTCAGCATGGCCTGCCCTCCCCTCAGTCTTCTTCAGGGAAGCTCTCCCCACTTCCTGAGATGACAGCTCTGAACTTAAAAGTGAATGTTATTTTACATATCTCTATGCCTTAGTTCATCCATGGCATGTCTTTCAACGCCGTTAGTGGTTTTTTTTTTTTTTTTTAGCAGTTCCGAAGGGCTGTCTGCTCAAGGAGGGGATGACCTGGGTGGGGCAGCTTTCCCTCTCATCTCCCTCAGCCTGTCGCTGAGCCCTGGGGCCAGCTGTCCCACTGAGGATTGAGGGACCCGAGCCAGCCCATCCTGAGCCCAGGCTGTGTGTCAGCTGTGTAGACTGATGCGTGTCGGAGCGGTGGGCAGCTGGCATAGGCCAGGGGCAGGCAGTGTCTCCCCATTCCTTCCCTCCCTTCCTCCCAGAGGTAGCTCAGAGCAGCCTTCAACCCCTGCATCTCCAGATCCCTTGACCTATGCCTCCTGTGTTCAGCTGGTGACCTTGGAGTTTCGCATGGATTCTACCTCCCATACCCTCTCCTGTAGCAGTTCCTGGATCAGGGGAGGGGTCGGACCCTTGTCTGATTTTGGTCTTCTTCCTGTCCCGCACCAAGCCCACTCACCTTTGCATCTTCCATGTATGTGCTTGGAAGCAAGTCCATCCACAGGGAACCTATTAGCCAAATGGATCCAGGTAATGAACATTGAAGTAGAGATCCAGGATCCATAATAAACCTGCTCGGAAACCTGTCCCAAAGTCTGTGACTCTCTCACACTGAAACAGAAACAATAATAGCTTTCTGGACTGTGAAGTGACATGTGTCTCTACTTCCAATCTTGAAGGCATAGGTGCTGAGCCTGGACAGAAAAGGACCATGGCTCCCGTGGGCTGGGATCCACAGTAAGAACTCAGTGAAATCTGAATTCGAGGCATAGAATGAATAATTATTGTAGAGTGAATCCTCCCAAGTAGGGCTTATGCACATTGCAGAGGAAAAGCTTTTTCAAAGAGGTTCCTGAAAGAAAAATCTTTTTAAAAAATTTATTTTAATTCCAGTAGAGCTAACATACAGTGTTACATTCGTTTCAGGTGTACAAGAGAGTGATTCAGTAATTCTATATATTACTCAGTGGTCATCCAGAAAAGTGTCCTCTTAATCCGCTTCATCTATTTCACTCATCCCTCTATGCACCTCCTCCTCTCTGGTAACCATCCGTTTTGTTCTCTCTTGTTAAGAGTTTGTATTTTGCCAGGCCCATACTCAGGCAACCCTGTTTGGGTAGAGTTTCCGTGTCCCCTGCGAGGGGGGATGGGGGTGGGCACGCTGTGAGCCGGTATTTCCAGGCTTTTGTTCCCTGGCGGCTTTCTCTGGCGGTCTGCTGTGCCTCTTCTGAGAGTCAGAGCAGCAGAGGCTGAATTGTCACAGAACAGAGGGATTGCGGCCCATTCTCCACCGATGTTCTGGCCACTTTAACTCCGTTACTGTTGGTGCTGCTCAACCCTGTAGCGTCCCGGGATGTGCGCCCCACACCCGGCGTCCCTGCCCTCCCTTCCAGGGCAGGCGCGTCTCTGTCCTTTGTGTTTCTAATGCCGCCAGCCGCCAGCCGCCAGCCGCCCCCGCGCGCTCCCGGATCTCCCGGTCTCAGTCTGGATCCCGTGAGCACACCAGGATTCCGGAGTTCCGTGAGAAGCCTGGTGGCGCGCGCACCCGGTTCAGGGTCTCGGTCTGCTGTTTCGTGGGTGCCGACCGCGAGTCCGCCCGCTCCCCCGTGCAGGTGGCCCGCCAACCGCCAGCCGCCCTGCACGCGCTCCAGAAGCTCCTGGTCTCAGTCTGGATCCCGTGAGCACACCGGGATTCAGGAATTCCGTGAGAAGCCTGGTGGCGCGCGCACCCGGTTCAGGGTCTCAGTCTGCTGTTTCGCGGGTGCCGACCGTGAGTCCGTCCGCTCCCCCGTGCAGGTGGCCTGCCAGCTGCCAGCTGCCCCGCATGCGCTCCGGGAGCTCCCGGTCTCAGTCTGGATCCCGTGAGCACACGGGATTCCCGGGTTCCGCGAGATGCCTGGTGGCGCGCGCTCCCGGCTCACCGGTCTCAGTCCGCTCTCTCGCGGGTGCCCTCTGTGAGTGCGCCCGCTCCCCCCGTGCAGGTGGCTGCCGCTTCCCGGCGCCCGAACGCGGCGGCTCCCTCCCCCTTCCGTTTATCTTCCGATATCTGTGCCCGGTTTCACGGCTCCCCGCTTCGTACCTCAATACTCAGCGCTGGAGATGTTCATTTGTAGAGATCCAGATGTATCTTCCTGCGTCTCAGGCTGATTCCGTGGTTGTTTAGGCTGGTCTGGTACCTATCCAGCTCGACTCAGGGGACCTGTGAAAAAGGGGTCCCCTACTCCTCCGCCATCTTAACTCGTCTCTTGTACCTGAAATAGTATTTAAAAACACTCAGCTCAGCCTCTTCTACAAAGTGAGCCAATGCTTATAAACAAGGCTAAAATATTCCCTTACCGGCGATGACTTCCCAGCCATCGTAGTGTTTAACTGGTATGACTGTGACTTACATTAGTCAACATTTGCAGAGAAAGAACTTAGTGCATCCAGGGGGCACTTCATGTTGAAATTAGTTTGTGACAATGAGCTACTGTGTTTTATACTGTAGTCCAAGGGAATGGTGCCAGACATCTCTAAGGTGTCTAGCAGTTCTACAATTCTGATTTTAAGTGGTCTGTGTGCTTCAGAGATTTGGGCAGGAGAAGGGCAGGAGTCCAGAGACTGTGAACACTTCTGTTACCTGTGCTGACCATGGAGCAGGTAGCCTTCTGTGGGCATCATTTTGATTTCTTGGTACTCTTGTGAAAGGTGCTTTTGTCTCAAATTCCTCCATTTAGGAGCAATTATAATGATAAAAGTAATGTTTATCTTATATCATCTGTGGGCCCTGATCCTGGGCTCCCAGGGAAGCTATCCTTTAACATTTTACCCGGCTCAAAATGACTGGGCAAAACCTCAAAGCATGGGCCCTATTTCTGCCCCAAGCACATGTTGTACATCTGTTTCGAGAAGAAAACAATAACCAAAAATGCCAACATGAAGATAAGAAAAAATCAAGAACCTCTTTGGCTCCCATAAGATTAAAGTCATACTGACATGTACATACTGAAAATGCATGAAATCATTGCATGTCCTAAAGCCCAAGCCTTGGAGGGTCTGAGAGCCACTGACCTTGCCCAGAACCAGGCACACCCCAGCAGGGAGGGCTGGTGCAGAAAGGGAAGGGGCAGGACGCTGAGGGTGGTCTGCAGCTAGAGGGGTCCCTGGAAGGGGCCAGGTGTGTGGGGGGAGCCCGGCCCACGACCCCACCCATGCCCGTGCTGGGTGTTGAGTAGAGGAGGCGCCTCTTGGACCCCCTGCACTTTCAGGGTTCCAGGGGCTTGAGGGCGGGTTGCCCGGCATCCAAGGGGCTAGGGCACCACCCTCCCCGACCAATCACCGCTTGGGGGTGGAGCTACGTCTCTGTGGGCGGTCCCAGAGTTGCAGCGGGTTGCAGACCTGGGGCAGAAGAAGGGGCACTGGGAGAGAGAGAGTTGCCCTGCGGAGGTCCGGGCTGGTGAGTGAGCAGCATGCCCCGGGGTGGGGGTCGGGGGGTAGGGTGCGCCCCAGGTGGGAGGCAGGGTTCTGGAAGGGCACGTGGAGAGGGTTCATTGTGGGGACTCAGGTGAGTTTTCTTTTTCCCTTTAAAGTCTCTTCCGCCCCATGTCCTCAACTGGCCTTATTCCCCATACCCGTGAACTCCAGGGCGCCCACTCACCTGAGCTTTTGTGGGATGGGTTGCAGAATTTCAGGGTTTCCCCTGTTCCCCGGGAAGAGTGCGGGCAAGGACCTCACAGAATCCCCACCTTCAGTGGGGTGTCCCCCGGTTCTCTGACACAGTGCAGGTGATGCATCTTGAGCAGTACCCCGAGTTCAGCAGGGTGTGCCCTGGTCCCCCAGGCACAGGTGTGGCAGTAGCAAGCCCCAGAGCCATCCCCCAACTTCAGCATTATGCCCCGTG